>NW_006399759.1:19776452-19822998 GCF_000299155.1 Elephantulus edwardii | reverse complement strand
ATTGGCACAGGACAGAGCGGAGTTTAGGGCTGTTGTACATAGGGTCGCTATGAGTCGCAGGCGACTCGACGGCACATAACAACAACAAACAACAACATCAATCCATAAAGATGAAAATGTCACAATATTTCTATACATACTGCTCGAAACTGTCTTCAAAAAGATATTTGGAAATAGTATCTCACATATACACATTTATATGCTGTAAGGAATTATTGTTACTAAGTGAACATTAGTTACAGTCCACACTGTAAAGGAAAAAAGAATCAAATGACAAAGGAAAAGATGTACATGAAATACAATGCATTGATTCAATTTTTATGGTTTATGATAATAGTTACAATGTACATTTTTATTATAATTACAGAATTTGCTATTTTTAGTTAACTGTAGCTAAACACCTCTTTTGTACACAATTATAAACCTTTTTTTTGTGACCCCATCCAGATCTTTGGTACTTTTCATGGTTTGATAATTTAGTGGTTTCTTGTTTAAAACCATTCTTGACTAATGAAACTGAGAAGAATGTGAACAAC
The DNA here is from genome assembly GCF_000299155.1 of Elephantulus edwardii. Taxonomy (NCBI): domain Eukaryota; kingdom Metazoa; phylum Chordata; class Mammalia; order Macroscelidea; family Macroscelididae; genus Elephantulus; species Elephantulus edwardii. The sequence continues at coordinate 19,822,462 of NW_006399759.1, read as the reverse complement.
AAAAAAAGATCTTGGGTGAGTACCCTGACAGTTGATGATGTTCACTAGTGTGTGAATTCAGATAGTCAGATTTATAAGAATTCTGAGAAATTCCTTGGTCCACAATCCTTATTTCTCTTTGCTTAGAAGAAAGTATTAAAATTCAGAAAGGGGGAGGAGACCTGTGGAAGGTCATAAATCAAATGAATGCAAAATCTGGTTTGAGGTCCTTGGGTGAGGCTGGCCTCATGTAATTTATGAGCAAAAGAAATCACTGGCATTTTCTCCAAGACTGATCATAGAGCCAAGCTCAGGATGTCTAACAACATTATTACTCAATTTGATAACTGATGATTTAAAATAAGTCTTTCAAAAAGAAAATCCATAAAAAGTAAAATCTTTATGGAAAATGACCCTCTTTCTTCTGTGGAGGAGCTGGTGGATTCCAACTGCTGGTCTTTTTGTTTGGAAATGCAGCTCACGATGTCATACATACACCACCAGAGCCTCTGTTTAAGATTTTTGTTTGTTTGTTTTTTATGTTTTAAAATAGGCAAAATCTAGATCTAGTTCTTCCTCTAGTCTCAGAGACTCAAGGTCATTAGGTCTATTAATTGTTTGGACTAATGGTCCTTGGTTTTCTATATATTTTTTTTGTTTCATATATGGAGAGACCTTAGGTAGCCACTAATCAATGTTTTATTCCCCAGTCATTACTCACCAAAGTAGCATGCAAAATACTGTCTTTGTAGATTATTTTACGCCTTTTGACCGAATTGCTCCTCAGGATTCTGGTTCAAACCAAATAATTTATTTCCTCCAGTTATTTGGTTATGACTGAGACGTCTTCATAATGTTTCCCATTTGCTTTATAAAGACGTGAAGCGCTTGCTGCAGAAGGTCAAGGATTGTAGTCCTTAATGTACATTGAAGCTCAATATCAAGAAGACAAAGATTCTCATAATAGATGGAGAAGAGATTGAGATTATTAAAAATCACTGCTTGCTTAGCTCCACAATTAACACTCTTAACACCAGGAGTCAAGAAATCAAAACAAATTGAATTGGGGGAAAATCTGCTATTAGGGACCTCTCCAGAGTACTGTTAAGCAATGATGTCAGTTTAGACACTAAGGTGAGCCTAATTCATACTTCAGAGAATTGGACAATGACTAAGGATGACAGAAGAATAATCAATGCCTTCGAGTCACGGTGCTGGAAAAGAGTCTTGAACATACAATAGACTACCAAGAAAACAAATTGGTCTGTCTTGGAGAAGCTGAAACCAATTCTTTTCTTGGAGGATAGGATTTTGAAACTCTGTCTCACATACTTAAGGCACTTGGCCAGGAGAAACTGGTCCTTGGAGAAGAACATCTTGCTTGGAAAGGTGCAGGTACAGCACAGGCGAGGAAGATCCCGGATGAAATGTATTGATACAGTATCGGGGCAGAGGGGGTTGATGTGTAATAATTAGTGAGATGGCTCAGGACAGGGCAGGGTTCAGAGCTGCTGTACATAGGGTTGCTATGGGTCAGGCAACTTGATGGCACATAACAACAACAACACATATAGATATACAAGTAGGACTATCATTTGTCAAACCTATAGGAAGAGCTCTGGTGGTATAGTGCATAGGTTGTTGCACTGCTAACTCAGACACTGCAAACTGCCTCTCTGACAGTTCAAACCACCAGCAGCTTCATGGGAGAAAGATGATTCATCTTACCTATGCAATTCAATTTTTCAAAACCTCACTGGAAGATCAGCTATGAGTAAACTATGTAAACTTTGGTGTCTGAATATCCCATAAACTGCCGAAAGAACAGATATGTCTTGGAGTAGATGCAGCCAAAGTGTTCCTTAAAGGCAAAGATAATAAGCTTCATCTCACGGGCTTTGGGCATATATCTTGCTGTTATTCTGTACCATCAAGTTGAAGCCAATCCATAGCTGACCCTCCAGTAGGTTTTCAGAGGCAGGAGGAGATTACCCATCCTTCTCCTATGGAGTAGCTAGTGGATCCAAACTACATGCTATTGGGATTGAAGTGCAGCATCTTGCCATTAGGCCACCAGTACTCCCTATTCCTAGAAAAGGCTATACCTGGGAGAGGGACATCATGCTTGGAAATGACAATATGGAGGGACAGAATAGTAGAAGAAGATGCTCAACCAGGTGGAATTACACAGTGATTATAGGAATAGACTTCAGTGTGTCAAATATTGTGAAGATGGCACAGGATAGGATAGGGTTAAGCTCCGTTGTTCAAAGGGTCTCTCTGAGTCTTACTCAACTCGATGGCACCTAATAACAATATATCATAGTGGATGTACCTTTTTCTTTTTTTCAAAATATATATGTACCCTGAGGTTAAATTTTCATCATTTTTTAGTTTTTTACTGCATTTAATGCAGCTTTGTGTATTTCTCAGATTTCTTGGTTTAAAGTTATAAAATTGTTCAACTATCCCCTCTTTATTTTTCAAATACTTTTCAGTCATAGAATATATTTGATACAGAACACTAATGACAAAATGAGCTCCCTAACCAAACAAGTTGTGTGAGAATGTCAGGGACAGCATTCATGAAGAAAGCAAATGGTCACTAAAAAGATGAGATAGAAAAAAATAACGTTAGCTGAAAGCAGAGAATACCAGAATGAAGTTAAAACTAAATTAAATTCGTTGTCATGAAGCCAGCTCCAACTCATTTGACAGAGTAGCAGCAATGTTTAGGGAGTATAAACTGTACAAGGTGATACTACTGTCAGAGGCCATGACATCAAAATGACATCTATACTTTTTTTTGTTTGGTGCTGCACAAAGATGTATTCTTTTAAATAAAGTATTGCCGTAATTAGTTATAACAATAAACTAATTCCCCAAGCCCATCCTAATGTAGTAATATATCTACGGGTCTAAAACATTACATTAATTCTGTTTTGTATTTTCATCTGCATGTCTACAAGCATGCAATCATTTTTCCTGCTGCTGTGGTACAATAGTGTTGATTTCATCACATTTTATTGTGTCATAGTTACAGCATTATTGTAATTAATATTTTGAATATGCATCAGTAACTTTTTTGAGATTTAATATTAAAGGAAAAGGAGGTAAATGGACAAAGTTTACTAAAAGGAATAAGTTACTAATAATGTTATAGTTCAATGAAGATAGATTTTTCTGAACAATTTCACTGTATTCATATACTCTAAGAAATACTACATTTAAGTAACTTACAACTAATCATACTTATCCCGTATAATTCTATTATTAAAATCATAACAAACATTTATAAAGGACATGATGCTGTGAAGGGTGGAGGGTTGGTGAAGGAGAGGAAGACTCTCAATCAGGTGGACTGACATGGTGACTGCTGCAATGGACTCTTGTGTGTCAGGAAGTGTGAGGATAGTGCAGGACAGAACAGGGTTCAGATCTTTTGTTCACAGGGTCCCTATAAGTCATACTTGATAGTGCCTAACAACAACAACAACAACAAAGAGTTCATATGGACAGGAAGAGAAGGGACATGGGGCATGTCCCCAAAAACTATTGAGTGACACCAACCTTCATGACACCTCTTCACAACACAATTGCCTCACAGTGAGTTCTAAGGATGGAACTATGCAGTACCTCCTTGTTGCTTGCTATGGACTGTTGAGTAAGAAACGAATCAGAGCTGACTCTCTAGCAGGTTTTCAGAGGCAGTTAATCACATGGGGTGAGATTGGTCATCTTTCTTTCCTGCAGCAGCTGGTAGATTTGAACCACAGGACTTTGGCAATACAACTTCTTTCCAGTAAGAAGCTCCCTTATATGAAAGTTGTTTGTGGTTGTTGTTGTTGTTGTTCTTGTTAGGTGCCATCAAGTACAACTCATAGTGATCCTATAAACAAGAGATCTGAACTTTGTCCTCTCCTGTGTCACCCTCACACTTCCCGACACATTAGCACCTGTTAGGGCAGTCAACCATGCAAATCCACCTGGTCTAGGGTCTTTCTCTCCTTCATCAACCCTCTGCCCTTCCCAGCATCATGTTCCTCTCCAAGGAATAGTCCCTTCTAGCAACAGCAACACACCTGAAGTATGTGACTCAAAGCCTCATCATTCTTGCCTCCAAAATGCACTCTGGCTGCACTTTCTCCACGACATATTTGGTTTTTCATGGGATGTTCAGTACTCTTCTCAAAAAGTAGATTGCTATATATTTCTCCTGTTAGTAGATTTGAACAACCAATTGCCAGGTTATTAGTGAGGCATTTAACCTTTGCTCCATGGAAAGATCTTTATATATGTATTATTGACTATGAAATATTATTTTACGTTGTTGTTATTGTTGTTAGGTGCTGTAGAATTGAGTACAACTCATAGTGACCTATGAGCAGCAACCTGAACCCTGCACTATCCTATGTCATCCTAATTATCCCTCATATACCAGAACCCATTGTGGAAGTTTCCACGTCAATCCATCTCATTGAAGGTCTTCTCTCCTTCGCTGACCCTCCATCTTTTCAAGCATGATGTCCGTTTCCAAGGAATAGCCTCACGCATAACAAATTATAGTTAACACATCAAAGAATAGAAACACCAGACCATTTCATGTCTTCACACTAACACTGTTTATTCACAACCAGATACCATTTTAAGTATTTTGCATTTACCAAATAATTTAATCTCAAAACAGTCCCATGATGGCCTGTATGTCACCGATGAAGGAATTAAGACTCAGATTCATTTAATACTTGCACAGACTCATACACCAAAAAGATGGATATGCAGGAAGACAGGGTCTAAACACATATAGTCCTCTGTCTTTATTTTGAACCCTTAGGACTAGGCAGCAGTTTTATTATAAAAGGCCATTGGGTAAAACATTTAAAGTCTATATCAGAAAACATATTTTCTGTTCAAAGATGATTGCAGCTGCCATCTGATCCTGTGTGAGAGTTCTGACCCCTTGCCCCATTTTCAGGATGGAGGTGGTGGGAGGCTGGTGCTGGGCGCAGTGCCAAGGGTTCTGTTCCTGTGGGCCGTGGTGATCTCTAGGATGGACACTCAGGTTCTTACCTCTACAGAGAGCCTATTGAAGACACAGATTTCATTGAAAGCTCAGTGGATTTCACTGCCACCTTTTCTGATCTGAGCAAAGGGCATTGCTGTTTGGTTTTATGAGAACTGAACAAGAGGAGGAGACGATGTTTCCAATGTAGTTCCACCTGCATCACATTAGGAAAATGCAGGAATTGTGGCTTTGAACTTCAGCCACCAATGACTGTTTATTTTCAATGAGAGTAATTGAAAAAACTTCAGTATGGATTGAAGTTCAACATAAAGAAAACAAAGATTCTCAACATGGGGCTGATTGGAAGTTGCATCTTAGATAGTAAGGAGATTAAGATTGTTAATAGTTTCAGCTTGCTCGGCTTCACAATCGAAAGTCTTGGAACCAGCAGCAAAGAAATAGAAAGACAAATTGCACTTGGAAGATGTGTTGTCAGGGATCTCTCCCAAGTACAGAAGAGAAATTATGTCGGTCCAGAGACTAAGGTGGGCCTGATCCAGGCCATGGTCTTTGCAATTACTTACTATACATTGAAGAGCTGGATAATGACTAAGGATAATAGAAGAAGAATTGATGCCTTTGAGTTGTGGTGCTGGAGAAGAGTACTGAATATATCATGGCCTATCAAGAGAACAAACAGATTCATTTGGGAGATGGTGAAACTAGACTGCTCCTTAGAGGCATGGGTTTTGAAGCTTCATCTGGCATACTTTGGGCATGTTGCAAGGAGGGACCAGTCGTTGGAGAAAGAACATCATCCTCAGAATGGTGGAGGGACAGCACAGGAGAGGAAGACCTTGGATAAGATGGATTGACTCAGTGACTAGGGCAACGAGGGTAGGTGTGTCAGAGACAATAATGTTGACTCAAGATAGAGCATGGTTCAGAGCTTTTGTACATAGAGTCATTATGAATCACAAGCAACTTAACAGCACATAACAATAATTAAAAAGCAGCTTGTTGGGTTTATAATGAGCTGAGGATAGCCTGCTGCCTCCTGTCACAGCAGAAAGTCCCATGTTGGGGTCAGTCACTTGACACAGGACCTGCTGTTTCCAAAATTGAGAACAAACAATAACCAAAAAGCCCCTTCTCCTTCTTTCCGATATGCTTAGGTGCCGCACCCCTTCTTCCTGTTTGACCCACCCAGAGGCAGATTACCAAATAAATAAGGTAGGCATGAGCTGACTTGTGCTTACTTATTAATCTGCAGTGAGCATTTTCACATTTTTCGCCCTATATTAAAAACTGCACTTCAAGATATGACTGCCATTTGTTTTCCCCGACACACAGTATCTACCTGCAGAATCAAACCCTTTTTGTCAAATCTCAAATGCCTGATAGGGGCAGAGTGTGCAGTAAGCAAGGTAGCCCTGGGCTTATTTATGTCTATTGACTGCTCTGTACATTGAGCAGCTTCACATGAGGTCCCAGGAGCAATAGTCCAGAATCAGAGGAGCATCAGAGATCCTGTCGAGGAATACAAAGATTAAGCAGCAAAGACTTGTCTGAACTCACCCTACTATCAGCTGGCTCGGCTTCACAATCAACAGCCTTGGAACCAGCAGCGAAGAAATCGAAAGACAAATTGCACTTGGAAGATCTGTTGTCAGGGATCTCTCCCAACTATCACTACATTCCTCATTCACCTGAAGTGGCCCACAGTTCTAACCTACTCAATCATAGACTAAAAAAGAAAAACAAACTCATCGCCTTCAGGCTGGACTTGACTAGGTGACGCTCCAGCAGCTTCTCCGGGGACTCTAAGTCGCCCTGAAGGAGACTGCTCATCTTTCTCCTGTGCAGCCTCTGGTGGATTTGAACTGTCAGATAGGCACTGCTTTTGGGCTAGCAACAGAATTCCTACAAGGTGGCTTTGAAATTCAGCCAACTTCCTATGTCACCAGATCTCACTCAATCATATGGAATGTTTATTCTTATGTATTTAAAAAGGGTTCTTATTTATTTTAAGCCTATGACTCAGAAGAAGTAAGTGATAATCCAATTGGCTATTGAAATACTGTTGACTGGCTTCAATCATACTTGGAGTCCTTGGATAACATAAACATATAAGCTCTTGATTACTAATTAAAAGGTTGACAATCTGAATTGAGAGGTGCTGCAGAAGAAAGGTCTGGTGATCTATTTCTGAAAATTCATCTGTTAAAAATGCTATGGAGTAGATTACGCTGACACCTAAGGTCAAACATGAGTAGGAGTTGACCCATAAACAAGTGAACTTCAATCTTTCTTCCCTGAGTATCCATAATTTTAAAAAGAAGAGTGAAACAGGTAATTTTTAACTGAGAAAACAACTTTTAATAGCTAGATTTCTAACATTATGGTCTGTGCTCAGTGTTTTCAGGGGCACAATGATCTGTGCCGGCGTCATTTTATCACCTACACATGTGACTGTCAACAAAAAATGCAGCACAGGCTAATTCCCCTAAGATTGTATGCTGACTTGTGATAAGTTTCATGAATTCTACAACAAATGGAGGGGGGAGCTCTGGTGTTTTAGTGGGTAAGGAGTTGTACTGCCAACTCAAAGGCAGGCTGTTCAAACTCACCAACTTCGCCATGGGAGAAAGATTAGTGATCTCCTCCCAAGTGATTTACAGCCTCTGAAAACCCATTTGGGGGTGGGGGATCACCTATGAGCAGATATTCATTGAGTAGGTACTCAATGACATACAACAACAGCAGTCTGAGCTAGGAGAATCATCTTGGCTGCTTCTGTATGATTTAATCAGTCACAGTGAGAAGAACAGCTTCCAGGCTGCTGCTGTTGCTGTTCTTAGGTGCAGCTGAGTGCAACTCACAGTGATCCTATGGAAAACAGATCTGAAGCTGATCTTATCCTGTGTCATCCTCATACTTCCTAACATGCTAGAGCCCATTGCGGCAGTCACTGTGTTAATCCACCTGGTTGAGGGTTTTCATCTCCTTTGCCAACTGTCCAATATTCCAAACATCATATCCCTCTCCAAGGAATAGCCCCGCCTAACAACATGCCCAGAGTATATGAGGGAAAGCCTCATCATTTTTGCCTCCAAAGTGTATTCTGGCTGTACCCTCTCCAAGACATATTTATCTGTTCTTTTTACAGTCTGTGGGATGGTCAGTGCATTTCTCCAGCACCACAGCTTAAAGGCATCAATTCTTCTTCTGTCATCCCTATTCATTGTCTAGCTCTCAGTTGCATAGGAAGTGATTGGATAGACTATGGCCTGTATCAGATGCACCTTAATCATCAAACTGACATCATTACTCCTCAATAATTTGGAGACATCCTTAACTGCAGTCTTTCCCAGTGCAATGTGCCTCCTCGAGGCCAGAATTAAATTCTAAGATTAGACTCTTGACAGTTAAGCTTTTTGGAAACATTGAAACCCTGAGCTCTAGATCTATCTGCCCTAAAGTAATGATGCTGATGGCAACAAGGATGACTGCCTCAATTTCATTTTTTTAGTTTTATGTTTTGCTTTTATTTTTTTATACTGGTTTGCTTATAAAGCTGGCATACATGGTGTTTCACACTATTCTTCGTTCATATTGTGTTTCATTGCATTTTGAAAATTTAGTTAAGTTCTTGAAAACATTTTCTAAATGGAAATCATTGCACAAATGTCAACATCACTGCTATGTCAAATGAAAGACATTAAAAAGATCATAGGGGATGTAGTTTGTGTATAAATCCACCACTCACAATTTTATTTTCATTTTTCACGTCAGCTACACTACATGCAAATTGATGTCTCTAAGATTAACATCAAGTTAGATATCATGGGAAATGTACCATCACACACTCCTTGGCAGGATCCTCCAACATTGTCCCAGCTGCTTGGGAGAGACACCCCCCATTGTCTTGGCTCTTTTGCTCCAGCTTCCATGCCAGCAGAATCTGAGATTAGGGCAGACAAATGGTGTTTGTATCATCCCAAACTGAGACACAGAACATATTCTTCCATACAAGCAACAAGTGAGAGATAATCAAAGGCCTTGAGTGCTCCGGGCTGCAGTAGGTGTCCCTTCTTCAGACTCCCCCAAACACTCCCCATAGCACTTAGCCTTCAGAAAGCATCTGCTTCCACGAATATTTATAACTTCTTGTGAACATCTGCACATCTTCATATTGACAATGCCAATGTAGAATGTAGCACACCACTACTCACAAAAATGTCTGCATCATAAACAAATGAATGAACAAACCATGTTGTCATCAAGTCAATTCTGAGTGATCCTATGAGTAATAGAATTAAATAGAGCACCATCCTCATTATCACTGCTGTGTTTGAATCCACTGTCGTGGCCATTGTCACCATTGAGATATTTCTTTTTGCTGACCTTATCAAGGATAGCGTCTTTCTCCAGAACTGGCTCTTATTGATAATATGCCCCTAGTATAAGTAAGGAACCTTGTCTCACTATCCTCACTGCTAAGGAGAATGCTAGCTGAACTTCTTTTGCAACAGATCTGATTTATCCTTTGGCAGTCCAGAGTATAGTCAATATTCTTCACCAGCACTACACCACAATTAATACCATCTCAGACACGAGTCTTATAACAAGCATTTACAGAATACTCCTGGGCCCCCACAAGAAAAAGACTGATAACCCAATTACAAAATGGGCAAAAGACATGGAAAGAATTTTCACAGAGGAAGAATATTCCAATGCCAAATAGACACATAAAGAAATGCTCCAAATTACTGGGAATAAGACAGATGCAAATCAAAACTAAAATGAGGTACGATCTCACTCCTGTAACAGTGGCAAAATTTAACAGGACAGCAAGTAATAGATGTTGGAGAGGATGTGGTGAGAAAGGAACTCATATATTGTTGGTGGGATTGTAAAATGGTACAACCACTAAGGAAGACAGTTTAGTGCATCCTCAAAAAACTAAACATAGAAATTCCATACGGCCCAGCTATTCCACTACTTGGAATATACCCTGAGAAAATTAAAACTGAGATACAAATGAAGATTTGTATGCCAATGTTCATATCAGAATTATTCACCATTTCAAGAACATGGAAACAGCCCAGATGTCCAAACACAAATGAATGGATTGAGAAATTATGGTACATTTCAAATTGGTATACTACATAGCACACAGGACTGATGATTTTGTAGACTATTACTTAACTTGGAAGGGACCGGAGAGCATTATGCTTGGTGAACTAACTCAGTCCCATAAGGATAAATATTGTATAAAACCATTATTATAGAATGAATATAAGGATCCAAGAGGGGTGGGAGAGGGTAGAAGCAGAAGGATGAGGGTGTGCAGGGGGACGGGAGATTAATCATGGGGTTGTACAATTTGATGGGTGGTGGGGTAAGGAAAATTGAAAGAATTTGTCCTTAAAAACAATGTATTCTAATTTTGTAAATAAACTAGTATAAAATCTAAAAAAGAAAAAGAGGATGAGAATAGGTGCACAATTCAAAGAACGTAATCAATGTTACTAAATGATACTCATAGAAGCTGTTGAATTCTTCTATGTTTTTCTGTGTACATTAGTAAAAAAATATAAAAACTAAAGGGAAAAAGAAAAATACAAACCCAACAATGCTTTTACTTATGTCTGCCAAAATTTATGTCAAAAGTCAAGCACATTTACCGTCATTCATTCAAGGTTCCTTCAAATGAAAGAAAGATACAATCAAAAGGAAAATTCTAATATTTTTAATACTGTAATATGTATGTTGTTGTTATCGCTGTTTGGTGCCATAAAGTCAAGTGTGACTCATAGTGACCTTATTAAGAACAGACTTCAATCATGTGCTGTCCTGTGCCATTCTCACAATCTCTGGTACACTCAAGCTCATTGTTGCAGTCACTGTGTCATTCTCCCTGGTTGAGGGTATTCCTCTCTTTACTCATCCCTCCACTTTCCCAAGCATGATGTCCCTTTATGAGGGATTGCCTCCCCTACCATGCTCAAAGTATTTGAGGCATTATTTTTGCATTGAAAGAGCACTTTGGCTGCATCATCTCCAAGACATAGCTGTCTGTTCTTTTGGCAATCCGTGGGATATTCAGCACTCCTCTCCAAAACCCCTCTTCTCCAAAGCTCAAAGGCATCAATTCTTCGGTCATCTTTTTTCATTCTCAGCTCTCAGCAGCACGGCATGTGATTGAAAATACCATGGTCTGAATCACCTGAATTAGTCCTTTAAATGCATGTTTATGTGTATTAAAATGGATGTGTGTGTGTGTGTGTGTGTGTGTGTGTGTGTGTGTGTGTGTATCTCCACCACTTACTGTTGATTCTGATACATGGTGACACTATGTGTTAGTCAACAGCTGAATTTTCAGAATTAGATAGCCTAAAGCTTATCAAGGTAGGGTCAAATCTCAAGTATTTCATTAAACAGATACACTTGTTAATCATTCAGCATTACTCAGACTCAGTCATCAACTCAGAACAATTTGACATAGTGTTTTTGTTGTTGTTATGTGCCATCGAGTCAACTACAACTCATAGTGCAACCCTATGTACAATAGCCCTGAACCATCCTGAGCCAAATTCACTGTCTCTGACATACCTACCCCTGTTACTCCAGTCACTGAGTCAATCCATCTCATCCAGAGTCGTCCTCTCTTGCATTGTCCCCTGATGATTTGCAGCACAATGTCCTTTGCTATGGACTTGTCCCCTCCTGACAACATGCCCAAAGTAGGTGAGACAGAGTATCAAAATCCTTGCCTCCAAGGAACAGCCTTGTTTCACCTTCTCTAGGACAGATATGTTTGTTCTCTTGACAGTCCATGGTAAACACCCCAAGTAAAAGGCATCAATTCTTCTTCTGTCATCTTTGATCATTGTCCAGCTCTTGGATACATAACAAGTAATTGCAGAAACCATGGACTGGATCAGGCACACCTTAGTCTCTAGCCTGACATCTTTGCTCTTTAGCACTCTGGAAATATCCCTGACAGCAGGTTTACCTAGAGAAATCTACTGGCATGGGCCAACTTGAATTAGACAATCATACAATCTACCTTTCATGTTATTGAGGAAATAATATGAAGAGGATATTAAGCATTGACATGATCCCTTTAACTAATTATCAAAATTATTGATGAACAATGATGTCAGATTGAGGACAAGTTGTACTTCAACCAAGCCATGATCTTTCCAATCACTTGCAATACATCTGAGAGCTGAACAATATAAATGAGAATGACAGAAGAATTGATGCTTTTGAACTGTGGTATTAGAGTACTGAACATACCATGGACAGCTAAAAGAACAAACAAGTAAGTCTTAGAGAAAATGCAGCCAGAGTGCTCCTTGGAGGTAAAAATGATAAAAGTTTCACTTCACATTCTTCAGGCATGTTGTTAGGAAAGGTGATTCCTTAGAGAAGTTCATCATGCTTGGAAAGGCATAAAGTTGGTGAAGGAAAGGAAGATGCTCACACAGTGACTGCTGCAATGGGCTCTAGTGTGTCAGGAAGTGTGGAGAAGGCACAGGATAGGACAGGGTTCAGATATGTTATTATTAAAGTTGCTAGGGGTAGTACTTGACTTGGCAGCACTCAACAAAGAACAATGATCTACAGTGTTAATAGAATACAAAACTGAAGAAGAATAATGTTGCATTCATAATTAAAAGGAAAACTTCAAGGTCTATGCTAAAGTAAAATGCCATCCTATCCATGAACAAACAAGAAAAGCTTGTTAACTGGAAGACTTCTAACAATATAGATTGGCATGGTGACTGAAGAAATGAGTGCAAGTGTACCATAGATGATAAGAGGATAGAAGACCATTGAGTCAAAAAAGTATTTGCCTAGTAGACACATTCAGCAGAATGGCAGAATACAAGTTTTCTCTACAGAAATCAGTCAGATTTCTCTACAGAAGCAAAGAAAACACTGAAAAAGAAATAAGAAAAGCCTACTGACTGTGAACAAATATTGGCAATACCATCTTAGACAAGGGTCTCATAATGAAAGTTTACAGAATACTCCTGGGCCTCCAGAAGAAAAAGACTGATAGTACAATTACAAAATAGACAAGAGGCATGCAAAGACTTTTCACAGAGGAGGACATTCAGATGGCCAACAGACACATGAAGAAATGCTCAAAATCAGGATGTAAATCAAAACCATAATGAGATACCGTTTCACTCTAGTAGCAGTGGCAAAGTTTAGCAGGACAGCAAGTAATGAATGTTTGGAGAGGGTGTAGTAAGATAGGAACTCTTATACATTGTTGATGGGTTTTTAAAATGGTAAAACCACTCTGGATGGCCGTTTGATGTTTCCTCAAAAAGCTGAACATAAAAATGTTATATGAACCAGCTATTCAACTGCTTGGAATATACCCTGAGAAAATGAGAACTGGGACACAAATGGAGACTTGCACACCAATGTTCATCGCAGCACGATTCACCATAGCAAGAACATGGAAACAACCCAGATGTATGACTACAGTGGAATGGATTGGGAAATTGTAGTGCATTCATACCATGGAATACAATGCAGCACACAGGAACAAAGATTTTGTAAATTACTACCTAACATGAGAGAGACTATAGAACATTATGCTGAGTAAACTCACTCAGTCTCATAAAGACAAATACTGTATAAGACTGTTATTGTAGAATGAGTAAAAGGACCTAAGCAGGGGAGAGCTTAATAATAGGGTCACACAATTTGATGGGTAGAGGGTAGTGGGTAAATGAAAAGGTAAAGATCCAATGTGAAAGACAATGTATACAAACTTTGTGTATAAATCAGTACAAAATGTTAAAAAAAAATAAATCAGTTATCATTTATAATTTTCAACCAGAAGGACAAATACTGAGACACAAAAGACCTATATATGAAAAACTACAATATACAACCACAAGAAAAAATAAGAAACTATGATCTCAAAACATGGTCATCAAAAGAGTATGGAACCAGTAGAATGACAGACACAGACCAATGGGATAGAATCAAGAACCCATAAATCAACCCATCTATCTACAGTTGTGGTATAGTCCCTATAGTGGTACAACTGGATCAAATGGGATTTCTATTTTCAACTATTTGAGGAAATACTAGGATGTCTTCCATAGTGGTTGTACCATTTTACGTTCTTACCAGCAATCCATGAGAATTTTTATCTTTCTGCATCCTTGCCCATATTTATTCTTTGCAATCTGAGCAATCAGGAAATAAGGAGATACATTGCACTGGGAAAATCTGCAGTTAGGGACCTTTCCAAATTATTGAGGAGTAGTGATGTCAGTTTGAGGACTAAGATGCATCTGATTCAGACATGGTCTTTCCAATTACAAGCTATGATTCAAGACTGGACAATGAATAAGGATGACAGAAAAAGAATTGATGTCTTTGAGCTGTGGTGTTGGAGAAGAGCATATCTGTTCATTCTCTATGAGCAGCCAAGAGAATGAACAGATATATCTTGGAGACAGTGCAGTCGGAGTGCTCTTCTGAGACAAGAATTATGAGGTTTCATCTCACATACTTCGGCCATGTTGCTAGGAGGTGCTATTCCTTGGAGAGGGACATGATATTGGGAAGGTTGGAGGGTTCACAAATGAAAGAAAGACCCTTAACCATGTGGATTGACATGGTGACTGCTGCAATGGGTTCTTGTATGTCAGGAAGTGTGAGGATGGTGCAGGACAGAACAGGGTTCAGATCTTTTGTTCCTAGGGTTGCTATGAGTAGTGCTCAACTCAATGGCACCTAACAAAAAGAACAACAATTGTTGGGAGAAGGGGGATGAAAGCATATCTCATTGTTTTGATTTGCGTGTCTCTAATAACTAGTCCTTTTGAGAATTCCCCCCCCCCCAATGTTTACTAGCCATCTGAATCTCCTTTTTGGTGAGGAATCTTTTTCTATCTTCTTCTTATTTTGTAATTGAGTTATTAACATTGTTCTTGTTGCCATGCTGTTGTTGTTTCTGCATGTCATCTAGTTGGAACTGACCCACAGCTGACTCTTTAGCAGGTGTTCAGAGGCAGTAATCCCATGGGAGGAGATTGCTTATCTTTCTCCTGCAGAGCAGCTGCTGGTTTCGAATCATGTGCCTTACAGTGCTCTAGTTTCCTATAAATTTTAGCTATGAGTCTCTTGTCAGATATGATATTGTTAATTTTCACTTCACAGTGGGTGGGCTTTCTTTTCCTCCTATTGGAGAAGTTTTGTTTGTATTCTTATATATCCACGGATTTAATTTTTTTTTGAGGTTCTCATTCATCTTTATCCTCTCCTGGTTGTGCATTTTTGGTTATGTTTGAAGGCCAAAATAGACTTATTGTTGTGTACTGTCGAGTCAGAACTGACCCATAGTTAACCCACCAGTGGGTTTTCAGGGGCAGTTAATCTCATGGGAGGAGACTGCCCATCCTTCTCCCATGGAGCCGTGATGAATTTGAACTACCTTCCTTTGGGATTGCCAGAGAGATTCTTAACCACTAGGCCACCAGAGTTCCCCTAGACTAGAGCTTCTAAATTTGTCTATTTTTTTTCCTGATGATCTTTATAGTGTTTGCCCCCAGGTAAAACTTTACTTAAAGTAAAAGCCCTTGAATCATTTATTTGTGTATAGTGTGATATGTGCATCTTATTTCAGTTTTCTGCAGATTGATGTCCAGTTTTGCCAGCATCATTTGTTAAAGAGGCTGGGGTTTCACTATTTCGTGGATTTCATTTCCTTGCCTATGATCAATTGACTATAGATAGACGGGTTTATTTATGGGTTCTTGATTCTATTCCATTGGTCTGTGTTTGTCACTACACTGATTCCATACTCTTCTAATGACTATGGTTTGCAATCAGAGTGTGTGATGCCTCTTAGTTTGTTTTTGTTTTTCAGTAGAGCTTTCCTTATTTAGGGTCTTTTTCCTTTCAAAATAAAAGTTGTGATTGCTTTTTATTTCTCCTTGAAGAATGGCATTAGTATCATTACTAGGATTATGTTGGATGTGTAGATTGCTTTTGGTAAGATTCTAATTGTCAAGATAATGAGTATTCCTATTTGA
Organism: Elephantulus edwardii; assembly: GCF_000299155.1. NCBI lineage: Eukaryota > Metazoa > Chordata > Mammalia > Macroscelidea > Macroscelididae > Elephantulus > Elephantulus edwardii. The sequence continues at coordinate 19,806,397 of NW_006399759.1, read as the reverse complement.
AGACAAGGAATATTCAATTTTACTATGTTTGTTGTGGTAGTGTTTTGTAGTTTTTCTTATGTTTTTCTTTTGTGTCTCTTGTTAAGTCTAATCCTAAGTATTTGAACTTGTGGTTGGAAACTAAATGTTATTGCATTTTTTTATTTCCTCTTTAGTGTTTTCCTTGCTTCTGCAGAGAAATCTGACTGGTTTCTGTAGAGAAATCTTGTATACTGCCACTCTGCTGAATATGTCTGCTAGGCAACTGAATTGTGTCCTATTCTGTGCCATCCTCCTCACCTCTGCCACATTTGAGTCTATTGCTGCAGTCACCAGGCCAATCGATCTTGTTAGAGGTTTTCCTTTTTTTCTATGACCCTCCACCTTTCCAAGGAATAGTGACTACTAGGAACATGTCCAAAGAATGATCAACAAAGCTTCACCATTCTTGAATCCAAGGAGCACTCTGGTCGCACCCTTCCCAAGACATAGCTGTTCCTTCTTTTGGTAGTTCATGGGATATTCAGTGATCTTCTCCAACACCGCAACTCAAAAGCATCAATTCTTCTTCAGTCATCCTTATTCATTTACCATCTCTCAGATGCATAGCAAGTGATTGAAAAGACCCTAGCCTAAATCAGGCACACCTTAGTCTTCAAACTGGCATAATTGCTCTGACAGTGGATTTGCTCAATGCCTCCTTGTATTCTTACTACTGGTTCACAAGGGTGTTGAGTGTTAATGGAAATTTATAATTTAGAACAGGACATGCCTAGCTGAATCAATGAAGAGGGGGAATGAGAGAAGCAGAAATGGGGTGAAGGAATGTTCCAAAACAAAATCTATATGACTGGAAAAAATCTAAAAAATAAAACATAATAGTTCTTTGCTAATGCAAATGTAAAAAAATAAACTCTTTTGCACTGGGGAAATATGTGGTTCAGGACCTATTCAAAGTTCCAAAAAGTGAGAACGTCAGTTTAAAGACTAAGGTGTGTCTTATTAAGGCCATTGTCTTTTCAGTTACTTCCTATGTACCTGAAAGTTAGACAATGAATAAGGATAACAACAGAAAAATTTATGCTTTTGAATTCTATGGTGTTACAAAGAGTACTGAATATATCATAGACTGCCAAGAGAACAAGCACATTTGTCTTGAAGAAATTGCAACAAGAGTGCTCCTTAGAAGTAAGAGAGTGACACTTTGTCTCACTTGTTCTAGGCGTATTTTCAGCAGGAACCAGTCCTTGAAAAAGAAATATCATAATGAGAAAGGTAGGGGGGTCAAGGAAAGAGAAGAATGTCCTTAACAAGATGGATTGACACAGTGACTGCCACAGTGAAAGCATAACAAAGATCGTGAGAATGGCACAGGGTAGAGCAGGATTCAAATCTGTTGTTCATGGAGTTACTATGATCTGTAGTCAACTTGAAGTCACCTAAAAACAACACATGCATCTTGTAGAGAGTTATTCAATTGTGGTGTAAAGACTGTGTTCTTTTAGAATCAGATCAATGCTCTGTCTTCTAACGTACTTCTGGTGGATTCTGACTGCCAACTTTTCAACTAGTATTCAAGTGTTTAACCATTTGAGCTACCCATAGATGGTGGTAAGCATCATATCAAAATACAAACCCGAACTGACAGACAGATCTGTGGATATATGAGATATGTATATAATATATATAGAGAGAGATATAGATGATAGATAGATAGATATGTAGATATATAGATATATAGATACATAGATACATAGATATATAGATATATAGATACATAGATATATAGATATATAGATACATAGATACATAGATGCATAGATACATAGATACATAGATACACAGATACACAGATACACAGATACATAGATACATAGATACATAGATATATAGCTGTATAGGAGTTGCCATGACCAAGAATCAAAAACAGGTTTCTCACATGGAGAGCAAGAATTCAAGAACTTTACCACTGAATCACCACTACACACACAGACACACACAGACAACTCACACACTCAACTGCATATTAAGAGATAATAGGAAGATACTGAAAAGTTAACACTTCTTCAGTCTCCTCAGATGATAGAGAAGAGGAATGAAAATATTCTAACACAGGTTACCCAAGAAATAAGAACTAATCCAAGTGAAGAGATGAGATGAATGTTTCTGAACCCAAATATCAGAAAGCAAGCCAAGGTCAAGAGCCCAAAGGGTAATTTTAAAGCAGCAGCAATGCTTGGTCTTGAGTCTTCTCTTAAAGACCTGAGGTCCCAGACTGTTGCCTTTGTGGACTTTAGGCTTTCCCACTATCGTGTCCAACTGCAGCTGAGGACAGGTCCAAATAAAATGGTTCACACAGCTATGCCTGCATCATATGAGCTGAACTAATATCAACAATTACATCAGGAAAAATGTGTTTACTTTGGTTTCCCGCCACAGAAAATGGGTCCAAAATGATGTTGAACATACGCCTTTCATTCCTGCTTCTATTAGAAGAACAAATAATTTAACAGGTGGGACTCAGAATTCTTTAGGGGTTTTTTTGTTCCTTAGTGCAGAGTATTAAACATGCCTCTTTTGTTGAATGGAATCTGGAACCCTTCTTTACAATCCTTGGTGAGCTCTATTTATTTTTCAAAGCCCCCTAATGTTCACATTAGTAGTGAGTTGGAAAGGCATGGTTAGTCCAATCACGTTGGACGCTTATATGCTATCAGTCCAATATGTTGCTTCTACCAAGAAACCAAATTCTCTGACTAACGCCTCCAAGAATTGATCCAGACAGCGAAAAGAGAGGAAATCCATTCTACTTTAACAAGGCAATTGCTCCAGACTTCATGCAATATCATTTCAGTCTAGAATTTTCATCATGACTGCCAAAAACATCAAACAGAAACATTACATGACTTTCACTCAGTTTTCACTCTCCAAAGAATAGCCATCTTGTTCCAGGCCTGAGCAGAAAGAAAGGAATTAAGTGAGATGGGCTGGGGCGGGGGAGGGAGAATGGAGCAGTTGACTGTTTCTCACTGCCTGATTTCATCAGTGTCACAGCAATTATTACTAAAAAGTTAAGAAACATTTTCAGTTAGGACAACCAAAAGTTTTTATCTATGTATTAAGTGCTCCTTTTCTTAAACTAATACTTATCAACTGTATCCCTTGGAGTATTCAACACTTGCCTTTTTTATTTGTCTGAGGAATGGTGGTGTTATAGATTACTCAGGGGGCAGTAATATTTATGCTGGATATCAAGTAGAAAGTATCCCAAGGATCCGCACAATTTAAAGAGCGCATTAGTGAATTAAATAGTGTGTATTGAAGGAGTTCTGATGCAGAATTGCCTAAATGCAGTCAGTGCTGGGTTGCTAACCAACAAGTTGGTAGCTCAAAACTACCAGTTGCTCAATGGAAGAAAAACAAGGCAGTCGTCTCCCATTAATATTTACAGCCACAGAAACCCACTAGGGCTGTTCTACTTTGTTGTACTGTTGTTGTTGATTGTCATCGAGTTGAGCACAACTCACAGTGACCCCATGAACAAAAGGCTTGAATTCTTGAATCAACTCTACAGCAGTGAAGCTATTTTGTTTGAAGTTGATTTTTTTTTTTTTGATAGTGATATTAAAGGTAGTTCAGCTATGGTACCTCCTGAGCCTATAAGTTTATTTCTAACTATATACGATTTTAAATGTATGCATGTACATATACAGGCATATGTATATCACAGAGGGGCTATGCTTGTGTTGCTGTTGTTACATGCTGTGGAATCACAGGCCACCTTCTAGTGGGCTTTTAGAGGTTATAAATTGCACAGAGGAGAATGTGAGTCTTTTTCCCACAGAGCAGTAGGTGCTGTCAATTTATAGCTGACCCTTCAATAGATTTTCAGAGGCTGTGGACTGCCCAGAGGAAATTGTCCATCTTTCTTCCAGAGAGTGGCTGGTAGATTGGAACCATATGCCTTCGGGCTGGCAAAGTAACTTTTTACTATTAACTCATGAGAACTCACATTTTTTCTTTTAGAACTCACTTTTATGTGTGTGTATATGTGTGCATATTTAGAAGTGTTTTATTTTTATTATTCATACACATTGTATTTTATACAGTCTTTTATTTACATTATTTTTAATTCCTGTTTTGGTGGGGTTTCCCCCCTTATAATCATCTCAGTAATAGCTACTTTCATGAAAGCATGTAAGCCAGCTACTTCATGCTTCATGCCCTAATATCCCCCTCTTGGATGTCCCCGTTTTGGATAGCGAATTTCTGATTTGCCCATCCCTATCAAACCAGTACTCAGAGGGAACAAGCATGTCTTTCGCTGCAGGATCCTCTGTTCAACTTATAAACATATTTATAAGGTTTTTAAAGGTCCAATATGTCAAAAGCATGTGGTCTACTTGCTGTTTCTTGGTGGAAGTCTTGTAAGCTCCATTGAAACCTGACTACCATGAGATAAGTTTGCTGATACTTGAAAAGCTTGTGGCATACCTTCCAACTTCACAGTAACAAGAAAGCTACCACAGTGAGGCAAGCTAATACTGAGAATGAGAATTCCAACATCAGCTGTGAAAACTAAACCAGATATTGATTGTGGAATAGACCATCAACTACTCATACACAAGTTCAAACTGAAGATAAAGAACACTAAAAAAAAAAAATCTTAAGGACAGGTTTAAGGTCTTAAACCCTAATAAATGAAGACCAGAGGAGCTATGGGAAGATATTAATACAAAAGGTAATTAAAAAGACATGGGAGGAAGAAAAGTCCTAAATGGACTGTAAATATTGCACTAGAATGCCAAGATGACAGAGTAAAGGGAACAAATCAGGGAGTCAAGAGGCTGAACAGAAAATTTCAAAGGGCAGCTAGGAAAGATAAAGCAAAGTATTATAATGAAATGTGCAAAAATCTGGAGTCAGACAATCAAAAGGGATTATTGAACAATATCATTACTATCACATGCCATCAAAATACTGTTGAAGATCTTCCATAATCAGCAAGGACAGTACACTAATAGAGAACTACCAGGAGTTCAAGCGGGATTTAGACGAGGCTTGACACCAAGGATATCATTGCTGATGTCAGATGTATCCTGACAGAAAAAAGAATACCAGAAGAATGTCTATTTACACTTCATTGACTGTGCAAAGGCATTGAATGGTGTGGATCATAACAACTGATGACTAACATTTAGAAGAATGTGAATTCCAGAGCATTAAATTGTGCTCTTATAAATAAAGAACCTATAAATAAACCAAGAAATAACCATTAAAATAATATAAAGGCATACTGCATTGTTTAAAATCATAAAAGATGTATGTCAGAATTGTATCATTTCATTGTACCTATTTAATCACTATGTTATGCAAATTGTCCCATAAGCTGAACTCTATAAAGAAAAACGTGGCATCAGGATAAGAAAAGCACTCATCAACGACTTGCATTATGCAGGTGAAAGAACCTTGCTTGATGAAAGTGAAAATAATTTGAGTCACTTATTGAAGAAATCAAATCTCCAATATGGATGTTGTTGTTGTTATTAGGGGCTCTCAAGTCCCCTACAGTTTGTAGAGACCTTATGAAAAGCAAATTGGAAGTTTGCCATATATTACACTTTCATCAAAATCTCAGCCATGCTCAAGATCGTTGTTGTAAGCACTATGCCAATCCATCTTGTCAATAATCTTCCACTCTTTCACTGACCCTCCGTCTTTCCAAGAATAATATCTTTTCCGAAGGACTGGCTCCTGCTGACAACATATCCAAAGTATGTAAGATAAAGTTTTACTACCAGCCCTACCTCTAAGGAGCACTTTGGTTACACTTCTTCCATGGAAGATCTGTTTGTTCTTATGGCAGCTCATGGTATATGCAATACTCCACACTATGGATTAAGCTCTGGTAGTGTAGTGGCAAGAAGTTGTGCTGCAATCCCTGAAGGCAAGAAGTTCAAGTCCACCAGCTGCTCAGTTGAAGAAGGATGGGCAATCTTCTCCCTCCCAATTAACTCTGAAAACCTGTCAGAGGGTCAGCTATGGGTTGGTTCTCACTCGGTGATATACAACATCACCAACTACACACTGTGAATTACACCTTAACATAAAGTAAAAATCCTCAAAAATGGACCAATAAGTCACATAATAGTAAATGGAGAGAAGATAATGTGTAGCCACTGATTTCATCTTACTTAGATCAACAATAAATACCAATGGAAATAAAAGTCAAGAAGTTCAATAATTTATTGAATTGGGCAAAAACAATGGAAAAAACTCTTTACAGGGTTAAAAGGGAGTATGTAACTTTTAAAACTAAAATTTGGATAATGAATAAAAATTGAAGGATTGATGCCTTTCAATTATAGCCTTGATAAAAGGTATTGGCTATACAGTTTTGGTGTTAGCTTAAAAGCCTCTTCTTAGCCATTAGTTAACTCCTTCTTGTCACCAGCTACCTTAGCTCTAGACATATTGTTTTGCAAACCATCAACAACTGTGGGACTAGGATAAAAAAGAGTGCTTCCCACACAATGTGAAGGAGACTGAAGCGAGACCCCTGGTGGGGAGACACTGGTAATGGTGGTAGAGAGACTGTGGCATTGCTGTGGAGAAACTGTGGCAAGGTCTGACCTGGAAGCTTCTTGCATTTGTGTTGGCCACAGTTAAAGGTTTTGTTAATCTTGCTGGATGCTTGACAGAGAAGCTAACTTATAACTGCTTTGAGGCAAACCTTGCTGTATGACTAAGAAAACCAGAGGCTTCTTGAATTTGTGTTGCTGAACTGAAAATAGAGCTTGGACTAATTGTGGAATTGTGCCTTGGAACTTTTGGACTAAAACTGGAATTGCATTGAGTGATTTTTTTTTCCACCCCCACTTTCCAGGCTATTTCCCTAATAAACCTCATTCTCAGTACTGCAACTTTGAGTCTATGAGTCAACAATGAATAAACAAACCTCTTGCTGCTGGTGTGGCTCTAGGGCTTCATGGGAATGGGCTACAGGCTCATTATCTGCTTTCTCCTCTAGGGGGATGAGAGGCTGTGTGATATTTTCACTTCCTCTGGCCCTTTCAGAGAGACATTCACCGCCCAGTGCCCCCATGTTCTATTTTCTGCTCCTTAGATAACTGTAGACTACAAAAAAATATTTTTAAAAAAAAACAAAAAGAAAAAACCCTTAACATATCTGTTTTAGAAGAATGGAATATTTGTTAGAAGAAATGAACCAGGGTACTACTTAGAGGCAAAGATGATGAGAATTCCCCCCACCCCATTCATATACTTTGGGCATGTTATAAAGAAAAAGTTGGAAAAGTAAAGGGTCATTGAAGGAGACAAACAAAGGCCCTCACAAGAATGACTGACACAGTGACTATAAAAAATGTGCTTAGACATAGGAAAAATTGTGTGAGAAGCACAGGATTGGGCAAGATTTCAAAATCTGTTGTTCATGGAGTAACTATGAGTAGGAGTCCATTCAACAGCACATGACATCTACATATGTGTGTGTGTGTGTGTGTGTGTGTGTGTGTATGTGTGCATGCGCACATGCACGTGCATGTGAGTGTGTGTAGCTCTGGTAGTCTAATGGGTAAAGGAGCCCTGGGGGTCTAGAGGTAAGAATCTATGCTATATCCTACAGACACGTGGTTCAAATCTACCAGATGCTCCACAGGAGAAGGATGGACAATCTCTTCCTGTGAAATTACTGCCTCTGAAAACCTGCTGGAGGTTCAGCTATGGGTCAGTTCTGACTCAATTGCACAAAACCTAGTGACAAGCCTAGTGGGTAAAGTGGTGTGCTGCCAACTCAAAGTCATGAAGTTTGGATCCACTAGCCACTCCTAGGAAGAAATATGGGTGGTCTTCTCCTATGGGAGTTATAGCCTCTGAGAAACCCCAGGAGGCTGGTTAGCTATGAGTTGGTTCCAACTCAATAGCAAAGAGTATAAGTATATGAATATGTACTCTGTGGCCCTCAGGCCTGGTTTTGATTGTTTTTGGTCAAATATTCTTCTAAGTAGTATAGCACTGGTCTGTCCATTTGCTGTACTGAGAAGTAACTCATGGTTGTTGTGATTCTAAACACTGTGACACTGATGTGTCAAATGGGATAATGTTTACCCATGGTGGACAGTGTTTGGTGGTGCTCCCCAATTAAAACAAGCCTGGAAGCAGGAGTGGCATCCACTTCTGAAACAGCTTGCCTCCAGAAATCCTACGAATGTAGAGAAGTTTTGAAATATATACAAGTGTTCAAATCTTTCATTCATAGGGTCGCTATGAGTCATCTACAACTCAACGGCACCTAACCACAACAACATGTATAGTTTGAGGATATACATACACATATAAATATTAATCCTTATATGGTGGAGTAGAATGTGGAAAGTGTCAATACTTAACCTCAAAATACCACTCTGGCAGTTTGAATTTGCCAACAGCGCCACAGAAGAAAGATGGGTAAAATCTTGTCATGTCTCAAAACTCATGTCTCTTGTCTCGTCATCTCTCAAAACCCACTGTGATCAATTATGAGTCAGTTATTACTCAATAGAAATAAGAATTATGTACTTAGTTAGCTTGCTCATAAAAAGTCCAAAATATGTGATTTAGACTGAGGACACACTCACTATTTAGTCACCAGGTAGTGAATCTAAAGCTAGAAGATAAAGAAGTCCATTTCACTCCTTAAAAATCTTAGCCCAGAATGTTATGTAGGATGTCCATTTACATTGGATAGAAGCTATTCCCTAACTCTAAAAGTTATTCGAGGAATACTGTCTGTGTGCCCCAAAATTAAAAGGTTTGATTTTTTAAAAAATGTATGTTTACCACAATTTAAAAGCTAGCTACTTTCCACCATTGACTGTTGTTGTTGTTGTTCAATGCCACCAAGTCAATTATGTCTCATAACAACTCTATAAACAAATTGGAAACCTGTTCTGTCTTATGCCACCATCATTATTTCTGACATACTCAAGCCCATGACAGCAGTCACTGCACCAATCTATCTGTTTTAGCATTATCTGCTCTTCTGCTTATCCCCACCTTTCTAAATATGGTGTTGTTCTCCAAGGAATATCCAAGCAACATGACAAAATCATGTGAGACAAAACTTTGAGTTGCCTTTGCCTCCAAGGAGCACTCTGCCTATACTTTCTCCAAGACATATATGTTTCATCTTATTGGGGTTTTGGGGGGTTGGTTGGGGTTTTTTTTGGGGGGGTGTCAGTCTGTTGGGTATTCATTACTCTTCTTCAACCTCATAGTATCAAATCTTCTGTGCAACTTTCAGTAACATGGCAAGTAATTGGAAAGACCATGGCTTGAATCAGTTGCATCTTAGTCCTTAAACTGACATCATTGCACCTCCATAATTTGGAGAAGTCTCTTACAGAAATATTAGGTCCCTTATTTCCCAATGCAATTTCTTCTGATCTCCTGACTGCTGGTACCAAGTATGTTGATTATGATTTCTAACTTTTCTCTACCTATCATGGTGTTGACTATAGATACAATGGTGAGAATTCTTGTTTGACACTGAGAAGTAATCCACATGGAAGGTGTTTTTGATCTTCTGTAGCAAGTGCTTTTAAGTCCTCACTCTAAGTAAGCAAGGTTGTATCATCTGCCTAACACAGGTTGTTGCCTTCCTTCTATTCTGATGCCGCATATTTTTTCATAAAATTCAGCTTCACAAAATATTTGGCCATTTACAGAATGAATAGGTATGGGGAGAGGATACAATCCTGATGTACACTCCTCCTGACTTTAAACCATGTACTGTTCCCTTGCTTTGTTCATACGACAGCCTCTTGATCAAGGTATAGATTTCACATGAGCAACAATTAATTTTCTGGAATTCACATTCTTCTAAATGTTAGCCATCAGTTGTTATGATCCACACCATTCAATGCCTTTGTACAGTCAATGAAGTATAAATAGAGATTCTTCTGGTATTCTTTTTTCTGTCAGGATACATCTGACATCAGCAATGATATCCTTGATGTCACAGCCCCGTCTAAATCCTGCTTGAACTCCTAGTAGTTCTAGATCAATGTACTTTTCTTGATGGTTATGGATGATCTTCAACAGTATTTTGATTCCATGTGATATTAATGATATCGTTCAATAATTTTTATATTCTGTTGAATTGCCTTTCTTGGGAGTAAATAAATTCAAGCAAGTTCATCCCTTTGATTGTCTGACTCCAGATTTTTGCACATTTCATTATAATTCTTTGCTTTATCTTCCCTAGCTGCCCTTTGACATTTTCTGTTCAGCCTCTTGCCTTTCTGCTTTCTTCCCTTTACTTTGGCATCTTGGCATTCTAGTGCAATATTTACAGTCCATTTAGGACTTTTCTTCCTCCCCTGTCTTTTTAGTTACCTTTTGTAGTAATATCATCCCATAGCTCATCTGGTCTTCATTTATTAGGGTTTAAGATCTCAAACCTGTCCTTGAGATGTTTTTTTAGTTTTCTTTATCTTCAGTTTTAACTTGCATAAGAGTAGTAGATGGTCTATTCCACAATCAATACCTGGTGTAATTTTCACAGCTGATGTTGAGCTTCTCCAACGATTCTTTAGTCTACATTGTTGTTGTTGTTGTTATGTGCTATCGAGTCACCTGTGACTCATAGCCACCCTGTGTGCAATAGCTTTGGACTCTATTCAGAGCGAGTCTCCTGGTCTCTGACTAACCTACCCCATTATCCCAGTTACTGTGTCAGTTCATCTCTTCTGGGGTGTCCCTCTTCTACTCTGTCCCTTCACCCTTGCAAGCATTATGCCCTTCCCAAGGACTGGTCCCTTTTGACCACATGTCCAAAGAATATAAGATGGAGCTTCAAAATTCTTGCCTCCAATGTGCAGCCTGGTTTCCTCTTCTCAAGGCTAAACCTGTTTGTTCTCTTGGCAGTCCATGGTATGTTCAATACTCTTCTCTAGCACCACAACTCAAAGGCCCAGTTCTTGTTCTGTCACATTTGGTCATTGTCCAGCCCTCTGATGCATAGCAAATAACTGTGAAGACCATGTTGTGAATCAGGCATGCCTTAGTCTCCAGACTGACAGTGTTGTTCAGCACTTTTGAGAGGCCTTTTTTGTTAGAAACTTACTATTTAATTCACCGCACTCAGAGTTACTTGAAGAAAAGGAACTCAAATGTATTGCTGTTGAATCACAACCAACCCATAGCTGACTTTTGTGGGTTTCTCAGGCTGTAAATATAATGGGAGGAGATTGGCCATTTTTCTCTTAGGGAGTAGCTGGTGGATCTGAATCACCAGAGAACTATAGCCTTTGAGTTAATAGTAGTACAACTCATAGACTAGTTGTGAGTTCAAGCTCTACTTATCTTTAAATCATTTAAGCTTTAAGTTCCATATTCATAGTTTACAAAAGTCATAAAAAGATTGTCCCTGCTGAAGTTATTACATGAAACTTCTGTGAAGGCCAAAAAGAGAATTTTTGGCATACTTTGTATATTGTAACAAGTTAGGACACAGTTGATCTTGAACCTGCCCATAGAAGGCCTTTGAGAGTATTAAAAGCATGTATGTGGGTATATGCATTTTCTATCTAGAGTGTGTAGTGATTGCAAAATGCTGAGCATATTTTTTAATCACTTTCTTAATTCTAAATTGGATCAGGACTTTGCTTCAGGGATTGGATTTCCACAAGGGTATCTGAGATTTGTACTTTCATTTTATAGCAGTGACCGACTTCAGAGATTATCCTCTATTCATCTTCTGAATGTTTAGCTTCAGCAAGTATTAAACTCTTTACATGATTCTGAAAATAGTTCACCATAGTTAAATTATCTAGAAAACACATACACATACACATACACGCAGATGTTAGCATAGACATCTATTTCTATTGACTATAAAAACAGATAGCTGCCGACTGACTGGAGGAGTTCCATATTTGTTTGGAAGCTGAAGGAACTGAAGAACAAATACAAGCCTCCAGTTGTAATACTTAAGGGTGCTATGTGCTAAATATTGAATGATTCAGGAAGAATCAAAAGAAGATGGAGGGAGGATACAAAGACTCTGTATCAAAAAGAATTGGTTAGCACAGAAAAATTTCATGAAACAGCATATGATAAAAGGTAATGATAAAGAAGGAAGTTCAAGCTGCTCTGAAGGAATTGTCAAAAAAACAAGGTGGCAGGGATTAATGGAATACCAATTGACATATTTCAACAAACAGATGTTATCCTGGATGTACTCTTCAGATTGTGCCAAGAAATCTGGAGGACAACTATCTGGTCAACTGACTGGATGAGATCCATATTTATTCTTATTATAAAAAAAGGTGATCTGATAGAATATGGAAATTATTGAACAAATCACTAATGTCACACATGAACAAAATCCGACTGAAGATTATTCCAAAATGACTGGAACAGTACATTGACAGAGAACTACCAAATATACAAGTTAGGTTTAGAAGAGGCCATGACACAAGGGACATTATAACCAATGTCAAATGAATCTTAGCTGAAAGCAGAGAGCACCAAAGGAATATCTATCTGTGTTTCATTTACTCTTCAAAGGCATTTGACTGTGTAGATCGTAAGAATAGGAATCCCAGAACACTTGATTGTGCTCATGTGAAAACCATACTTGTCCTCAAAACAGAGCAAGAAAACACTGCATGGTTCAAAATCAGGAAAGGAGTGTCTCAGGTATGTGTCCTGTTTCCATATCTTTTCAATCTATATGCAGAACAGATCAATCAGGAGGCTACATTTTATGGGAGGAATCTGACCTCAGGATTGGAGAAAGATTCATCAACAATCTACATTATGTGGATGGCAAAACCTTGCTTGCTAAATGTAGGAGGACCTTACGTGTTTCCTGCATAAGGTCAAGGACCATAAACTTCAATATGGATTGAAGCTCAAAATCAAAAAAAGCAAAGATTCCTACCTCTGGGCCAACTGACAGCATCAGGATAGATGGAGAAAATATTGATGTTTTTCACAGTTTCAGCTTGCTCAGTTCCACAAACAACATTGTTGGCACCAGCTGTCAGGAAATCAGAAGAGGAATTACAGTTGGAAAATCTGCTGTCAGAGACCACTCTTGAGTGCTAAAGAGCAATGACATTAGCCTAGAGTGTAAGGTGTGCCTGATCCAAGCCATAGTCTTTACAGTTACTTGCTATGCAGCAGAGAGCTGGACAAAGGTGATAGAAGAGTCAACACTTTTGAGTTGTGGTGCTGGAGAAGAATATTGAATAAACCCTGGACTGCCAAGAGAACAAACAGATGTGTCCTAGAGAGGGTGAAACCAAGCTGCTTTTTGGAGACAAGGATTTTGAAGCTGCGTATGACATACTTTGGGAAAGTGGCCAGGAGGGACCAGTCCTTGGAGAAGGACATCATGCTTGGAAGAGTAGAGGGATAGTGTAGGAGAGAAAGACCTTAGATGAGATGGATTGACACAGTAATAGGAGTAATAGGGTTAAGGGTGTCGGAAATAGTGAGACTGGCTCATGATAGGACAGGCTTCAGAGCTACTGTGTACAGGGTTGCTATGAGTCACAGGAACATAGTGACAACAATGTAAATTGATTAAAAGCAGCAACAATGTAAATTGATTAAAACATCACCTTGTGCATGGTAACACAAACACACAGAGTTGCCATTCAGTCAAATCTGATTCATGGAGATACCTTGTGCATCAGAGTAGAGCTGTGCTCCCCAGCATTTTCAATGGCTAATTTTTCAGAAATGTATCACCAGACCTTTCTTTCACAGCATCTCTAAGTAGATTTAAATCCCTACTGCACCGTCCAAGGATTCTCGTGTATATTACTAAAAAATTTAAAAATAAAAAAAAAGGAAACCAATTGCCATGGAGATAGAATCAGTTAACCCTCCAGCAGGTTTTAAGAGATTGTAAATCCAATGGGAGATTGTCCCTCTTTCTGCCAAAGAGGTACTGCCTTTAGATTAGCAGCACAACTCATCATGTAGTACATCACCAGAACTCCCTCTCTGTATGTTAAGTACTCAATAAATGTTAGCTCTTATTCTATTGTTGTGGAGGGCAGAAAAGGGCAGAGAAAAAGGATAACTTTGTGGTGGTGGTAGTGGTTGTTACTATTGTTGTTATTGTTATTATGTGCCATCAAGTTGACTGTGACTCATAGCGACTCTATGTACAACAGCCCTAAATCCTGCTCTATTTTGTGCCAATCTCAGTGGCTCCAACACACCTATCTCTATTACCCTAGTCACTGAATCAGTCCACCTCATCAAGGATCTTCCTCTCTTGTGCTGTCCTTTAACCCTCCCAAGCGTGACGTCCCTCTCCAAGGACTTGTCCCTCCTTGCAACATGTCAAAGTATGTCAGACGAAGCTTCAGAATCCTTGCCTCCAAGGAGCATCCCAGCTTCACCTCTCCAGGATGAAATTGTTTGTTTTCCTAGCAGTCCATTGTATATTCAACTCTCCTCCAGCACCACGGCTCAAAGGCATCAATTCTCCTTCTATCATCCCTACTCATAGTTCCAGTTTTCTGATGCATAGCAGGTAATTGCAAAGATCATGGCCTGTATCAGGTGTACCTTAGTCTCCAGACTGATATCATCTCTTTTCAGCACTTTGGAAAGGTCTCTGACAGCAGACTTTCTCAATGCAGTTCATCTATTCATTTCCTGGCTGCTGGTGCCAAGAGTGTTGATTGTAGAGCCAAGCAAACGGAAGTTGTTAATAATCAAAATCTTTCCAACATCTACCATGATGCTGCCAATCAGCCCAGTGGTGAGAATCTATGTTTTCTTGATGTTGAGCTTCAATGCATGTTGAAGGCTGCAGTGCTTGACCTTCTGCAGCAAGCACTTCAGGTTCTCCTGTTTCAGCAACCAGAGTTGCGTCATCTGTATAATGCAGATTGTTGATGAGTCTACCTCCAATCCTGATGCTGTCCCATTTCTCCTCATAGAGCACAGCCTCCCAAATAATCTGTACTGCATATAGGCTAAAAAGGCACGGAGATAGGACACATCCCTGGTGCATACCCTTCCTAATTTTGAACCAGGAAGTGTTTCCTTGCTCAGTTCTGATGACTGCCTCCTGGTCCAAGTATAGGTTTCGCATAAGCACAATCAAGTGTTCTGGGATTCCCATTCTTCTCAAAGTCAGCCACAGTTTGTTGTGAACCACACAGCCAAATGCCTTTGCATAGTCAATGAAACATAGATAGACATTCCTCTGGTACTCTCTGCTTTCAGCCAAGTTCCACCTGACATTAGCTATAATATCCCTAGTGCCATGACCTCTTCTAACCCAGCCTGCACATCTGGCTTGGTGTTATGATTAGCAAATATTGCAGCAGCCTGAGTTACTAGACAAGAATCTAAAGTCCTCATATTTTGAGTTATTCAGACATAGCAGTTTAAGTATTTTTTTAAATATGTATTTTTATTTTAATTTATACTGATTTATTTACAGTGTGTGAATACATTGTTTTTCACAAATAGCCTTCCCATTTCCTTCACCCTACCCACCCATCAAACTGCAACCCTACGATTAACACTCCACCCTCCTGTCCATCCTCATCCCTCTACTTGCACTCCCTCTACCTTGGAGCCTCATACTTATTTCTACAATAATGGTTTTATACAGTGTTTGTCCTTATGAGACTGAGTTCAGTCAGAATAATGTTCTTCAGGCCTGTGCAAGTTAGGTAGTAATTTACAAAATCATTTTTCCTATGAGCTGAGTAGTATTCCATTGTATGAATGTACCACAACTTCCCAATCCATTTGATTGTGGTTGGACACCTGGGCTGTTTTTATGTTCTTGTGATGGTGAATAATGTTGCTATGAACATTGACGTACAAGTCTCCATTTGAGCCTCAGTTCTCATTATCTTAGGGTATATACCAAGCAATGGAATAGCTGGGTCATATGAAATTTCTATGTTCAGCTTTTTGAGAAAGTGCCAAACTGCCTTCCAGAGTGGTTGTAACATTTTACAATCAGACCAAGTATAATCAAAATTTCCTACCTCACCACATCCTCTTCAACATTTATTACTTGCTGTCCTGTTAAATATTGCCATTGCTACTGGAGTGAGATGGTATCTCACTGTGGTTTTGATTTGCATCTCTCTTATTGCCAGTGATTTGGAGCATTTCTTCATGTATCTGTTGACCATTCAAATATCGTCCTCTCTGAAGATTTTTTCCAAATCTTCTGCCCATTTTAGAATTAAGTTATCAGTCTTTTTTTTGTGGAAGCCCAGGAGTATTCTGTAAACTTTCATTATGAGACTTTTGTCTGAGATGGTGCTGCCAAATAATTTGTTCCCAGTCTATAGGTTTCTTTTCATCCTATTGGAAAAGTTTTTGATGCATACAGAGATTTAATCTTTAGAAGGCCCCATTCATCAATTTTATCCTCTTCAGATTGTGCATTTTTGGCTGTATTTGGCAGTCTAACTATATCGTAGACTAGAGGTTCTAAACTTAATCCCAGTTTGTCTCTTATGTACTTTTTGGTTTTGAACTTTACTCCCAGGTCTCCGCTCCACCTTGAGTTGATTTTTGCAAATGGAGTGAGATATGGATCTTATTTCCGATTTCTGCTGGTGGAAGTCCAGTTTTGCCAGCTCCATTTGTCTAAGAAGTTGTCTTTCCTCATTTTATAGCTTTTATTTCCTTGTGGAACATCAGTTGATCATAGATAGCTGGGTCTATTTCTGAGTTCTCAATTCTATTCCCTTGGTCTATGTGCTTCTCATTGTATGAGTACCATGCTGTTTTAGTTACTACCACTGCCCTGTAGGTTTTGAGACCAGAGTGTTAATGCCTCCTGCTTCATTTTTGTTTCTCAGAAGTGTTTTGCTTATCTGGGGTCTCGTTCCTCTCCAAATAAACGTGATTGTTTTCCCTTTTGATCTTCTTGAAAAATAAGGATTTTAAATGTAAATGACCCCTATTTTCAACCCCAATTTCTTAATGATCTGATAGATATTTTCTGTTCTTCTATGAGCATTCACAGAGAAGGACTCAGGAGGAGGCAAGCATCAACAACATGTACTGAGAGCACAATTAAAATGCTTGATTGTTGATATCAAGAGATCTTTGCCTGCCAGTGCAATCAGCCCGTGATATAATGCATAGATGCCAAGGGCAACAGTGCCTATTCCTTAGTAATGATCTGTCTGCTTTTATATGATAGACATAGATTGATATAGATATAGATGATAGAGATAGAAATAGATATATGTATGTATGTATATGTGTATGTATACATATATGTATATATATCATATATATAATCTATATTATCTAGATCATATACATAGATCATATAGATGATATATGTCTTTTAGCTAAGGTTTTTCAATCAGTTTATCTATAATCCTAACCTTTTTCCAATGGAACAAAATCTACCCCAGTTTGAAGGAAAACTTAAGCATAGCAATCGTGAAATAATGCAATTTATGTTAAATTCTCAATGACTGATAGCAGTATTATTTAAAATAAAATTATGAAACTTCTAAGAATACTTTCGTGATATGCAAAACGGGACCCTTAACAATCTTAATGAGCTGCTTAGCACTGGTCAGACCATTGTTCCCAGGCAAAAGGTGAACCTGGGAACATTCCAGCCTGAGCCTTTCTCAGTCTAATGGTCTCTAGATTTTGTAAAATAGACGTTTCATACAGCTTCTACTCCTAGCTCCCAGTAAGGTTCCATCTTTGACATTAAAGAGAAATAAAGGCTGGACCAAGTAAATGTACATACAGCTAATACCCAACATCAACCTGAGAATGGTAAGCCTTCAATTTACTTACCAAAACAATGTTCACACATAATCAAAGCCATGAAAAATCAAGTGAATTAAAGGTAGTCTCAGATTTTTTACTAAATTTTTTTCATTGCAATCCAGAAAAATCACCATTGTTTTTCTACATCATCCCAAGTACTCCTGTGGTGAAGTAAATCAAACATAGAATACAACACTTAGACAGCTCATAGGAAGCTCTGGTGGCTTAATGGTAAGGAATTATGCTGCCAACACAAAGGCATGCATTTCAAATCCACCAGCTGCTCTGTGGGACAATGATGGGAAATCTTCTCCCATGCAATGTATTACTTCTGAAAATCCACTAAAGGGTCAACTGTGGGTTGACAGTACACAAAAATTGCAATAATTTAGATATTTAGGTTATTTCTTTTCAAAGGGACTCTTCGTTTTACAAAAGATACATAGACAGGTTCTATTAAAGGAGTTTCTTGGTATACTGTAGTTACCACATGCTGTACTGGTTATTTATTCCCTGTATTCCACATTGCAGCAATTCTCTGCCCTTTTTTCTGTTGTATGATCTGGGACTTCCAATTTATCTTAGTAGGAAGTATCAGTAGGAAGGGCAGGAAGGGAAGAGGTCGAAGAATAAATTCTATTTTCCTCCCAACCTCTCTGCCATCCCGACTCTGATTGTTGTTTGAGCAATGATTATTTTCTACTTCAGGCCCAATTCCTTCCTGCAGCATGACCTCTAAGTCTCCAGGTTTCACTAGGGCCCAGTAATATTACTCTTCCCTTTTTTATCATCTCAGCACTTAGTGATGGTCCACAGTTGCTAGTCTCTGTTTACACAGTTCCTATTTCCTTGGCCGTTTTGTTGCTACTATTGTTGTGAACTTTCATAAAGTTAGCTCCTAACATGTACAACTAAGCAAACCTCTTTCCAGTTCTGTATCATCCCCCATCTGTTCTGCTCCATAAAGATTTCATGAGCTAATTTTTCTGACGTAATCCATCAGGTTTTTCATACTAGTCCCTGTTAGTGTGGAAGCCCCTCTGAAGCCTATTCAGCATCATGGGAACACACAAGCCTCTCCCAACGGAAGGGAAGCCTGGGCATACAGTCTTTGGCTGTGAATCAAACATGGGTCACCCTCTTGAAAAGTGTTAATTTTCCCAATGAATCACCAATGGCATCACTTAACTTTGACTCTCCTTAGAAGTAACCCTTTCATTAAATTCTCTTCAATCACAAACTTTATAATTTGTTCTTAGATTACTCCTGGGACCAATTTTCATGCCATTAGCTATTTGACTTTTTAAACACTAGAGTGGAGTCAGCAAAGGTTCCACTAGTTGGCTTACCAAGTCATTTGGAAACAAAAAAGCACTAAACTCATAAATTTTAAGATCTTCTGACTCAATATAACCTCATTTGTTATGCTGTTGAATTTCCCCATAGAGTTTTGTTCCCTGTACACTTCACAGATAGAACCTTGGTAGTGTAATGGACTGTGTTGTTGCTGTTGTTATGAGCTGACAAGTTGACTGTGATTCATAATGGCCCCATGAAAAAGTGCTCTGAACCTTACTCTGTTGAGAACCAACTCTGCCACCTCTGACCCCATTGCCATAGTCACTATCAGTACATCTCCTCCAGGATCTTTCTCTTCTGCATTGACCCTCCATTCTTACAAGTATGGTGTCCTTCTCTAAGGTATTGACCCTCCTGACAGCATGTCCAAAGTGTGTGAGACAGAGTTTCAAAATCCTTGCCTCCAAGAAGCAACTTGGTTTCACCTTTAGCAGTTCAGACCTGTTCTCTTGGCAGTCCATAATATTATCAATACTCTTCTCCAGCACCACAACTTAAAGGGCCACTTTCAGATGCATACCAAGCAATTGAAGAGAACATGGCCTGAATCAGGCACATTTTAGTCTCCAGACTAATGTAATGGCTCTTTTGCACTCTGGAGAGGTCCTTGTCTGCAGATTTTCCCAATGCAACTCATCTTTTTATTTCATGACTACTGGTGCCAATGATGTTTTTTATGGATCCAAGCAAGATGAAATAGTTAAGAATGCAGATGCTGCCCTAGATGTGCTCACCAAATTGTGCCAAGAAATCCAGAGAATAACCACTTGGCCAACTGACTGGAAGAGATCTAAATTTGTTCTCATTCCAAAAAAAAGATGATCCCACAGAGTGTGGAAATTATCAAACAATATCATTGATCTCACATGCAAGCACGATTCTGCTGAAGATTATCCAAAAAAGACTGGCCACATCAACAGAGAACTGCCAGAAGTCCAGACTGGGCTTAGAAGGGGGGTGTGGTACTAGGGATATTATAGCTAATATTAGATTGATCTTGGCTGAAGGCAGGAGTACCAGAGGAATCTCTATATGTGTTTCATTGACTATGCAAAGATGTTTGACTGTGTGGATCACAACAAACTGTTACTGACTCTGAAAAGAACGGGAATCTCAGAATATTTTATATGCTAATGTGAAACTTATACTTGGATAAGGAGGTAGTCATCAGAACAGAGCAAGGAAACATTGCATGGTTCAAAATTGGGAAGGGTGTACTCCAAGGATGTGTTCTATCTCCATACCTTTTCAACCTATATGCAGAACAGATTATGCAGGAAACGTGGCTGTATGAGAAGAAGTGTCACATCATGATTGGGGGAAGACTGATCAATAATCTCCATTATGCAGATGACACAACCCTGCTTGCTGAAACTGAGGAGGACCTGAAGCACTTGCTGCAGAAGGTCAAAGACTGTAGGCTTCAATATGGATTGAGGATCAATATCAAGAAACAATGATTCTCACCACTGAAACGATTGGCAGCATCATGATGGATGGTGAAGAGATTGTGATTGTTCACAGCTTTAGTTTACTTGGCTCCACAGTCAACACTCTTGGTACCAGCAGCCAGGAAATTAAAAGAGGTATTGTGATGGGAAAGTCTGCTGTTAGGGATCTCTCCAAAGTAACAAAGAGCAATGGTGTCACTCTGGAGACTAACATGTGCCTGATAAAGGCCACAGTCTTTGCAGTCGCTTACTATGTGTCAGAGAGATGGAAAATGACTAGGGAGGATAGAAGAAGAATTGATGACTTTGAGCTGTGGTTTTAGAGAAGAATGTTGAATATACCATAGCTGCTAAGAAAACAAACAGGTTCAACCTAGAGAGGGTTAAACCAGGCTGCTCCTTGGAGTCAAGGATTCTGAAGCTTCATCTGACATACTTTGGACATGTTGCAAGGAGAGATCAGTCCTTGGAGAAGGACGTCATGCTTGGGAGAGTGGAGGGACAGAGCAGGAGGGGAAGGCCCTCTATGAGGTGGATTGATTCAGTGACTGGGGTAATGGGAGTAGGTATGTCGGAGACAGATTGGCACAAGACAGAGCAGGGTTTAGGGCTGTTTTACATAGGGTCACTATGAGTCACCAGTGACTCAATGGCACAGAACAACAACAACAACAACATAATGACACCGTCTATTTGGTTGGTAGCAAGTTGCTTCGTTTTCTTCATGTTGAGATGCAATCCATATTGAAGGCTGCAGCCGGTGACCTTCTTCAGCAAACACTTCAAGTTATCCTAGGTTTTAGCAAGCAGCTTTTTGTCATCTTTACAAATTGTTGATAAATCTTCCTCCAATACTGATGTCATATTCTTCTTCATAAAGTCTAGCCTTTCTTACAATCTGTTCAATATTTAGGCTAATAAGGTCTGGAAAAAGAATACATCATTGGCACACTCTTTTCTTGATTTTGAACTATGCAGTGTTCCCTTGCTCTGTTCAGACAACTTTTTGGTATAGGTATAGGTTTCATGTGAGCATGACCAAGTGTTCTGAGATCCCCATTCGTCACAATGTTACTATCCCATTCTTCTCAAGGTTAACATTGAATAATATTGTTCAATAATTTCCACATTATCTTGGATCAGTTTTTGTGATTATGAGAATGAGTATGTATTTCTTCCAGTGAATGGGCTAGGTAGCTGTCCTCCAGATTTTTTGGCACATCATAGAGAGCACGTCCAGGACTGCATCTGTTTGTTGAAATATCTCAGTTGGTATTTCATCAATTCCTGGGGACTTATTTTTTTGCCCTCAGAGTAGTTTAAACTTTTCTTTGTTACCATTGGTTCTCGATCATATACTCTTTCCTGAAATGGCTCTGGGTTACTCAATTATTTTTGGTACAATGACTATGCATTCTTTCCATCATCTTTTGTTGCTTTCTGGATCATTCAAGATTTTGCCCCTTGTATTTTAAGTATTACAACTTGAGGCTTGACTCTGACCTTCACTTTCTTCAGTTTGAGAAATGTGAAGTAAGTTCTTCCATTTTTATTTTCTAACTCCAGCTCTTAGCACATTTTATTATACTACATAGTTTTGTCTTCAAGGGCTACCCTTTGAACTCTGTTCAACTCTTTAAATTTCTCATTTCTTCCCTCTGCTTTGGCTTCTCAGTATTCTAATAAAATATTAAAAATCTCTTCTGACATCTATTTTAATATTTCTTCCTTCTTTGACTTTGTAATGACCTTTAACTTTCTTCATTAATGCTACCCTTGATTCCATCCCACAGTTCATCACTGATAATCAAAAGGTCAATGATTCTAATACACTCCAAGGGAGTAAACAAAACAGCCTGCTTCCAGTTAAGATTTAGAACTCAGAAATTTAATATAGGGTTGCCCTGAGTGAGAACTGACTTGCAGGGAGTTGGATTTGTTTTGCTTTGTTTTGTTTTGTTTTAAGGGTAGACTCATCATGGAAGTAAATTCTCAGGCTTTTCTTCTTTTTTGCAGTTCTGTGTAGATTCAACACCTCACCTTTGGGTTAATATTTGAGCACAAATAATTTGTGACCCCCAGGGACCTACAAAGAGTCATTAGAGTCACAGAAAAAGCAACTCTAGTGCACAAATAATTTATTTTAAAAGGAGTACTGCAAACCTGGTTCCTATAAGGCAGAAGTTAAGAATGTCCCAAATGTCCAACTTTTCCAAACTGCTTTAGCACTCCATCATGTCTAACATAAATTATTCCTCCTCCCCTCAGGTCAGCCCTCTTGTTCCTGTCTATGTCTTTGTGCTCTGTAATTTGCTGGAAAGACTCTCATAGAAAATCAAACTCCATCAGGAAAATGACTGAGACAGTTATCAAAGGAGGGATCAGATTCAAAGGGTGGTTGGTATAGACTGATGCACATGGTTGCAGAAGCTGGTGAACAATGGACAGAGGCCCTGCAGACTGTGTCTATCACCTCTTGATGCAGCTGCATCATGTTAAACACAGTGTCCAGAGAGAAAAAGGGTTGGACTTCTAAGAGCACTCCTCTACAGAGGAAGTCAGGGTGATAAACCACATACCCAAAAGAACTAAAGGTTTGATTTGGGGCATACTTTCTCCACAGTAAGTTGAAGATTCAAGATACATCCCACTCAATCTTACCTCACCAACACAAAAATAACTCACTCTATAGTGCAGTTTGTGGTAAATACAGACAAAGAGGTTAGAGTTTACGATACACAAAATTATGCTAGGAAGGGTTATATCACTCAATTCACTTCACAATATCTTGTATTTTAATAAATTCCATAGGGGAAAAATAAGACTCAATTAACATGCTTTGTAGGGATGTGAAACTTTTACAAAGGATAGGCATGGTCTAAATCTGGTGTCCTCAATAAGAGTTTAAGAATCAGCTTTTCAAAAGAAATAAAAGATACTAAATGTTTCCTTTCTTGTCATATTATTATGTGACAGTTTAGGAAGATGTATATCAAAAACCCAAACTCCTCATCAAGTCAGTTCTGACTCATAGTGATCCTATACTGGATTTCTGAAGCTTTAAATCTTTATGAGAGAATATTACCCATCTTTCTCCCTCAGAGCAGGTGGTAGAATCAAAGCACTAACTTAGAAGTTTAGAAGCCTAACTACATTTACAGACTTTTAATCACTTTTTGAGTCTTTTTGAAATAATACACATAAGAGAGTAGTAATGACTATTGCAATTGATTGTGATTCAATTGGTATGCGTTATATCAAAACAAAGTCATCCAATTTGTTATGATAGTTTTCAGTGTGGTAAAATAATGGATAAGTGTTTGATTTTAGAGATTTTAGAATATAACAAATACCTCAAAGCAGTTATCTATCCTACCACCAAGATCATAAAAGACTTTTGGCTCTGTGGCAGAAACATGGAGATCATATATCCATTCTTTCTCCTTTCACATTCTATAATTGTTGATCATTGATCATTGCTTCCTTCTGCCTGTCTTCTTTATAGATGCCAAAGGACACAGACATAAATTCACTTGATCAAATGCTAGATTTTAACATGTTCATGTTTCCAACCTCAGAGTTTTGCAAGAAAAAAGAAAGTAACCTCTTCCTTCCCTGAGTTTACTATAATAGACTTAAAGGAGTTGACTATGTCTTTATTTTAAGTTGAAATCTATGGCCTAGTTGTAAGGAACTCCATTGCAGTCCCAAAGGCATGGTGTTCAAATCCACCAGCTGCTCCACAAAAGGATGCACAATCTCCTCCTGTGCTACTAATTGCCTCTGAAAACCTGCTAGAGGGCCACCTATGGATCAGCTCTGACTCAACAGTTCACAATAACAACATATAAGTATGTTTATTGCTGTCGAGTCAAGTATGACTCATAGAGACCCTATGAACAAAAGGTCTGAAGCCTTTCTATAACTACGGTCATTTCTTCAAGTTCCTAGTGTTTCCAGAGGCATATGGTTTAGGAAGTGGATACCACTCCTGCTTCCAAACCTGTCTTAAAGTGGGAGCTACACCAAACACTGTCCACCATGGGCAGCCATTATGGCATGTGACACCACCCCCCCCAATAGCACAAGGTTCAGCATCACAGCAGCAAACCCAGATTTCCTCAGTGCAGCAAATTGACAGAGGAGTGCTGTACAATTTAGAAGAGTGTTCCTCCAAAATAAAATAACACTAGCTCCTCAGGCCCAACCAACTTTTAAATATAAGGGAGATACATATAAACAAAAGGCCTGAAGCCTTTCTATAACTATTGTCATTTCTTCAAGTTCATAGAATTTCCAGAGGCATGTGGTTTAGGAAGTGGATGCCACTCTTGCTTCTAAACATCTGGGAGCTCCACCAAACACTGCCCATGATCGGTAGCCATTACGGTGTTTGGCACACCAATGGCACAGTTGTTCTATTATGGCGTTTAAGACCCAAATGGCACAAGATTCAGTGTCACAACAAACCCTGATTACCTCATCAGAGCAAATTGGCCAGAGTGCTGTATGATTTAGAAGCTTGTTCCTCCAAAATAGGGTAAGAAGGGATTAAAAGATAATCCCTTGGGCCCAACTTTTAAATATAAGTGCCTTCCAGGAGGTCTTGTTGACTCTAAACAAGAGACTTAAATAAAAATGACCAAACAATCCAAATAGATTTTCAACCAAAACAAGAGCACCATATTATAGAGTCCAGCTACTTCATCCGACTCCAAAATGGACACAAGGTCTTTGGTGTTATATGTTGTTGTTAAATGACATCTAGCACCAACCCTATAAACAAAAGAACTATTGTCCTTCCTCCAAGTTCAAAGAATTCCAAACAACATATAAGTATACAAACTCAAAACTCAAGCTCATTGCCATTGAGTTGGAATTGACTCATAGCGAGCTTTCAGCAGGTTTTCAAAGCTATAAAACTCTTGAGAGGAGATTGTCCGTCTTTGGATTAGCAGCTCAACTCTGTTGATTAGGTCACCAAACTAGCTACTGAACAAATAAGTAATATATCTCCTTTAGTCCAGCTATTTTGATACACACTGATAATATATTAACAAATAAGACATGTAATTTAAAGAAAAGGTTACATTTAAAATAGGCAAAGGGAGGGGGGGAATGGGCAAACAAGTGATAAATGTGAACTTCCCTGAAGAAATGCAAATGGGTTAGAGAGTTACTGAGGGAATAATAATGGTGCTTTTTTAAAAAAACATTAGTCAGAAGAGAGATCATTGAGGAGAAACTTGACACATGGTGCTTCATACCTTCGTGCACTAACATGGCGGGCAGGCAGCCAGGAAGCGAGCCTCGTAGTGACTCCCTTCTCTCTGTTCACATCATCCACTTCTGTCATGCCCAGTTATGCTATTTCATGAGCCCCATGGGGTTCTTCACACGTCTGCACTTTTGTTCAGATGGAACTTTCTCTTCAGCTTGCCCTTCCTCCTCCCCATGTTTCGCTGATCTCACCTTCCATCCTCAGGTCAAGCATTACTTCACAAAAACTTTTTCCCTGATTCATTGCCTCTGCCTTTACCGGTCCTTTCTCTTGGTATTCATTGAACCCTGTGTGCATGTATGTCTAATAAATCACTTTTAGCCCTTTATCACATCCTTCACACTATATTAGAAGTATAGAATTCGGGTTTTGTCTTCTTATGAGACTATAAATTCTCCTTCGTGTGCCCAGCATCACTTATGGTACTCCACAGAAGACGATGAAATGTAACAAACGGCAAGCTTCACTAAACCTGTGTGGTGTTAAACTTTATAAATGAGCAAACAAGAGGTTCAGAGAAGTAAGCTCACTTGCAAAGGTTACACAGCTAGTAAATGGTTAAAGGTAGAATTTAAAAGAGGGTTTGCTGAAGTCAGATCCTGCAGAGTAGACGATTAGCATCAAGTTAATAAGGATGAAAGAAGGGACTGTGGGCTGGGAGGACCCAATCCCTGGCAGCGCCTGCGCAGATGTCGCTTTGAGCCTGCACTGTTCTGTTAGCCCGTTTTCCCACTGGCCAGAAACCGAAGCTTATCTGTGTTATTTAAAGAGTCAAGAAATTGGACAAAGTTTTATGATGAGGATGGAAAATGTTGTGTGCTGCTATTAAATTTTAAAATCTTGCTGTGGTTACCATATTTCTTCAATGTTTCTCATTTTAAAAACATACACCAAGAAATTCCCTTAGAATTTTAATGGTCCCTTAGAATAGAATGGTCATAAGAATGGCCAAGAAAGAGATCAACAGTGTAAATAGACCAACCTGGGCCCTGTCTCTAGAATCCCCAGGAATTTGAGCTCACAAAAGCTTAGATATGTCAATTAACATTAGTAATACAAGAGGACCCCTGGCCTGTGGTTAGGCCACAAGGCACAATTTTATGCTTCATCCTCTTGAGTCTTCTTAAATATTATATCTAACACTGTAGCCAGGTAAAGAAAGAAGGGGGGAAACTGATCACACATCTGCCTCATCAATCAATTCCCAATAGTTCCTTTTTATTTTCTCAGTGATTTAACAAAGGTGCATGGACATAAAAATAAAGTAGTCCATGCCTCCTAATATTAAGGTAACCTCACCCCTCCTGCTAATTTTAAAACATGCTCTCAGAGCCATATCTCCAGAGTAGAAATGCTGGTTCACTCCGAGTGGCTTATCTGTGCTGTTTCAAGATTCTCTGCCCAGTAAAATGGTCTAGCGATTCTCACTGAGGAATCTAATTGACTCGCTGGGTCTCTTTTGAAAATAATTGCTCTGAGATATGGCCATTGGCAAAATGTTGAGGCATCTAATGATAGACATTCCAAGGCATCTAATTGATATCATCCATGCATGACCATGAGCAGATACTCAGGAAACAGAGAGGGAAGGAAAAAACGAGGGAAGATGGGAGGGAGGGAGAGAGAGAGAGAGAGAGGAAGGGAAAAAAATTAGCAAATTAAATTATATCAGGTTTCATTCAAAATGTACATGTGTTTATGGCTCTGTTGTTGAGATAGATGATGATGATGATAGATAGAGGAAGAAATAAATTGTATTTACAGCAATATCAATGAGGTTATGTTATAAATAAATAGACTCAAAATACTCAAGAAATCTCAGCCCAGAGGTATGAATTAGGAAGCACTGAGAGTTGTAGCTGCTTCTGGGAAATTCTATGCAAGGAGTAGATGGACTTACAGTTCTTTCCTGCTCTCTGTGCTGATATTCCAAGCAATTCTATAATTTATTAATGAGGGACTTCCAAGCTACAAATAGAAGTCTTAGGAAATCCACCATGGAGATGACCTATGCTAAGAGTTAGTTTCAGACTCTAGGACTATATAAAGACTACTCATGAGTATAGCCTAGTTTCAAAAAAGTAGAGATACATTAGAGCATAAAAGTGTGACTGCTATTTTTTTTTTTTGCAGAAAACAAATATGGATAATCTGTAAACAGTGTGTAATTTAATATCAAAAAATGAGGAAAATATACGTGGTAAGTCTCTGTAATAACTTATACCTAAAAAGGTTCATCTTTTACTGTTACATGTATAACTCTGACCCAGAGAAACTCAATGGGTGTTCAACTGATACAAGCCACCCATCAGCCTCTTTATCTCTCATGGGCATTCAGCCAATGTGGCGGAACTGCACTGAACAGAAATGCACATTACATGAACTTCTTACCCATCCACTATCTCCTTTTCCAATACCAACAACCTGAAGACTTTTGAAAAAAATCTCTGAAATCTGTATTTTTTTTTTTCAGTTTTTCTACCTGCTTTTATTCAGTGTGATTATTACACTACCATAAAGTTCTGGTAGATTTGTGGAAAGGGGTTGCATTGCCAACTCAAAGGCAAGCGGGTTGAACCTACCAGCTACTCAATAGGAGAAAGATTGACAATCTCCTCCTATGTTATTTACAGTCTGAAAAACTTCTGGCGTGCCAACAATGAGTTGATTCTGATTCAAGAGTCCAACAATAACAACACAAAACTTATTGTTTTTATGTACCAGCAAGTCACCTGTGAGTCATAGTGATCCTATGTACAATAGCTCTGAACTCTTCTCTATCCTGAGCTAGTCTTGCTCTTAATTTTCATCTTCTTGTATAAAACTGGGTCTTCAGAGAGTATAGGCAAAAAAGACCAAATAAGCCATAGTCTTTTCATAATAGATGATGGAACCTGATATATATCTGAGATCTGGATACTTCATAAGGATTACAGAAGAAGAATTCATGCATTTGAGTCGTGATGTTGGAGAATAGTACTGAATCTCTCAGGGACAACCAAAAGAACAGCTATGTCTTGAAGACAATGCAGGCAGAGTATTCCTTAGACTCAACTATAGTAAAGCTTCATCACACATACTTTGGGTATGTTGTTAGGAGGTGTCATACCCTGAAGAAGGACATCATGCTTGGAAAGGTGGAGGGTCAGCAAAAGAGGGACCAGTCCTCAGAGAGATGGATTGAGACATGACTGTTGCAATGGACTCAAGTATGTTAGAGAAGATGAGGATGGCACAAGGTAGGGCAGGTTTCATATCTGTTGCTCATAAGGTCACTAGGAGTTGTACTCTACTTGATGGCACCTAACAATAACATGTTGGCAAGAAGCTGATTGTAGCTCAGTAATGTCATTCTCTTACCTCAAGACATTAAGTCTTGAAGGACTTAAGCATGGAAGAACCTTAAGAACATGTCTGCATATGGGTAAAACCAGGAAGTGCAGACAGTAGAAGTTCGAATCCTGAGAAGACTTTCAAATTATCCTCTTTCTAAAGGGATCTCATACACACAACACATCAAGAATGAGAGAGTTAAACATTAAGTAGATATACTAGTACTAAGAACGTGAGTGTCAGGGTTCCTTGTCTCAAGTAAGAACCACAACAAAGTTAGCTTCTGGGACCAGAGGGCTCAAATTCTCTGAAGGAACAGCTGAATTCCATTTTGGTATCATCCAGGAAGAGTGCAAACAGTCATTGCAAAGACAGAAGAGGAACTTTGTAGTTGTTGTTATGTGCTGTCGAGTCGTTTGCGACTCTATGTACAACAGCCCTAAACCCTGCTCTATCCTGTGCCAGTCGCACTGCCTCTGACACACCCATCGCAATTACCCCAGTCAAAGAGGAAGAGAAGACCAAAATAGGTGTCAGAAGAGACTCTGAGAATTGCACTGGAGAGTGGAGGAGCCAAAGCACAAGGAAGAATTCAAGATACTAAAGAGTTGAGTAGAAGATTTCAAAAGGCAGCATGGGCTAACAAAATATTACAATGAAATGTGCAAAGAGTTGGAGTCAGAAAATCAAAAGGGCTGAACTTGCTCAGCATTTCTTAAGCTCAAGGAACTGAAGAA
>NW_006399759.1:19751133-19774822 GCF_000299155.1 Elephantulus edwardii | reverse complement strand
TAACAACAACAACAACAGCGATTCTACTTAGTTTTCACGATTTACTTCACTATTGCTTTACTCACCATACCAATAAACAGTTGTATAAAAATACTTTATTCTTTCAGTACGGTGATTGGAGAAGCAAAGTCCTTACACACTTTCCACGTGGCATAATAACTTTAAGATTTAGCTATCATGATTAGCAGTATATGCAATCCACTGGCTCAGAAAAATACTCTTTTCTGTTGTGTGAAATTTATTAATGTCAGAGGCAGTGTGGTTGGCGCAGGATCGAGCAGGGTTTAGGGCTGCTGTGCATAGGGTCGCTATGAGTCGAAAACGACTCGACGGCACATAACAACAACAACAACTAATTGGATATCAGAATTCCAACTTAGTCTAGTTTACCCTAAGCTCCTACAAAGAGAGTTAATCAACCCCAGATCCATAGACAACCAACTTCAGAATGAAGTAGAACCAGACACTGTTTGTTTTATCTTGCCAAAGGATTGGTATGATATGTTTTGTTGCCAATTGCACAATTTGAAATATTATAGTAGAATAAGAAATCAATGCTTCCTGGTCCTAGACATAACCACAATACTTTTATAGAACCAAATACCAAAAGCTTTGATAGTGAACATTTTGTTCGTGTTGATTTTGGCAGCTTTCAGAGATGTTGTGTGTATCTTGCTACCACCCACTAAATCTTTCACCCTTGTCACTTCATCAGTGATTCTATACTAAAGAGAAAATCTGCATAAGAAAAAGCCCCACTCCTCATAAAACTAAGATGTCCACATGCAGGAATGTTATATGGAAAAATCACTTTCAAGTGAAAATTCTAAAAACTTAAAACAAAGATAGCCTCATTGTTTTGGATTCCAAATAAAGAATAAACATGTGTCATAGTGAATAATTTCCAAGGACTTTCCTCCATATACAACAGTGGAAAAGATCCAACCCCAGCGTAAGCACCTTGAAAGACTAGGGTTTAATTAACTGTGTAGGCACAGAAACTAGCAGAATTCCTGCACTGTGGTGGTGGTGGTGGCGGTTGTTGTTGTTGTGTACCAATGAGTCAGAAACAACTCATAGCTGGCCCTCCGGCGGGTTTTTAGAGGCAGGACTATGGTCGACAATAAATATAGAAAAATTAAAATGGCAAACTTAGTCACATCAGGGTCACACAATAAATACTTTGTGTCAACTTTTGAACATAATTATACCCTAAGCCATTCTTTCCCTCTTTCAATATTCATAAATTAATACATATATGTATGCACATGTATAGGGAGCTCTAGTGGCCTAGGGGCAAAAAGCTGAACTACATAAAATCCTGAAGGCACAAAGTTATAGGCCACCACATACTCCGTGGAAGAAGGATGGGCAATCTCCTCCTGTGCAATTAACTGCCTTTGAAAACCTGCCAGAGGATCAGCCATGGGTTGTTTCCAACAACATATACACATATAACATTAACTTTTCTAATATATAATAAAAAGAAAAAGGAAGACAATATGTGATTTTATATCTGGAAATTACAATTTAGAAAGGTCAGGAAATGCTCAAGACTCTCCTTCTGATATTTACTCATCCTGGAGACTGTCAGAGAACAATACATCTTGGGTAGATAAAAGCAAAATTACATGATTCTGTGCCTTTATTTGCAACTTGAAAAATCCAAGATTAAAAATTAGATATTGAAAACACTCATTCAATTATCTATTTTTGACGTACTTAGGATTTTTTCTGTGTGTTTAATAAATTTCGACACAAAGAAAACATTTAGAGGCCTAGTTTTTTTTTTCTTTCTTTCATTCTTCTTCCTTTTTTTTAAATAGAGAGGCAAGCTGCCTTCATGGAACATCCCACTCACCAACAGAGATCACATACGCTCAAATTAAAAAGTTGCATGTATTTATTTCTCAATATCATCAGTGGACACTGAGTAGCCCCAGAGGACATTTTCCTATATATATCTCATTGGTCTCATTCCTGATGACCATAAAGATCTTGAATTTCCTTGAAAGCATCAAAAATATATTTTCTCCTTATGGATTATTAATATTTTTGTACCATATTTCAAAATAGAAATTTTCTGATCTGTGCCTATGAATAACTTGTCTACTACCCTATTGATATGAAGATAAACAGGCATTAACAAGAGTAGAAATTATGTTAAAAAGAAAGATGCATGTGTTTTGATCCTGACTGATCTTATGAATCATAGTCTACTAATAAATTTTTACTGACCAAAAAACAAACCACCAGTCAATACCCAACAAAGTTTAGAAAATTTACCTTAGACAATACAAGTCATGATTCATTTATTTATTTGGGTTTTCTTTTGTTTTCTTGGTGTTGAGATGCAATCTTTACTGAAGGGTGTATTCTTGATTTTCTGCAAAAAGTGCTTTAAGTCCTCACTTTGAACAAGCAAGGTTGTATGATCTGTAAAACCCAAGTTCTTAATGAGTCTTCCTCTGATCTTGATGCCACATTCTTCTTCATAGATTCCAATTCCTTGAATAATTTGCTGAGCATACAGATTGAATAGGTACAGAGAAAGGACACAATCCTAACACACTCTCATCTTCATTTTAAACCATATAATGTTCCCTTGCTCTGTTAATACAACAACGTCCTGATATAGGTATACGTTTGACATGAACATAATTTAGTGCTCTGGGATTCTCATTCTTCTCAATGTTAGCTACTTGTGACCCACACAGTCAAATGACTTTGCATAGTCAATAAACCATTAATAGATATTCTTCTGGTATTCTTTACTTTCAGCCAGGATCCACTGACATCAGTACTGGTATCCCTGGTGCCACAGCTTTTTCTAAATTCTGCTTGAAATTATGTTAGTTCCCTATCTATGTAGGGTTCTATCCATTTTTTAATGATCTTCAGCAGTATTTTACTTGCATGTGATGTTAATGATATTAATGTAATATTAATGTTCAATAGTTTCCACATTTTGTTGGAATAGAAATCCTGATGACATCACACAGAACAAATATGAAGAAATCTATAGGAGCCTTACCAATGGAAGACCACTTGGTAATCATATACTCTCAGTGGAATTTCAGCTAGAATTCAGGGAATTGATGTTTATCCCTCACTAAAGTGTACCTGATACAGGCCATGGTCTTTGCCATTACTTGCTATGCATCAGAAAGGTGGACAATGACTAGGGATGATAGAAGGAGAATTGACGCCTTTGAGTTGTGGTGGTGGAAAAGAGTAGTGTATATACCATAGACTACTACGAGAACAAACAAGTTTGTCCTGGAGAGGGTGAAGCCAGGCTGCTCCTTGAAAGCCCAGATTCTGAAGCTCCATCTG
Source organism: Elephantulus edwardii (assembly GCF_000299155.1). NCBI lineage: Eukaryota > Metazoa > Chordata > Mammalia > Macroscelidea > Macroscelididae > Elephantulus > Elephantulus edwardii. The sequence goes on along the minus strand of NW_006399759.1, from coordinate 19,771,486 downwards.
ACATACTTTGGACATGTTGCAAGTGTTATCAGTCCTTAGAGAGGGACATCATACTTGGGAAAGTGGAGGGACAGTGCAAGAGAGGAAGACTCTTGATGAGATGGATTGATTCAGTGTCTGGGGTAATGAGGGTAGGTATGTCAGAGACAAGAAGATTGGCACAGGATAGAGCAGGGTTTAGGTTTGTTGTACACAGGGTGACTATGAGTCAAAGGTGACTCAATGACATAACAACAATGACAACAGCAACAACAATAACAATAACAGACTCCTTTTGATCTCTTTGAGAAGAAGAATAACATTAAACTTTATGTTCACTGAGTTTTCATCATGGACAGCTGGGCTGATAACAGAGTATCTGAAACTTCACCTGTGGTGTGGTTGACTCTAAGAATCTATCCCTCAACATTTCTTGGGAAATGTTGCAAAAGAGAAAAATCTTGAGGATCATCCACAAGAAGTCATGTCAAGAAGCACTCTGAGCTCTTCTTTGAGTTGGTAGAATATAAGGAGAACTACAAGAAATTCTATGGGGCATTCTCGAGAAACCTGAACCTTAGAATCCACGAGGACTCTACTTACCAGTGTTGCCTTTCTGAGCTACTTCACTATTACACTTCCCAGTGTGGTGATAGATGACTTCTTTTTCAGAATATACATCTCACATGAAGGAGACCCAGATGTGCATCACTGATGAGAGCAAAGAGCAGGTGGCCAACTCTGCTTTTGTGGAATGAGTGCACAAGTGGGGACTTCAGGTTGTGTATATGGCTGAAACTATTGACGAGTACTGTGCACAAAAGTTCAAGGGATTTGATGGAAAGAGCCTTGTTTCCATTATCAAGGAGGGTATAGAACTACCTGAGGGTAGAGAAAAGACAAAGCAAATGGAGGAGAACAAGGTCAAGTTTGAAATCTTTAAGATCATGAAGGAAATTTTGGCTGAGAAGGTAACAATCTCTCCTGGGATTGCTAGGACACAATATCATAGAATAGCTTATAAAAAGTGTTGGGTTTTGCTTCATAGTTTTAGAAGGTAGACATTCAAAATCAAGATATTGGAAAAGTTTATTATTTCTAATAACTATTACATATCTCTCATGCAGCTTTTACCAGTTACTGGAAATGCTTGGTGTCTCTTAATGTGTGGATGCTGTCCCTATTTCCTCTTTCAGATAACAGCTAGGACACTAGTCTTTAGATTAGGGAGCTTTGATGACCTAGTCAATGAGAAATTTCCAAATTACTTAAAAACTGTGCTTCCTGTTTCAAAGCCTATCCTTGGGAGAGAGATCAGCAATATCCTCTCATATGATTTATAACCTCTGAAAATTCTCTGAAGCATTAACCATAAGTGGGTACTGTGAAGACAGCAGTGAATTAGTAAATGATTAGATTAAGGACCAACTTAATCTAATACAATCTTAACTAATCACATCTATTGTTGTTGAGTAGGTTAGTGGAACAATTTGAGGACAACTCATAGACAGTCATTGAACAGCAGATCTGAACCCTGTCCTGTCCAATGTCATCCTTGTTATCTCCTACGCACTTGAGCCCATTGCCACACTGTGTCAATTCATCCTATTGAGGGATTTCCTCTCCTTCACTAACCATCCACCTTTTCAAGCATGATGTCCCTCTCAAAAGAACTTCTCCTATCAACATGTCCAAAATACGTGAGATGAAGGTTTGTCATCCTTACTCCCAAAGAGCACTGTGGTTGTACTTTCTCCAACACATATCTGTTTATTCTTTTGGCAGTTCCTAAGATATTCAGTTCTCTTCTCCAACACCAAAATTCAAAGGCATTGATTCTTTTCTTACCAAACTTATTCATTTGTCAAGCAGATACATAGCAGGTGACTGGAAAAAGTATGGTTTGAATCAGGTACATGTTAGACTTTTACTGGCATCATTGCTCTTCAGAACTTTGGAGAGGACTCTGACAGCAAACTTTCCTAATGTTATACATCTCCAGATTTCCTGACTACTGTTACCAAGGATATTGATTATGGGTCTGAGAAAATAATTGACAATTTCAAGCTTTTCTTCATCTATCATGCTGTTGCCTCCCTGGTGAGGATTTTTATTTTCTTGATATTAAGACATAACATATTGAAGACCTTAAGTGCTTGAACTATCCAGCAAATGTCTCCTTGCTTTTAGCAAGCAAGAAAGTGTCATCTGCCTAGCACAGGTTGTTGAGCCTTCTTCTAATCCTCTTCTTTATAAAGTCTAGCTTCTGGAATGATTTTCACAGTATATATATATATTTTAATAGGTATGGACAAAGGATCAACCTTGATCCACACCTTTCCCAATTTTAAACCATGTCATTTTTAATATTGCTTTGTTCAGATAACAACTTCTTGGTCTAGGTGTAGGTTTTGTATAAGCATAATTAAGTGTTCTGGAATTTTTATTCTTCTCAAATTTAGCCATAATTTGTTATTATCCACACACTCAAAAGCCTTTGCATAACCAATAAAACACAAAATATGGTATTTTCTGCTTTCAGCCAGGGTCCACCTGACATCTACTATGATATCCCTGGTGCATGGCTTCTTCTAGTGCTACTTGAAAATGTATTATTCTAGATGTTTCTGGAGGATCTTCAGTAATATTTTGTTAGCATATGATATTAATATATTGTTACATAATTTCAACATCCTTTTAGATCACCTTAAATCTGATTGTTAATCAAATCAAAATGGCAAAACAGCTTACACCTGATGGTTAATTAAATAAAAATGACCTACCTTCCAGAATCCAACTGCTTCAAACCATTGGCTCCAACCAAGAGGCTTTCTGCAGGCCTCAATCAAAATTTAATCACAAAGACCCACCCAGCAGGTCCTAATTGGTTTAAACAAGAGGCTTCCAGCCCACAACTGATTGAGTGTGGAAATTATCCAACAATATTATAAATACCGCATGCAAGCAAAATATTGCTAAAGATAATTTTGAAGCAGTTAGAACAATACATAGGTAGAGAACTGCCAAAAGTTCAAGCAGGAATTTGAGTCAGGAAGTATGAAGATGGAACAGGATGACAGAGTTCTGATCTGTTGTTCATCAGGTCACTAAGGGTCATACTCGACTTGCCAACACTTAACAATAATGACAACATTCTATCACCAGTCAGTTGGACAGGTAGAGGTCTTCCAAACTGCCTTGCATAGACCCATGAGCATGTCCAGGGCTGCATCTGTTAGTTTAAAATGTCAATTACATCCATATAGAATCTTATATCCAAATCAGGACACCTTCTGTGGTCCTAGGTGGATTTGAGGGCAGGGGGTGGATATTAAACTCAGTACATCAGCCTTATTAAGCCAATAATAATAATATACTCAGAGAAATGAATTTTCCAAGGTCACATAAACTGTAGAAAATACGTGACATGGGACCAGTTGTATTGATTCCCAACCTGCTCCCTTTTCTTTTTCTCACAAATTAATTTTGGTATCTGAAGCTAAAGTAACAGAGAGGCTCCTAGTAACCAGTCAGGTTCTTTCACTCATTGACATCAAGTGACAGTATTAACCTGGTCTTTCTCAAAGTTTCAGCCACTGGTCTAATTAAGTGGGACTTTTTCCAGAGAAATAAGTGAACCACAATAAACTTCTAAGTTTCTTTCAGTAACTCTGATCAATTGGTAAGAAAATAAATCCATACCACAGAGGAATTAAAGGTTTTCGTTTAACCTCATATATTATGTAGTAAAAGTTACTCTTTCACTTGAGTTTTTAAATAAAATGAGCAAAAGCAAGGATCTTGGTACATGTCATCCTAATGAATGCTTCAGGGCCTGAAGTTTAACTACCTAGGCTCCTCTCAACAAAACACCAAAGTAATCTCATTGCTCATTCTTTCCTCTTCTTCCACAAGTCACAGTTTCCCTCCTCTTTATTTCCTTTGCTGTTTTGTCTCACCGTCATATGTGCTGTTCTAGATGTTTTTCAGGTATTACGGTGTTATAAATTTAGCAAAAACTTTACATTACGATTGTTGATTTTGTTGTTATGTGTCATTGAGTCAGAAGTTACTTAGAGCTGACCCTCCATAGGGATTTCAGAGGCTATAAATTGCACAAGTGAAGATTACTCATCTTTATCCTGCAAAGCATCTGGTATTAAAATCACTGCCTTTGGATTGGCAGCTCAACTCTTTACCACTAGGCCACCAGAGCTCCCTTAGCTTAGGTTTTTATTATTCTCTTATTCTTCATTGTTGTTGTTCTTGTTGTTGTTGTTGTTATGCACCATCGAGTCACTTGCAACTCATAACGACCCTAAAACCTGCTCCACCCTGTGCCAACCTCACTGTTTCTGACAAACCTATTCCCATTACCCCAGTCACTGAATCAATTCATCTTATCGAGGGTCTTCCCGTCCTGCACTGTCCCTCCCCCCTCCCAAGCATGACGTCCCTCTCCAAGGACTGGTCCCTCCTTGTAACATGTCCAAAGTATGACAGACAAAAACTCAGAATCCTTGCCTCCAAGGAACAGCCTGGTTTCATCCTCTCTTGGATGAACCTGTTTGTTCTCCTAGCAGTCCATAAGACTGAGAGAATTCTTATCCTAGTTTTCAAAAAAGAGATCAGTACACCTATGTTCATAGCAGCATTTTCACAATAGCATGAAAAAGAAGCTGAAATGACAACAAAAAACAAATAGATTGAGAAATTGTTGTACATTCACACAACAGAATATCATGCAGCACTAAGAAAAAATGAGTTCATAGAATATTATATAACTTAGGAGAGACTAGAGAGTATTATGCTGAAATATCTCAGTTACATAAGGACAAATATTCCATAAGGCCACTATTGTGAAAATACGAGAGTAACTGAGCAACATATGTGTATATGTTCAAATTTATACATATAAATTTGAAGAAAAAGGGGTAAAAAAGGTGGAAGAGGGGAAAATGACTGGATAGAAAGAGGTTCTTGGGTGGTGGGAGAAGTAATAGGAAAGGTTCAATGGAGACATAAAAAGACAGGGTGATAATAGGAGTAAAGAATGGTAGTTAGTTATACAAAACAATGTATTTGTATGATTATATAAAACACAAATTACATGTTATTGTTGTTTACTGTCGAGTCAGAACTGACCCATAGTTGACTCTCTGGTGAGTTTTCAGAAGCACTTAATTGCAGAGGAGAAGACTGGCCATCTTTCTCCTGCAGAGCAGCTGATAGATTTGAACTGACTGCCTTCGGGATAGCAGCACAGCTTCTTGTCACTAGGCTTCCAGTTGTTGTTGTTGTTGTTGTTGTTGTTAGGTGACATCAGGTTGAGTACAACTTATAGCGACCCTATAAACAAAAGATCTGAACCCTGTTCTATCCTGAGCCATTTTCACACTTCCTGAAATACTGAGACATTTGAAGCAGTCACCGTGTCAATCCACCCACTTGAAGGTTTCCCTCTCCATTGACCCTCCACCTTACCAGCATCATGTCCCTCTCCAAAAAATAACCCCTCCTAGCAATATGCCCAAACTATGAGAGGTGAAGTCTCATTATTCTTGCCTCCCAAGAACAATCTGGCTGCATTTCTTTCCAAGATGTATATGTTTGCTCTCATGGCTGTCCATGCGATGTTCAGTGCTCTTTGCCAACACGATAGCTCAAAGGCATAAATTGCTTTTCTGTTATCCTTATTCCTTGTCCATGTCTCAGATTCATAGCTAGTAATTGCAATGACTATGGCCTGAATCAGGTTCACTTTACTCCTCAAACTAATATCATTACTCTTCAATAATTTGGAGACGTCCCTAACTACAGATTTTTTCCAGTGCAATGCCTTTTCTTATTTCCTGACTGCTGATACCAAGAGGTTAATTGTGGATCCAAGCAACATGAAGCTGTTGACAGTTTCAGTCTCCACTCCATCCATCATGACACTGCCTATAGGCAGGCCAGCAGAGCTCCCATGTACAAATAACAAATACATGTACAAATAATAAATGACTATATGCAAATCAATAAAAATGTTTTATAAAGAGATCAAAAACACACTCGAAAATTTCCAGAGCATTTTCATGACACAATGTACCAATGTGCGTGCTCGCTCTCTCTCACAAACACACAAACACACACACACACACACACAGAAAGAGAGAGACATAAATTTATGTCCATTCCAACCATTCAAGGGACAGCCATTAATCTATGAAAACAAAATCATGAAAAAGAAATTATTTACACTATCCAAATTCCAAATGTAGCCCAGGCATTGTTCTGAGAGCCTAGTATATAAAAGTTAAGCATCATAAACCTTTTAATATGAGCCTTATTATTCTTGGAAGGGTGAGAGGTCAGCACAGGAGAGCAAGTCTCTGGATGAGATGGACTGACATGATTGGGATAATAGAGCAGGGGCACCCTAACACTGAGTTGGGCAGGGTTCAGAGTTCCTGGTCATAGGTTGCTATGAGTTGTAGTCAACTGGACAGTGCATAACAACAATAAATCCTATTTTGCTAGAAGATTGGATGTCAAAGTGCTCAGCTTCTAACTAAAAGATCGGCATTTCAACTCCATTGAATGACTTTTCAGAAGGAAAGGCATAATGATTTGCTTCCAAAAAGATTAAACCAATAAACCAAGCCTGTGGCTTCAAGTTGATTCTGACTCACAGTCACCTTGTAGGAACCTGTAGACCCTTATAGTTTCCAAGACTGTCATTTTTTGTTTCTCATTTATGTGAAAGTTCATGGAGAAAATTATTTTCCCATTTCACAGCTTAAACACACTTTATTTCATGGCATTGTTTTCAACACTCACAAAGTACAGCACTTTTGCCATTTTGTCCTATGTCTTCGTTTTCATTCATCTTTTTTTTTATAAAAAGAATTCTTTTAATTCCTGATGTTTAAAAAGATAAAATCAATTGATATCTACCCTTGTAATGTCAACACAAAGCTGGTGGCTGCTGGTCCTCTCATCCTTTCTTACAGACTAAACTTTGAGGGAATATGCTTAATCTCTCTTTTTTTTTAAAGTTATTATTAATTTCAATGAACATCTACAGAGATTTTGGAATTCCATTCATTCATTGATGCACTTTGGTCTCAGTTGGTTGAATGTTCGAAGGAATACATTACTACCTGGCCCTTTTTTAGTCTTGACTATTGTTTGGTTGAAAGTTGATCCCTGGAGACTGGTCCAGTTGTAGGCTTGGAGGCTATTTAAGAGCCATCACTGCAAGGATTCCACCAGTCTCTATCAGACCAGTAAGTCCAGTATTTTCTATGATTTTTAATTTTATTCTACATTTTCCCCCACTGACTTTCTTCAGGACCTTCTGTTGTGACCTCAATCAGAGTAGTCAGTCATGGTAGCTAGCTAGTTCTTCTGGTCTCAGAATATTGGAAGCTATGATTTGCATAGTTTGATTAGATCAATTGTTTTCTTGATTCTTTTCTTTTTTTTAATCCTTTTTGTTCTCGATGGAGAAGAACCAAGAATAACATCTTAGTTGGCCACTCGCAAGCTTTAAAGATCCCAGTCCTCACCAAAGTAAGATGTATGGCATTGTCTTAATGAAGACAATGTTTCACAGTCATTGAAGTAGATTGTCATCCTTCCCACTCACCGCCTCCTGGAGGGTTCAAATAGGTGCCTTTTTAGTTAGCAGCTTAACATTTAAACACCCTGCCACCAGAGTTTCTACTCATAAAGATTAGAGCCTATGAAACTCTAGGAGGCAGTTTTATTCTGTCATACAGGGTCATTGTGATTTGTGAATTGACTCAAGGCACATAATAAGAATACACCACCACCTCTATTTTACAGAATAAGAAAACAAAGTTCACGGCTGCTAAGTAACATTATCCAGAGACACACAATTTTCAAGAGATTGAGCTAGAATTTAAACTCAGAACTACAGGTATTCCATGGAGATATTATGGGCCCTGGGTCCAGCATACTCCAAGAAAAATTAATGTCACAATTGAACAAGTTACACAGATGGTTGTTCCCCCGTGGCATGTATAACCATGTTAACACTGCACTACAGCATATTACCTGGGCAACAGCATTATGAAAAATGTCTGAAATATTGTGAGAATTACCAAAATGTGACAGAGATGTGAATTAAGCACAAGCTGTTTGAAAAAGGGCACCACTAGACTTGCTCAACACGGAGTTGCCACTGATCTTTAATTTATGAAAAGCAAATTGTCGGTGAAGCACAACCAAGTAAAGTGCCATCAAGTGAAGTGCAAGAAAGCAAGGTATCTCTAAATCTAGATCCATTCTCAAATTGTATAAAGTAGACGAATCAACCGTAGCAGCATCCTACTCAGAATGCAACTCCCCTCTTCCCTGACCTCTGGGGTAAAGGGTGGAGGGAGGAGGTGAATAAGTTACCTAGAAATAGTAATTGGCTTCCCAAACACAGGGCTTGTGGGAGCCCTGACCACCACCCCAAGTAACCCTTGAATAGCTTGTGAATGGTACTAATAACATTTTCTAATTCGATCACTAATCAGTTCATGCAAATTGCCACTGCAGTAAGAGAGAACATTACTGGCAAGTGAGTAGCCCCCCGCGGGACTGAGGGTGTGTGCCCTGTTCAATGTCGGACTTTTGAGCTGAGTGGACAATCTGGCTTAACAGTAGGATGCTGGGGGCAGGAACACTGGGACGCCAGAGCACTCTTGGTCCTGTTGGTAACTTCATTTCCCAAATACTCATAATTAAACAGCTTTTATTGAAATAATCAGCATGAGCTCCTTAGCTTTGTTTTTGCAACCGGTATTGTGTTTATGGAGCCAAATATTAGAGACTTTGATACTGAATACCTCCTCTGATGTGTTAACGTTGGCAGGGGATCTAGATTCTGATGATGCCGAGCTGCCTCTGCACAGCTTCCCCTCCAACCCTCAACTTGTCAGGACCCCCAAACCACAGAGCAGCAGTTCTTCTGTAAGACGCACTTACGAGACTTCTCCTCAATGTCCCAGGGAATGGCGTGCAATTGAAACAGGGAGAAACATGATCTCAAAGTGTCTGTCGGACCAGAAGTTTTCAAAGAAAACAATTCTTAAATCTTGCATTCACTGTTGCTTCAGCAGACCAATTAGACTGGATGGGACTTGGGGGAAGCTGTCGCCAGTCACTGCAGCAGGAATAGCAAACAGGGCTTAAAGCAAATAAACGAGCCTAAAACTGGTATCCCAGAGGCCCCTGGCCAATGACCTCCTCCATTCCCCAGGCAGGATGGCCAGCCTTCCATCTGGGACCAGGGCCAAAATATAGGTTAATCAGATGAGACATTAGTTAGCAGCCTCGATTACTAGAGAGTAATTAATCAGAGAAAGTCTCCAAACAGGAGGAGAGCAAATAAACAGGCAGGCACACTCAGCTCCATTTTGGCTCAAGATAAGGCAGTCATCCAGGTGTCCTGCTGGGGTAAAGACCATCTGTCTTGCTCAGTTTTTCTAAGGAAATGTGGTGGCATTTCTCACATCTGTCTAGAAAATGCAAAGGCAAAGGGGCTCTGAATGAGACAGAGATGTGGAACTCTGGGAATTTTATTTGGAGAAAAGATCCCAAAGAGTCTTTGTGGTGGGCCTTGTCTTTGATGCTGGACATCATTTTCTAAAGTTAAAAAAAAAAAAAGAAACAAACAAACCAAAAAAACATCAAAACTTCTGCTTTATATTCCCATCTCAAAAGAGAAAGTTCTGCAAGGATCCAAATTGCTACCTGTTTGGAGACAGTCAGGGTCTTAGGTGATATTCAAGGATGTGAACAGAAAAAGGGCATTGGTTCACTGGCTTCTCTCAATTCTATCTATTTTAAGATACTCCCAGCACAAGCAAGAAAAGCTTTACATATTAAATCACCAGGCCTATCTTCTTCAGCACTGATTTTGGCTAAGAAGTTTGGAAATAACGGGATCAAAAACGTAGTTCAGTCAAAAGGAAAATAGGAGCCATTTTTTCAGCTTGACCGGGCATACTACATCAAATAAGATACTTTGTCTGTGTTGCATCTTTTTCTTTCTGGAGGGGGGAAAAAAGTCAGCCACTCCAGAGTCTGTGTAATGTAAACACGGCTGTGTTGGCTCAGCGTCAGGGAAAGTACACCCAAACCCAAACGTAAGTCAGCTCAAGACATCCTCTCCTCAGAGGACAAGCTCAATGGTTTTAACCTAATGACCCGCTCTTAAACAGCTCTACAGCAAATCACAATTAAATAAATACCACTTAATAGCGGAGATTTGTTTTACTGCCAGATTACTTGGAGAGAGAGAAGGTTGGATGAGTAATTTAATCTTTAATTATAAAATTAAGGTAGTTTCTAAATATTTTTGTGAATTCAAACTCAAGCCAAATTTACAAAATTCCACAAAAATGAGATACACTCAGAATAAAATAGAAAGGCAAAAGATGAGGGTGTGAAGGCATAGTATACCAAATATTGACATTTTTTCGATTTTTTTGTCATAAAAGAAAGCTAAGTTTAATAGCTTTCCTTTGGACTAGTGAGTCATAATAACTGGCTATTAAGGTATAAAATCATGTCACAGACATCAGTGAAGTAGTGAAAAACACAACAACATGTGCTGCCAAGGAAAAGTGCAAGATTGGGGGTCAGAAAAGCTGGAGTCAAGACCTGGCTCTGCCATTCTCCGAGGCACAGAGCAAAGAATTACGATTGGAAGAGGGAGCGTTGTTACAGTTTAGAGCTGACATGGAGAAACCACAAAAGCACTTTCCCATAAGGAGATGCAGGCTGAACTGACACCTTGATGCTCTCAAGAGGTTAACCTCTCCCCTCCCCAGTCCCTCCTTCCCACCCACCCTTCCTTCTCTGGAAAGTCTCACCTTCCTTGTCTTTTTCTATCTCATACTTTTAACACTGATGTTTACAGCTAGTCTAGTTTTGCCAAGGAGATGCCAACCCTCATCCATCTGAGCAGATGACCTGCTAAAGGTCTTGTACTCCCTAAGAGAATCCTCCCAATCACTTTTTTTTTCTTCTTTCTTCCTCCACATAGACACCCTCCAACAATGAATGAATTCCAACAGGATAGCTGGAGTTCATGAAAAATTGAAGCTGGTAAAACTTTCTCTTCATTTTTTTGTTGTTGTTATTTTTATATTGCTTAGTCCCATTGAATCGAGTGTGATCCATGAACAACAGTCCTGAATTGTCCTATCCTGCACCATCCTCATGATCCCCAATATAAATGAGTCCAGTGTCATAGACATTGCATCTATCCTTCTTTTTGAGGGTCTTTCTTTCACTGACCCTCTCCTAACCACATGTCAAAAATATGTGAGACAAAGCTTCACCAACTTTGCCTTCAACGAACATTCTGATTGCACCTTCTCCAACATAAGGCTGTTTTTTGTCCATGGGATATTCACCACAACTCAAATAACTAATTCTTCTTTTGACATCCTTATTCATCGCCCAGCTTTCAGGTACATTGCAGGTAAAGACTGTGACCTGAATCAAATGTACCTCAGTCTTTAGACTGATATCATTGCTCTTCAGGACTTTGCAGAGATCCTAGGCAACACTTTCCCAGTGCTATCTATATGTTTCCTGATTTTCTGACTGCTTGTTTCAACAGGAATGATTGTGGTCTAAGTAAGATGAAATCATTCGAATGATTTCTAAACAACTAAAAATTCCTATTCCCTGGTTTTATGCCATTGTTGATATTCATAAAAAAAAGAAAGAGATTCTCATTCTTCTGACTGTGCCATCCTTATTCTCATGTGATGAGAGTAGAACTCAGAGTCACTGCTCCTCCAAAACCAGATTCTCAAATTTCAGAAGTTTGACATTCACTAAATATCTTCTGCGAAATTGTGTTCAAAAGAAAAGTCTTTATAAGATAAGACATAGTGTTTTCTCTATTAGATTACCTTTAGCTCAAGTATAGAGAACAAGACATGAACTCAGCAGATGCCATTCTTTTAAAATCTACCAAGAAGCTACTCTGGACCAGGTACTCCTCTATCTCTATTGTTGTCGTGTGTCATCGAGTGGGAACTGACCCATTGCTTACCCTCCAGTGGGTTTTCCGAGGCAGTAAATCACATGGGAGGAGACTGTCCTCCTTCTCCCATGGAATAGCTGGTGGATTCAAACTGCATGACTTTGGCATTGCAGCACAGCTTCTTATCATTAGGCCATGAGAGGCCCTGCTGAGGCTATATAATAACAAAATATAATTCTTTCTATAATTATGGTTCCATGTGATTTACTGCCTCTGAAAACCTGCTAGAGGGTTGGCTATGGATCGGTTCTGTCTCAACGATACATAACAACAACAATAATCACAATCCTAAATAATATAGACTATGTTATATGTAGCTGATGGATATAAAACTCTTCCCCTTAACTCATGCTCAATATGGCTGAAAGGTCGCTATGCCTTTCCTTCATTCAGGACAAATTATCTCCAAGTCACACTGACCTCTAGGAAATCATTCCTTAAAAGCAAGACCTTAGCAAATGTCTCTTCCTAAAAATTGCATTAACAGGAGTTGGAACCCAAATTGAAGCTGATAGCTTTTATCACTACATTCCAGGCCCTACACTTGGCAGAAAGGTCCTGGGAGATTGAAAAACATTCTGGGTAATAAAAAAAAAAAAAATAAGATGGTTAAATAAAGTCTTGTCTAAGATGAAATAATTTTAAAAAAACAAGCCAGGATGTTCAACTAGGCAAAGAAGAATCAAAAGCTCCTTGAGTAATCTTTAAGTATCTCAAGGCCAGAGACTGTGTATTTGTTCATCTGAGACAACATGTCTGACTGTATAGGATATATTAGTGTTAGAGAATACCCTAGAATTTTGAGGCACACAACTCACACAATTGTAAACAACAACCCTATGTCCATCTCAACATCTGTGTTAGCACAAAAGTAGATTTTCAACAAGCATTTGATAAATGAACAAAGGTCTTTATAATCTTCAAAGATGTGACAGGCTAACACGTGAAAGATGAAAACAGATCTAATGTTTTGCTTGTCTTCCAGTATAGACCAAAAAATTAAGACCAATGCATGACAAAGAGGAATGAATGAATGAAGAATTTTTTTAGTTAAAAAAAGAACTCAAATTCACTGCCACTTAGTCAGAACTAACTCAGAACTGATCCTCCAGTGGGTTTCTGAGGATCTATAATTTGCATAAGAAGAGATTTCCTATCTTTCTCCCTCAGAGCTTCTGGTGGATTTGAACCACCAGAGAAGTGCAGCTTCTAGCTTAGCAGCCAAGCTCTCTTCACTCTGGGCCACTGGCATCCCTAAAAAGAAAAGCAGTCTAACAGTGAAAGGAGATGACTAGATGAAAGCTGTGACCTGTTCTTCACTACAATCAACAACAAAAACAAAAGAGTAGGTGAGAGGCTTTCACAAGTTTCCAGAAAATATTCTAATCACTGAGGGGGAAGTAAAGATTTTATGCCCTATCTTTCTTCCTGTTAACCAGCAAGCTTCTCTTAAGTGACATCACTTGGAGTGAGGTGGTAGCCATGGCATAAAGAGGGCTTGAAAGAGTTAAAATACTATTTAACTCTGCAACCTTTTTAAGCTATTTCTTGTTAAATCAAAAAATGTTTCCAAATGACCCTGCAAGCCAGAAAATGTCAAGCATTAACACGTAGGTTTACTCAGCACGTAAAGAAGCAGACCAAAATGCTGTCCAACAGCATTCTGTACGGAGTGGAAGAAGGGCCACGTTCTGTTCCTCCTAATCTGATGAATCTTTGTCATAAATTTTGCCCAGGCAGCCGTCGAGGCGGCTGCTGGCTCTGGGTGAAGGGAAGGGGGCCACTTTACGAGGGCCAGAGGAGACAGCAGGCCGCCAAGGCCTCTGTAAGGAGCTAGTAAATCAGCAGTCAGGGGAAGCTGTGTGCAGAAGAGACAGCATGCCTCCACAGTCTCACTGGGGAGCCTCGAGCACAGGTGAACACAGGTGGGGGAGGACAATGCTCAGGGTCAGCGTGAGCTGTGGGGTTCTAGAGACCAAGGTATTGAGAATGCAACAGAGCATGATTCCACAAACCATGACCAAGCATCCAATCCAGCCCTGCGCCAGTTGGAAGTACAGGAGATCTGACAGAGAAGGGACCTGCCAATTATGAGCTCACATATTTTTAAGGGAGATCTAGTCATGGAAGTGAGAGCTATAGAAAATGAACATTAAGGACTGACACAGTAACTGTAACATGGATTCGAGTATAACAGAGTTAAGGAGGATGGCACAGGATAGGGTCTGTTGTTTATAGGGTCACTATGAGACATACTTGAATCAAAGGGCAACTTAACAAGTTCTACATTATGACAGGACTTGGTAATAGAATTCATTAAGGAGAATACTAAACAAGAGTAAGCTGATCTTATGTATGTGAATGAGGAAGAGCCCATCGCAGAAAAGGAAGAACAACAGAAAGTGTTTAAAGATACAGGCCTTAAAGTCACATTGCTTAGGGAAATTCTGCCTTCACTTGTAGCTCTGTGACCAGAGCAAGCATCTTTGCCTCTTTAAGTCACAGACCCCAGCTATAAAAAAGGAAATAATAATCTATTTTACAGGAGAATTGTAGAGATTAACTAATTCTTGTAAAGGGTCTTGTTGTTGTTGTTAAGCGTCATTGCAACCCTATGTACAAAAGCTCTGAACCCTACTCTATCCTGTGTCAACCTTATTGTCACTCACACACCTACTTCCATTACCCCAGTCACGGAATCAATCCATCCAGGGTCTTTCTCTCTTACACTGTCCCTCTACTCTCCCAAATATGATTTCCTCTCTAAGGACTGCTCCCTCCTTGCAACATGCCTAAAGTATATCAGAAGAAGCATCAAAGTCTTTGCCTCCAAGGAGAAGCCTAGTTTCACCTTCTCCATGACAAATCAGTTTGTTCTCTAGCAGTCCATGGTATATTCAATACTCTTCTCCAGCACCACAGCTCAAAGGCATCAATTCTCCTTCTATCGTCTGTAGACTATATACCTTAGGCAGTGCTGCTATTAAGAGATGGTGTTGAAAGGAACTCATGCAATATTATTCAAAATGGGTGACCCTGGAGGACATTATGCTGAGAGAACTATCTCATTCACAAAAAGGACAAATACTGCATAATGTCACTGCTGTAAAACAGGACTGACATCGGGGTTGGGGGAAGACTGAGAAAGATGGGATAAATAATGTATACTGCATTGAAACAGATGAGGGAGAAAACTGTTTAAAAGGGACATGTGATTAGGTAATATTGCCATGATAGGAGTCCAGAATGAAGGCTGCATAGTGGGTTGGACTTGGGGGGAGGGATTGTATAATAATGAAAGAATTTTTCTTTTACTTTTCAAAGAGAAGAGCGAATTGGGGAGGGAGAAAAGTGCAACAATGAATGAATGAAAGTTCTCAGTCTCTGTAAACTTTCATTAAAATTAATAATAGTAATTTTAAAAAAAGAATCAATATAGAAACAAGTAAAAAGAGATGATGTTGAAAGCATAATAGAGGCAACAGTCTGTCAATCATAAAAAATCTTGAAAATATATATAGCCTGTTTGGGGAAAGGTGAGTTCAATGTAGCTTGAGCTGAGAGAACATCAAGGAGAGTACAGATATTGAATGAACCCAGACACCAAGTCTTTATCTAATGTAATAGCAAAGAATCCACTTCCTAAACAACATGCCTCTGGAAACTCTATCAACGTTGAGGAACGATGATAGTTGCAGAAAGGCTTTAGGTCTTTTGTTCATAGGGTCTCTATGAGTGATAATCAACCTGATGGCAATCAACCACACAAACCCCCTTTTCTTTCCTGAACAATACTGGGAACTATTTGAACAACTTGAAGTGAAAAACTGGTATGTAGAGCCTAGATTTGGGGAATATCACTAGTGTTCATGTGAAGCAAAGGCTAAAAAAGGAGGGAAAGCAGAACTGAGAAATAAAGCTTGGTATCCATGATGATATATAATATGCCACAAACAATGATTCCACTGGCAGTTAAAGAAAGCTTTTTCCATTTCCAAAGCATCAACAAAACTTTTTCTCTGTACAAGACCCTGTGCTTTAGTCTGTAACTGAGTCTTTGGTCCAGAACCTAATCTTCTCGGGTATTCCAAGATCCTCACAGTCCCAGCACACCTTTCTCATTTCCTCTCAACACTCAGCGAGCAAACCAGCCACCAGAAAAACATATTAAATTGCTTTTCCTGATAAAACAGGATCAAACTATTTCTCCCCTTCATGTCTTTTTTCATATTGGGGGAGCCTTCATATCTGGGCTTCAACCATTTGTTTCCGTTGATAGGCACTATGGGACCTATGATAAGGTACTTAAACATTTTGGGCCTCCATTTTTTTAGATGTATAATTTGGATAACAATAATAAGTAGCTCATCAACATATTATACAGAATAATGTAAATATTTAGCAGAGTAACTGGCATTTCCCCCTCCTTCCAAGGCCCATCCCCATGATATCCTTTTCCAATAGATTGAACCAGTATCACCAGTCTTTGAGAGCCCTCCATTGACATCTATGTGTCCCCATATCCTCTGATAGATAACATTGAGTGTACATACATGTACAATCTAACATCTATACACTACAACTTAAAGGTCTGCCCACTCAATGTGTCATGTTCATATTTTCATCTAAGACATTATTGCATGACAATAGTGACTAATAACTAAGGCATAAAACAAAACAAAAAGGCCCCTTGAGCTCAATGGAAACTTGTTAATGAAATGATCATTCGTATTTGTCACAGCCTAACACAAAGTAGATAGAAAGTTATGCTACCAGCCAAAGGTGGGTGATTTTAATCTGAGGCACTCAGGCTTGGTTTTAATTGGTTTTGGTCAAACATTCTCTTAAGTGCTGTAGCGCTGGTCTGTCCTTTTGCTGTACAGAGGTAACTCGTGGTTGCTGTGATTCTGAACACTGTGATACTGATGCGTCAAATGTGATAATGGTTACCCATGGTGGACAGTGTTTAGTGGAGCTCCCCAATTAAAACAAGCTTGGAAGCAGGAGTGGCATCCACTTCTGAAATAGCTTGCCTCCAGAACCTCTATGAACTTCGAGAAATGACAAAAGTTATACAAGTGTTCAGATCTTTCCTTCATAGGGTCACTGAGTCATCTACGACTTGACAGTACTTAAAAACAATACAAACCATGAATTGAGACAGTCAGTTTCTCTACTAAAAATTATATTTGGAAGCATAAAGAAAATGAAGTATAGGGTAACAAAAGGCCAAGCCAAAAACGGATTTGCAAGCCCTGAAATCAAGAGTGTGGAGAATATGAATTTGAAGCCATAAAATCCTAAAGAAAGTAAGAATTATGTTGTTTTTGTTCGATGTCATCAAGTTGAGTACAACTCATAGCAACCTTATAAAATAAATCTGAACTCCATCCTATCCTGTGTCAGCCTCACAGTGTTTGACACACTGCCCATTTTTGCCGTCTCCATGTCAATCCACCTAGTTGAGAGTGTTTTTCTCCTTTGCTGTCTGTCCCTCTCCAAGGCCTTTCCTAGCAACATGTCCAGAGTATATCATTTTTGCCCCCTCTGGCTGCACCTTCCCCAAGACATATCCTGAAGATTTGTCTTTCGACATTCCTTGGAATATTCAGTACTCTACTCCAACACCATAGTACTAACATAGACTGTTACATATCTCTCATGTTGTATCTGTCATTTGAAATATTTCCGTTGAAATCACAATTCCTGGGGCCTTATTTTTTTGCCAGTGCCTTCGGAGAGGCTTGAACTTCTTTCATTACCATTGGGTCTTGATCATTCGGTATTTTCTGAAATGTTTCAGTGTCAGCCAATTCTTTTTGGTGCAGTGATTCTCTGTATTCCCTCCATCTTCTTTTCATGCTTCCTTGGATCACTCAAGATTTTCCCCATTGGAAAGAATAAAGTTTTATTTCCTCAAGACTTAATATGTGCCATGCATAAAGAAAAGTGCTTTACATAGGTTATATGCCAAGTTTAATGAAATTTTAGTTCTTCTTAGTTCCACTTACATAACAGGAAATTAAGTCACAGAAAGGTTAAATCCTGTGGGTTCCCCATTATCTTTGCTATACCTTCTCACACAAATCTCTAATAGCCCTCTTGAGATCCCTTAAGCCAATTCTCAACATCCATTACTCAAAATAACCTGAGTGAATCTCACTTCCTTAAAAGAAACAAAAGCAGAAAACACTGTGGTTACAGGGATTGCACACAAGGCATGCAAAATGTACAAATCAGAGAGCACATGAAAAGCAGCCCATTATACGTGACCCAGATCTGACTTACTCCCCTGGACCTCTAGCTCATAGGAATGGCTCATCCTTCTAAGTCCTAATGCTTCATAGAATATATGCCCCTATATTATCTGATGCCTTTAGTGACATCATTTCTTCCCAGGCAGAGTTCTCAGGGGATACAAACTATTAACATTCTCAGATTCCAAACAAAAAGTTGTAGGTTTGAATCCATCCAGAGGCACCTTGGGAGAAAGCCCCAGTGTCCTACTTCTAAAGCATCCAGCCGTCGGAAGCATTATGGAACACAGCTCCATACTGATGCACATAAAGTCACAGTGAATTGGAGTCAACTAAACAACAGTTTGTCTGGTTTTCGTTTTGAACTCTGGTTTGAGTTTTCTTCTAAACCATGGCATGAGCTCCTTGAATGCAAGGGCAATGCCTCTTATGCTATATGTCCCTTGGCAGATGAGGAGACCCTGAGTACTTAGAAAACTTTCTTCTGGCTCTGTTCAAAGAACCAAAGCATCCCACCCATGAACATAGAATCCCTCAGGGCTCTCCAGAGGCATCAGAGTCCTTAGATGTAATCTGAGAACCAACAGCAGGATAAATAAATCCCTGCCCAAGAGGCAAATACTGCCCTTTACTTCTTCCTCTATAAAAGCAGCCTTCTCCAACCGAATATCACAAGTGCTCTCTAATGGGTTCTTTGCTTTGTTTATTCCATTTAGTTCATGCTAGAACAAACAAGTAGGAGAAAATGCAGGGAAAACCACCTAGTACAGCATGTGATGGCACAGAGTCAGGAACTTTGTCTCCTCTAATGTTACTTTAATTGAAGAGTACGAATATTTGTACTTTAAACAGGTTTAAATTTTGGGTACCACTGTCAAGAAAGCTACTTCTCAGCACCTGTGTGTACTGCTCATACGTGAGCAATAGCGTGGACTTAGCGAATTCATCTCTATGCCCCTCAAGCAACCCCTCATGTGGTTATTAATAAGGAATTAAGGCTTGTCCATGCAATTATCCAGAACGTCACATGCATAACTCCCAACTAGCAACAAGATTCATCTGCAGGATTTCATCACAAGAAAACTGCTTGCGGAGGGCTAAGCTAAAAAACTTGAGTCCTCACGTCTGAAAATGTGAGTTTAAATCTGGCTAAGCTGAAAACCATGGCATCATGCAAGATCCAAAACAGCAAGAAAGCAATCATAAAAATCCCCAAACTGAGGAATTTAATCTATAAATACTATACCAAGTGCAAACAGATAGCAGCAATAAAGTTGGAGTATGTTAGGGGAGTTGAGGAGTAAATAAATATTTCAGAATGATTCCTTCAAAGTTTTTTCAAATATCATTAATGATAAAATATTTTAACAGAAAAAAGTGTCTGTAGTATCTTAATCTTTAAAAGTAATTTTATTAATAAATATGTATATTTTCCTATAAATAAGAATAAAGTTGATCTTATAAAAATGGACATTTGAAATGAAGGAAGGATGTCAGATGACATTTTGTGTCATTCTCATCATCTGTTTCAGTATTTTGGCATAAAACTGCATCTGCCGCCCTTCCTTCATTTCAAATGTTCATTTCATAAAATCAACGGCTTTTGAATTGACCCCAATTCATAACTTCATAGAAGATTTTCACTCTTTCTCCTTTGGAGCAACTGGTAGATTCTAACCACCCAACACAGTACAGAGTACTCCACCAGAGCTCTAGCGATAAGTAATCTTTAATCTTTTTATTTCCAATCTCTATTTATTTTCTTATTTTAGATATTTAATATTAGGGCAATCATCTATTTTCCTTTTGTTGTTGTTGCTATGTGCCATCGAGTCGCTTGTGACTCATAGCGACCCTATATAGGACAGCCCTAAATTCTGCTCTGTCCTGTGCCAATTACACTGTCTCTGACACTCCCATCCCGATTACCCCAGTCACTGAGTCAATCCAGCTTATAGAGGGCCTTCCTCTCCTGTGCTGTCCTTCACCCTACCAAGCATGATGTCCCTCTCCAAGAACCGATCTCTCCTTACAACATGTCCAAAGTATGTTAGAC
>NW_006399759.1:19742365-19750175 GCF_000299155.1 Elephantulus edwardii | reverse complement strand
TTTCTTTGGGATGGGAACAAATATAGATCTCTTCCAGTCAGTTGTCCAAGTGGTTGTTCTCCAGATTTCTTGGCACAACTTGGTAAGCACATCCAGGGCAGCATCTGTTAGCTGAAATATGTCAACTTTCCTTTTATGTTTGGCTTATTTCACTTTACACAATGCTTTCAAGTTTCATTTCTGTCATAGCAACTATCAAGATTCCGTTCCTTGTATGTGGATGAATACCATTCCATGGTCAACATGAACTGCATTTTATTGGTTCACTCATTTCTTAATAAACACTTTAATTTCTGCTATTCTACTATTCTACTTTAATTTTTACTATTGCAAATAATCCTGGAATTATCATTATTACTATAATGTTTCTTCTTACTTGATTGTTTTTAAATAAGAATAATCTTCCATTAGACAGGAATGGTAGGAATAAAAACCTTTTATTCTGGACAAAAACAACACACATTGAAGACTAATTAAACTTGCATCATCACTAAAGGAGAGATAAAAATTTCATTTCAGATAAAAATCTACTTCCATTGCTGTTTGGTTTTATGGACTGGCATGCACCAGAAGAATGGGCTGGTGGGCTGTAAAATTGAGTAAAGGTACAGGGATGTGATACATTCTCTTGCTCTTCTTTCTTGAAGATTTCAAGCCCTTCATTATGGATTTGTTTAAGTCTGGTAGAATGGCAGAAATGACCATTTCCACAATACTATACATACCAAAAGCATCATCTAGCTATAGTAAGGTGTCAGTTACTATATTCATACTATAAGCAATCTAGCCAATACACTTGGTGGGCCACAGACAGTTTATATTTGCATAGTCCTTAACTGTAATTCAGCTATGTACTAAGAGTTGCAAAGATTGTGGCCAGAAAAAAAAATACACGTCATTTTCTTCACCACATTATCCAATCTTTACATTTTCTGCACAGAGTAGATGGAATAATCAAAGAAGCCCTCATTGGCTTACTAGTGAACAATCCAAAATTTATGTTAAAGAAAGAGAAAATATCTAATCCATACTTAAAAGCATAGTTGCTTAAAAAGACAACTGAGTCAAGTACAGCTCATAGCAATAGCTCTATGAACAATAGATCTGAACCCTGTCCTAACTGTACGATTCTCACAATCTCTGACACACAGCCCATTGCTGCAGTCACTGTGCCAATCCGCCTGGTTGAGGGTCTTTTTCTCTTTCGCTGTCTTTCCACTTTCCTAGGTATTATGTCCCTCTCCAATAAATAGCCTCTCCTCACAACATGCCCAAAGTATGTAAGATGAAGTCTTACCATCTTTGCCTCCAAAGAGTACTTTTTTTGCACTTTCTTTAAGACCTATGTTTGTTCTTGTGGCAGTCCATGGGATATTCAGTATTCTTCTCCAGCATCATAACTCAACAGCATTAGTTCTTATTCTATAATTTTTATTTGCTATCCAAGTCTCAGTAGCATAGCAAGTTAATGAAAATACCACGGCCTGAATGAGACACACCTTAGTCCTCAAACAAACATTATTGCTCCTCTGTAATTTGGAGAGGTCTCTGACTTCAGACTTTCCTGACTGCTGGTACCAAGTGTATTAATTGTGGATCCAAGAAAGATGAAGCTGTTGACAGTTTCAATCTCTGCTCCATCAATTATGATAGTGCCTATAGGTTCAGTGGTGAAAACTTTTGTTTTCTTTACATTGAGATGCAATCCATATTGAAAACTGTAGTCTTTGACCTTCTGCAACAAGCACTTCAAGTCTTCCTTGCTTTCAGCAATCAAGGTTTGTGTGCTCTGCTAACAAAAGTTATTATTGATGAGTCTTGCTCCAATCCTAGTAGTATATTCCTTTTTCAGAGTCCCGCATCTTTAATAATTGGCTCAGCATACAGACTGGGTAGGTTTGGTGAATGTATACAATCCTGATGCACATCTTTCTTAATTTTAAAAAAGACAGTAGGAAGAAACAAGAAAATCAGAGTTTAACAGGCTTCAGATGAAACTCCAAATATTTAACCATTTACTAACTGTTGTCTTGAGCAAATTGTTTCTGATGTTTGTATATGTGTTCTCATCTATAACATCAGAAACCTAATATCCTTTTCGAGGCCTAATGGCACAGTGATTAAAGTGCTTGATTGCTAATCAAAAACAGTAGCAGCTCTGTGAGAAAAAGCTGTGACAATGTGCTTCCTTGAAGATGCATAGCCTTGGAAACTATGGGGCATTTCCAATCTGTCCTATAGGGTCTTTATGAATAGCATCATTTAGTTTGCCATGGATTTTCTTTTCCAGCTTTTTTACTGAATTGTTTTAAAAAAATAAATAAATAAATAGCAAGTGTATATAGAGACCCAGTCATTAAACAAGTACAATGAGAGATGGAGCAAGTGATGACCTGGGGAACAGGAACTTGGAAGCATAGGGGTTATTCCTGAGTCAGAGCTGAGGAGATCACCAAGAGCAGCTTCTCCTCTGATGGAGAGTGTTTGGGAGAAAGCAGCTGGGCCGACTTGATTCTTCCTGCCTCCGTGGAGATTTATTCAGGAGCTGTTGTTGTTGTTGTTGTTATGTGCCGTTGAGTCGTTTGCAACTCACAATGACCCTATGTACAACAGCCCTAAACCCTGCTTTATCCTGTGCCAATCTCATTGCCTCTGATGCTCCCATCCCGATTACCCCAGTCACTGAATCAATCCACCTCATAGAGGGTCTTCCACTCCTGCGCTGTCCCTCTACTCTACCCAGCATGATGGCCCTCTCTAAAGACCTGTCTCTCCTTACAACATGTCCAAAGTATGTCAGGAGCTGGGACAGAATAAAACACAAAGGAAGACCTTAGAAAGATAGATCCCAAAGGTCACAAAGACCAGAAGGAGCTAACGAAATCTGGCCAGTCCAGGGAAGATTCTTGAGCCTCAGGAAGGAATCCTTTATAGCATCTTCTTTCCAAAAGTCTGCAGTGTCTTCTTACAGAGAAGGAGAGAGAACAGCATCCATGTCATACGCACTGAATAGAGTAAGCAGATAGAGGAATACACCAGGGCACGGCCACTTTGAATGGTCTACCCTACCCGTGGGCCTTCTGCATGGACACACATGAATAAAAGTTCTGGGAACCTCTTTGTTAAGATCAAAATGTTGCCTTCATTTTTCTCACAGTACTTGTGAGCCAATTCACTTACATTCTTATTTTTTTTAAATAATTTACTTCTTGTTTTCATTTCTTTGGGTTTTCCTCCTTGACTGGAACCTCAAGCTAGCTGTCTTACCGATTCTACCTTAACATCTCTGCCAGTTATATCTGACATTGGATAAATGGGTCTGAGATGAGAGGAAATTGTAGATTACTTAGGGAAAATTAATTTTCCCAAAAAATCTGATTTCTGACACCCCTCTACAGTGTTGTAGAGCAATTATGTCAGTCTAGAGTCTACAGTGCACCTGATCCAGGCTACAGTCTTCCCAACTGCTTGCCAGGATTCTTAGAACTGGACAATAACTAAGGGTGAAAGAAAAGGAATCAATGCCTTTGTACTGTGGTGCTGGAGAAGAGTATTGAGGCTACCATGGACTGTCAAGAAAACAAACAAGTCTGTACTAGAGAGAGTGAAACCAGGTTGTTTGGGCATGTTGCCAGTAGAAAATACTCCTTTGGAGAAGGACATCATAGTTGGAAGTTTGAAAGGACAGCACAGGAAAGGAAGACCCTGGCTGAGATGGATTGAGGTAGTGACTGGGGTAATAGAAGTAGGTGTGCTGGAGACAGTGAGACTGGCTCAAGATAGGGCATGGTTCAGAGCTATTGTGCATAGGGTTGCTATGAGTCACAATCGACTCAACAGTGTAAAACAACAACAAATGTCACAAGCTTCCTAATTTTGCAGGAAGGAAACTTCCTCTTCCTTCAGCTTAGTCTAGTGACTACTCCCAGGCTGTAGGAATGGAATCCCAGAGGTCCTTAAACAGGACTTTTACTCACACCCTGCCAATCTGTGACCTCAAACATCAAACAGTGTGACAGAAGAGTTTCCATTGCCTGTATTTTTTCTTGCTGGAATAACATTTCAAAGGAGAGAGAGAGTCCATGCCCTCTCTTAATGGATTTATTAAGAAGCTTATGTAAAGATCACCAATTCAGAGAGATCATTGTTCTAGTGACATGAAACCGTGATTGATTATTGTGACTTAGATGCTTAGAGAGTGATTCATAAGGAGCCTATCCTCTTTGTCATTTTTAGTGGGAAGGGCTGGGTGGTACCTAAACACAGTTATGACAGCCAAGAGGAGAGCAAACAGAACCAAGAGAAGGAGTACCACAGAGGTCTTTGCAAGGTGAAGCCTTTCTTCCCCAGAAGAATACAATCATTATGACAGAGATAATCTTATAACAGTCATCCTTACCCTGGGCTGAGCAGAGTCTAGAAAGTGAAAGCCCATGCCAGCTTCTTAAGGATCTCAAATAGGAAGTGTCCAAGTTCACAACAGTTACAATTAAATATGTAATTGGATTACCTTGGGTATATTATCTCTAAGGTATATTTGGTTTCTCTTTAGGAATATCTACCAAGACCAAAAGAAAGTTAATTCAAACAAAACAAAGGGATTAAAATCAGGAGATATCTACATCAGAGTGGTGCCCTTTCATCAAACTTACCAATCTGCATGCTAAACAAATAACCCAGGAAGCTGAACTATATTGTTGTCTGTTGTTGTTATGTGCCATCAAGTTGTTTGCAACTCACAGTGACCCTGTGTACAAGAGCCCTAAACGCTGTTCTATCCTGTGCCAACCTCATTGTCTCAAACACATTCATTCCTACCACTCCACTCACAGAATCGATCCATCTCATTGAGGGTCTTCCTCTCCTGTGCCGTCCTTCCACTCTGCCAAACATGGTGTCCCTCTCCAAGAACCAGTCCCTCCTTGCAACATGCCCAAAGTATGTCAGATGAAGCTTCAGAATCCTTGACTCCAGGGAACATTCTGGCTTCACCCTCTCCAGGACAAACCTGTTTGTTCTCCTAGCTAATGAACACAATTATCAGACTGGCTGAAGAATAATTAGTAACCTGCATACAGAGATGATACAATGATGTTTGCTGAAAGAGAAAGGACTTGACACATATACTAATGAAGATCAAAGACTATGACCTTCATGCAGATTACATGTCAACATAAAGAAAACAAAAATACTGCAACCAGTGAAGATCATGATAAATGAAAAAAAAAACACAACAAATAGAAATAAATCATAAACAATAAATGAAAGAGTATAAATGAAGAAAAGAAATTGTCAAGGACTTCTTTTAACTTTGATTTATAATTTGCACCCATGGAAAGAGCAGTCAAGAATCCAAGTCATGCATTGAAAGTGTTAAAATCAGAAGATGACACTTTGAAGTTTAGGGTGCACATGACACAAATCATGGTATTTTTCAATTCCCTCATAGATGTGAGAAAATTGAACAATGGAAAAGGAAGATCCAAGAATTGATGCCTTTGAATGATGGGATTATTGACGAATATTAAGCATGCCAAGAACTGCAGTAGAACAAATAAATAATAATAATAATAATTTAACACATAAGGGGCAATGGTGAGGCTTCCTCTCATATATATTGGACATGTCTTTCAGTCCTTGGAGAAGTATATCATGTTTGGTAAAGTAAGGTCAGTAAAATAAAGGGAGATCCTTAAGAAAATGGTTTGATGCAGTGGCTGCAACAATCAGCTCAGATAAAGCAATGGCTGTGAGGTTGGTGCAGGACCAGCAGGGTTTCATTCTGCTGGACGTAGGACACTAGGAGCCAGAGCCTGCTGAATAGCTCTGACAACAGAAACAATGTAGGACACCTACGGGGAAAATAGATGGTCATGTTAACCTTGGTTTGTGGTCAATAACTGATGCCATTATTTCACTTGCCAAATAAGAAGGTCATTACAATGAATCCAAGGAACTTAATAAAATAGTTTTCTTGTGATCTACAAGAGAAGGAGATTGTGAACCCATTTCACTGTCTGGCATAATGTCTACTACATAATGGGCACTCTTTCAACTGTTTATTAAAGTCATAGAATTTAGTTATGTAACTGGTATAACTCACTTTACCAGCATAAAGTAAAATCCTGTGGGCTTTCTCATTCACATTAATTACTCACCTTACTCAAATTACCAAAATATCTGCTTTCCCTTTCTTGAGATTTCTCTGCCTAGACCTTTCTATAAGTTAGGACCTCATTAAATCCAAGGACCTATTCAATTTTTCTAAGTCCAAGTAACATGATAGAGAATCAAATCTGTCTATAACTAAAGCCTTAGGTCTCAGTTGCCGTGGGCTTTGTTCATATGTGCTGGTCTCTATCAATACTACATATATCTTAATGATCTGTAATGATGTCACCTTTTTATGTTCCATTTCCATGTGCAGATGGCAAAGTTCCTTTAAGAGCTTGTCCATGTTACATTTCTTTGCTTTACCCTCACATGTTCAGCTATTGCTCTGTAAGTCTATGTTCAAGTGGCTAAATCAAGTTGCCTAGACTACAAAGGGGTAGAAAAAGGATGTTCTGTCTCTAAACATGAGTCCTATTCTAACAATGCTAACACGGTTTCTCACCAACTCTAGCTATTGGACATTTTCTGGATCTGATAATGGCTTTGTCACTAAACTAAACATCATCAAGTGAAAATACATGTCTTCTATCTTTTGAGGCAACTTGGTTAAATCTCTCTCAATATAGTCTTGTTCCTTAAAAGATGTCAGAATGTCTATCCTGTACACCTAAATGAGAACTATTTCCCTACTACACATGAATCTGAAATTAAAATCTAAAGCATTTGGCTTACGGAAGTCTGAAGTCTGTAGTAGAGTCCAAATTCCTTTGGATTCTTGATATAGGCTAATATGTCATTTGAGTACTTTCTGACCAATAAGCTGGTCATGTGAGCTTATTCTAAGGGAAAGTATAGTTTAAATTTGATCAATTTTCCCCTGAATTTTATGTAGAGACTTAGAAAACTTAACTGGCCATGTCCTTAACAATTTTTATAAATCAAAGTTTGACCACAACAAAGCTAGGCAGTGAAAATCCCAAAATCAATCCTAAACACTTTTTAATTTGAAATTGTGTATTTCTAAAATTGTCTTTTTCCACTTAGTCTCTGTGAAATCTGTCACGATGATCCAGTGGAACACATGTGACACCTTGACGGTTTCCTTCATTCTGAAATTATCTGCCTTGTGCCCTATGTCTAAGTAAAAGTCTTTATATGTTTAAGTCTGGGTTATTTTTTTCCCCCCTAAAACACAATTTACCCAGCAACTTCACCTATTAGTTCCAAAAGAGATTGACCTTATTGAACCCACAAAAGTTGGTTTTATCTATTAAACAGCAGAGTTGGTATCATTCAAATGTCCTTTTCTAAAATAATAAGAGCATCCCTAAAACTATTTATTGATTCTTACTATTACAAAAGAGGAACGGAAAAGTTGGAAATATCTAAATGGACACTTATTTTTCCTTTTTCACTTTTAAAATCTAAAGAATTAGGTTAATCTTCTAAGTTCAAGACACATTCCTATAATCAATAATACAAATATTGACTTATTATTATTCCCTCTTGTGTCCACTGCACTCTCACATTCTCCCTTTTTCAATATAAAACCATTCTCAAGTGCTTTTATTCAAAAGTGTTCTTTCAAACATGCATTGCATATTTAAACAGTATTATAGATGGAAAGTTGTTGCTTTTGAGCTGTGGTGCTGGAGAACAGTGTTTAATATACAATGGAGTGCTAAGAGAACAAACA
>NW_006399759.1:19702863-19739584 GCF_000299155.1 Elephantulus edwardii | reverse complement strand
GGTGAGCACATCCAGGGCAGCATCTGTTAACTGAAATATGTCTATTGGTATACCATCTATTCCTGGGGCCTTATTTTTTGCTATTTCTTTCAAAGCAGCTTGAACTTCTTCTTTCATCACCATAGGCTCTTGCTCATATGTTGTGTCGTTAAATCTCCTATGTCTGCCCATTCCTTTAGATACAATGACTCAGTATATTCTTTCCATCTTCTTTTGATACCTCCTGGATTGTTTAATACTCTCCCTAAGGTATCCTTAATTATAGCAACTTGAGGTTTGAATTTGTTCTTCAGTTCCTTGAGATTAAGAAATGCTGAGTGAGTTTGACCCTTTTGGTTTTCTGACTCCAGCTCCTTGCACATTTCATTGTAATATTTACTTTGTCATCCCATGCTGCCTTCTATTACATATTTTGCACATATTATCAGGAGAGTCCAGTTCTTGGAAAAAACAGTCATACTGGGAAGTAGAGGGTCAAGGCAGGAAAGGAAGACGCTCTGTGAGGGGACTTGACACAGTAATTATAACAACAGCCTTAAGCACAGGAGAAATTGTGAGGACAGTAAAGAATTAGACAACTTTTTCTTCTCTTGTGCAGAGGGGTCACTACAAGTCAGAGCTGGCTCTATAGCACCGGGCACAACAAGCATCCAGCTTGCTTCAGCAGGCTCTGATAAACTCTGTTTCTGTGTTGACTTTTCTTTTTCTGATTATAATGAAGTCATGTGCTGGAAGTGATAAGAAAAGATCATCATCAGAAAATAAAACTCAAGGGATTTTTCTGATCAGAGATAGGTATGAAAGTATGGTGAAGTTGTTATGTGCTATTGAGTTAATTATGTGTCATAGCAACCCTGTGTACAATGGCTATGAACCAATCTCAGTGTCTCTGACAAACCTGACTCCATTGCTATCTCATCCAGGGTCTTCCTCTCCTGCACTGTCCCTCCACCCTTTCAAGTGTGATATCCTTCTCCAACCACTGGTCCCTTCTAGCAACATGCCCAAAGTTTGTGAGCTGGCACTTCAGAATCCTTGCCTCCAAGGAGCTACCCATTTTCATCCACTCCAAGACAGACTTGTTTGTTCTCTTGGCAGTCCATGGTATGCTCAATACTCTTCTCTAGAACCACAATTCAAAGGTATTGAATTTTTTGTATATCATCTTTAGTCATTCACCGGTTCTCAGATGCATAGTAAGTAATTGAGAATACGATGGCCTGGACCAGACACACCTTAGTCTCTAGACAGACATCATTTGCTCTTTAGTACTCAGGAACGGTCTCTAACAGCAGATTTTCCCAACGCAGCACATCTTTTGATTTCCTGACTGCTGCTGCCAAGAGTGTTGATTGTGGATCCAAGCAAGATGAAATTATTAACAACCTCAATCTCTTCTCCACCTATCACAGTGCTGCAAATGGCCAAGGGTGAGAATATTTGTTTTCTTGAAGTAGAAATACACTCCATATTGATGACTGTAACCATTGACCTTCTGCATCAAATGCTTGAAGTCTTCTTCAGTTTTGATAAGCAAAGCTTTGTCATCTGCTTAATGCAGATTGTTGATGAGTCTTTCTTGAATCATGATGTCACATTCTTCTTCATAAAGTCTGTTTTTGTTGTTGTTTTTGTTATGGGCCATAGAATTTCTTGCAACTCATAGCAACCCTATGTATAAGAGCCCTGCATGCCTCTCTATCCTGTGCCAACCTCGCTGTCTCAAACACACTCATTCCCACCACTCCACTCACAGAATCGATCCATCTCATCGAGGGTCTTCCTCTTCCAAATATGATGTCCCTCTCCAAGGACCATTCCCTCCTTGCAACATGTTCAAAGTATGTCAGACTTCAGAATTCTTGACTCCACGGAGCATTCCGGCTTCACCTTCTCCTAGGAGTCCATGGTATATTCAATACTCTTCTCTAGCACCACAGCTCAAAGGTATCAATTCTCTTTCTATCATCTCTATTCACTGTCCAATTCTCCAATGCATAGCACGCAATTGCAAAGACTATAGCCTGGATCAGGTGCACCTTATTCTCCAACCTGACATCATTGCTCTTCAGTACTCCTGAGAAGTCCCTTACAGTTGACTTTCCCAATGGAATTCGTCTCCTGATTTCCTGGCTGCTGTTACCAATAGTGTTGACTGTGGAACCAAGAAAACGGAAACTGTTAACTATCTCCATCTCTTCACCATCCATAACTGATGCTATTTGGCCCAGTGGTAAGAATCTTTGTTTTCTTGATCTTGAGCTTCAATCCATATTGAAGGGTGCAGTCCTTGACCTTCTGCAGCAAGCGCTTCAGGTCCTCCTCAGTTTTAGCAAGCAGTGTTGTCATCCGCATAATGCAGGCTGTTGATGACTCTTCCACCAATCCTGATGTCATATTACTCCTTGTACAGCCCAGAGTCTCAGATGATCTGCTCTGCATACAGATTGAAAAGGTATGGAGACTAAAGACATCCCTTCTTGACGACTGCCTCTTGGTCCAAGTATAAAGTCTAGCCTCCTAAATTATCTGTTTTGCATGTAGATTGGAAAAATATGGACAAAGGGCACATCCCTGATTCACTTCTTCTTTTTTTTCCTTTTTTTTATTTTGAACTATGCAGTATTTCCTTGCTCTATTCTGATGAATATTTCCTGGACTAAGTATAGGTTTTGTGTGAGCACAATCAAGTGTTCAGGGATTCCTATTCTTTTCAATGTTAGCCATAATTTGTTGTGATCCACACATTCGTATGCCTTTGCATAGTCAATAAAACATTCTTCAGGTATTCTTTGCTTTTAGCCAAGATCCATCTGACATTGGCAGTGATGTCCCTAATGCCATGGACTCTTCTAAATCCAGCTTATATTTCTGGCAGTTCTTCCTGTCATTGTTTTAGACTCTTCAACAGGATTTTGCCTGTATGTGCAATTAGTGCTACTGTTCAATAATTTCCACACAATGTCAGATCATCTTTTATGAGAATGGGAATAAATGTGAATCTTTTCTAGTCAATTGACCAGTTAGCTGCCCTCCAGATTTTTTTGCACAACCTGGTGAGCATGTCCAAGGTTTCATCTGTTTGTTGAAATATGTCAATTGGTATTCCATCAACTCCTGGAGCCTCCACACACAATTTCTTCAGAATGGCTTGAATTTCTTTCTTCCTCTACATTGCCTCTTGATCATATGTTATTTTTTAAGATTTTTCTTTGTCCGCCAATTCATTTTGGTACAGTAACTCTGTGTACTCCTTCAATATACTTTTGGTGCTTCCTGAATCATACAAGAGCAACATGAGGCTTGAATTTGTTCTTCAGTTCTTTCAGTTTAACAAATGCCAAGTAAGTAAATCTTTTTTTACTTTCTGACACCATCTCTTTGCATATTTCATTATAATATTTTGCTTTGGCTTCCCAAATTGCCTTTTAAAATCTTCTGTTCAGCTTCTTAGCTTCCTCATTTCTTCCCTTTGCTTTGCCTTCTAGCATTTGGGCTCAATATCCAGAATCTCTTCTGACATCCATCTTGGTCTTTTCTTCCTCCTCTTTCTTTATAATAACCTCTACATTCTTCATAGATGATATTCTTGATGTCATCCTACAGCCTATCTCATTAGCATATAAGGCCTTAAACCTGTTCTTGGGGTAGTTTTTAAATTCAGGTAAGATAGAGTCAAAGTCATATTTGGTTCTTATTGATTTGTCTTCATTTTCTTTTTGTTTATATTTTGGATTTTTAAATTTTTTATAATGGTTTATTTGTAAAGTTCATATACATTGTTCTTCATACCAGATCTTTCCCCTTTCCTTTATCCACCTCTCCCTCTGTCTATCAACCATATGATTAAGACCATCTCCCATCCTCAGGCATCTGCTCCTGCCTCTCCTTCTTGGATCCTCATACTTGTTCTACAATAATGGTAATGGACAGTATTTGTCTTTATAAGACTTAGTTCATTTAAGATATTGCTCTCCAGTCCCTCGCAAGTTAGAGAGGAATTACAAAAGCATTGCTCCTGTGTGCTGCATAGTATTCCATCATGTGAATGAAGGTACCATAATTTCTCAGTCCATTCCATTGTGATTGGACATATGAGCTGTTTCCATATTCTTGCTATGATGAATAATGCTTCTATGAACATTGGTGTACAAGTCTCTGTCTGTGCCTCAGTTCTCATTTTCTCAAGGTATATACACATTCCAAGCAGTAGAATAGCTAGGTCATATGGAATTTCTATGTTCAGCTTTTTAAGGAAGCACCAAACTGCCTTCCAGAGCAGTTGTACCATTGCACAATCCCACCAACAATGTATAAGAGTTCCTATCTTGCCACATCCTCTCTAACATTTCTCTTAACCTAAGTAATAATGTTATCTCATCATGGTTTTGATTTGCATCTCTTATTGTTAGTGATTTTGAGTATTTCCTCATGTGTCTTTTGGCCATCCAAATGTCCTCTTCTGTAAAAAGTCTTTTCATGTCTTTTGCCTATTTTGCAATTTGATTATTGGTCTTTTTCTTCTGGAGGCCAGGAATATTCTGTAAACTTGTGTTAAGAGACTCTTGTCCGAGATGGTATTACCAAATGTTTGCTTCCAATCAGTAGGTTTTCTTTACACCCTGTTAGAAAAGCTGTTGATGAGCACAGAGTTTTATTCCTCAGAAGGTCCCATCAATCAATTTTATCCTCTTCAGATTGTGTATTTCTAGCTACCTGAAGAGAGCTGAAACAGTATCCACATTTCATGTCATACACAAAAAATCAATTCAAGATGGATGAGAGACCTGGTAATAAAGCCCAAAACCATAAAATTCATGACAGACAAACTGGGATCAAGCTTAGAAGGCCTAGTCTACAGTATAAAGAGACTACCAAACATAACCAGAAATGTATTCATTTTCTCTAGTTTCCACTTGAACTTGTACAAGAGTAGTTAATATTCAGTCATCATCTGGTCTAGTTTTCACACCTGATTACTGAGCTTCATCGATGATTCTTTTCACAGATGTAATTAATCTGATTCCTGCGTAGTCACATCAGGTGAGGCCCATGTGTATCACTTGTGTTTATTATAAAAGGTATTTGCAATGAATAAATCACTGATTATATTCACATTAGTTAAATATTGTATGTATTGCAATTCATAAATGTAAATGTTTATTAATATAATAATAAAATTATCTCTAAATTTATACAAATTCTGTCTCCAGACTCATTGCTGACACTAAGTCCATATTTTCTGACTATTGATTCTTCTCCCCTTTTTCACAACTTCTGCATTCTAGTCGCCAATTAATAAGTCTTTGTTCAATTGATTTCCATCTCCAGAACTTGGTAGAAATTTTCTATTCCTTTCTCTTTGGCTCTAGTAGTTGGTGCACATATTTGAATAATAATAGTATTAACAAGTCTTTGTATGTGTATGAATATTATCCTCTGACTACCAATATTATATTTCAGAATGGATCTAGAAATAATCTTTTTCACTGAGAATGTGACCCCATTTTTCCTCACTTTTTCATTTCCAGTGTATTAGATCGTATAACTAATTGTCTGATTCAAAACGGCCCATATCAATCCATCTCAGCTTGTCAATCAATATTTATACATTCCATTTCTTCTTTAACAATGTCCAATATTCCTACATTCATACTTCTTACATTCTACATTCCAAATATTAGTGCCTGTTTGCGACTGCTCCTCTTCAATTTAGGTTTTCCAGTATAAGGGCTCAGCCTGCAGTGCTATATTTACTAGTCTAAGTGTGTTCTATCTTACACAGGGTTCTGTTCTTTCAGAAGTGGTTGTCCGATGCTTCTTCATAGTTTTTCTTAATCTGTATGTCCAGCTTTAGTGCAATATTGGAAAGACAAGCATTTTATTCATAACAGCAGATGAAAGACAATTTCCTATACAACTGACAGATTCAGTACTGGTTTCTCCTCTTCAGTGTGTGTCAACCATTCATGGTCCTGTCCCCCGCCCCACTAGCATCCCTCATCATTTTTCCCCTACACTGCAACTAGCCCCTGTTCTGAGGGCTCAGGCTTCCAGAAACTTCTGTCCACTCCTATCTCTTGGCTACCTAGGGATGATGGTGCTTTGGACTGGTCTCACAGTGTGCTAGTCTTACAGAGTACGCACTCTCATGAAAAAGTTGTCTGTTGTAGTTGTTGTTGTTAGGTGCCATCAAATCAAGTATAACTCATAATGACCCTATGAACCAAGATGAACCCTGTTCTATCTAATCTGTTCCATTCTCATACTTCCTGACACACAAGGACCCATTGCGGCAATAATCACATCAGTCCACCTGGTAGAGGGTCTTCCTCTCCTTCAAAGATACTTCCTAGTATTATGTGCTTTTCCAAATAATAGTCCCTTCTAACAATATGTCCAAAATAGGTAAGGTGAAGCCTCATCATTCTTACCTCCAAAAAGCACTCCCATTTCACACTTCCAATACATATTTGTTCTTTTGGCCATCCAAGTGATCTTCAGTGCTCTTCTCTAACACCACAGCTCAAAGGTACCAATTCTTCTTCTGTCATCCTTATTCATTGTCTAGCTCTCAGATGCATAGCAGAAAGACTATGCCCTGAATTAGATGTACCTTAGTCCTTAAACTGCTATTATTACGTCTCAAAAATTTGGATAGGTCCCTAACTTCAGATTTTCCCAGTTCAATGTTGTCTCTTTATTTGCCAACTGCTGGTATTAAGGGTGTTAATTGTAGATTCAAGCAAGATGAAGTTGTTGACAGTTTCAATTTCTTATCCATCCATCATGGTGTTGCCTATCAGTCCAATGGTAAGAATCTTTGGTTGGTTAGTTTGTTTTTGTTTTTTCACATTGGGATGCAATGCACACTGAAGGCTTCATTACTTGATCTTCTGCAACAAGTGCTTCAAGTCCTCCTCACTTTCAGCAAGCAAAGTTGTGTCATCTGCATAATGTAGGTTATTGATGAGTCTCCCTCCAATTCTGATGCCACATTCCTCTTCATAGAGTCCAGATTCTCAAATAATTTGCTAAGCATACAGATTAAATAGGTATGTAGTGATATACACCCCTGACATACTCCCTTCTTAATTTTAAACCATGTGGTGTTTGCATGCTCTATTCACAAAACAGCCTGCTGGTCCAAGTATAGGTTTCACATTAGCACAGTTAAGTGCTGGGACTCCCATTCCTCTCAATGTCAGCCACAACTTGTTATGATCCATATCATCAAATGACTTTAGATAGTTAATAAAGTACATTCTTCTGGTCTTGTTTACTTTCAGACAGGATCCATCTAATATCAGCAGTGATGTCCCTGGTGCCACGGCTCTTCTAAATCCTGCTTGAACTTCTGGAAGTTCCCTATCTGTATTCTTCCAGCCATTTTTTAATTATCTTCAGCAGTATTTTGCTTGTATGTGATATTGATGATATCATTTGATAGTTTCCGCAATCATCTTTCTTGGTAGAAACGATTATGGACATCTTCCAATCTGTTGACCAGACAGCTGTCCCCAAATTTCCTGGCACAGACTGGTGAGTACATCCAATACTGCATCTGTTAATTGAAAAAAGTCAATTGATATCCCATAGATTCCTGGGGTCTTATTTTTTGCCAGTGCCTTCAATGCAGCTTCCCCTTCCACTTTCATTACATTGGCTCCTGTTTTTATGGTGCTTTCTGAATTTTTTCAAAGTCAATCAGTTCTTTCTGGTGCAGTGACTCTGTGTATTCTATCTGTCTTCTTTTGATGCTTTCTGTGTCATTCAAAATATTTCTCT
The DNA here is from genome assembly GCF_000299155.1 of Elephantulus edwardii. NCBI lineage: Eukaryota > Metazoa > Chordata > Mammalia > Macroscelidea > Macroscelididae > Elephantulus > Elephantulus edwardii. The sequence continues at coordinate 19,731,796 of NW_006399759.1, read as the reverse complement.
AGACATCTTTCAATATTGCGACTCAAGGATTATATTAGTTTTGCAGTTCCCTCAGCTTGAGAAAAACAGAGCAAGTTCTTCCCTTTTTATCCTCAAATTCCAGCTCTCAGAACATTCCTGTATAATACTTTGCTTTGTCCTCCCGAGTTGCCATTCGAAATCTTCTGTTCAGTTTTTTTACTTCAGCATGTATTCCTTTTGTTTTGGTGTCTCAATGTCCCACTGCAATTTTTACAGAGTTACTAAGTTTCATTAAATTAAAATTATTTTCAGTACAGTAAAATAAAGCAAAACCTTGATCAATTTTGTACCATTCTGACAGACCTTTTTATGCTTGAGTTTATTGTTGCAACCAATTATCAGTCTCTCTTTCAGAATGTTCTTTTCTGGCCATCCTCATTATCAAATACAAAGTCATTCTCAAAAGACTGGTTGCTAGTAATAACATATTCAAGATATATGAGACAAACTTTTCATCTTCTCTTTCTTTTAGGGATATACTGGTTACATTTCTTCTAAGACTGACTTAACTGTTCTCCTGACAGTTCATGCTATACTCAATGTTCTTTACTAGAACCACAAGTCAAAAGCATCAACTCCTTTTTATTTTTCTAATTCATCGTCTAGTTTTCATATATATGTGAGGCAAAAGAATATATCATGAATTAGATAGAACGTAGTCTTAAACATCTTTGTTTTTAAGCACTTTTAAAGGGGTCCTTGAAAGCCGCTTTGCCCAATATAACATTTCTTTTTTAAACTTTTATATTAGTTTGCTCACAAAGTTCATATACACTGTGTTTCACACTATTCTTCATTCATAATGTGTTTCATACAATCATTCCCATGCACTGTTGTTGCTGTTGATTGCCTTCGAGTTGAGCATGACTTGTAGCAATCCTGTGAACAAAAGGCCTGAAGACTGTACAACTATAAAATCAATCACCATTGGACCTTGCCTAACATTACCTAGTCTTTTCAGGTCCCTGCCAGATACTATTTCCTTCACCCCCTCCCTCCACCTACCAAACTGTGCAACCTTGTGGTTTGTCCCTACCTAACATGTATTTTGAGACCTTGACTCATGCTTACATGAGTATTTATTTTGGATCCAAGTAAGATGAAATTTTTGATCACTTGATTTTTTTTTTGTTTCCAACCTTTTTTTTTTTTAAAATTTAGGTTGTTTATATTTCATTTCAATGAACATCTACAGAGATTTTGGAATTCCATTCATTCACTGTTGCACCCTTCTCCCCGCACAAACCCCTCCCGCCCCACCCCCCCACCCCCGTTTGCTCCTCTCCTTGAAAAGCAAAAGAAAAACTCCCTCATTGATTACTTGATTTTTAACATAAGGTAAGAAACTATGCTTCAATCCTAATGGCATGTGGTTCAAACTCACCAGTTCCTTCACAGCAAATGGATGTGTAATCTCCTCACATGTGGTTTACTGCCTCTGAAAACCCCTTAGGGTAAGATATAGGTCAATTCCAACTCGATGATACACAACAAAAACATCATGACTTTGCCTATGGTCCAGTTTGTGAGAAATTTGTTTTCTTGATATTAGAAGATAATCAATATTTAAGGCTGCAAAACTTTGATTTTGTTTTCAGTAAGTACTTCAAGCCTTCTTCAGTTTCTGCAAGCAAGATAGTATCACTTGCATAATAAAGGTTGTTGAGGAGTTTTCCTCCAATTCTGATGCCACATTCTTTTGCATATAGTCCAACTTCTTGTAAAAATTTATCCACATACATCACATCTTAAATAGATTTGGAGAAAGGGTGCACCCTGACACACTCCTTTACCAATTTTAAAACTAATCTTGTTTTAACAATTTGTTCTGTTCTAACAATTTCTTCTTGGTCTATGTGCAGGTTTACATTAGCAAGATTAAGTATTCTTGAGTTCTTGTTATTCTAAATGTTATCTGTAATTTATTTATTTCTTGTAATCAACACAGTCTATGGTTTTTGCAGTCAAAAGAATAAAATACATCTTCCTGGCATTCTCTGCTTTCAGCCAAGATTCACCTGACAGCAGCAAAGATATCCCTTGTTCTAAGACTACTTTTCAATCCAGTTTTGATTTGTAGCAATTTCTTGTAGATATTTTCAATAATATTCAGGAAAATTTTATTTTTATGTGATGTCAATAGTACTATTTGATACTCTCTGTATTCTACTGGATTAATATTTTTTAGAACAGGAACAAATATTCAGCTCTCCAGTCTATTGACCAGATATCTATTTTTCAAATTTCTTAGCACAGATAAGCAACATATTTAGAGCAGCACCTGCCTGGTGAAACACATTAATTAGTAGTCTGTCAATTCTCAGGACCTTATTTTTTTTTTACCAATACCTCCAGTACATCTTGCCTTTTTAGTTTGTATCACTGATTCTTGACTATGTGCTACATCCTAATTACACACACACACACACAGTTGTTATGTGCTATTGAGTTGCTTGCGACTCATAGAGACATTACTTACAAGAGTTTTGAACCCTGCTCAATCTCGAGCCAGCCTCATAGTCTCTGATGCACCTACCCCAGTGAGACAATCCATCTCACCCATGGTCTTTGTATCTATTGCTGTTCCTCCAGCCTTCCAAGCATGGTATCCCTCTCCAGGGACTGGTTTGTCCTTGCAACATGCCCGAACTATGTCAGACAAAGCTTCAAAATCCTTGCTTCCAAGGAGCAGCCTTATTTCATCCTCTCCAGGATAAACCTGTTTGTTGTCCTAGCAGTCCATGGTATATTCAATATTTTTCTCCAGCACTACAATGCAAAGGCATCAGTTCTCCTTCTATCATCTTTAGTCATTGTCCAGCTTTCTGATTAATAGCAAGTAATTGCAAAAATCATGGCCTGGACTAGGGGCATCTTAGTGTTCAGACTGTTATCATTGTTCTTCAGGACTGTAGTGAGGTCTCTGACAGGAGACTTTCCCAGTGCAATTCATCTTTTGATCTCCTGGCTGCTGGTACCAAGAGTGTTGATTGTGGAGCCAAGCAAGATGAAGTTCTTAACAATCTCAGTCTTTTCACCATCTATCATGATGCTGTTAATTGGCCCAGTGGTAAAAATCTTTATTTTCTTGATATTGAACTATAATCCATAATGAAGGCTCCAGTCCTTAACCTTCTCCAGCAAACACTTCATGTCCTCCTCTGTTTTGGTAGGCATAGTTGTATCATCTGCGTAATGCAATTTGTTGATGTGTCCTTCTCGCATCCTCATGCCACATTCCTTCTTGAAGAGCCCAGCCTCCCAGATGATTTGTTCTGCATATAGATTGAAAAGGTATGGAGGTCGAGTGCATCCCTGGTCTCTACCTTTCTTTAATTAGAACCATGCAGTGTTTCCTTGCTCTGCTCTGATGACTACATTCTGGTCAAAGTACAGGTTTCACCTAAGCACAATCAAGTGTCTGGAATTCCCATTCTTCTCAGAGTTAGCCACAGGTTGTTGTGATCCACACAGTTAAATGTCTTTCCATAGTCAATGAAACACTGATAGACATTCCTCTGGTACCCCCTCCTTTCAGCCAAGATCCATCTAACATTGACTATGATGTCCCTAGTACCACGACCTCTTCTAAACTCAGCCTGCACATCTGGTAGTTCTCTGTTGATGTGCTATTCCAGCTGGTTTTTTTATAATTTTTAGCAGGATCTTGCTTGCTTGTGATATTAATGATATTATTCAATAATTTGTGCACTCTGTTGGGGCACCTTTTTTAAAAAACAGGAACAAATATGGATCTCTCCCAGCCAGTTGGCCAGGGAGGTAAGGGAGTGTGTGTGTGTGTGTGTGTGTGTGTGTGTGTGTGTGTGTGTAGTCATCAGCATCCCTTAAGGGCTCTTGGCAAAAAAATAAGGTCCCAGGAATTGATGGCATACCAATTGGCATATTTCAACAAAAAGATCCTGCCCTGCACAGGTTCATCAGGTTGTGCCAAGATACCTGGAGGACAATTGCCTGGGCAACTGCCTGGAATAAATTTATATTTATTCTCATTCCCAAAAAAGGTGACCTAACAGAGTGTCACATGCAATCAAAATCCTGCTGAATATTATTAAATAACTACTAGAACAGTACATCAACAGAGAACTACTAGAAGTATAGGCTAGGTTTAGAAGAAGTCGTTGAATTAGAGACATTATTGCCAATATCAGATGGAGCTTGGCAGAAAGAAGAGAAAAACATAATGCAGGCTATATACATGGATTTCACCTGATGGTATTCATAGGAATCAGATTATTATATATGTGGAGTGACCTGCTCGAGACACTCAAAAAGCAGCTGTGAAAGCTAAGCCACATGCTGACTGTAGAGCAGTCCATCAACTACTCATATGCAAGTTCAAGCTGAAGCTAAGGAAAATGAAATTAAATCCATGGGAACCAAAATATGGCCTTGAGTCTATCCCACCTGAATTTCAAACTCTCTCAGGAACAGGTTTGAGGCCTTGAACAATAATGAGTGAAGACCAGATGAGCTGTGGGAGGATATCAAGAATATCATCCAGGAAGAATAAAGGGAGTCATTAAAAAGACAGAGGAGGAAGAAAAGACCAAGGTGGATGTCAGAAGGGATTCTGAATATTGCACTAGAGTACCAAGAAGCTAAAACAAAGGGAAGAAACCACAATATTAAGGAGCTGAACAGAAGATTTTAAAGGGCAGCATGGGAAGAAAAAGTATTACAAATAAATGTGCAAAGAGCTGGAGTCAGAAAATCAAAGGGGTTGAACTCACTCAGCAATTCTTAAACTGAAGTAACTGAAGAATAAATTCAAGCCTCAGGTTGCAATACTTAAGGATGCTTTGGGCAGAATATGAGATGATCCAGGAAGCATTAAAAGAAGATGGAGGCAGCTTTGGTTACCTAGTGGCAAGAAGTTACACTGCAATCCCAGAGGTGCTTGGCTTGAATCCATCAGATCCTTTGCTGGAGAAGGAGGAACAATATCCTCCTCTATCAGTCAGATTCAATTTGATGGTACACACACAAAAAATTTTTTTTTTAAAAAAATTTAAAAAGAAGATGGAAAGAATATACAGAGTCATTTATTTTACCAAAAGGAATTGGCAGACACAGAAGAATTTAATGAGACAACATATGAGCAAGAGCCTGTGGTGATGGAGTAAGAAGCTCAAGCTGCTATGAAAGTATTGGCAAAAAACAGGGCCTCAGGAATTGATGAAATACCAATTGACATATTTCAACAAACATCGGCTGTCCTAGATATGCTCACTAAGTTGTGCAAAGAAATCTGGAGGACAACCACCTGGCCAACTGACTGGAAGAGATCTATATTTGTTCCCATTTTAAAGGAAGGTGATCCAACAGAGTACAGAAATTATCAAATAATACCATTAATATCATATGCAAGTAAGATTCTGCTGAAAATTATCCAAAAACGACTGGAACAGCACATCAATAGAGAACTGTCAGAAGTTCAACCTGGGTATTAGAAGAGGCTGTGGTAATAAGAATATTATAGGTAATGTTAGATGGATCTTGGCTAAAGGAGGGAGTACCAAAAGAATGTTTATCTGTGTTTCATTGACTATGCAAAGTCATTTGACTGTATAGATCACAACAAATTATGGCTAACTCTGAGAAGAATGGGAATCCCAGCACACTTGACCATGCTAATGTGAAACCTATACTCGGACCAGGAGGCAGTCATCAGACCAGAGCAAGGTTCAAGGAGTGCATCAGAGATGTGTTCTGTCTCCATGCTTTTTCAATTTACATGAAGAGCAGATCATTTGGGAAGCTGGGGCTTTATGAGGACTATGGCATCAGGTTTGGAGGAAGACTCAGCAACAACCTGCCTTATGTAGATCACACAAACTTGCTTGCTGAAACTGAGGAGGACCAGCAGCACTTACTGCAGAAGGTCAAGGACAGTAGTCTTCAATATGTATTGAAGCTCAACATCAAGACAACAGATTTTCACCACTGGACCAATTGGCAACACCATGATAGATGGATAAGATCAAGGTTGTTAACAATTAATGCTTTCTCAGGTCCAAAATCACCAATCTTGGCACCAGCAGTCAGAAAATCAAAAGATGAATTGCACTGGAAAAATCTACTGTCAGAGACCTCTCCAGAAAAATGATGTTAGTCTAGAGACTAAGCTGCACCTGATCCAGACAATGGTCTTTACAATTTTGCTATGCTTCAGAGAGCTGGACAATGACTAAGAATAACAGAAAAAGAATCGATGTCTTTGTGGTGTTGTGCAGGAGAAGGGTATTGAATATAGCATGGATCACCAAGAAAATAACTTTGTCTTGGATTAGGTGAAACCAAGTTTCTCCTTGGAGGCCAGGATTTTGAAGCTCTGTCTTACATACTTTGGGCACATGGCCAAGAAGCACCAGTCCTTGGAGAAGGACATCATGCTTGGAAGGGTGGAGGAATAGCACAGGAGAGGAAGACCCCCCAGAGGAGATGGATTGGTATAGTAACTGAGGCAACGGGGTTGGTGTGTCAGAGTCAGTGAGACTGGCTCAGAAAAGGGCTTCAAAGCTGTTGTATATAAGGTGGCTATGAGTTACCAGCGACTCGACGGTGCATAATATGAAGAACTAATATTTTGTATATATGTATATTTACATATGTATTTGCTTTGTATATATGTATATATTTTGCATATTGGTCAGTGGTATTACTCTACCAGCTGCTGTGAGAGATGAAGATGAATTGTCTCCTCTTAAAAAGATTTATGACCTTGGGTACTTGACAGAGTCCCTAGAGTCAGAATTGGCTCAACAGAAGTGAAATGAAGGTTTCTATCTATTTCTACAGCCCTATTGAGTAGCTGATATCATTATTAATGGATGCTGATAGGACATTAGTAAATAAAGTAAGCTGTCTTGAGGGCCTTGAGGAATTGTGAGAAGAGGTTTTTCTTCTCTGCGGTGGCATCTACCTCCTCTTATAACACACTTCTCTCTCTGATGTCTGTGAATCTATTTGTCCCTTCAACAGTGAGGGCCTTGCTTCGTTCGGAAGTAAGCAAAGTGCAAAATGAGGTCAGGTTTTGGTTCCTGCTAACTCTTAAGACCTTAGCTTTCAGAAACATTTCAGAAATGCTCCCTAAACATTTACAAGAAACAAGAGGTATTTTGATAGGCTTATAAACTTTATTCCATTTTAACAAATACTGAAGTTACTGGTTTACTATACCAATAGGAATTACACTTTTTGCTATAAAGTCAAAGGCCAAAATAGTTCAAGTAGCTACAGCTCTAATTAAGACTTGAGTGCATGTTGACTGCGGTGAAAGTCAACCTACACAATCTGTGGACTATTCTTTTAAAAACAGTTTAGCTACTCAGGTTCTTTTTCCCCCCTTAAGAGTTCTTTATGGAAAATTTAGAGAGCATTGGATTCATTAACAACAATTATAGATTTCCACAAGAAGCAGATAGGTCCACCAAAAGAGCGCGATGAGCACAGGCACTGACAATGTCTCCAGAAGTTAGTGATCTGTTTGAAATCTGACAGTGTGCCAGTATTTTCTACAGGAGCTTTCATCTTTTTTCCTTGGATGGAATTAAGCAATTATATCCTCTCCTTCCTCACTACTCCTTTCTCCCTGGTTTACAAAAATATACATACATTCACACACAATTTCCTATTTTATTCCTATACACACAATTCCATATTCTATCCCAATACATACAACTTCATAATCTATTCCCATAGGCTAATTTTGCTAATAGCTTCAAGATTTTATACCTGATGTTATTCAAAAGGTGTCTGGTTGTCTAATGGTAAGAAGCTGCACTACTATCCCTAAGATATATGGTTTAAATCCACAGGCTGTTCTGTGGGAGAATGGTGGCAATCTCCTTCTGAGAGTCACTGCTTTGAAATCCTGCAGGGGGATCAGCTATGAGTCAGAACCAACTAGACAGTACACCACCAATATCCTCAGGAAAAGGATGGGCGATCTGCTCCCATGTAAGTTATAGCTTCTCAAATTTTGTAAATAAATTAGTATAAATTAAAAAAAAAACCACTTGAAGGTCAGTTATGAGTAAATAGTACTAACATGACAACATTCAGTTTGAACTTTTGCTTATGGGTGTTTTTTTTTAATCCAAATTTATTTTTATCTATTCATCCGTCTATTTATAATTATTCTGGGTGGAAATGAATCTGCAGCTTTGTTTATCCTTTTTGAACACTTCTTCAGACTTAAGATTCTCTCTTAGTAAGAACAGGCTTAGATGCTGACTAAGACGTACTTGATTTCATCTTGAAAATATTTAAGAGAACAAAGCAAATAAAAGCATAAAGGAAATAAATTAACCACATGGGATTTCAGTTTTCTGTTGCATAACTCGTAAAGTGTTTTCTGAAATTGTTAGATGCTTGATATGAAAAGCGTGAAATAGTCTGCCAATTATCTTAAATTCTCTCCTTTTTTCTCACATTCCTGAGTTTTCCTTATTATTAATATTATTACTGTTTATTCTCCAAATAGGGGCTGTATCTATCTTTTTAGATTAATTTAGGAGAATCTTGGCTTGGAAAAAAAAACAAACAACAAACCTGGGATGAAAGTGCACTTTGCACATTTCAGATCAAAAGATCATTTAGGCTTAATGTAGTTCAAATACTATTTCCTGTGCATTTAACAATTGTTTGCAGCTACTGCACATTAGGTTTATATTTTTTGCATGTCCCTCTATTTCCCCAAACTCCCATTGGTGTGACATGTATAATGTTCTAGAAGGAGCCCTGGGAGAGAGCCTGAGAATCTGGATTTGAATCTCTTCTCTGTCATTACTAGGTACTCGACCTGGAGTGGTGATGGTGGTGGTTGATTGCCTTCGAGCCGAGCATAGCTCATAGCGAACCTATGAACAAAAGGCCTGAAACCTCTCTACAACTATGGACATTTATTATAGAAATGATAAATAGAGTTTCTGGATGCATATTATTTAGGAAGTGGATGCCACTCCTGCTTCCAAACCTGTCATAGTATGTTATTGTTGTTATATGCCTTTGAGTCACCTGTGATGTACAGTGATCCTATGTACTGCAGCTCTGAACCCTTCCCTGTCCTGAGCCAGTCTCACTGATTCTGATACACCAATGCCCATTGCCCCAGTTACTGTATCAATCAATCTCAGCCGAGGTCTCCCTCTCCTGTGCTGTCTGTCCACCCTTCCAAGCATGATGTCCTTCTTCAAGGACTGATCTCTCCTGGGCACGTGCCCAACGTGAGGCTGAGCTTCAAAATCCTAGCCTCCAAGGAGAGACTTGGTTTCATCCTCTCCAAGGCAGACTTATTTGTTTTCTTGACAATCTATGGTAAGTTCAAGACTTTTCCAGCACCACAAGACGTTTAATTTTTCTGAGCATCTATTTTTATATCTATGAAACAGACATACAGTATCTAGGGCAATAATGGTTGGTGTGTTGAAATTAGTGAGACTGGTTCAAGACAGGGAAGCATTCAGAGGGGTTCTACATAAGGTCGTTATATGACACAGGTGACTCAACGGCACATAACAAAAAAGCAATACTATATTAGGTTTTTGTTTTGGGTTGTTTTTTTTAAAATTTAAGCCTCATTTTTAAAGTCAACAAGACCTCAAGGAGGCCTTTGTATTTAAAAGTTGGTTGTCATTATATTTTGGAGAAACATTCTTCTAAGTGGTACAGCACTCTTCTATATGCTGTACTGAGGTAACTGGGGGTTGCTGTGTTTCAAATCTTGTGCCATTAGGGTGTCAAATTCCATAATAGTTACCCATGGTAGAGAGTACTTGGTGTAGCTCCCAGTTTAAGACAGGTTTGGAAGGAGTGGCACCCACTTCCTAAACAACATGCCTCAGAAAAATCTATGAACTTTGATAAATTATAATAGTTATAGAAAAGCTTCAGGCCTTTGTTCATAGCATTGCTATGAGTCGTGCTCAACTTGACTGCAATTAACAACAACAACAACAAAGCAGACATAACAATATATAACTCATCTGTGAGGAGCTCAGGTGGCCTAGTGTGTAAGGAGTAACACTGCCAACGTGAAGTCACATGGTTTGGATCCACCAACTGCTCCACGGTAAGAGAGGCAATCTCCTCAAGTGAGGTTTTGTTATTATTATTTGTTATTGTTGTGTACCATCAGGATGGAACCAAACCATGGCTGACCCTCCAGTAGGTTTTGAGAGGCAGTAGTAAACGAGAGGTGATTGTCCATCCTTATTCTGTGGAGCAGCTGTTAGATTTATACTGAGAGCCTTTCAATTTGCAATACAACTCCAAACCACTAGGCCAACAGAGCTCCCTGACGTGTAGTTTGCAGTATCTGAAAACCTGCTAGACGGTCAGCTTTGGATTGATTTTGACTCATCAGCAATGAGACTTTTTGTTTATGCAGGAGTGGCAACCACTTCCAAAATAGCTTGCCTTCAGAAACTCTATGAACTTGGATAAGTGATGAAAGTTATACAAGTGTTCAGGTCTTTTATTCATAGGGTCGCCATGAGTCGTATACAACTCTATGGCACTTAACAAAAACAACACAGAAAGAGTGCTGTTGGCCTGGTGGATAGAAAGCCAAAGGTAGGTGATTTTAATCTTCAGCCCTCAGGCCTGCTTTTAATTGGTTTTGGTCAAACATTCTTCTAACTGGTATAGTATTTGTCTGTCCATTTGCTGTACAGAGGTAACTCGTGGTTGCTATGATGCTAAACCCTGTGATACTGATGTGTTAAATGTGATAATGGTTACCCATGGTGGACAGTGTTTTTTGGGCTCCCCAATTAAAACAAGCTTGGAAGCAGGAGTGGCATCCACTTCTGAAATAGCTTGCCTCCAGAAACTCTATGAACTTGGAGAAAGGATGAAAGTTAGACAAGTGTGCAGGTCTTTCATTCATAGGATCACTATGAGTCGCCTACAATTTGATGGCACTTAATAACAACAAACAACAACATATTTCTGGTGATTAAAAAAGACAAAAATTAATAAGAAAAAAATGTTAATTGCTATTGAGTTGATTATGATTCATAATAAACCTTCTCTGAGTTTCCAAAACTGTACATCTCTATATAAGCAAAGGTTGCTGTTTCTTCTGAGGAGCAGCTGGGATTCAAACCACAGAGCTCTTGGTTAGCAGCCTAACACATTCACTATACTATATGCACCAGAGCTCCTTAGGTAATGTGTAAGTTGAACATAATATGTATGAATAGTTATAATCCAATGAGGGGGGAAATTTGCATTTCCTCTTCTATTTGAGACCACAGGAGTTTTTCATGTGACGCTCCTTATTTTAAATGGTATGATATATTTGTTATTGTTTACCATAGAGTTAGAACTGACCCATAGCTGATCCTCCAGCAGGTTTTCAGAGGCAGTTAATCACACGAGAGGAGATTGTCCATCCTTCTCCCTCAGAGAAGCTTATGGCCTTGAACTGAATGCCTTCTGTAGGGCATCTTCTTATCACTAGGCCACCAGAACTCCCTATGATATATTTAGACATGATTTACAGGGAGTCCTGGTGGCACAGTGGTTAGGATGTTGTACTGCTCACCTAATGGCTATGAGTGTGAATCCACCAGTAACTCTAGGAAAGAAAAACAGTCAACAATCTCCTCCCAAGTGACTTCAGGCCTCCAAAAACCTGGTGGAGGGTCATATAGGAGTTATTGTCAACTCAAGGGCAATGATTTGAGTTCATTATCTTCAAAATTTGAGCAAGCCAATTGTTTCTATTTCCTTCTCTGTAACACTACTGTGAACACACTCAGGTATGTATAAAGCAAGGGCCCTCTGTTCCTACATCTCTCTTTGGAACTTGATTCCAGAAGGGCAAATGTTTTCTCAAAGGGCCTCTGGGATCCTGTAAATAAGGCTGTGCTTCCCTGATCTGAGTATTTTTTTTTCTCTTGTGTTCTCACAGGGCATTAGAAGAGCCTCCCAAAAAGCCTGCCTGCACATAAGTGGTGCTATGAGAGGAAACACGGACTTTGTTAGATGAAAAAGTTGGACTAGTAATGCCCATTTGCTCTGGAGGGGGGTAGGGACGTTGGTGTAGGGAAAGAATTGGCTCAGCCTGAGATGAGATGGAGAAAGCAGAAAGCAAGGAGAGGAGAAGAGTGCTAATAGGGTCTCTGGGTGCTTGATCTTGCAGAGAAAGTTCCCATTGGACCCTCAGGACCTTCTCCAGCTGTGCTTTATAGGATTACCATTGATTCAGGGCTCAAACTGTGCCAGAGAGAGTTGTGCTGTCTGCACTGCCCCCCTTCATGTTGTCTCCAAAATAAAGGGGGAGCACTCTTTCAGGCTGTTCGCAGCTCTATCCTTGAGTGAATGGCCTGTGAAATGTTAGAGAAGACTTGAAGCCCTCCTCCCTGGGAGGATATCACCTTCTTCCTTTGGATTTTATAAATAACCTGATCCTCTTTGCCTGAGTGGAGCCAAATAAACTGGGGTCTCAGAGGAGATTGATGGCTCAGCCGTAGAAGTCCCACAGCTACGTCTGGTTTTGATGTATTGTTGAAGGATACGATCATATTTAGAGAAAGAGATCACTTTTGCCAGTTTGAGAGAAAGGTCATGTTTTTAATTTAGCTTAATTTCCTACACCAAAGAGAAATTTCAATAGGATATTCAACTTTTGCACCTTTAATGAGACCAGATGCTCTGGGGCCTGCAGCAATGAAGAGAAAACAGATTTTCTAGTTTACACTTCTACTTGGTGCATTTTTTTTGAATTGAGCATGTGCAGTTCCTTTAAGGAGACCATTCCTCAATTTTCTTTCCCCACTTTTTTCCCTCCTCTCCTTTTTTAATCTTTTCTTCTTCCTTCCTTCTTTCCTTCCTTCCAGACTTCGTTCTGGACTTCCTTTATTCCTCCCTCTTTTGCTTGTTCTCTGTCTTCCTCTCTCCTCTTTTCCTCCCTCCCCTTCAGTTCAGCCCTTAATGGGCCAAATTACATACTTAGAGAATTGCACATATGTATTTCATTTTTATTTTATAGATAAAAAAGATGAGACTCAGAGAAGTTAAGTGTCTTGTAGAGGCTGGAAAGTCCTGGGCCTCTAGGTCAGACCTCAAGAAAGAGGTATTGAAGTGGAGGCATAGGGTGGGTAGCACAAGGCGAGGCTAATGAGTCCAAGTCCTTGGCAGAGAGGCAGAGCCTCAGGCTGCTGGCTTTGGAGACTGTAGGTTTCGGAGATAGATGAATCCAAAGGTTGTTGTCAGGGAGCTGGGTTTAAGAGGGTTGACTTCAGAGGCTAACAAGTAAGCAAGTACAGGAGGTCTCTGATTACAATCTAGAGGCCACAAACCTCTAGCTGGATGTGGGGTCAGATAAAAAGTGTCCAGCTTATCCAGAGAATCCAAACATATATTGAATTCAGGACCATACCCTAGGAGACTTTCTCTTCATCAGATGAAGCTTCTCATATTTACAGAAACTGCCTCTAAACCTACCCCATTAACACCATATCCTATACCCACCGCCATCAAGTGGATTCTTTCCCTCAAGTTTCTATCTGAAAAGACACTGCCTATCTCTTTCCTGTGGAGCAGGTGATAGACTTGAATGTCTGACATTTTAGTTAGTAGCTTGACATGTAATGCACTGTCACCAGGGTTACCATTAACATCACATAAGGCTAGAATTTATAACACACAGGAGAATGACATTGCACTGAAGATTATAGACATATTGACACATCTTAAACATCACATGGGCTAGAAAGAGATTATTTGGGTTTAAGTCCAGGCTTGGCCATTGATTTGCAGAATAATTTAGCAAAGTTCTTTACCCTTTGAAGTTCTGGACCATGTTGATTGTTTCAAAATTATAGGTCTAATTTAATTCTCAAAGATGACAATTATATATAAAAAGGAGATATATATAGTTTATAGAATAATAAAATACTTGCACATCTTTCAACCAGCTTATGAAATAAACCATTGCTCACACATTTGAAGTTCTCTATGTGTAATGACCCAACTATAACCTCTTACTCTCACTGAACTTAAAAGGGCAACTATTTTCTTGGATTTTTATTTAGTGTGAATTATTTTCTTGGTTTTATTTTTTTTTCTCAATGTGTCCTATAAATACACGCATACCATTCCTATATTATATTTTGTTAAATATTGCCTGTTTCTGTACTTCATAAAATGAAAACTGTAAGAATGCATTTTTCTTTGACTTGTTTTATTTTGCATGTTTGCGAAATTCAACAATTTAACTGCTGTTCATTTCTTTTTCATGCTCAGTCTAAGACCATTCGCTTTTCAGTAGACACTTGAGTTGTTCCAGGTTCTGGTATTACAAAAAATTCTGTTTTTTATATCATTAGCCTTTACTCTCGAGCACATCTGTGAAAGCTTCTGTAGGGGGTATATTTAGGAATAGAATTATCATTGTTAGGTGTGTTCGACGATATGCCAAACCACTTTCTAAATCTGTTGTAACACATTTAACCTCTGATTGGCAGAGAAGAGTTTCCGTTTCTTCACAACAGCAGCACTTGGTTGCTTTTAAACTGTCTGATTTTAAATCTTTCATCAACATGATGAATGTAAACTCTATCATATTGTTGCTTTAATTGGTAACTTGTATTTTCAATGAAAGTGGGCAGCTTTACATATGGTTGTAGTTATGCTTTTTCTTAGGTAAAGTGTCTACTTAAGTTTTTATTTCTCTTCTATTTCTCCTCTCAGCATCTCATTTTTTTCATTCATAAAATGGAAAACTGTTTTAGAATCACCTTTTAATGATTCTTACAGCTCTGTGTTTCATGATTTAAAAAATGATATTTTGACGTAGCTAATTTTGTGTGCTTTTATATTTGTATTCCTTTTTCTAGTATATGCTTGTATGTATTAGTGGCTAATAACCACCCAAGATCACTGTCTCTTAAGATTTGTACAAGCACCGTGTAGAATATTTCATTCCCATAGTAGTCCAAGAGAATTCTCTCGTTTTAGTTGTACTAAAATTCCCATTAGCAATTGAAGATAAATTATCTTTTCTTTTGCATAGGTTCCAATATTTGTACACTGGTCACATATTTGACTGTCCAGGATCCAGAATTTTCTATTAAATACAGAAAGGGAATATCTGCTCTTCTTACTTAATAATAGGATCAATAAAAAAATATAGAGATTAGAAAATAATTCTTTCCTCTTTCAAGAAACTAAAATGTGTCCAAGATTTATTTTCAAGATAGTTTATTAAATGCATTCCACTAACTCTTCTGTTTCTAACAAGCATTCATTTTTCAGATCCATGGTTTTAAAAACAAGATCGACTCTTCCAATCAACCAACTCACCAACAAACAACAAAATCCAAACCAGCACCAAAAACTCAAAAAAGGCTATTGACGCCAGCTCACATAAGTTGTTGTTGTGTGCCATTGAGCCAAAATCAACTCATCGCTGGCCTCTCAGTGTGTTTTCAGAGGCTGTAAATCACAGGGAAGGAGACTGTCCACCTTTCTCCTCTTCCTCAGGATCACTGGTTAATTTGAAGCACCTGCTTTTGCATTGGCAGAACAACTTTTTACCCACTAGGCCATCAGAGCTTCCTAGCTAACATAAGAGTAACTGAAATTATTAGTATAATTGTCAATACCTGCTTCTAACCCATTTCATATTTTACCAAATCAAGAATCTCTGAACTAAACAAACAAACAAACAAAAATATGGTGCAATGGAGAAGTGAGTATGTTCAAGGTTTGGCATCCTTTTAAGCACCTAGAAATTTTCTGATGTCCTCAGAGACACAAACTGGTATAAAATAAGTGGATGTGAGGAGAACTTTTGCATTATTCCATAACCAGTGAAAGCCCGTGTTATGGAATATTCGCTCTGTGACCTGCAAGGGCCAACAAAAAGCAGGGAGTCATTCAGAAACCAGGCTCAATCATCAGACAAATGATTTCTTGAACTCTTCTCTCAAAGGAGACGCAAAATACACTCAAAGTGACAGTACTTGTGGAAGTGCCTGAGTCTCCTAAGAGAAATTATTAGAATTGTCTTTGCTTTTGTTTTGGCCATATAGATGAATGCATTGATTCTTTGAATATTAAACTGCCTTTGGAATTCATTGTTTTAACTCCACAAGTAGATCAATGTAGATAGGGAATGGGTGGGTAGGGGTATGCATGGGCTGATTTAAAATGGTAGATAAGAATCTTGGATAGTGAATTAATCCATCCACATCATGGATTATTACACAGCACTGAAAAGCAATGAACTCATAAAACATTACACAACATAGGGGAGCCTCGAGAACATACGCTGAGTGAAATATCTCAGTCCCAAAAGGGCAAACACAGTATAACACCACTGTGAAAAGAGAGGACTGATAGGGGAGCACAGGGGAGAGAATGGCAAGAGTGGGTAGACAATGAACACTGCATTAGAACAGATGAGGGAAAGAACTGCCTGAAAGGTATTAATAATTGGGCGTTATATGTATGACAACAATCTGGAACAAGGGATGCAGTAAAGAGTGGGGAGGGGGAGGAGAGGAGAGGAAGAAAATGTGCAATAATGAAAAAACAAACAAACAAACAAAAAGAGCCTTCGGAGAATACACAGAAGTTTTTTACCTTCTTGGTTTAGAATTGTTAGGAGGTCTGTTAATAGCTAGAAACAGCAGTCTGGGGAGACTATTTTCAATTAAAGCACCTAGTTTTTGTCTCAATTATACCTTTTGTTTCCAGGTAGATGTCCTTTTACCACAAGGTTCTAGTATTGGGGAAAAAAAGGAAAAGTGAAAATCTTTCAATCACAGCTTAATAAGGGAGCAGTGATAGTTGTGAAGATCTTATAGAAAACGGTGACAGATCCTTGCTTGGGCCAATGTTTCCAAGTCTGCATAAGTCATCCTAAGCATACACTTATCTGCTAATTGTAGAAAAGTCTTTGTATGGCATCATATGCTAGCAAAGTATAAGTAATTTAAAGAAATAGCCTCATGAATAATCTTCATGGTTTCTTAGACTTTATCAACTGCTTCATTTTCTCATTTCTCACTCCTGTAACCTCTCCTGCATTGTCACCTCTGAATGCTCCTGAACCTCTGCTACACCATACTACCTGGGGCTTCCTTCTTATCTACCTCTCCTTGTCTCCTGGACAATCAAGTTTAGTTGTTTGAATGATCCAGTGGCCCAAGATTTGTGGTTTTGTTTTTTTTTTTTAATGTATACTCTGAATTTGTTTTGAAACTTAATTAGTATTACCTAGAGAGTTTTAACACAGATTTTTTGGAGAGGGTGAATCAAGTTTCTCCTCGGAGGCTACGATTTTGAACCTCTGTCTCACATACTTTGGGCAAATGGGTGTGAGAGACCAGTCTTTGGAGAAGGACGTCATGCTTGGAAGGGTGGATGGACAGCACAGGAGAGGAAGACCCAGATGAGATACATTGATACAGTAACTTGGACAATGGGAGTTGATGTGTTTGAATTAGTAAGACTGGCTCAGGACAGAGTAGGCCAAAGAGCTGCTGTACACAGGGTCACTATAGGTCGCAAATGGCACATAATAGCAACATAAAACATGACAGTGGTAAGAAGCTGCACTTCCAACCCAAAGGCATGTGATTTGAATCCACCAACTGCTCTGAAGACGTAAGATGGATAGTCACACCCCCCCACCCCATGCAATTTACTATCTTTGAAAACCTTTTAAAGGGTGGGCTATGAACCCGTTCCAACTCTACAGTACACGACAACATTTCCAGGCAATGGAGACCCTGAACAGTGCAAAGAATAAAGAGCTACTAACTACAAATCTGGAATTTCAAACTCACCCAGAGGTACCTCAGAAGAACGTCCTGGTGATGAACTTTAAAAAAAAAAATTAGTCACTGGAAACTCTAAGCACGCTTCTTCTCTGACACACAGAGAGTTGTCATTAGTCAGAGCAATTCAGTCGGAATTGGTGCTGGTGCTCTCAAACCTCGGATAGGGCTACAGAATTTACATTCCTAACAAGATCCCATGTGATACTAATGCTGACAATTTAGGGAGATTAGTATGAGTAGCGCTGTGTTAGATGAGTCTGAATTGACTCAACAGCAACTGGTTTGCTTCCAGAGAGTATTCTTAAAACCAATAAAACGTATTTACATATTTGGTACAATGCATGCTATCCTGTTTGTTTGGTTTTTTTTTTAATAGTCATCTTGTGGTTTTAAATAGTGTTTTCTAGAATATTAATTTATTTTGGCTAATGGTTATTTTTCACTGAATCTTTGGCTCTTTGCAGACCAAATCTTATTGAGATGTTTATCCATTGTGCTCAGCTTGTGTCATGCTCAGGAAGCATATGTGGGTTGAACAAAAAAGGAAGGAAGGAATGATCAGTGGTTGGAAGCTCAGGGCACTCAGAATGCCAGGCTCGCCCCTCACACCCTGATGTCACATTTCATCCAAACCCTGGTATGAGCTCTCTCACTTCCTGTTGCAATCCCCTAGCAGCTTTGGGACCACCCTGCTTCAGGCTGAGAAGTGAGAAATCCTGAAAGCAATCGAACACTGTAAATTTTCACAGCAGCTCAGCAGAAAGCTGTTGGGCACAGATGTTTCTGTAATTGTGATATGCTGGGAACATTCTCTGGACTCCGAGCACAGAGGGTCTCAGCCTTATTCTTCCACCTGGGTGCCTCAGTGGGTAAG
Organism: Elephantulus edwardii; assembly: GCF_000299155.1. NCBI lineage: Eukaryota > Metazoa > Chordata > Mammalia > Macroscelidea > Macroscelididae > Elephantulus > Elephantulus edwardii. The sequence continues at coordinate 19,713,079 of NW_006399759.1, read as the reverse complement.
TCTCACTTTAGCGAGGCTGTAATGGGAACCAGGTGGTAGCATGTGTCTGTCTTGAAAGAGATAAACAAGACTCAAGTCCAAACTACTCCTTCCTTCCTGCCCTAGCTCACTCCTCTGGGGCTGACTTTGTTGATGGCAGACCCTTTGTTCATTCCAGAGTAGGTTGATTTTTGGCTCCTTGTCCAACACAGGAATGGAATCTCATAGTTTCAGTTGGGTGGCACCATAGAGGTCTTCAGCTGTTCTTTGACAGTAATTTAAAGAAATTAGGAAATATCCAGTGGGTACCAGAAAAGGTAAGGTAATGATGGGCATGGATCAATGGCGATTTATTTTATTTAACACAATGTATGGGAAGGATATTATGAAACACAATGTGAAGAGGAGAGGAATGTATATAAATATAAATAAATATAATGTATGTAAACAAAACACAAAGTATACCAGTTTTATGTGCAAACCTATATAAAGTAAAAATAACTTTAAAAAAAAAGAATGAGGACATTACTTCAGTGGCATGAAAATATGGCTATTCATAATGGTCTCTGTCATCAGGGTCACTACCACCATCATTTCAAATCCCGCAGAAGAACTTGGAATCTTGTGGCATATCACTTCCAAGTGGAATTTCATTTTAGGATATAATATTCCTGCTTTAAACAAGAAGTAATGGAAACATTAGGAAGGCTATGACTAACACAGGGGAAACATCTGCCACTGTTTGAAAGGTACATAGCAAAACTGACAAAGGCTCAGTGGACGGGGACATTTTTCACATGTTTCCAGGGGATGTAATTTTAACCTGTGCTTGCTGTAGCCAAAGGTATAAAGGAGCAGGGGACAAAGGCAGACTTTGTCAGAGAAAGCAGGGCACCATCAGATGAGATTTGAAAGAATAACACACTCTAGTCCGTGTGCCTACATTGGTGCCTCTCCTCATGTTATATCTGTCAGTGTTGCTGAATAACAAATGTTCCTCCATTTCTTCTCACAAAATATTCTCAACATGAATTATTGAGAAACTTGTTTCAGAAATCCTACCATAACCTACCTTTATTTCTTAATTTTGTCAGCACGCGAAAACAACTACATGGGTAACACTACCTACATAAATATGAAGCAAAACAAATTTATTTAATATTCATAGCTATTATAAGAGACCTAAGGGGAATTTATATTTCATTCATAGTTTCAACGTCCAACACATATTGCGTTAAAATCTAGTTAGAGCTTTGTTCTTTATTCTCATTGCTCGGTATGTAGTTATTTTTTTAAGGTGACTTATTCAGACTTTGGTCGAGATTGCAATCTATAATTCCCACATAGTGAAAAATAAATTCCAAGAAAAAAATTTTTTCGATGAGGTAATTGGAAAGATCAAATTGTAGGGAAGTTTTCAAAGAAATTCAAGAAGAAAAAAGTAACCAGAAAGATTCAAAGTTTCAGTCAAACTCATAGAAGTCCCAACTCTTGAGTAAAAACCAAGTCATAGCTTACCCTTCACTGCATTTTCCAGGCTATAAATTTCATGGCAGGAGATTGCCTCTTCTCTCTCCCAAGGAATATCTAACGGTTTTGAACCATCAGAGAGGCAAGTCCTTTGAGTTAGCAGCACCACTCCATACAGACTACTCCCCAAAATTTCACTAAGATTGCTAAATTCCAAATAGACCTAAATATTCATAATTTCTTTTCTCTAGTAATAACCAATTATCAACTAGAAAACAATATAGCCTTCATAATGTTGTTGTTGTTGTACTATTGAACTGGAACCAACACATAGCTGACCCTCCTGCAGGTTTTCAGAGGCAACTAATCCCATGTGAGGGGATTGCCCATCCTTCTCCCCTGGAGTGGCTGGTGGCCTCAAACCACATGCTTTCGGGATTGCAACACACAGTGATAGGCCACCAGTGCCTACCAGTGTTATTTATCCCTGCCATTAAGCCGGTTCCCATTTGGAGCATCCCCACATACAAAAGTAAGAAGCTGTCTGATCCCGTGCCGTCCTCACCATCACTACCTCAGCCACTCTGTTAATCAATTCCTTAAAGGTCTTTCTCTTTTTCATAGTCTCTCATCAGAACAGAGAAGGGGAATAGTGTATGTTTTAAATAAAAAAGATACGTGTCATGACTGCATTCTTTCTCCATACCTATTCAATTGGAATGTTGAGCAAACCATTAGGAATGCTGGACTCTATGAAGTAAAATGTAGCATCAGACTAGGAGGAAGACTCAGAAACAACTTGTGTTACACAGATGGCATGACCTTGCATGCTGAAAATGAGAAGGACTTGAAACAATTGCTTAGAAGATCAAACACTACAGCTTTCAATATGCGTTATATCTCAACATCAAGAAGACAAAAACTCTCACCTCCAGCCCAATAGGCAGAAACAGCATGATAGAAGGAGAAAACATTAAAATTGTCAGCAACTTCATCTTTCTTGGTTCCACGATCACACCCCAGCAACCACTAGTCAAGAAATCAAACAATGAATTGTATTGGGAACGTCTGCTGTGAAGAATCTCTCCAAAATACTGAGGAGCAATAATAGCAGTTTGAAGACTAAAGTGCACTTGATTCAAATCATGGTCTTCTGAATTACTCGTTATACATCTGAGAGACAGTGAATGTGGATGACAGAAGAAAAATTGTTTCCTTTAGGTGTGGTGTTGAAGAAGAGGATTGGATATCCCATGGACTCTGACAAGAACAAAGAATGTGTTTTAGACAAGGTGCAGCCAGAGGGTTCCTTGGAGGCAAAGATGATAAAGCTCCCTCTTATGTACTTTGGATATGTTATTAGAAGGGACTAGTACTCGGGAAGGGACATTATGCTTGGAAAGGGACATCATGCTGAAAAGTTGCAAAAGAGAGGAAGACCCTCAATCAGATGAACTGGCACAGAGACTGCTTCAATGGACTCAAGAATGTCAGAAATAATGAGGATGGTGTAGAATGGGACAAGGTTCAGATCTGTTGTCATAGGTTGCTAGGAGTTGTACTCAACTTGGTGGCAAGAAACAACAACTACTTTACTAGGCATATGTTTTTCCCGAGTATCTATTCCTTCCTTATGATATGTCCAAATTACAAGTCTTACCATTCTTGCTTCTAAGGAGTGTTTTGCTTGGACAGATTATTCTTTAGGTATTCAATATTCTTCACCAACATCACGTTTTTAAAATGCTGATTCTTCTTTGATCTTCTGGATACATTATCCAACTTTCATATGCATATGAATTCAATTAAATACAGTGACTTGGGTCAAGTGCACCTTTAGTCTCTATGATAACATCTTTGAGCTTTAGAACTTTAGAGAGATACTTGCAAGCAGGTTTTCCCAATGCAACGTATCAAATGCTAAAGGTCGGGTTTAGGTACGATCAAGTCAACTACAACTCACAACGACCCCTGTGAACAACTTATCTGAACCTTGCCCTCTCCTGTGCCTTCCTCATAAACTTTGTCCTGTTCAAGTCTATTTTAGTAGTCACTGTGTTAATCAATATCATTGGAGAGTCTTCCTTTCTTTTGCCCACCCTCTACTTTCCCAACATGATGTCTCTCTCCAAGGACTAGTTTCACCTGAAAATATGCCCAAAGTGAAACAAAACTTCACCCTCCTTGTCTATCTGTTACGTTTCCTTCAAGACAGATTTGTTGAGTCTTTTGGCAGTCCATGGGATATTCAATACTCTCTAGAAACACCAGCATTTGAAGGCATTAATTCTTCTTCTGCTATCCTTATAATAAATAATTAATAAAATAAGGATGTTAGGTATTGCTGTTGTTATTGTTACATGTGCCATCAAGTAGCGTATGACTCACAGCATCCCTGTGAACAACAAATCTTAACTCTGTCCTGTGCTGTGCCATCCTCATCAGCTCTGACATACTTGAGTCAATTGCTGCAGTCTCTGTGTCATTGACTCTTACTGAATGTCTTCCTATCTTTTGTTACTATTCCACCTATTCAAGCATGATATAGATATGTTTATTGCTTATCTCTAATACCTAGGGATTTTCCTTTACAATAAGTATTCAATAAGGAATGAAGATGACACCAGCAGATTCCAATGAGGATTTATCTAAGGATAGGGGTTTTCACGACAGAAAGTAAATTGACCAAAATATTCTTTTGGTGCAAAGTATACAATAGAGTTTCACACAGTATAAAATACATCCTAGATGCTAATAATTACATGCTTGGCAATTTGTTAATGGATTGACATATTAATAGATAGTAGAACAGTAGAAGGCAGGGTATCCAGATTGCTTCAGCATCTTGGGCCTTATGGGATAAAAGAAGAGAACTGCGTAAAAGAGGTCAGATAAATAAGGGGTGTACAATTATCACATAAGTACCCAAGAACGGAATGTGAGGAAAATTATACAGGTTTTCCAAAGTTTCCTGCTTAAAAAACAAACCCACAACCTTACGGTACTCCGAATTATCTTTGAATTTTCAGAATTGCATCATTCACCACACATATTAAAAAGAATTAGGGGTTTTTTTCTCTCAGTAACAAGATCAATTGGCAGCATCAGTATGGATGGTGAAGAGATTGAGATAGTTGACAGTTTTAGTTTACTCGGCTCCACAGTCAACACTCTTGGTAACAGCAACCAGGAAATCAGGTAACAAATTGCATTGGGGAAGTCAGCTGTGAGGGACCTCTCAAGAGTACTGAAGAGCAACGACGTCAACCTGGAGACTAAGGTGCTCCTGATCCAGACTATAGTCTTTGCAATTACGTGCTATGCATTGGAGAGTTGGACAGTGACTAGGGATGATAGAAAGAGAATTGATGCCTTTGGGCTGTGGTGCTGGAGAAGTGTACTGAATATACCATGGACTGCTAGGAGAACAAACAGATTTGTCCTGGAGAAGGTGAAGCCAGAATGCTCCTTAGAGCCAAGGATTCTGAAGCTTCGTCTGACATACTTTGGGAATGTTGTAAGGAGGGACGTGTCCTTGGAGAGGGACATCATATTTGGGAGAGCGGAGGGGCGGCACAGGAGAGGAAGACCCTTGATGAGATGGATCGATTCTGTGAGTGGAGTGGTGGCGATGAATGTGTTTGAGATGGCCAGGTTGGCACAGGATAGAACAGCATTTAGGGCTCTTGTGCATAGGGTCTCTATGAGTTGCAAGCGACTCGATGGCACATAACAACAAGAAAATAAAAATGACAAATACTTCACTGAGTCAAAATTTGAAACTGTAAAAGGTGATTTTAACTGAAATTATAATATCAGATCACTCAAACAATGTCTACCCCCACCGGGGTTCTGCTGCTTACCCCACCACCTAAACTCATTCTTCACAATAATACTTGCACAGCCTTCTATCATGGAACAGGCACCCTCTGACCTTCATAAGTTATTTTCATTTGAATGAATACTTTTGACAATATGAATATCTAAAATTCATGGCAGAAGTCCCTTCTTTTGCTCCCTAGGAATCTTTCAGTGATTTGTCCAAATGTCTCCCTTTCTTCACTTCTCTACCATTTTTGAGCTCTTCATCCATCATTGCTGCATCTTAAGCCCTAGGAGAGATCTAATAGGACTCAAAGGAGGACCAGAGTTATGAGTAACAGTCATGCTCTGAGCAATGGTGGTTCAGCACTATGGACAGCAATATGTGTACCATGTGCCACCCCAACTTCCAAAAAATTTAAACATCCAGAATGTTCTCATATTACACTGGATGTGTCAAACACTACAAAGGTAATAATTTATTAGATTCATTAAACAACTAATATGTGCCAAGCACTGTACAAATCTATTTTATTTCTTGTTGTGTGTAGTCCCCCCCGTTCCTATGAGAAGGAGAAAGGAGGACTCTCTGAAGGCTTGTTTCCCCAGCTGGTTCACCAGGTCTCCTCGGGCTTAGAAACCACAATGGTGGCCACTTCCCATTTACACATACTTGAATGTTTTCATTTTGTGCTGTCCGGTGTACACTCTATTTCCCCAAATATCACAACTTTCTAATCGGTCCTGAGGGTGCCCTCTCAACTTTGTTAACTTAGATAGCTGCAAAGTTCTTGACCATGGAAACACCTGACTCATTAAGACAGTCCCTTATTTTCAATCTACAAAAAGCTCTTCTTTCTCTCTGTTAAGATTTCAACAAGGAGTTTTTACAACAACTTTCCAGGCTTAGCAATCTTCCCTTTACTCAGGTCCTATACCGACTCTCTAACATTAACTTCTTTCTCCCCACTTCCTCATCTCCACAGTTCTGAGAAGCGAACAGTTCTGCCTGGGCCCTGCTCTTGCCTCAGTAACATACCCCATAGAGATTTACCCTCTTGTAGCTGGGGACATACATGAGATTATCTCCTTAGTCTGAGAATGTATTAAGAAAAACAACTATGTCTTAAAATAATCTGTATTCTCTGACAGTCTCAGTTGTAAGTAGTATCTGTTTGATTTTTTTTAATAAACTTGTGTTCTAATAAGAGTTCTAGTAGTTGTATTACTAGTAGTCCTAGCAATAGCAACAATTTTGGTATGTAAAACACGGTCTTACATTCACAACTTTGGATGTTTTACATAGAATTATTCCCTTTACCTCAGGAAATGCACTCATGAGACACACACAAATGTGGATACTTGTCTACCTAGTTGTAGGGTTTTTAATACAAGACATTGTAGGTGTTGTCGATTCAACTTTGACTAATGCTGTTGTTGTTGTTGTTTGTTGTTGTGTATCATAGAGGCAGAACCAACCCATAGCTGGCCATCCAGTGGGTTTTCAGAAACAGTTAATTGCACAGGAGGACATTGTTCATCCTTCTCCCGCAGAGCAGCTGGTGGCCTCGAACCTCGTGCCCTTGGGATTGCAGCACAACTTCTTGCCACACAGAGCTGAATGTTGCCCTCCCCTGAGCCATCTTCACCATCTCTGAAACACTCAAGCCCATTATTACGGTTACTGCGTCGAGTCACGTCATGTCACAGAATTATTTTTAACTCCTAGAAAAGATTCTAAAATACTAATTTATAATCTACTAATATAAATCCACCTTAAGAAATTGGCCTGCAGCAGAATTGATCCCTAAAATACTGAGGAGTAAGTATGAAACTTACAACAGAAACAAGCAGCATCTGGGGAAGATAGAATAAGACATGCAAATGTTTTAAATCTTGGTATCCTGTCTCAGTCTACTTACAGAAGGTGAAAACAATCCTTTCTTTTTCATTAATATTTTAAAAATAATAATGTAGTTGATATATTAAAATTACATAGGGGATTTTTCTTGTTAAATATGGAATAAAAAAATATTTTACCCTCTGTCTTGAAACAATCATAGAAACACACAACACACATATACAACCAAATAATAACAAAAGCCAGGCAAAAAAAGAACAGTTCTAGAAAAATGGAAAATACAAAGTGAGTACTACCATAGTTTTGAGAATTTTCAACTTTCAACACAAGAAGGGAGAATTCAGAGAGAGCTCGGTGTTCTCTCTAAATTGAGAGATAGAGCTGAAATTCCAGGGAAATTAAAATAATTGCCTTGTGGCACACAGAAATCTATTATTGCTCATTGACTACAACTCACAGCTACCTTACCTTGTACTATCCTGTGCCATCGGCATGATAAGTCTGTAGAAATAGTCACTGTGTTGATCCCTATGGTCGAGGGTCAACCTCTCTTCCACTCCCTCAAATTTTCAAGTAGATATTCAACAATTGGTGTATGTGGGGAAACAACTTCAGGAAAAATGATAAGCAATGACAACCCAGAGTTCATAATACAGAGTTGGAGATAGTTAGTGATTGCCACCAGTTGGAGTGGAAAATGTAATAATTCCTGAAGCACCAAGACAGTACTATAAAAAAAATTTGTTTTGGTTTTTGGTTTTCTCTCAGTAAATTTTAAAAAATAAAAGGAAAAAGCTCAAAAAATTAATTAAAATGAATCAATAATTACTTATGACAACCCCCATGTTACAAAGTAGAACAGAGGAGTTTTCTTGGTTATAATCTTTATGGATGGAGATTGCCAAATCTTTTTCTCTCACTGTCATTGATTTGCCATATCTAGCAAAGCTAAAATGATTAAAAAGCAGTTAAGTCTCAGTGTTTGTTGCTGTTATTTTTATGTTCCATCTAGTTGCCTGAGAATCATAGTGACCCTATGTATAATGGCTCTGAATCCCACCCTACCCTGAGCCAATTTCATTGTCTCCAACATACCCTAAACCCTAATGAGTCAATCCATCTCATCCATGTTCTTCTTCTCTTGTGCTGTCCCTCTACCCTTCCAAACATGATGTCATTCTCCAAGGACTAGTGCCTGCTGGTCAACTGCTCCAAGTATATGAGACAGAGCTTCCAAATCCTTGCCTCCAAGGAGAAACTTGGTTTCACCCTCACCAGAACAAACCTACTTGTTCTCTTAGCAGTCCATGGTATGTTTAATACTCCAGCACGACAACTCAAAGACATCTATCCTTCTTCTTCTATCATCCTTCGTCATTATCCAGACACTGATGCACAGTAAGTAACTGTGAAAACTATGGCTTGGATCAGGTGCATCTTAGTTTCTAGACTGGCATCGTTGCTCCTCAGTACTCTGGAGAGATCCCTGACAGTAGATTTTGCCAGTGCAATTTGTCTTTTGATTTTCTGGCTGCTGCTGTCAAAAGTGTTGATTGTGGAACCAAGTAAGCCAAAATTGTTAACAATTTCAATCTCTTCTCCGCCTCTCCTGATGCTGCTAATTGGCCCAGTGGTGAGAATATTTGTTTTCTTGATGTTAAGCTTCAATCCATATTGAAGACTACAGTCCTTGACCTTCTAGAGCAAATGTCTCAGGTTCTCCTTGGCTTCAGCAAGCAAGGTTATGTCGTCTGCATAACACAGGTTGTCAATGAGTCTTCCTCTAATCCTGATGCCACATTCCTCCTCATAGAGTCCAACCTCCTGAATGATCTGTTCCACATATTGAAAAGGTATGGATATAGGATGCATCCCTACCTTATTACTAATAAGGAGTGAAATAGTAGCTTTAGGGTGACAAAACCTAGCAAAGCACCAGTTTGTCAAATGATGAAAGTTAATATCACCACTAATGGAACAAATCAATGTCTTTTCTAATAAGAAACAATGAGCATAAAATTTATTATTGTTGTTATTGTTAAGTACAGTTGAGTTGCCTGCAACCCATAGTGACCCTATGTATAGGAGCTCTGAAGTCTGTCCTGTCCTGGGCCAGTCTCACTGATTCCAACACAGCAAGTCCCATTGCCCAGTCACTTTATCAATACATCTCATCTGGGGTCTTCCTCTTCTGCACTGTTCCTCCACCCTTCTGAGCATGATGTTCTTCTCCAAGGATTGGTCTTTCCTGGCCATGTACCCAAAGTACGTGAGATGGAGCTTCAAAATCCTAGCCTCCAAGGAGAGACTTGCTTTCACCCTCTCCAAGACAGACCTCTTTGTTTTCTTGGCCGTGCATGATGTGTTCAAGACTCTTCTCCAGCACTACAACTCAAAGGCATTGATTCTTCTTCTGTCATTCTTAGTCATTGTCCAGTTCTCTGATGCATAGCAAGTAATTTCAAAGACCATGATCTGGATTAGGAGCACCTTAGCCTCTATTCATACTAAAAACAACCAAATCCATTTGAGAGACATTCTAAAATAAATTATCTGACCCAAGACAGGGTTTTCCATTTTAAGTTGCTCCATATGCTTGTGAAAGTTAGAAATTAATAAAGTAGATGGAAGACTTGATGCACTTGGGTTGTGGCATTGATCAATAGTGTTGAAAATATTGAACTAGCAAAACAACAACAGTATTTCTTGGAAGAGCATACAGGATATGGTTCTAAAGCAGCAGCAATGATTTTGCTTCATATTATTGTGGCATGTTGTCAAGTGGGTCAATCTGTGGACGAGGACATCAAGCTTGGGTAGTCAGTGAAGGTAAAGGAGAGGAAGACCCTCAAAGACACTGATTGGTACAGTGACTGTAACAAGGATTTGAACACAGTGGAGTTTGTGTTGATGGCATATGATTGGGAAAGGATTTTAATTTGTTGTATATACTCACTTTATTGTAGATCTAAGTAAAAAGAAATGTTTTGTTGTTGTTGTTGTTGTTGTTATGTGCTGTCGAGTCGCCTGCGACTCATAGCGACCCTATGTACAACAGCCCTAAACTCCGCTCTGTCCTGTGCC
>NW_006399759.1:19693477-19701355 GCF_000299155.1 Elephantulus edwardii | reverse complement strand
TCCTGGATCATTTAACATTCTGCCGAAAGCATCCTTGATTAAAGCAACTCGAGGTTTGAATTTGTTCTTCAGTTCCTTGAGCTTAAGATATGCTGAGCGAGTTCTGAATCTTCTTATGACACACTGTGGACATGTTGCAAGGAAGGACCAGTCCTTGGAGAGGGACATCATGGTTGGGATGGTGGGAGGGACAGAGAAAGAGAGGAAGACCCTCAATGAGATGGATTGATTCAGTGACTGGGGAAATGAGGGTATGTGTGTCAGAGACAATAAGATTGGCATAGGATAGAGCAGGGTTTAGGGCTGTTGTACATAACAACAACAACAACAACAACAACAACAACAATATTTCTTGGTGTACTTTGATGATGCTATTGGTACAGTTGAAAGGATTTTTGTTTTCTTTATTTTGAGATATAATCCAATTGAATGCTATATTTAGTCCAGTCTTCACTTTCACTTTCAGCAAGTAAAGTTACAGTCTGTACATTTTGTTGTTGTTAGGTTCCATCGAGTGAGTACAACTCATAGTGATCCTATGAACAAAATATCTGAATCCTGTATTATCCAGTGCCATCCTCACCATCTCCAATACTCATGAGCCCATTTCTATAGTCATCATGTCAGTCCATCGCAATGGGGATTTTTATTCCTTTCACTGACTCCGAACCCTTCCAAGCACAATACCCTTTTCCAAGGAATAGCCTCTCCTAGTAATACGCCCTAAGTTTGAGAGATAAAGCTTTACCATTCTTACTTCCAAGGGGTCCTCTGTGAAATCTATGAAAGAGGAAGCCTATGAAAAAGCCTATCTGAACACCACCCTACCCCATGCTATCCTAAGAGTCTCTGACACGCTCAAACTCATTGCTGCAGTCACTGTGTCAACTACTAATGGATATTGGCAGAAGGGTTGTTCACATTTTAAGTCAGATCCCATTAGCAAATGAAGATGTCAAAGCCTCCACTTCATTCATGTCATTAAGGTTGACTTCAGAAGGGAGCTCCTCTCTGGTTATATTTTGAGTCCCTCTCTGGTTATATTTTGAGTCCCTTCCAACCTGAGGCCTCATTTTCTAACCCTACATCACATAATGTTCCAAAGACAACCATAAATTTTTCACTGGCTAATTTTTAATTCAGAAATATATTTCAATATATTTCAGTGTAGAAGTTCCACTTATACTTGTCCACCTTGGGTGATCCTTCTGACATTGTATTTACTGGTTTCGTAGTGATCAGCAACATAAAAACCACAATAGTGTGGAAAAACTGACAGATAAGTAAAGCTCATGGCCATCAAGTCAAAACCAATTCACAGCTGACCCTCCACCAAATTTTTCAGGGAGGCTGCCATCCCATCTTTCTCTCAGAGCCATTGGTGGATTTGAACTGCCAGAGAGACACCATCTTTGGGTGAACAGTGCAACTCTCTATGGACTATGCCACCAGAGTAGCATAACTTCATCATAAGAGTCCCCTAAAAGTACACTGTTTCTCTGACTTGTTACAGAAAAGCAGGCCAGAGGCTTAAAATATGAATAATGATCTGGTCATTATTTGTGGCTTACAGGTGGAAGAAGCCATGCATCAAAGAAGGCTGGTAGCCTGAGAACAATCCCAGCTAACAATCAGTAAGAAAAGAAAGCTTCAGTCTTGCAACCACAAGGAACTGACTTCTAGAAGCAATGATAAGCTGAAAGTGACTTCCCCCCCCCCCCGAGCCATCAGAGGAGAAGTCAGTCCTAGATGACACTTAATTTTGGTCCAAGTAGAGAACTTAGCCATGCCAGGTTGGACTTTTCTGACTTACAAAACTCTCTCAGACTTTTTTGTATTCTCTTTTCCTCATTATCATTGAGTTGGAATCAATTTATATTTAACCTTCTCCTGGGTTTGCAAGGATGTAACTCACATGAGAGGAGATTGCCTCAGAACAGCTGGAAATTACCTCAGAGCAGCTAGAAGATACAAACCATCAAAGAGGTGCGGCCTTTGAATTAGGAGCATAATTTCCCACATCCTGAACCACTGAAGCTCTCTGACCTACAAAACTGTGAATTAATAAATGAGCGTTGCTTTAAGCGTGTGCTCATTTGGTACATATCGATTGAAATATAATTTTAAAAAATATTCATATAACTATATTTTGTAACGACAAGTATATTGTATTAAAATGCTACAAAATTGTGTGAGATTATATATATATATATACAAATATATAATGTTCAGGGTTCTCTTTTCTATCTTTTGACACATTACTTTTTAAAGCAAATTTAAATATATAGAAAAATATTGCAGAAAGTGCAAAGGGGTCCAATCTTCCAGCTTCCTTTTATACATTGCTTTTCCTATTGTGTTTTTGCATTCTTGTTGCTGTTGGCTACCACCCGTTAGGTCCCAGGCGCATAATGACTCCAAGCCAATAGAGTAAAAATCTTCTTCTTCCTGGGCTATCTCCATAATCTGTTGTGGATCAGACCACTGTGACCATGGAATTTTCACTGGTTGATTTTAGCAAGTCAATCACTAGGCCTTTCTTCCTAGGACATGTTACACTGCTGTGGCACATTTGTTCAAATGAACAAACCAACTTCAATATGTCATTATTTATTAAGCTCCATTATTTACATTAGGGTTTACTCTTTGGGTTGTACAGTCCTACAGAGGTTCTTTACAAATGCTTAGTCGTGGCGAGCTCTGGTGGCCTAGTGGCAAGAAGCTGGACTGCAATCTCAGAAGTGCGCAGTTCGAATCCACCAGATGAGCTGCTGGAGAAGGAGGAACAATCTCCTCCTGTACCAGTCAGATCTGATATGATGGTACACACACACAAAAATAATGAAATTTAAAAAATAATAAAAAAAACAAAAACCATATGCTTAGTGGTGTGTCTACCATTCTACTGCAAAACAGAATAGTTTCAGTTAATATTGTTTATAAAAAGAAAGCAAGCCTAATAAATAATGTGATTACACATTGACTTAACAAGTAAATAGAAGAGAATCTACATGGAAATACATAAAAATGGTATCAAAGGTACTATCTGGTACAAGGCATGATTATTTCACATTTTTATCTATATCTTCCTGACACAATTTCCAGTTTTTCAACAAGCAGAAAAGAATATCAGTAATACTTGGGATGACCAGAGGGCTCTCAAGAATAAGTCGGCCTATTTTAGGAGGTGGCTAAAGTTATTTCTGCTCATTTATCAATTAGTTGGAAAAGAACAGTTAGCATTTTAATGCTAAGATAAGAAATCAAAGTCATGGGGTAAAAATATATAAACACAAGTCAAACACAATGGCACTGCTGTGCCGCTGAACGCTACAGGGCCCGTCTCTGATGACACATTAATTTTGAAGTCTGCACCCTGCCCATTTTGGCAGCCAAGTCACTCAGTCTTAGCTGCTATGAATGAACTTTGGAAGCACTACAATATTAGCCTGCACTGCTAATCCAGCTAATGCACTCACAATCTATTTGACAGTCTGCCCATCACATCCCTCTGTCAGCGTGAGGTGCCTTTGGAAGTGGCTGTGACAAGGGGATTAGTGAAAGGACACCCTGGAGGATAGACTCACACTCCCTCTGCTGAGCTCTGACTAGCTGTGCAGATAGCTACATACCAGAGAGGGCACTAGGCAGAAGCTTGTCTTCAGCACCAATCTTTTGGCGTAGAGCTTTCAGAAGGAGAGTTCTGGCGTGGTGTTCTTTTAACAGCCATGCCATTGATTCATTAAGAAGACAAATAAGCAACGCAAATTGAGGGGGAAATTGATAGGGCTTAGGGTGCTGAATCACGCATTAAGAACAGTGCACTTTACTCCTCAGAAGCCCTGCTGCTTATAGAAAACAAGAACAAATTCTGGTCTCTCGGGATAGCTCATAGCATACCCCATCTTCCTCTCTCCCCGTGAGCAGTTGACATTCTATAAAAGCTACATTAACAGCTTCATCTTTATTAAATTAGCAGAATTACTTTATTTGCCTTCTAAACTTTCAGGGAGTTCATTTTAAAAAGTTTTCTTGTAAATACCAGATAAAATGGAAATAAACGTTACAGATTTCATGCTGATTGGTTATAATTACTTGCAATATAGTATTTGAGCAAGAACGCTGTTCACATTTCCAGAAGTGCCCCCTCCCCAGCCCTGAGTACCCTGGCTGGAGTCAAGGCTACAGGCAACAATAGACATTGCTTCCATTCTGGTTTCTATTTGACAGAGTCCTTAAAGCACACTTAACTAATGTTATGGATTAATTTGTGCCTTCCCTAAACATGTGTTAGAATCCTAAGCCCTGTATCAGTGGATGTAATTAGAAATAAGGTTCTCTTTGCCCTATTAGTTAGATTATACCTGAGTTGGATGTGTTCTACATCTAATCACTTCTGAATTGTAAAAAAGGGCAGATTAGATGGAGAGATAAGCATCCACAGATGTATATAAGGACAGTCTACAGAAAAAGAACCAAGAAACACCTGGAGGAAAGTAACACAGCTAAGGGCCTTAATTAGGAAGCACTGGTGGCCTATTTTGTAGGAAGTTGTGCTTCTCACCCAATGGCCACAAATTTTCCAGCGGTTCAAATTTACCAGTAGCTTCACTGAAGAAAGATGGTCAAGCTCTACCCTGTGATCTCCTGTTAACATGGCTATTAGTTGGTTCTGACTTGACAGCAATCAGTTCGACTTTTTGTTTTGTTTTTTGTTTAAGAGACCCTGATTGGATTGTTATCCGCCAAAATTATAAGAAAAAAAAATAATTTATGCTCTTTCTAGTAACTTGAATATGGTATTTGTGTTATAGTGGCTGAAGTCCCTGGGAAACATACCCATACCCACTGCTGTTGAGTTAGCTCATGGCAAGATGCCATTGGGCTTCAGAGGAGGCTTCAAAGCAAATCTTTACAGAATGAGACTTCCTCCCCTTCCCCCAAGGCAAACCATGGTGACTATGAACTGCCAATCTTCTGGTTAGATGCCTTGTATGTTACATTTTAAGCCCCTTGGGGGAAAATGTGAGGGATTTTAGAGAGGGGAAATTCACATAGGTTTCTCTGAATTTGACTGATGAGTCAAATGCGAGAATGGTTACCCATGGCGGATAGTGTTTGGTGAAGCTCCCCTATTAAAACAAGCTTGCAAGCAGGAGTGGCATCCACTTCCATAATAGCTTGCCTCTGGAAACCCTATGAACCTGGAGAAAGGATGAAAGTTATACAGGAGGTGTCCAGGACTTTCGTTCATAGGATCACTATGAGTCGCCTGTGACTCGACGGCACTTAACAACAACATCTCAGAAATAGTCTTACTGGAAAGTCAGTCTCTGTTTATGACCCAGAAGAATCCTTTCAGGAAGTTGTAGTTGTTGTTGCTTTTGTTGTCATGTGCCCTTGAATAACAAATCTAAATCCTATAGTATCCTGTGCTATCCCCATTGTCTTTGATACATTTGAGCCCATTGTTATACTCTTGGAAAAAGATGCCAGAGTGTTCCTTAGAGGCAAGGATAGAAAACTTTGTTTCACATATTTTGGGCCTGTTGCTAGATGAGACTACTCCTTAGAAAGGGAGGTTCAGTGAAAGAGAGGAAGACCCTCAATGAGATGGATTGGACATGGTAGCTGCAACAAAGGACTCAAGTGTGTCAGAGACGATGAGGAAGGATGGTCCAGAATAAGACAGGGTTTAGATCTGTCACTCATGGCGTGGGTACGAGTCTACATGACTCGACGGCATCTAACAACAGCGACATTGTTACAGCCACTGTGTCAATTCGTCTTGTTGAGGGTTTTCCTATCTTATGTTGACCCTCCATCTTTCCAAACATAATGTGTTCCCCCGCCCCCCGCCCAAAGACTATAGGGACAAATTCAGGACAAAGGCTAAGCAAGGCATAAAGCCGGTTGTAGACATACAACTCTCTTGCTACATATATTCAGGAAGGTTTCTAGGCATCTCAGAGGACTAACATCCAGCCAGGACACAGAAGGTAATCATCTCGGTGTAGAGAGCAATGAAACCAACAAGCTAGAAAACGCAGGAAGGTTTTCATTTGGCTCCTCATTACCTAAACTAATAATCCAAGAGGCTTGCTTTCTAACCAACAGATAATTACTAATGTTCATGCTCCGTGTCTTTATGAACCAAGCCTATGGTGCTACTCAAAATTATTTGTATGACAGGGAAGTAAACCAAACTGGGTATGTATTAAAAACACCAAACATGGTTTTACATTTTTCTGGCAGTCACATGTGTGTTTGGCAACCAAATGTGAAATAATTTTAACATTCTAATGTTAAAATGTCAGTGGCAATGACCATCTATGTCTCACTTTTTCCCCCACTTACATTGTGAAGATTACAAATAGAAGGTAAAATCTTCAGGGATTGGGGGTTTGTTTGTTTGTTTGTTTGTTTTGGTTTTTTAACTTTTTAATCATCCCTTGTCATATCTAAGGACAAAGTCAGAGATGGACAGACATTGGGGTGAGGGCATAGTTCATTTGTTTCCCTACATAGTATGATGCACAAGTCCCCATTAACAAAAGCATATGGTTGATGTAAAGTAACTGCTGAGCCCTAGTCTTCTGAAATTTGAGGTGAATTTGTTTACCTTTTTCCCCCTGCCTCTGGAAACTGTATGAACTTTGATAAATGCCGTTAGTCGTAGAGAGGCTTCAGGCCTTTTGTTCATAGGGTTGCTATAAGCTGTGCTCAACTCAAAAGCAATCAACAACAGAAATGAAAACTTATTATTCATTAATATTTGTGTTTATTATGCCATTCCCTCACCTTTTTGTTTCTATAATTGTTCATACTTAAAGGCAATTGGTTTGATGTTACTGTACTTCTGGAACAGGTGAGAACATGCACATGCTTCAGTGTGCTTACCAAATGCTAGATTGATGTATGAATTGTGGGTTTCAGCTGCCCTTGAGTTGGCTTCAACTCAAAGCAGACATATCCATCCGATGCTCTGCAGAATGAAGCATGCCTGGTCTTGCTCCTCTCCGTGATTGGTTGTGATTGCATAGTTGTGATCTACAAGGTGCTGATATTTTTAAATAAATCACCAAGTCTTTCTGCCAAGTTGATCTTTGTCTGTTAGCTCCACTGAAATGTATTCAGCATCATATGCACACATAAGACTACAAGGATGGATGGATAGTGGCTACACAGAAGGCACAGCAGCAGAAGATCTAGCCTGAGTCTCCTGCTTGAAAGGAGAGAATTTGACCATCGACAGCCACATTAATACCTGCATTCTCACTGTTTAGTTCTTTTAACCACGTCCACACTGGAACCACTCGGGTAATACAACTTAGCTCATGGCAACTAAAGAATGCACATATCTAGAGCATAAAATTACTTCTATTAAATATATATGTTGTTGTTGTTGTTGCTTGATGCCGTCGAGTCGTAGATGACTCATAGCGACCTTACGAACGAACAGCCTGAGCACTGTTCATACATAGAGTTTCGGGAGGCAAGCCATTTCTGAAGAGGATGCTGCTCCTGCTTCCAGGCTTGATTTAGTCGGGAAGCTCCAGCCGACACTGTCCACCATGGGTACTCATTACCACGATTGTCACGTCACTGTCACAGTCTTCAGCATCACAGCAACACGAGTTACCTTTGTACAGCAACGCACAGACCAGTGCTATACCACCTAGAACAATGTTTGACAGGAAAACTATTTGAACCCGACCAGTATACAAAAATAGTCAACTCAGAAAATGAAACCTAATACTTTTTATAGTTATCCCCAGCAGTTTTCTGATTTTTCTTTTCTTTCAGACATTCCTGAGAGAAAAAACAGCTGAAAAGTTAAGTGTCTGCAAATATTTTAAGAGAATAAACAAAGAGATA
>NW_006399759.1:19685658-19693377 GCF_000299155.1 Elephantulus edwardii | reverse complement strand
ATATACACATATACAAATACACATATACACATATATAAAATTAATACAATGACTCTTATTGACAGTAAGAAAATTAAATTTGCCCAGTAAAGATCAGCTTTAAAACCTATACAGAGACAGATGAAAGTCTCATTCTTCCCACTTCCTTTCATTGAAGTCTTTTATTGCTTGAATCTACTCACAGTTACTAAAAGGAACTTTAAATTGTTAACACTATGCATCTGGAAAAAACAAGGGCTATTTCTTTTCATTTGTGTAAATGTCCACACTTAGCATATATTCTAGTTCTAGTCATAAACTCTAATAGAAAGAAGATTAACAGAAAAACATTTTTACTGTAATAATGATCTATCTGACTTCTGATTGAGGCAAAGTAAGAAATCTGTAAGACATAATTTAAATATATATATTGTATATTTAGAAAATAGTTAAACCTAACCTGTATTTTAGGACTATTTTGAAGAATTCTCAAATTTCCATTATAACAAATATAGAAAGGCTTTTAAAATGCTAATGAAATTTAAGTTAAATTGTAATGAATTAATAAATTATACTTAAATTAGTATCTGAAATTAGAGAAAGTTAAGGGGGTGGAAATCCACATTGCTTCTAATCACTGAATGAGTGGAATATACTTTCCTTTCACAAACAAATAATAAAAGAGCTGGTTTTACTTACTGAAAATTCAAAAAGTTACAGTTATTTATAAAATATCAGTTTTTGGTGGGTTTTTTTTGTTTGGTTTTGTTTTGGTTTTGTATTGCCCAAAACCAAACTCTTCCTGTTGAGTTGATTCTGACTCAGCAATCCTACAGGGAGGACAGGGCAGGACTTCCTTATTTACAAGATTGTCAGGGTCGTAAATCTCTATGGAAGTAGACAGCCACATATTTATCCCTCAGAGTGGCTGTCAAGAACAAACCAGATGGTCTGGAAGAAGCACAGCCGAAATATTCCTCAGAAACAAGTACGGTGAGGCTTTATCTTATATATTTGAGGCGTGTTATTAGGAAAAGCTAGATCCTGACGAAGGACATCATGCTTGGAAAAGTTGAGTTAGTGAAAGAGGAAGATTATCCCTGAGATGGATTGACAGTGACTATAACAATGACTTTATGCACAGCAGAGATCAGAAAGATGAAGGCACAGCATCAAACAGGGTTGGAGCCGACTCCAAAGCATCCAATAACAACCAAGTAACAAAAATGGTTCAGTGAGAGACTGCAACCTGCTGTCAACCTGAACCACAGCCTTTTAACGTCCATAATACCGTAATCATAGGGGAAGAGGAGCTCCACAATATACAGAAATTATGATAGAAATCAAAATGTATATGAAACAATGCATAAAATCATTGTATAAAACTGATTCAGAGTAGTTGTACCTACCCCCAATAAAATAAATATATACACACAAATGGCTCAGTGAGAAATTATGCATACACTTAAATCAAATTTAAAAATTAGAATTAGCGAATAAGCAGGATATCTAGTCATCTGGAAATTTAGAACTTAGAAATGCAGTAATCAAAACTTTAAAATTCAGTGAATATATTCAACAAAAAAATTAAAGGATAAGATTTTTTTAAAAAAAAAATCCATAAACTATAACATAAAGCAACAGAAGTCACTCAACTTGAAAAAATGAGGGTAGGAGTGGAGGGGGAAGCAGCATCTCAGAGACTAGTAGGACTATTTACTCATTCACTCACTAACATCCAGTTGGGACTGATAGCTGACCCTCCAATCAATTTCCTCCTTGGAGTCACAGGTGAATTTGAACAGCCAAAGGTTGTTCCCTGGGCTAGAAGTACAACTTCTTATGCACCAAAATAACTCCATCTGAGACTGTTAGGGAGGAGAACGTGCCACAGAATTTCAAAAGGTTTGAAAAAAAGAGAATGGGAATAAAAAACCCCCAAAGAAATGATGACTGAAGTGGTGTTTTGATTTGTTTGTTGTTGTGGTTTTTTTTTTAATTTGTCAAAAGAAGTAAACATTCAGATAAAAAAAAAATCTAAGTGAGTGCCAAAGTAACTCATACCATGAGTCATTACAATTTAACTCTTGAAAAATTAAAGTGAAAGATGAAAACATCATATCGTAAGAAGAGAGAAATGGCACATTAGCTATAGAGGAGGAACAACTCAAATGACAGGAATTTCCCTTAGAAAGTATGGAGCCCAGAAATGCTAAAAAGAAAGAGAAAAGTGTTAACCTAAAATAATATACCTAGTACAATTAATTATCTTTCAGGAACGGTAAAGAATGTTCTTTAAAAGAAAATGATTTAAAAAAAAGTTGTAACACAAGGAAGAGAGAAAACAAAAACCCAAACCTTGGATAAATATTAAAGATTTTTCTTCCTGTTGAATTATCTACACTCTATTTAATAGTTGAAGTGAAAAGGGATAACAATATCTGATGTGTTTTTCAGTGTTATAGAAGAAATGTTTTTATTCTATATACTTTCAAATTTTAATTTTTAGAAATTAGAATGGATGAACTAATGAATGTTGTTGTTGTTGTTGTTGTTATGTGCCATCGAGTTGCTTGCAACTCATAGTGACCCTGCTCTGTCCTGTGCCAATCGCACCGTCTCTGATACACTCATCCCGATCACCCCAGTCACTGATTCAATCCACCTCATAGAGGGTCTTCCCCTCCTGCGTTGTCCCTCCACCCTACCAAACATTATGTCCCTCTCCAAGGACCGGTCCCTCCTTACAACATGTCCAAAGTATGTTAGACAGAGCCTCAGAATCCTTGCCTCCAAGGAGCCGCCCAGTTTAACCCTTTCCAGGATGAATCTGTTTGTTTTCCTAGCAGTCTATGGTACTCCCAATACTCTTCTCCAGCACCACAGCTCAAAGACATCAGTTCTCCTTCTATGCTCCTTAGTCATTGTCCAGTTCGCTGATGCATAACAAGTGATCGCAAAGACTCTGGACTGTATCAGACACACCTTAGTCTCTCCAGAGAGACACCATTGCTCTTCAGTACTTTGGAGAGGTCCCTAACAGCAGACTTTCCCATGGCAATACGTCTTTTAATTTGCTGGCTACTGGTGCCAAGAGTGTTGACTGTGGAGCCAAGCAAACTAAAGCTGTGGATAATTTCAATCTCTTCATCATCCATCCTGATGCTGCCAATTGGTCCAGTGGTGAGAATCTTTATCTTCTTGACATTGAGCCTCAATCCATATTGGAGACTGCAGTCCTTGACCCTCTGCAGCAAGTGCTTCAGGTTCTCCTCAGTTTCAGCAAGCAGGGTTATGTCATCTGCATATCGCAGATTGTTGATAGATGAATAGATAAAATAAATATATTAAAGGTCATTATATTAAGGATAGATAAGAAGATCCAGAAACTCCATGGCTGTAGATGTTATATGAGATAGACTGTGTTAGCACTGGACTCCTAATTTGATTTCTTTTTCAGAAATGCCTTTTGATATTTCCTTGATATGTGATTTTTTTAAGCCAAGATTCCAATCTACTTTTTAAAGAATCAGACCACTTTTAATTAGTTAGCTACTAGACTTACCCCTTTAATGGTACAATTAATTAATGTTTTTTGGGAAATAAATAGAAAAATGCAATTAAGCACTATTGTGAACCAACCCATAACTGACCTTCCTTAGAAAGAGATTGCAGATGGTGGATTCGAACACACTCTGTGTCTTTGGGACTGCAGAACTGCTTCTTACCGCTAGGCCACTAGAGCTCCCTGCAACTAAATACTAAAAATAGATCATCTTATCCCTATCTTCCTAGAGTTTACATACAAGCACAAATAAGGATATAGACACAGAAAAAGTTACTGAAGTAGAGAAATATGTATTACCATTTTATATACACTTGGTCCATGCAAATGAATATCTACATTTTTAATAATCCACTCTACTTAGTATTTGGTTTAAATAGTCTTCTATTGTTTTATATGTATATTTGTATACTTCTTTAGTATTTAAATAAATATTAGAATAATAATATACATTTGGGCACTGAGTGGCACAAGTGATTAAGTGTTCAAAGAGTAGCCAGAATGTTGGAGGTTATAAACCAGCCAGAGGCCCTTGTGAAGGCAGACTTGGTAATCTTCCTAAAGGCCACAGCCTTGAAAATCTTATGGAGCACAGTTCTGTCCTGCACACACAGAGTCACAGTCAACTCTATAGCGTTCAACAACAGCAGTTGTATTTCAGTCATTATCCTCAGGCTAAATTCATAGAAAGGAAAGACCTGGGGAGGAAAATTTTTTTATTACATTGCCCATTTATATGTTTTACACAAAAGTGTGATCTATTTAGGTTCCTACCAACATCCTACCCAAGATTGCTTGTCTAGTGCAAAGTACACAAAACCCAGGCTTCCTGGTGGACTGAGGATGCCACTGGGGACATCTCCAGAGTGCTAAAGAGCAACATTGACAATCGATAGACTAAAGTGTACCTGATCCAGGCCATGATCCTTTCAACTGCTTGACAGGCATCTGAGAACTGGAAAATGAATAAGGACAACAGAAGAAGAATTGATACCTTTGTGTTGTGGTGCTGGAGAAGCGTATTGATCATACCATTAACTGCCAAGAGAACAGAGGCCTGCCCTGGAGAAGGTGAAACCAAGTTGCTCCTTGGAGGCAAGGATTTTGAAGCTCTGGCTGACATACTTTGGGCATGTTGCCAGGAGGGACCAGCCCTTGGAGAAGAATATCATGCTTGGAAGGGTGGAGGGTCAGTACAGGAGGGGAAGATCCTGGATGAGATGGATGGGCACAGTGATTGTGGCAATTGTGGCAATGGGGGCAGGTGTGTCAGAGACAGTGAGATTGGCTCAAAATGAGCAAGGTTCAGAGCCATTGTGCATAGGGTCACTATGGCCTGCAGTCAACTCGATGGCATATAACCACAGCAGCAAAGGAGATTTATAATCAGAGAGAGGCTTACTTTTGTACACAAATATGAAGAGACTGTTTTAATTAAAGAACTATAGCCTGACCATTCCTGAACCTGAATTGCAACATGTTATTTCTCTAATACCCCAGGCCCCTCATACTTGTGACTATTTCTGTGAGTTCTTCTGCCTGGTCATTGCAAAGATTACTGAACCCAGTAGAGAAGTAGAAAGTATCATGGAAAAGTGGAGCATGGAGGCATGCCTGATCTCACTCACAGGATTTGGGTTTGGACTGTTGATGTTGTTAATGACTTCCTGTTATATAGATAGGAAAGTCAGATGCTGCCATATCTATTTACACATAGTTTTTACAACTGGTGCTAACTATATTTTAATTATCATGGCTGTGTAATCATACAGATTAATAGAAGAGTAGTAGAAACTTTGGTTTATTGATATTGATGTTTTTAATTAGTTTTAGGGCAAATCATGCATTAAAGACATTATTGTTATTTGTTGTCAAGGTAATTTTAACACATGACAGCCCCGTTAGAGTAAAAATGCTCCCTGGAGTTTTCAAGGATTGGACCTTTCAGAAGTAGATGGACCTCCCTATCCAAGACACCTCTAGCTGGGTTTGAACTTCCAACTTTGACTCATAATTGACAAACATTTGTGCTACCCAGGATTACCTATTTAAGAAATTACCCTCTTGTTATTAAGCTCATTATTTTAGTCTAGTCATTCTTAGGATAGGAGGGCTTACCTCAAAACTAACTTCTAAAATAACAGAGTCAATAAAATGATAATATTCAATGTAATTTGAACTGAAGCCTTATTATTGGGTTAGGTTGATAATAGCTTCTTAGCCAATTATGGCTCAAAATTTGAGTTATAGACCACCTCTACATGTTTGTATGTGCATTATTAAATTGATAAATGCATAAACTAACAAAAATATTTGTTTTGGTATGTTTCTAAATAATGAGTGTTAATCATTTTCTGTACCAAGAGAACTATTGACTTCTGAGTTTCCACCAGTGAAGTTCCTAGGTCTAACTTTCCTCCCAAACCTCATCCTCCATAGTAAGTAACTTTAGCCAAGCTCAGCAACCCCACTCTTAATTCTCCACTCTTATTCCTCCTCTGTAAATTCATCTTATTTTCATGCTATCTAGATGTCATTGATACCTAAACAAACAAACAAAAAACCCACACAACTGTAAACAGCTCTATATTGGAAGTCAGTACTCATAACTACATTGGAAAATGGTCATGAACAAGCCCTTTGACCAGGATACAAATCCTTCATATCTCTGGTTTCTCACCTATAAGATAGATAAAACATTTTGGGGAGGTGTGGGGGGGGATTGTGTACCAATGAGGGAGTTTTTCTTTTGCTTTTCAAGGAGAGGAGCAAATGGGGGGGGGGGGTTTGTGCGGGGAGAAGGGTGCAACAATGAATGAATGGAATCCCAAAATCTCTGTAGATGTTCATTGAAATGAAAAATAAACAACCTAAATTTAAAAAAAAAAGATAGAGAAAACAAAGCCCACCCTAACGGACTATTGTAAGTGGATAATTTTCACGTGGATTTGTATGCAGGACAATTCTAAGCGTATCTCCAGGCCATTTCTTAGCCAATTTAGTCCTTTAAAATAATTTCTGAGCTCATACAAACTGTTCTAGCTAACACACTCTTGTAGGAGTATCCCTGTTTAATATTTAGCATTAGCTGACCTCTGTAATGTCAAAGTCATAGTAACTGCACTACACCACACTACCACATATTCTTTTATTTCTGACACACTGCAGATGGACAGGAGATAACTGTGCTATAACTATTGATTACAGAGTTACTCAATACCTGTGTTCTGTAAACTTACAGAAGATCTATCTTCTCTATACACCTTATAAAGACAGACTATGTTTCCACTTATTTTCCTCTTGCATACACACACATAAAATGTTTGCTGTACATCTTATCTAATAGCAAAATTATTCTATACAAAAGTCACGCACTTATTAATCCAGGTTCATAAGAAGTGGGACATCCTCTAAAATGAATCCCATTATTTTAGGGAAGGCCCAAATTCTATGACTACTTACATTCTCTGGTTCTTCGAGAAGTAATGGGTCTTATCATTTCTACCTTTTCTCCTCTGGCTTCCTTTCACCTCCTTTATAAGAGTTCTCATCCCATACCACCATCTACCTCCAGACTCCAAGAGACATTCATTTTTACAGACTCTAGAAAGCAACCCTCTCCTACTCTTGACATGACAAACTCTTTATCTTATCTCACTAGCACAAAAATTGAGTCAAACCAAACATTCATAATGGATTATGTTTTAAAGTTTCCCAGGGACCTCTGAGCTAAAAGCAAGTTCAGTGCTTAGAAAAGAGGAATATAAACTCTCAGTTTATTCATTATTCTATCCCACCCTTCTAGATTGTTGTTGTTGTTGTTGTTGTTGTTGTTGTTATGTGCCATGGAGTGGCTTGCTACTCATAATGAGTACTCATAGTACAAGAGCCCTAAATTCCGTTCTATCCTGTGCCAGCCTCGCCGTCTCAAACACACTCATTCCCAACACACCACTCACAGAATCGATCCATCTCATCAAGCATCTTCCTCTCCTACACCGACCCTCCACTCTCCCAAACATGATGTTTCTCTCCAAGGACTAGTCCCTACTTGAAACATGCTTCAGAATCCTTGACTCCAAGGAGCATTCTGGCTTCACCCTCTCCAGGACAAACCTGTTTGTTCTCCTAGCAGTCCATGGTATATTCAACACTCTTCTCCAGCACCACATCTC
>NW_006399759.1:19674208-19681943 GCF_000299155.1 Elephantulus edwardii | reverse complement strand
ATCCATTTTGGTCTTTTCTTCCTCTTCTGTCTTTGTAATGATCGTTTACACTCTTCCTGAATGATATCTTTGACATCCTCCCACAACTCATCTGGTCTTCACTCATTAGTGTTCAAAGGCTTCAAAGGCTTCTAGATTACCCAAACTAAATCCAAGCCTGCTGCCATCAAATCGGTTTCAACTCGTAAGGAAACCCATAAGGTTTCTGATGTTGCTATATTTTTCTTCCTGAGAATAACTGATGAGTTGGAATGGTGTACCTTTTAGTTCCTTTGCGGGTGAGCTCTTAACCACTGCACCAACAGGATTTTGGGTTAGTCTTTCTAGTTACTCATCATTGAACTTAGAACTAACATTGACTAAGAAAAAATAGCTGAAATGGCTGTATACAGACAGGCCAGAAGCATATTCTTGTGGATGGCTTTATGCAAAAGCCTCATCTGGCCATCTTCAAATTAGGTTAGTATGCCCTAGCACAACTTTTAGAAAGCATAAGACCCTAAAAGATTGTAGCTCGGGATCCTATTTTGCTCCTAGAAATAATTACAGCTTTGGAAACTGAATGAATGATTGCTTTGAGTCTAATTCAACCTTATAAAAATGACAGCTCAAAGACAGTGAATTTGGTTCTTACTAACTCAGCTCAAAGGCAATGAGTTTGATTTTTACTAATAAATAACAATACAATCATGCCTGCCACATAGATAGGCACCTTCCCCTGTCCCACAACTCTGTTTGACCCAGTAGGACACATGTTACAGAGGAGTGATGAATTGAACTCTAATGGTGCAACCATTCTGGAAGGCAGTTTGGCACTTCCTCAAAAAAACCGAATATATATATTCCATATGACCTAGCTATTCCACTACTTGGAATATACCCTGAGAAAATGAGAACTGAGGCGCAAAATGAGATTTGTACACCACTATTCATAACTGTTCATCATTGCAAGAACATGGTAACAACCTAAATGTTCAACCAAAATGAATGGATTGAGAAATTGTGGTACATTCACACAATGGAATACTATGCAGCACACAGGAGCAATAACTTTGTAAATTATGACCTAACTCCAGAGGGACTGGAGAGCATTATGCTGAGTGAACTAACTCAGTGCCAAAAGGATAAATATTATATAAAACCGTTATTGTGGAATGAGTATAAAGATCCAGGAGGATGGGAGAGGCTGGAAGCAGGGGGAAAAGGGGATTAATCATTGAGTTGTACAATTTGATGGAGGGGTGAGGGAAATTGAAAGAATTTGTTCAAATTTGTATTCTAATTTTGTAAGTGAACTGTTGTTGTTGTTATGTGCCGTCCAGTCACTTGCAACTCATATCAACAGCCCTAAACTCTGCTCTGTCCTGTGCCAATCTCACTGTCTCTGACACACCCATCCTAATTACCCCGGTCACTGAATCCATCCACCTCATAGTGGGCCTTCCACTCCTGTGCTGTTCCTCCACCCTCCCAAGCATGATGTCCCTCTCCAAGGACCGGTCTCTCCTTACAACATGACCAAAGAATGTCAGACGAACCCTCAGAATCCTTGCCTCCAAGGAGCAGCCTGGTTTAACCCTCTCTAGGATGAATCTGTTTGCTTTCTTAGCAGTCTATGGTACCCTCAATACTCTCCTCCAGCACCAAAGCTCAAAGGCATCAATTCTCCCTCTATCTTCCCTAGTCATTGTCCAGTTCTCTGATGCATAACAAGTGATCACAAAGACCATGGCCTCTATCAGATGCACCTTAGTCTCCAGAGAGACACTATTGCTCTTCAGCACTTTGGAGGGATCCCTAACAGCAGACTTTCCCATGGCAATACGTGTTTTAATTTGCTGGCTACTGGTGCCAAGAGTGTTGACTGTGGAGCCAAGCAAATTAAAGCTGTGAACAATCTCAGTCTCTTCACCATCCATCCTGATGCTGCCAATTGGTCCAGTGGTGAGAATCTTTGTCTTCTTGACACTGTTGTTGTTGTTGTTATGTGCTGTCGAGTTGCTTGCGACTCATAGTGACACTACGTACAACAGCCCTAAACTCTGCTCTGTCCTGTGCCAATCGCACCATCTCTGACACTCCCATCCCGATTATCCCAGTCACTGAATCAATCCACCTCATAGAGGGCCTTCCCCTCCTGTACTGTCCCTCCACCCTCCCAAGTATGATGTCCTTCTCCAAGGACCGGTCTCTCCTGACAACATGTCCAAAGTATATTAGATAGAGCCTCAGAATCCTTGCCTCCAAAGAGCCATCCCGTTTAACCCTTTTTAGGATGAGTCTGTTTGTTTTCCTAGCAGTCCATGGTACTCTCAATACTCTTCTCCAGAGACCATGGCCTCTATCAGATGCACCTTAGTCTCTATAGAGACACCATTGCTCTTCAGTACTTAGTAGGGAAAAATGTGTATGAATGAAACATACTGTTTACTATATGGAAATAAATAAAAAATATTTTTTAAAAATTGTCTTCTGATTCTCTATCCCTTTAGCGGCAGAGGGAGCTCTAGAGGGGGTTCTAGTGGTAGAACCTCTGCTGCAATTCCGAAGGTATGTGGTTCAAATCTACCAGCTGCTGCATGGGAGAAGGATGAGCAATCTCCTCCCTAGGTGATTACTGCCTCTGGAAGGTCAGCTATGGTTCCTCCCAGCTCCAAGGCACACAACAACACAGCATGGCAGAGAGAACGTCTTTAAAATCGCCCACATAGTGTCAAGTTTGTATATTGTACAATCTCTCTCATGCTCAGTTCCAGGATCCTTAGATTATGAAGAAGAGAAGATAAGGCAAGAGAGGGTATTTCTAGGAATAAGGTAACTTGGGAGGCAAAAAACTTCAGGATGCTTGAAGGTAGCATATTTAATTACACATGCACACAACACTTTATAAACGCCAAAACTGTTCACAATACATTAAGGTCCAGTTTTAGTTTAATTTGTGAATAAATTATGAAGGAAATACTGAACTACTACATCAAATGAATGATGGAACGAACATTACCCATATTTTAGGAAGAAAGTAAGTGGCGTAGTTAGGTGGAGGGTTTTGTCCAAAGTTTGTGTCAGGAAAAATTTGAACTGGGTCTTCCTGTCCGTTGCCTCGGAGGAACCACAGCTGCTAATTCCTCTTCTACTGGCAAGAAATTTGTCCCTAATCTAATATCTCATGTACTGAATTCTTCAGCGGAAACAAATCCAAACTGGGGCCAATCATTAGCTTGGCTCCAGCTATTGCCTAGAAAGTGGGTTGGAAGGGAAGCGAAGGCTTAGCTTTTAAGGAGTTCTGTGTAGGCTGGTGGCAGAGCTCTTGGCCTCAGAGATTTATCTGAAGGTCCTCTGGCTGCTCTAGAATTTCTAATCTAGGATCAGGACCAGCTGTGTCATCTCTGCCAGTTTGAATTCCAGGGACCTACTGCTGTGATGGACTGGAGATGGCTTAACTACTCAGTCAGAATAGTCTGCATTTGCACGTGGCTACGCTCAACCTTGCCTGCATCTAAAGCGCTCATATAGTTGAATGAGCCAATACTGCACTACGTTTGTACCCTGAAACACAAAACACGAATCCGAACCCACTGCCTCACTTCCATGAAGACTTTAAGTGACCCTATAGGGCAACGTAGAAATCCCCACTGGGATTTCCGAAGGTGTAATCTTTACGGAATCCAACCCTCACCTATTTCTCCTGCAGAGCCTTCGATTACCTCTGCACTCAGAGAGTTCTTTTACCCCTATGAAAGATACAGAATAAAGCTGTGATTGTGACCCGAGACCAGAAAACAAGACTGCACTTTGTGCTGAGCGGTCTGCGCTTGCGCGGAAACGGCGGGAAGGGGAGGGCGGGAGGGGGCGTGGCGAGTAGAGGGCGGGGACACGAGCAGTGGGGCGGGGCCTGAGTGGGCGGACCGAAAGCCTGGGGAGGGTTCTGGGAACATCTCAGAGGGCCTTCTCTCAGGCCACCTCCCAATGCTATAGATCAGTGGACGGTGTCGGTGGGGGACAAATAGATGCGCTCTAACGTCACTGCTCCATGCAATGCATGTTTCTAACATCACACACCAGCGTAAATGAGATACTTCAGCCAATTGGGGCCCTTGAACTGTAGCCAGAGTTCTGCGTGACGTCACTGCGTGCGAGGAAGGAGACTGGACATCACTGTGCCACCGGGCGCTGGCGCTGGGGGGACGTGCAAGCACGCCTTGGAGGCAGCTCTCCAGAGCATAGATCCCCGGAGAGTTATGACAGCATTTTATGAGAGCTGAGGTGACCCTTGGCCATCCGCAGTATGTGGTGTCTCACGCGATATGTAAGCTATATGACCCCAGGGGCAAGAAGATCTGCAGAAAAAGCAACCTCTCTAGCCCTTAAACCCCTCCCTTCTCTTTGAAAGGCACCGTAATCTGAACCTCTTCCGTCTCGAGAGAAGTAGATGAGGGCTGTTTCTCCAGTGTTCTCCTGATCACTTCCCAGAGAGAACACCTAGCAGGTCGGGGCTGCGTCTAGGGCTTCTTGCATCTCTCTTCGTCCTGGTCCTGTGACGTTCTTCAGAGGCCAGTAGGTCCCCCACCCTCTCACCTCACACCAGCCCTAAGAGGTTTCC
This sequence comes from Elephantulus edwardii, assembly GCF_000299155.1. Classification (NCBI taxonomy): domain Eukaryota; kingdom Metazoa; phylum Chordata; class Mammalia; order Macroscelidea; family Macroscelididae; genus Elephantulus; species Elephantulus edwardii. The sequence continues at coordinate 19,677,343 of NW_006399759.1, read as the reverse complement.
AAAGGGCCGCGCTGAGCGCCAGCGCCCCACCAGCCGCCCTTGCTCCTCAGCACTGGTCCTATCTCGGCTCTCAGGGGCACTGCGGTTCCTGGGACTGACCCTCAAGGAGCTTTTCATCTCTGAACAAAAGAGCGTGTCCTGGGAAGAAGCTGATCCCAGCAGAGTGGAGCAAGCCAGGAAACCCACCTAGCATTGCTGGCTGACTCTCGGTAACTTTCCCACGCGATCCATCCTGGAAATGAGGGGGAAATTTCCCCGACCACCACGGCGCTCAGGAACTTCAGGCCCTGGGAGTCTTACACCGCTGACGCACAGCCAGTTCATACTCTTCCGCCTGCAACTGATGTGTAGGCGCAATTTATGAAATCACTGCAATGGGTAAAAATCACCATAATCTGCGCGAAGGAGGAGCCTTTGGTTTACCAGGATAACAGCCACTGCCCTAGGGCATTTTGAGGATGCTGGATATCTGGGAAGTAGTCCCCAGAAAAAATTCCTCGCCGCACTCTCCACCCCAAAGAACCATCTACAGTGGAAATCCATTTTTCCGAAGATGTACATTTAATAGAGGCGCTAATGCTGGAGAGTGGGCTTGGTACAAGAAGTGAGATAGGCTAGTGGGGAAAAAGAAATCACACCACAAACTTCTGCTTTTTGCATTCTTTTGACATTTGGGGGGGTCCTCGGCTAGCTACTGGGGCTACTTTTGTGTTCTGGGGATGATGACAGCTGAACGATGTTGGAGGTGAGAACTAGTTTTGTGGTTCATTGTGTACTGTTGAGTCAGAACCAACTCTCCAGTGGGTTTTCAGAAGAGCTCGAGGAGAATGCCCATCCTTTTCCCACAGAGCAGTTGTGCAAACTGTATGCTTTTAGGTTGACAGCGCGACTCCTTACCACTAAGCCACAAGAGGCTCATAGCAGGAGTCAATTCCCCAGGAAAGATGGAATTTCAGGAAAAGCAAAGCTCAAGTCTCAAGTAGTGCAGAGGAGTCCTGGTGGTTTCTTGTGATGTGTGTACACCACCCACTGTTGCCATCTTAGGGCAACCACAACCCCCAACCTCACCTGGCCAGGTAAAGGAGCCCCAGCTGTGGTTCCTAACACCCGTCCAGGCCAGCCTCTGACCACACCACCGCCTGCACTGGTTTGTTCTAGACCATCAACACCTAAAATCCACCGACTAAACTCCTATGCCTCTGCAATCACAGGTCCTGATTCAGGGAAACAGAGCTCTGTTCTTTCCTGGAGCTCATCCTTGTGGACTAGGGTGGCCAAGGGTTTGGGATATTACTGGGCCAGCAGAGAGGCCTCACAGGCCTGCACAACCTCGCTTCGGGTTTGCAGCTGCTCTTAGGGCCCGTGGAGGAAAAGATTTAGACATATAGAGGAATTGCGGACGGGGGCTACATGCAAGTTCCGTGGGAATGGCGACGGAACTGAGAGGCAACCCAAAACCTGGTCCACTGCTGTCCAGCAGGGGGCAGAGCATCTGGATGCAGAGGGTCTCCGACCACTGGGTAGAAATTGGTTACAGAGCTTTGGAGTTGTAGCTAGTACCAAGGAGGCGGGGAAGAAAGAGTAAAAGGCATTTTAACTCCCTAAAAGTCTTGCTCATTTTTTCAGTACACAGGGTTCTGCTGGATTTGGGATCCCTCTCCTCGGTAATGGTCACTGAGCTTCAGGTACTGAAGCCCCTAGGCGAGGCTGTGTTCAGCATGGAGAAGAGGGCGGGCGCCACCGCCTGCCGAGGTCTAGCAGTCAGGGGGCCCCGCCCCCCAGGCCCGCAGCAGAGCCCCCGCGGTCTGGCTTCTGACTGTGGGAAAAGGAGGCTTCCCGGGGAACGTTCCACTCGCAGCACGGACTCGGATTTCTCTTCCTACACTTTTTTCTCCACCTCCCGGGACGCCTGGCCTGCCTGGCCTCCAGACAAAACGTTCACACTGTAGGAATCTTCGCTGGCTTGGAGCAGTGATCGAGTCCCAAACAGAAGTGTCTCTAAGGGGTTTCTTCCAGCGGAAAGGAAGGAGGACTGGGGATCTGTGATGCTAACAGTGATTGCATAGTTGCTCAGTGTTGGAATGGAGGGAGGAGAGGGGTCCTACCCATCCCAAAATACAAACCGCTCTGGGCTGGGGCATGGGGTGACGCTGTGTGTCTCTCGTGTTCACCCAGAAATGTTGGGATTTCTCCCACAGATGTGCTGACCTCAGGCTCCCCTTCTTTGTAAACTCAGAGCCCTTTGTAGGAGAGGAGTGGGGAAAACTAAGATTCTAGGACCGCAGCAGGTTAGAAAGTTAAGAAAGCAAATACGTACCCCGGGACAGAGGTAAATAAACACCAGAAGATGGAAGCTTAACACCCAAATACCAGGAGAATAAGGAAAAGTGGCCAGTTGAAGTGTGTCAGGAAGCCCTTCTCAAAAGAGCCGGTTCCTACATTTTGGGAGGAAATTTATCCATCCGATCATGCCTGTAAAATAACCGTTTATTTAATATTTTAAAAACTCCAGTGATAAATGTCCGTTACCGATGGTCAGCATAAAGTGCCAATCGCAATACAACGCTCTGCTCCAGGCCGGCTGCCGGCTCGCAGAGACGAGGCGGGCAGGGGGAGCTGGAGGCCCGCCCCTCAGGCCTCAGGGTCGAGGCTGGGGCCCTTGGTCGAGTCCTCGAGCGGGTGGTGGGCGCAGCCATAGCTGGAGGAGACGCCCAGAACCCGCGGGCTCCCTGGGGCCGGTGGCTGAAGCAGTTACATGGATTACACTTTTGCAGGCTCCCAGGGGTAGGAGTGGGAAGGAGAGGAGAAGGCTGGAAGCTGAGATCCGACAGAACTTCTTTTCTTCTCTCTCCCCTCTCCACAGTCAAGAGTTACAAGCTTATATGGATGGTCCAAGGGGGTGGGGGGAAGAACTTAAAAGAAAAATGTATAAAATAACAATAGAAAAAGTAATACTTTTGGGAGAGGCGCCTCTGCGGCTCTGTGGAGCTTTCGTTCTTTTTAAAACGCAATTTCCCTTCCGCCACGTGAGTACCGCCTTTGGGCCAAGAGTCTAGCCACGTCCTGGGGGAGCCGCCCAGGCGGCCTGGGTCAAGGCCCTGGGCAGAACTCTGCAGTGCCAGAGCCGCGTGCGCT
>NW_006399759.1:19638837-19674108 GCF_000299155.1 Elephantulus edwardii | reverse complement strand
GGTCACCAGAGCCCCACCACGGACAGCCACAGTCGCCTTTCCAGAGTTGGCTTCCCGGCCCTCTGGATAAAAAAGGGTGGCTTGACTCAGGATCCTGCGCACCCAGAGGCTTTACTTAGCATTTGATTTTGGACGTTTTGAGCTCCTTCACCTGTGAGTGTAGCGTCTTGTGGACAGCGAGAGTCCTGGACTGGCAAAATCCTTTCCCGCATTCTTGACACTTGAAGGGCTTTTCTTTGGAGTGAATATATCTGCAGGCAGAAATAGAATGTTAAGCCTTGCAAAATGATGCAAACTTACAAACAGTTGCCCAGGATCCCCTCCCACTGCGAAGAGGCGCCTGCCTGGGGGTGGTGGTGTGTGTCCTGAGGGTGAGAGGACGGTGCACTGCTGTTTGTAAACGGAGTTAGGGAGGGGAGGAGCAACTAGGGCAACGTCTTGACAAGCTTCTGAGGAGCTGTAGCAGCAGGTCTAAAACGAAGGTCGTTCAAAATGAGTAAGGGTCTGCAATCAGTTTGCTACAAACTATGACGCCCAGGACAGTAGATAGTACCCATCTGTGGGTCTTAAAATAGAAACTAATTACGATTAAAGCATGTTAAAAATCCAGTTTCTTAGTCTCACTAACCACATTTAATGTGCTCACAGGTCACATTACACAACCTTGCAGCAACTCCTTTTAGCGATATATGGATTGGATATGGATCGAGGAAGGGATGAGGAAGCGAACTGCCTATGGAATTTAAGGAAATCTAACCTAGTCTTAGGTCCTTTTCAACCCGTCTATCTCCAAAACTTGTATGTTTTTCATCATGATATTTGCAAAACTCAGGAGGCGTGGAGCCGGCAGGGGTCTCAGAAGCCTTCTCATTACAAAGAAAAACGTGGAGGCCAGAAACAAGCCAGCCTCTTTCTGGGGCCACCCGCAGTAACACACCTGTGATCCCGCAGGTGGTCTTGTCTCCGGAAGGCTTTGTGACAGATGTCACAGGTGTAGGGCCGCTCATCAGTGTGCGTCCGCTCATGAATGAGTAGGTTGTAGGACTTGGTGAAGTGGCGGCCACAGAACTTGCAGACAAACTCCTTCTTGGTCTTGGAAGGCAGGCGTCCTCTCGTGGGTTTCTTTTCTGGAGACAACTTGGTGACGTCCAGGAGGGCGCCTAGCCCACCTGCGGGGGATCCCGGGACCTCCCCCCTGCCAAGCTTGGACGGATCTTCTTGCGTTGCCGCCAAGGCAAGGTTGGCGAAATCAAAGCGCGGTTTGGTCTTAAGTACCGCAGGGCCCCCGCCTCCAGCAGTGATCTCAGGCTTGGGATGAATGACATGAGGGAACCAGGGGAAGGCAGGCAGCTGGAAGCGTGCATCCACCAGGCTGGATACAGCGCCTGGCACTTTGGAGAAAGATGAGCGTGGCAAGTGCATGGCTGGGTAGCCCAATGTCCACTGGTGCAGGTGCACAGCGTGCAGGGCACTGAAACCGTACAAGTTAGGCAGGTGGTCCGAGGGCACTGTGGGCAGGCCATTGACTGCCTGAAGGAAGGAATAGTTGGTGAGCTGCAGGGATGGGTGGATGGGCACTGGTGCTGGCAATGTTTTGCTGCCCATTGCAGAGGGTTTTCACAATCTTGGTCTAGAAACAAAACAGGGAGGTGGGGAGAGAGGAAAAGAGAAGTTCAGAGTAGGTCGCCTTCCTTCTAAATTCCAGCCCAACCACACCCTCTTCCGCTCCCAAGGCCACCGAAAGTGGAAATCTACCCTCTCACAAAAGAAACACACCTGTCCTCAGAGAAAGTGGGAGTGGAAGATTCAGGGAAGCCCTGTTTTTAGGATTCTCCTACTGCTTCTCTGGTCTGAGGATTTCTTCCCTCTGGCAAAACCCAAAACACTACATCCAGAAATCAGGACGAAACAAAATCCTATGCAAGGCAACTTGAAATGTACAAAACAGCAAGAAAGGTGTAAGCATTCAGAAACTTGGGTATGTAAAAATTCACATCTACACACGCTGGGCCAAAACTGAAATGTGCTCTCCTCCAAAGATAAATAGAAACTTGGAAGCACACTTTTGCATTCATGAGGAGATCAACAAACACACACTGACAGCTAAACATAGATTCACACATTTGGAAGCAGAGTTGACAACAAGGTGCAGATAGAAACTAGGATAGTTACTGTTTCGTAGCACAATGTTGGCTATAAAACATACACAAGACCCAGCACAGACAGAAGATTACATCCACGGATGAACACAATCTGGGACATACAGCACACCGATAAATAAATTCCCATAAATAATCACAACCCCTGGCTCCAGGACATCAAGTCCTTCTGGCTGATCTTCCATCTGGTTTCCAGAAGCCATATCATATTTCTCTTCAAAACTCTGACTTCAAATTTGCTTTTCTCCCTATTCATTAATGGCCTTGTTGACACCACTCTCCCTACAGACGCCTGCAGAGGGACTCAGGGTGCTGACACTCATATTCACTTAGTCACATGCAAGAGGCCCCACCATACCCTCCTCTACCCCACAGGAAAGAAAGCAGGCTCTCTGGATTCTTGAGGGGGAGGGGGTTCTGGATCTCTATTAGGTGAGCCCTCAGCAGGTGGGTATGCTTAAGTGCACCTCCAACTACAAAGTCAAGCAGCTTGAACAAGGTTGGAAAGAAGACAAACTGAAGCGCCTGGGGATCTAGCGTCTTCTGGCCTCCTGGGTTAAGGACCTGCTCTGCAGATCCCACTTCTTTCAGGCATTCCCAAATTAAGACCCACAGATGAAAAAATAGGATAAAAATCCCCAATGTAGGCTAGGGTCTTAGAGATTCATGAGCTGAACACCTGGCTCTGAGCCGAACGCTGCCCAGTCATTGTCAGGGTAAGGGCCTTGTGGCCATCTCCTGTCCTCTGTTCTGGATTTTTCTTTCCTTTCTTGCTCCTCTGGCCTCCCCTCTAACCTGGAGTTACCTTTTGCTGGGATGTGGAGGCCACTGCTATGCTCCAGTTTATGGCTACACACTCACACCTCCACCAGCAGCTCCCCCAGCCTAGTGGACTCTCAGTCAAAGCTGGCAATATCCAGGGGCCTAGACTCAGCTGCCTTTGCTCTAGGGAAACTCTAAAAAGTCCCAGCCCTCTCCAGAGAGGTGCAGCTCCAAGACTCACTCTGGAGCCTAGCAAGAGGCAGGTTGCTTAGGGCCACTTGGTAAATTATAGACTTTAAGGACAGAGTCTGCTGGAACAGGAGGTACTCAACACCATGAGCCTGCAAGGATTTGCCTATGCAGTTTGATTTATCAACCGAATGTAAATCAAGCCTGCTAGCTGGCTGTAATTACCTCTGCCCCAAGGCCAGGTGAGGCACCAATCTGCAATGATCTAGCCTCTTAAGTAGAAGCGATTGGGACCCCAGGACTTTGCTACTCTTCAGACTACAAGTCTCCCAGAAAACAACCCCATGGTTCTCAGGTGCTGCAATACAAAATACTGAATAGAGCCAAAAAGAAATCTGGGGCCAGCCTGGGCGAGGGTGATGAGAAAATGAGAAAAAGAGACTCAACTTCAAAAGAGGCCCTAGGAGTTAGGAGTTATGGTAATTCTTTGATTTTGGGTCACCTCTTCTCCTCCTCCAGACAATGGACATCAGATCCTTATCTCTGATTCCCTGGGGTCCCAAGACAGGGGACCTGCTTTTCTCCATGCTTCGCCTACCCCCTGCCCAAGGTCAAGCTAGCTTCAGCGGCAGCAGGGCTTGGGCGCCCAACTCACCGCAGCCAGCTGTGAATCAGGTTCTGAGAACCAGTCTTCTGGGGTACTAACAAGGTAGTCCCTCCCTCAGCCGCTCTCAGGAGAGGAGAAGCTGGTAGCCTATGGAGGTGCCTGCGGGGGTCTTGACTCCAAGGGTAGTCAGCCTGTCTAGTCCCTCAGTCTGATCATTTCGCTAACATTCCATTTATTTTCCTCAGCGACCCCGCCAGGTTATGTCCCACTACACTCGGACACCAGAGTTCCCTAGGTTCCTGCCTAAGACTTTCCTGGGGACGAAATTCGTTCGAAACGTGACCCTTTACAATAGGATATTTTTTTAATAAAAAAAAAAGTAGAATCCACGATCTGATATATCAGTTAAGGGAAAACGCACAACCTTATACTCGCCTATTTAGCAGGAAAGGATGGGCGAAGGCCCCGCTAGCTCCTACTGCCTTAACCCGGGCCCCACAATGACTGTGATGGTTTAAACACTGCGCTGGAACAGAACGTCTCTCTGCAGAGTAGGCTTCGGGCCTTGAGGGGTGCTGATGAAGTGTGTGGATTGGACTAAGCGTGGCAGTTACAATTCGCATTTTCTAGTTCGCGTCCTTGCGCCGCGCGGGCACGGGTTTTGCTCACGCCTCGCATTGGAGCGCCAATCCCGGCTCTGCCACCAGCCCTTTCCCGGGCATTAATGAAGTGTGCAGAGTCTATTAAAGTGGTTTATTCGGGGCTAATTGAGCGTGAGCGAGTCAACTGTTTGCATTAATGAGGACAGACCGAGCTCCAAGAGCTTATGCCTGGAGGAACTCAGCCCCAGTTCAAGAAAATCATCCTTCACTCTGAATCCCCAACAGGAGTGGTGACAGCTGTCCAGACTCCCAGTGGACTGGCTGACCAGCACAGGACACGTTCACTGCATTCTCCCAAGGCAAGGAATCAAAGGAACCCACTGACCAAGCGGGCGCTCTGCACTTAAACGCCTGCTGGGCTCTCATCTTAATGAAACCGCAATTACTTTAAGGCGCCTGGGAGAGAACATTTACCCACTGCTTGTTCCCAGCCCCCGCCAGCCCTTCTACTCCCTGCAGACTATCCTTGCACATGATCGCCTTTGCCAAGAGCCAAGACACAACTATAAACCCAGGTGAAATTTACTTGACAGCGAGGAAGAAACCCCCGCAGCCGCTTTGCGCTCGGAGAGGGCACTTCCTTTCTGTTTCAGCACCTGAGAATGAACTGGACATAGGTTTTCATTTTCACCAGATACTTGTGACCGGGAGTAATGAATAGATTAGGGAGAGGTCAGTTCTATAGACAACATCTCACCTCTTCCTCCTCTTTTCCCTGGGTTCCAGCCTTCCCTCCAAAAAGCCAGGTTGCGGGAGCAAAGAAATCCTTCTCTTTCAAGACTCAGCCTGGAGACAAACAGGGCTCCCAGAGGTTTGCACTACTGTGAAAGGCCGGTCTCGAATGGGGGAACAGTACTCTTTTCCCCTAAATGCCTCACTCAAGAATTACACTTTAGTCCTTGAGAATACAGCCCACCCCAATTGTCCTGTGGAGAAACACCTTGGAGTCAGGGCGCGTGTGTAGACTGTAGGCCCGCGTGCCAGCGCTCCTGGGACGAGTTAATGCTTATACCTGAGCATCCATCACCTAGAGATAAACTCACATGCAAGCGCTGTGAGGTTGAAGCATGCACCTGTCCTAGGCGGACATTCCTTCGCCATTCACTTGCCCTTTTTCTTTATGGAAAGCAAGTCAACCTCAACTGTGTGCGTTTTAGAAAAGTTTGAGACCTCTTTAGTTGCTCAAAATTCTTAAAGGGGACCCACAGGCTGACTTCTGATGTCTGCAGGCACCTGACCCAAAGCTTCATGGACCCGGGTCTGGGTTCAGGCAATAGAGGAGGTTCGTACCCACATTTCCCGGAGGTCTGAGGCTAGGAGCCCACCACACGTGATGCCTCTGAGCCAGCACTCGCAGGCACCCTGTCCTGCGGCTGCTAGCACTTCTCTGATGGTTCTGCAGCCTTCAGTGGCCACAAGGACCTTCCTTCTGACACTGAAAGAGAGGCGGCGCCCGCTTCGCAGGGATCCGAGAGTCCTGCCTGCTCTGTCGCCGCGGAACCCGATCTTGCAGAAATAAAGTTACCTTGTTCGTCGGAGGTCTTCCTAGAGTTGAGCTTTTCTGACGTTCCAATTGTGGACTCCAGGGAAATCAGAAACTCTGGAGCACGGAGTCACCCCGGAGCTCGAGGATCCCGGCCCCTCTCTGACCACGGGGACTCGGAGCGCTCTGTGGACGGGAGCGCTCCGAAGGACAGCCGCTCAGTGGCGGGAGTCCTGCCCGCCAGGGATGGTGAGCCTCGCGCGCGGCTCCCTCGCCGGGTCTGAACCGGGAGCGGCTTAGACCAAGCTGAGGAGAGGCCGAGCTCCGACTCACTCATCCCTAAGCACCGAGCCGCCTACTTATTTTAATCCACCACCCTCCCGCCTCCACTCCCCCCCGCCCCCCCCACACACACACCGCCTCGCCCGCCCCTTGCCTCGGGATTCCTCCCCCTCGCTCCCTTTCACCCCCTCCAACATCCCCTGCGCCTGCGCACTCGAAGACAAAGTTTTGCTGACCCGGGGAGCTGATTTTGAGTGCTTAGCTCTTGAGGTCCGGGTTTTCCGGACCTTGCTCCACTTTTCTTCAATCCGCTAGTTCCCTTTCCGTATTAAAGCTCCCGGCTTTCAGGAAGAAGCGACTTCTAGCAGTAGAGACAGTACTGAGAGCGCGAGATTCGATGTCCTGTATCTGTGCGCCTAGAACGCAGCCCAGGCGACAAGGGCAGCTCCTACCCCGTGGTCCCCGCCCACTGCTTGGGCTTCCCAGCACTTGGGTTCTTGGTAGAATCACTTCCCCTCTCTGAATCTTTTCATAGAGGCAGAGAACGTCCGGGAGTGGAGCTACTCCTCCAAAACACCAGGGCTGGAGGTGTAAATGGCAAAGCTAGTGCTTTGGGGTGAGAGGATACGCAGCCAGCGTTTCTCACCCCAGTTGGCCAGTTGCGCTCCTGTGTTTCTGTTCATCCCCAAATGGAGTTGTAAAGTTGAGTAGAAAGATCAGAAGCAGAGTCAGGGGGAGGAAGCAAAGACATTATTCTCCAGGAGCACAGGTTGTTGGGATTCCATCCTAAAGCTGAGTGATGCATCTGTTCATTCAATTCATCTGCTTGGGGTGAGGAGGGAGAAGACAGACAAGGGCACCCACCTAGGTAGTCTGCAACTTTTGTCTTTGGGACGAAAGAGGTGATTCTGGTGGAGTTTGGGATCCAAGAAGGATCGAGGTTCTGCTGACCCCAAAAATGTGTCTCTGCTGCCCACTCCCTACCCCAGAGCATTTTTCTTGAAAACTCATCTCTGGAAGGTGACCTACAGCTGACCTCAGCTCAGACCAGCCTGACGCAGGCACCAAAAGCACCCCGCAGACTTTACCCCAGAGTTGTCTCTGAGCGACTTTGAGCCTAGGGAAATGAAATCTGGCCCTTCAGGATCCCAAGGAGCAGTTCTTGTGTACCCTCACCTCTCTCTAGTCTACAACCCTAAAAGAGATTTTTGAGGTAGTGATTTCTGACCTACTGAGATGAGGTTTATTACAGAAGCTTCCCAAAGGTTTTAGTGGAAGGAGCTATTTGTATCTTCTTCAAGTGTTACTGGTCTCCAGCACCTGGGCAGGTTTTTGGCTGGAATAAGAAAGATGAGACACTGCCTTTGCCCCAAGAAACTGCACGCATGCCTTGCCAGAGGCCAGAGGTAGATAAAGGTTGTCTGCTGTACTACTTTATAACAGTGGTGCCATGCAATATATATCCTTTTGTTACTGGAATAATTCACTCAGCCTAATGTCCAGCAGGATCTCCTGAGAGCAGAAAGGAGTGGAGAGCGTTTCCCACCTGTCTCCCCTCTCCCCACCGGGTTCTAGGGCAGACAGTTTGACAAGCAAGCCTCTCCAGCTAAATTCTGTATTCATATTCCTCTGGGGTGCAAGGGGTTTCTGTGTGCATTTATCTCTAGCTATCTTGGTCCCTGCGTAGGCAATGCTTGGAAAGCGTTCCATTACCAGCAGTGAAATGTTAAAACAAAACAAATCCAAATGATTCCAGACACTGGCTGTTCTGACTGCTTGGGAAATGTCCCTGAGTTAGAATGGCTGTACCGTCAGGGGTGTTGCAGTGTCCTGGGCGGCACACTTTGCCTCCTGCTGTGAATGCTTGGTGACTCAACTTACTTGCCTCCTTTGTGCTACTATGTCCTTGGGTTTTGAACACAAATAAGGCTCTTGGCCAACATGCCTCGGGGACTTCCAAAGAGCTCCTAGCAGTAGGATCTCTAAAGGATTCTTGGCAAGAGTGCTCAGGATCCTAAAGAAAAGGATATGAAACAATTGTTCAGTGCCCAGTTATGTCACCTTCTCTTTAATATCAATGCTGCCCCAGGACAAATCCTGGCATTGAGGGGCAAGCATGACCTGATGGTCCAGAGCCCCAAGATTTGTTTCCTAGAGGAGCTAGGGTCCCCTCAGCCCAGTGTTGGTGCTCCAAAAAGGACAAGGCAGCGACAGACAGCCATAAGGAGCCAGGTCAGCTCTGTAGCCGGTCAGCATCATCGGAGCTGGCCGGTTTCGGGGTTTCATATGCCTGGCTTCTAAGGAAGCTTCACGTAAGTCACCACTGAGCAAGATCCCAGAAAGAGATGATAACGAAATTCGAGATTTCCTAGGAGCTGGAGAGGCCTCCACCCCACCCTTCGCTCCCAGGGGATCAACCCCCAAATCCTGGCCTCACACCTCCAGGAGAGGAGAAAACAGAGGCCTGAGTCCCTTCACGGGGGCTGGCGGGAAAGGGCCCCAGAAAGCCAAGCTCCTCCCCCTATCGATCTGTTCGGGACGAGGCTCTCACTGGTGGGATCTTCTCCCGCACCAGTTTACAAATCATTCCGATTAAGCCCTGTCTCTCCAGGCTGCAGCACAGACGCAGGACTTGGGCTTGAAGAAAACGGGATCCTGGACACTGAAGTGTACTTAAGGACACATTTCCCCTCAGTTAGATTCGTTTAGTAATCGCAAGAACGTTACTTTCCGAATTTTGTAAACCTAATCATCCTTCTTTATCCTGTTAAGGTGCAAAGTCCTTCAGCCTGGAGCCCGCAGTCCAGCCCCGGAGCTCAGCGCTCTGCCCCCCGCCCCCACAGCTGCATCCTTTTCTCCTTTGAGCCTCAGGAGGCTTCAGCCCAAGACCAGAGACCCCCGGGAAGTCCTTCCTTGGTCCTTCTGGCTGTAAGACACCCAGGCTTCTTGGAAGTCCCAGACTCTGGGGACTGAGCACGGACTGTGTGGAAGCGGACCCTACCATAGAGACCAGGTGTCTAGGTCAGAGTCCCTCGCTCTGCCCCGCGCCCCGCGGGTCCAGCTTTTCTGTCCAGCAGGGAGCGATCCGGGGCCACCGAGCGCCCCGACGTGGACCACCCTGTGCCCAGCGCTGAAGCCATCCTCTGCGTGGCCTCAGACGGCGTCTCCTGTCTCTCTCAGTTCCCTCCTGCTCACTGGGAAAGAAAAGTGTTTGCAGTGAAAACTGAGCAACTTCGAGAAAATTCACCAGAAGGTGGCCAATTGCTTTGGGTTGATTGGGATTTAAAAATAAATAAATAAAATGCCAACTCCTAGCTCATTTCCCAACCAAACAAAACTTAACAATGTTCTTTTGTTTGGAAATGGGATTTATTTAGCATATGCGAGCTTTCTTGTAACTACTTTGAGGACACTTGGGGGGTTCTGCTCAGCAGATTCCCCCTACAGTGTACAGAGCTTGCAAATAACCTGGAGACTGAGGTATCCCTCTGTATTCATTTGGATGATGGATTAGAAAGGTTCAATAGTTGTTAGTTCCTCTAGAACTATTATGGTCAATCAGGTTAAAACAACGTTTGGGAGCGGGAGGGAGGAGATTTTAAGGATTGGAGGTAGGTAAGGAGCCTTCCCCCCCCCACACCCCCCCCCCCCCCCCAACAACGTGCTTTGCTAAAGTGAACGCAGCCCCGGGGTCCGTGGGAGAGCAGAGGCCAGGCGAACTCTAGAGCGAGTGATCCACTGTGACAACGACAGTCAAGTTACTGTCTCAAACTGAAAGGGAAAGTGAATTGCGTTTTCCCCAGGAAGTTCCCGTTTGGTAAGTTCCTTATGGACACAGAAGTAGCTCATAGCGATGTGTCACTTTAAGAACTGTGACAATAAACACAGGCACAGACCTACCCATGGCTTATAGGAAGAGTATTTGGGAAGCACAAATCTACACGTTGACGTACATAGACCTCTGGGCACACCATCACTGGTAAAAGAAGTGAAGATCATGTCTTAGGTTGCGAAGATCAAACCTAAAATGTGTATAAAAGGCACAGGGGAGGTTTACGCTTTAAAAAAATACGTTGTTAGAACTACTTTTGACAATTCTATGTAGTACATTTTTTAAAAATTTTTTCCAAAATGATTAGAAATGTATTAGAAATGACGAAATATTTAATCGAAATGAGGACAATGAGAAAAGTTATTAAAACAGAATTGAGGATAGCTGGGGTGAAAGTCGGCTGATAAAATCACTCCCTCACACCCGCGGCGCTGAGTCTCTGATGGGTTACAGCGGCGGCGGCCGGCACTGGAGGAAGGAGTGTTCGCGGTAATTAAACATTTCCAGACAGCGAGCCTTATTATCTGTAGAGCGGCTTCTGGGGAGAAGACTCGGCTCAAGTCGCTGTGATGTTTGAACCCGAATCAGAGACGCAATCCTAAAGAAAACGCGCCACCTGCTGGTAAACAGGTGCCACCTCCAGCTGCCCCTTCCCCAACCAGCCAGGAAGTCACTTAGCCCCGTGTTTAGTTTTATCTAAGCGACCCTCCCAACCACTGTTTTCTCAGTTACAAAATTTACTTTTACTAATTTAAAACAAGGTATTTATTTGTGGCAAAGGATTTATGTTTTCCGTTCCAATCTCGACAGTGATTCTTCCACATTTGTGAAAGGTTTTGTTTGCTTGCTTGTTTGTTTTTTCCCAGTAATCCAATCCTCTTGGCAGCTATCTACCACAGTTTCGGGTCCAGGGGAAAAGGACGATCAAATATCTACGGTGAAACTTTTCTATATTCTCCAAACTAGGCTCCATTTATTAAGATGAGAATATATCATATGCCCAAAGACCTGGGAAGGTGAGAAGGAGCTTAGCCCTTCGGGGGCCTTGAACATTTTACACAAAGGTCAGGTCTACTGACTTTGTGGATACAAGAAAAATGGAGAATGGTAGTCTGTACTTGTGAACCAGTTTCCCTGATATTGGTAATGCTTCTAGCTTCTTTCCAGCCATTAGATTCCAGCTTTTAAAACCTTCCCTTTTCTTAGTTCTAAAGTTTTATGGGTTGTTTTTTGTTTTGTTTTTTTTTTTTTTACAAACTCTCACTGGCCTACAGAAAGAAATAAAATAAAGTGTCAGAGATACTCAGTAGCCTTAGCTATGCTGCGGTCCACACGTCTACCCATCTCCTTCACAATATTGGTTCCTGGTACACAAGGGAAGAGTCAAAAGTACACACTTTCTAATGAAGGAGGCTGAGGTTACCTAAACCACACCTCACCCAGTAGACCAAGATCCTGGGTGAAATGTTGTCTGTCAACCTGAGGCTCCTCTAGATAGATTGTTAGTTCTTACACCACTCCTTGGCTTGAAAATACATCAGACAAACAAGGTAGCATATTTGCCCCTGCTCTATGCTGTTCTTGAAAGGCTGAGCTTTCCTGCTACCTATCATCTCCTTTATTTCAGTAAAAGATAGGGTCTCCTAGTTCTGTCTGTCAACTCAGAAACAGGCAGTTTGAATCTACCAGATACTCCACAACAGAAAGATGGGCAATCTCTTCACATGTGATTTACACACAGCCCCTGAAAACCTGCTGCAGCGTCAGCTGTGAGTCACTTCTGACTCAACACTTAATAACAATGGTTTCTCATCCAGAGAGCTCTTCTGGCCCAGGGGATAAAGAGTTGAGCTGTCAATCCAAAGGCATGTAATTCAGACCCATCACCTGATCCTTGGGAGAAAGCGGGAAATCTGAAAACCCACTATTGGGTCATCTATGAGTAGATTTGGACTCTACGGCAATAGCAGAGTTAAATCTAATATGAGATGTGAAAAGGAACAGGACTTGACTGAGACATTCCAAGAAACTACTAAAATACCATTGCTTCCTAAGTTAGGTCAAGCTACTTGGTGCTTCAAAATGCATGAATAACATTATCAACTCAGTGGAAGGGTGTCAGGTGCTCCTGCCACTTCAGTATTTGTGCCAGGAGGACTCCTGACTTCAAACTCTCATAATGAAATCTGGCTGGGTCCCCAAATAGATGTCCTATGTGGAAGAAAAGTGTTACCGGACACTTTGAAGGCACACCAGCACAAATCTAATAAGTAGTTTTCCTATACCAGGTGTCCTTGACCAAAATGAATGACATTATTTTGAGGAAAAATGAATTATGTAGGGGTGATGATATGAGAATTTGAACTTGAGAATATGTTAATAAAGAGAGTTAATGCAAAGTGGCCAGTAGGTTGTGAGAGAGGCATGCTTTTTTGCTAGAAGAACGCTTTTATTTCTATGAATTTATACTCAAAAGGGGAAGGTGTAGTAAGTGTGAGTCTGAGTCACAATGCAGTCGACTACGCAGAATGGGAAGCACAGGCATTTAGTTTAGCCGACCACAAGGGGTTGGGGGGGGCATCCTTCTCCATGGCTGAAGCTGATTGGGGTAGGTGAATATGCTCCCACCATAACTCCCCCACCCCACCCCAAGGTACCCTAGGCAAATCAATCTGTTTACCATGCCTCCATTTCCCCATGAGAGAACCTTTTCTCTGATAGTGGGCATGGGAAGGAAGCATTTGCTAAAACACTGTCAGTAAATTCAACATCGAAAGAGATGAGAGATGCATTAGCACCTCTCTGTGTGTGTGTGTGTGTTTCACGGTCTACCTTCACAATAAGAAAATGGGTGAAAACTTAAACATTGCCACTGAATTGAAATCAACTCATAGCTGACCCTGCAGCAGGTTTCCTGGTTTGTAAATCACAGAAGAAAGATTGTCCATTTTCTCCTTTCAAATTCTTGGTGGATTTAAATTGCCAGAGACGCATGGTCCTTGAGGTCACAGGGAAAAATGCTTAGACTACCATGTCTTAAAGTTAAAATATTTTAAATATTTTTTTTCTGGAATTATGACTTGGTTTGCTAAAATGGAGGCTACAAAAAGCCTAAAAAATCTTTTAAGATATTTTTCTAATGAATTTTAAGTGGTGTCTTATGATAAGGTGGTTTCTTTCTTAATTTCCTGAGAAAAGTAGCCTGGTTTTGTTGCCAAAGGCCACCAGACAAGAAAAGGTGATGTCAGGAAAGCTTCCTTCTCAGTTGGCTACAGTGACAGGGAGCTTGGCATGCCCCCCCAGGAAATTTCAACCTGAGAAAATCTGGGACTAGAGTAACCTGCTAAGGAAATGAAAGGTGGGTCCGGTAAGCACTCCCTAGCTCAGCTCAAGGGCAAGTTCATAATCTTGTTTCAGCAGGTGCCAGGCATCTAATTCTTGTGTGGGCTCTAGCAGACAGTCAACATGTTAAGAGTTTAAGAAAGTGCTTTTCAAATGCTCTTCGCCACAGAATCATTCTGTGAGGCTGGCAAAATGCAGATTCCCAGTTCCTCAGAATGTCTGATTTAGGATACTAGCCCTGGAGTCTACATTTCTTTTCTAAAGCTCCACATATGACTCTAATGTTATTGAGGGTCTTTAGAACTTATAATTATTGAAAAAAAATTGGTAAAGTATGAGTCTGTATAGTGTTTTCAGGGTATTGCTAAGGAGAATTTAGAGAATTGAAAACTGTCTAAATGAAAAGAAATGGACTTTCATTAGTAAGAACTTTGGTGGCCAAGTGTTAAGTAGTTGCACTGCCAATCCAGAAGCTCTCAGTTTGAATCCACCAGAGCTGCTCTGCAGGAGAAAGAGGCAATCTCCTGCAATTCACTACTTCTCAAAACCCACTAGAGGAGTCAATTATAGGTTGGTTTCAACTTGACAGTACCTAACAACAACATATACTTGAGTAGCTTTCTTTTTGGCCATCCCATTTTATTGGGCTAGTTTTGCTTCTGTGGTAAATGCCTCACCTCCCGTGTTGAATTCTTAAGTCTGATTTGACTGATAGAGAGCCATCACCTGTATATCAATGTGAGTTTGATGTTGATACTGAACAGGTTTCAGCGAAACTTCTGAATTAAGACATATAAGAAAGAAAGACTAGGCTATTCACTTCTGGAATCACACAATGGAAGCCTTCATCAGATCGTGGGAAAACAAAGAACTGGAAATGTGTCTCTTTCTGGTGAATGAGGGCTCCTTGAGTCAAGGCTTGCACTGAAGACAGCCTGGTAACACATTGGTTAAGCTGTCTCCTGCTAATCAAAATGTTGGTGGTTCAAACCACAAGTCACTCTACTCCACAAGACAAAGATAATAGTGTGCTTCTACAAACAACTCAAACTAGTTGCCATTGACTTGGAAGCAACTCCTCTGACGCTCCAGCAGGTTTTCAGAAGCTATAAATAGCACAGGAGGGGATTGTCCTTTTTTCTTCCTTCAAGTAGTTGGAAGATTTGAACTACCAGAGGGGTGCATGCAACCTTTATGTTAGCAGCTTAACTCCCTGCAGACTGTAATTGTTAAGTGTCATGGAGCCAAGCATGACTCACAGCAACCCTCTGAACAAAGGACCTGAACCCTGTTCTATAACTATTGTCATTTCTCTAAGTTCACAGAGTTTCCAGAGACATGCTGTTTAGGAACTGGATACCACACCTGTTTCCAAGCCTGTCTTAAAGGAAGCTCCCCCACACACTGTTCACTGTAGGGAATCCACTATGACATTTGAAACTTCAGTGGCACAGTGTTCAATATCACAGCAGCTCCAAGTTACTTCAGTACAGAGAATTGACAGGCCAGTGCTGTACCACTTAGAAAAATGTTCATTCTAAACACTATTAACACCAGGCCTGAGGACCACAAGCCTGAGGGCCCAACTGACTTTTAAATATACAGAACTGTCCACCAGGTCCTGATTGGCTCTAAACAGGAGGCTTCCAGCATACAGCTCAATATTAGTCAAATCCAACAAGTCCAATAGCCTTACACATGGTCGTAAATGAAATAAAAACAACCAAACAGTACACACCCGACTCTCAACCAAAACAGGAAGAACCCACATTCCAGAATCCAACTACTTCACACATAACTGGAGGTTAGTTGGGGGCCCAGCTGACTCTTAAATATGCAGGCCCACCTACCAGGTCCTGGTTGGCTCTAAACAAGAGGTTTGAGCCCACCATTCATTATTTATCAAACCAGAAAATCCAATCAGCTCACACACAGTGTGAACAAAATAAAAACAAGTAAACAGTTCATACCTGACCATTAACCAAAACTGGAAGAACCCACCTTCCAGAATCTAACCGCTTCACACATGAGCCTACTAATTAAGTCTATAGTAGCTCCAGTATTCGCAAGCTGATAATGTTGTTGTTGTTGTTGTTGTGTGCCGTCGAGTCACTTGCGACTCATAGCGACCCTATGTACAACAGCCCTAAACTCTGCTCTATCCTGTGCCAACCGCACTGTCTCTGACACTCCCACCCCAATTATCCCAGTCACTCAATCAGTCCACCTCATAGAGGGCCTTCCTCTCCTGCGCTGTCCTTCCACCCTCCCAAGCATGATATCCCTCTCTAAGGACCGGTCTCTCCTCACAACATGTCCAAAGTATGTTAGATGGAGCCTCAGAATCTTTGCCTCCAAGGAGCCACCCGGTTTAACCCTTCTGTTTGTTTTCCTAGCAGTCCATGCTATTCTCAATACTCTTCTCCAACACCACAGCTCAAAGGCATCAATTCTCCTTCTATCCTCCCTGGTCATTGTCCAACTCTCTGATGCATAACAAGTGTTTGCGAAGACCATAGCCTGTATCAGACGCACCTTAATCTCCAGAGAGACACCATTGCTCTTCTGTACTTTGGAGAGGTCCCTAACAGCAGACTTTCCCATATAAGACATAAGCTGATAATATGTTTGATAAATGGAAGTGAATTCTAAAGTCATTCAGTAGATTTTTTTTTCAACGTTCTAAAATCCTACTTTGTTCAGTAAATGTTACTGATATTATCAGAAAACTTCAAGAAGGAAGGTACTCAAAGTTAGCTAACTGCAGTCTGAGGTTTGTCCGTTCCCTGCTTCCCATTCTAGATTTTTCCATAGGCCTGGGATTAGGAGTTATTCTCCACACATAGTTGCAGACAAGACAGCTGAATGAAAACACTAGGATAGTTAATTGTTAAACTTAATTGTGTTACTTGGATCAGAACATTCAACACTAGCCAGTAAGATTTCATTTTGTGTTTAGAGCTTTTCTTTTCTTTTGAAAGCACTTATGGTTTTGTAGGGGGCAGGGGAAGGTATAATCTTATTTTACTTATCTTTTAAAAGTAGTGCAAAGCATTTAATGGGGCCACTATTAATTTTATTCAACTTCCACACATATTTGAAGTAATATGCATTTATTTTCAATGCATTTGTAATCATTTCCTTAAATTAGCTGTATGTAAATTCACAATTTGACTGAAAGAACTCATAACTTCAGTCATAACACATTCTGGTTGAATTAAGACACTAATGAGTCAGGTTGATTGAACAAGCACAGCTTTGTCAAGTGTCTCCAGAAGGACACCTCACTCCTGTTACTCATATTAACAAAGAAATAAGGTTCAGGGCCCTCCTATGCCTGAGCCAAGTCTCATGAGCATAATCTCAAAGTCTGAATAAAGCCTGAGAGATCAATAACTGGGGTCCAGTATTTCCCAGAGTCTTCTCATCACCAGAGAGCTTGGAAGGTCCTGGCCTCACAGCAAACTGAAGAGGTTAGTACCATTTTTATCCTCATTTTATATTTAAAGAACTTTAAAATGTCATGTGAACTATCTAAAGTTCCATAGGTAAGTCTAAAGTCAAGATTTAAATTCAAATGTGATTCTTAAGTGTATGTTCATAACAACTGGCGTCCGCATCAGTCAAAATGTGGTCTGCCCACCAGCAGCATCACAGCTCTTGGGAAAGTGTTGAAAAATTCAGAATCCTCAGACCTCATTCTGGACCTGAGGATCTGGATCTGCACTTTAACAGGATCCCACCCACACATGTGCCTCGCTCTCCATTACACCACGATGATTTCCAAGCCTACATACTAGCCCTGCACAGGGGCTCAGTCTTAAACACAGGCTTTCATTTCAACTTCTACAACAGAGATTTTATTAAAACCCCAAACCTAAACAAAACAAAAATGCTGTAAGATGTACAGACTCAAGTTAAAGTTTATAAAAAGAGTAGGGGCAGCATGAGAACAGCTGCATCTGATCTATATTAACTTCATAAAATTAAAGAGTGCCCATCAACTACCTTTACAATACAAAATCATAAGATCAGACATGGTCTGGATACTCTCATACCCACTTCTATTAATTCCAATGCCAACAGCATTGCTGTACTACTGGGTCCAAAATCCGTTGCAAAGGCTACACAGAGCTTACAGAATCACACCCATAGTCATGGGGTTTGCTAGGGAAGTTAACAGGTTGGCAACAAAATACAATTCTTTAGTGAGGACAACGTCTCAAGTGTGCTTATAAGCCCTTTGACCTTCAGCCACCTGACTTAGGTTCGTGTTATAAAGTCCTTTTAGCCTTACCAATTACAGCATCTTCTCTCAGGTCTTCACTAAGTTTTTGGCTCCTTGGGACAGCAGTGCCAAATCAGTTCTATCTGATGCCAGCCTCTAATTCTCTACAGTAGCTGCTGGTACTCACAGGTAGATATTATTCTGAATGGCATAGGACTCGCTGGCCCCAAATCACGTAGAAGCTGTTAAACCTGGTCAATGGTAAAACTGGTCAATCTCATAATGAATAACTTATACATACTTTATTTCAGGTTCTTACTTTTTCAATCTATATACAGACTAAACCATTTGGGTGGCTGAACTTTATGAGGAGGGATGTGGCATCAGGATTAGAGGAATACTCATCAACAGCTCTCATTATATAGATAAATTTTGCTTGCTAAAAATGAGGAGGACCTGAAGCATTTGCTAAAGAAGGTAAAGGACTATAGACTTCAATATAAATTGCAGCTCAACATCAAGAAGGCAAAGATTCTCACCACTGCGCCAATTTTCAGCACCCTGATAGATGGTGAAAAGATTGAGATTGATAACAATTTTATCTCACTCGATTCCACATTCAGTGCTCTTGGTATCAGTAGTTAGAAAATCAAAAGACAAATTGCATTTGTAAAATTTGCTGTCAGGGATCTCTCCAGAGGGCTGAATAGCAATGATGTCAAGCTAGAGAGTAAGATGTACCTGATCCAGGCTGTAGTCTTCACAATTACTTGCTATGCATCAGAGAGCTGGACAATGACTAAGGATGACAGAATTGATGCCTTTGTGTTGTGGTCCTGGAGTACATACCATATACTGCTAAGAGAACAAACAGGTTTGTCTTGGATAGAGTGAAACCAAGCTGCTCCTTGATGTAAAGAATTTTGAAGATCTGTCTCACACACATTAGGCATGTTGCCAGGACGAACCAGTTCTTGGAGAAGGGCATCATGCTTGGAAGGATGGAGGGACAGCATAAGAAAAAAACACCCTGGATGAGATGGATTGCCACTGTAACTAGGGTAATGGAGATAGGTATATCAGAGACAGTGAGATTGACTCAGGATAGGGCAGAGTTTAATGCTATTGTACATAGGCTCGCTATGAGTTGCAGTCAACTCGACAGCACATAACAACAAGAATCTAGTCATGTGGTGAAAGCCAAAGCTTCTTGCTAGGAAAGCCATCTTGAACAACAATAAATTCATATCAAGGTCCAAAGAGGAAAGTTTACTATCAATGGTACTATCAAATAACAAGTGCCCTACGGACCCACAAACTCTAAATTAGTCATCTTCATTGACCTGAAAGTGGTCAATGTAGGCTGATACTACCATGTCTGATCCTGGAGCTCATGTAAAAGGATGAACAGAGTACAATTTCTCTCTGAAAATGAGCTTGCTTCAGGACTTGTTTTCAGAGGAGGATGAGGAGCAACAGTGAAACTCTGTCAGCAACTAACAGTTTTTGAAATCTCCACACTCTGGCTCCCAGTTGAAAACAGAAGCAAGAAAGGGTTCATAGGCTCTTCAGTGAGACCTGAACATACGGAGTAACACATTTTACTATGCATGAGATTGACACCTTAATAATGCATTGTTTATGTATAGTTTTGGAACAAGTACTTTTAAAAATTGTGGTTTGAATGAAAATTTATGCAGGAATTGGTTTTTCATTCACTCATTTATACAGGCTTACCCCCACATCCCCCTCACTTCATCCTATAATGCGTGTTTTGTTCCAGATTGTTAACTGCATTACCTTTAATGTCCGATTATCCCTTCTTTTCAAATTGACCTTCTTTTCACCTATTCTTATGCAGTGTTCATTACAAGTACTTTTTCTTTTCATCCAAAGGTATTGATTGCAAGGAATAATATGCTAAAATTGTACAAAAGACTAATCCTTCCTCCAATAAAAATTCTTATATCTACACACTTTTCTTTGATTATCCAAACTTCTGCTAAGTTTCCTGCGGCTGTTATAACATAGAAGATTGATGCCCCTGGCCAACATACAAAGGAAGCTTGTTTTAGCAAGTGTGTGTCACTTTCTCTTCAAGTCTCTTTTTGGTTTTTTGTTATTGTTGTTGTTGTTCTGTTAATATAGTTTATATTTTAATTGTGATTTCAATGAAAGTTTACAGAAAAGTTAGTTTTTATTTATTCATTGTTGAACATCTTACCCCCTTGCTCCATTTCCCCTCTCCCAATTCACTTTTTTTTAAATAAAAAAATTTCATTCTTTGTTGCATCAAGTCTCTTTTTGAAAAGCAAATGCAGCAGATTGGCGGGTTGAGGCCAGGTGGTACAGGGCAATGACTACAAGCTTGAGGTATGGTCTCCTTCTCTAGGGTTTGTCTTCCTTTCCAGGAGCGCAAGGCTCTCAGGCCGACCCTGTTTGACCCTCTTCATTTTTCTGAAGCTGGAAGGATTGTAAGTATCGCCACATCAAGGGGGATGTGGGCCTTAATAGCAGGTCTGGAAAGAATAATGTTTAACCTATGGGGTTGGCATCAAAATGGTGGGATTGCCTCTTGTCCAAAGAACACAGAGGATAGGTTCTTGGAAGAATCTTAAACATATCATCTTTGACACCCCATTTCACAGATGAGAAACTTGAGCCTCAAGATATGTTTTACTCAGTGACATGACTGCAACACAGAGCAGGCCTTCCTGACATCTGGTGGGTACACTTCCCAATTTATTCCCCGCTTCCACTCTTGTGGGTCTGAAATGCAGGGCTTTTATTAAAGACCTCCCTTTGTTCTATGTCTTCAGAAGACAAAAACCATGTTGGCAGCGATGTTCCAGAAGGGCAAAAGGCCCTGTAACCACCCTGCAGGCCTACGGTCAGGCGTAGATGCACCAGCGCCTGGGCCCGGGTTTGGCTGACTGCTGTTCAGTGCAGCAGCTTTATGAAAACATTAAATGTCATTACTTATTTCTTCATGTCCAAAATGTATACTTCAACATTTTTCCTCTGTAGACAAGTGTCACTTTTACTGCAATCTTCAGGCCAGATGTTCCTGGTATAAGTGGTAACAGCTGCCATGCTGGCAAGAGTGTGGCTCCAGCAAAGTCACTTTCCTGAAGGGCCCCCAAAGCCCCTCTGGCAAAGCACTGATGTGACAGGAGAAACCCATACCTGGCTCTCCAGAGCTGCTCAGGAAACCACTGTGAAGGCTGGAAGAGGGGCATTTGAGGAGGGCAGACTGCCAAACCGCAGCTGCCATTCCCTCTCCTTCAATGATGAGCTAGAGTCCCCGGGTCGGCACAGCCAGGCTCTGCCTCTTTCCCTCTGGACTACCCTTCAAAGCAGTGTTTGTAGTGCCATCACCCATTATCCACATCCCCATTTGTCTCAGGACCAAGTTGTTCCCCTCGCTTTCTGTCACACTCACCATAGCCTCCTATGATCTTGGGTTGACATTCTATTGTTTTTGAATTTTCCTCAAGTTCCAGCCACCTGGTAGCATTTATCTTCTCAGTCCCCTGGGCCCTGGTGAATTCCTCAATAAGGTCCCATCTCCGAGTCAGCATTTCCAGAGAATACTGGCAAGTTTTGCATCTATCTTCAGCTAAGACCAAAGACTCCAGTCAGCCAAGAAACAACTCTTGCCTTTGCAATTTTTGGGTTTCCTGGCTAAACGGCCTATTATCCAAGAATGTCATCTTATTGAACGGGGCTGAATGTATACTTGTTAAGTGCCATCAGGTTAGCTCCAACTCATCGTGACACTGTGTACAGCTGAGTGGAACCCTGCCTGATCCCTGAGCGTCCTCATAGCCATCGTGTCAATCCACCTGAGGGTCTTCCTCTCTTTCTCTGACTCTACTTTTGCAAGCATAATGCCCATCTTCAAGAACCAATCTTTCCTGAAAACATACCCAAAGTATGTTAGACAAGGTCTCACCGTATCCTAAACTCAAACACACAGATCTGAACTCTCTTTCCACATAATATGACATAGGTACAGTTGGCTACAGGTTGATGCTCTTCCAAGAGTTGGTAAGCTCAAAGTCCTAGCTCCTTCCAATGAGAGTGAGTTCTGTATTTGACAGGAACCAGTCTTTGTAGGTGTGACTAGACTGTTTTCCTAGAAATGAAATGGCAATATGGAAGACCTTATAGGCCTGAATTTTCAAGAGGTCAGTAGTTGGCCAAGGTCTTCTGGGCAGAGTCTCCTGCAGAAGCAGTGGATTGGTAAATCTAGTCACTGCTTCTCTATCAAGGATGAGATGTTTCAAATGTGTGATGAAACAGCTTCATCCTCAGAAAAGACATTGTGGTAAAAAAAATCTGGGCTTTGAAACACATAGAACTGGCTTTTAGTCCTGAAATTACTAGCTACTTGGTCTGGGGAAAACTGCTTAACTACTTAAAGCCTCACTTCCCTCATCTGTAAAACTGGACTAAGTCTTGTTCTATAAGATTATGATGATTGAATAAACAATGTTTGTAAAGCAAGCACAAAAAGAGAACTAATTGATAAATGCCATTTCCTTGGTTGATCACGTCTTTAGCTTACTGCTCTTGATGGACAATCTCTGCACAAAAACAAAGATAGCTTTCATGCTTGCTCCAGCAGTGTAGTCAGAGCGCCTGTACTAGTCATTACACCAAAGTGTTTCCGTTCGATGTGCATCCTCTAAGCTCTGTTGTCTCACTGAGACTGAAATGCTATAAACTTTACTTGTTTTCTGTCAGCTGTCTTCCTTTTAGACTGTGAAGAAGGAATCTTAGGGAGAAACTGAAAGGCAGCTTGTTCACTGCATCTGACAAGGTGACCTTAAAAATGGCCCTTAACTTGAGCATCCTAAGTTGGTTCTGGCTTCCAACTTCTTTCAGCCTCCACACATCTTATAATCAGCATTATTATGTCTTAGGTGGTACCATCAGCAACTGACCAGGGTCTTCTCCTCAAATGGCTGGGCCTTTGTGCCACAGACTTCTCCTGAGCTCTCTAGAACCTCAGTTTAGTGAGTTCCCCTTGCTTTATCCTTGTTTCTCTACTTCTATTATCTTATGCGTTACTACAGTTAGTGCTTTTGCACTTCTTCAGAACCCATTTAAGCACTTTCCCACATTAAATCCTCTGTTTAAATACCTAATGCAGCTTCTGTAGTCTCCCCACACTACCCTGATCTGTACTTATTTTCCTGACATTTTTTATGATTTAGTATTTATTTGTTCCAGAGAAAATTATCCTGGTTTTCATAACAAATGATGAGGTCATTTTAAGTATCATTACCCCCTTTAGAATTTTTTTCATGAAAGCACCTGCACAAATTGGGTTTCTTGCTGTGGATTTCTGTAAATTCTTTCTGATTCAGGTTCATCCATATTTATTTTTTATGTCTTGGAAAAAGAAATTTCCATTCATTGTTTAAAGATGAAGCCCCTTGAATACAAGTTAGTGTTGAAGCTACAGAAGCACTAGAATATCATCTATTTTCTGTAATTGTATTAATTAATTTATAGGGTAGGAGTCCTTGTAACACAGGGTTAAGAGCTTGGCTGTTAATTGACAGATTGGAAGTTCAAGATCACCCAGAAATGCCTTAGTAAAAAAGTCTAGAAATCTACTTCTACAAACTAGTCATTGAAAACTTAATGGAACACACAAGGGGTCACCATGAGTTGGAATCAACTTGACAGCAACTGAACTAGTGTATTATTACAATTTTGCATGCATGTTTTAGTTAATAAAATTTGACTAATTGGTAATTGTCCACATGTCAAAAAAAGGTGAACAAACAGAATATGGAACTTATCAAACAATGCCATTAATATCATGTGCAAGTAAAATCTTTCTGTCCATTATTAAACAACAGTTAGGACAAGTACAACAGGAAACTACCAGACATTCAAGCTGAATTCAGAAGAGACCATGGCAGAAGGAATATCGTTCTTGAAGACAGATGGATTGGGCTGAAAGCAAAGCATACTAGAAAGGTGTTTAGTTGTGTGAAATGAAAAGGCCTTTGACAGTATGGATCATAGCAAAGTATGTCCAACATTCAGAAGAATATAAATCTCAGAACACTCAATTGTGCTCATATGAGACCTATATCTAGACTAAGACTGATGTCTGAGAAGAGCAAGGGAACACTGAATGGTTTAAAATCAGGAAAGGTATGCATCCAGATTGTATCTTTACCTCAAATCTATTCAATCTGTATGTTGAGCAAATCATTTGAGAGGCTGGACTCTATGAAGAAGAATATGGTATTAGGATTGGAAGAAGACTCATCAACAACCTGTGTTATGTACATGATGAAAACTTTTCTTGCTAAAAGTCAGTAGGACTTGAAACACTTAACTGAAGAAGACTAGAGACTACAACCTTCAGAATGGGATACATCTCAATGTCTAGTAGACAAACATTCTTGATACTGCACCAATAGATAACATGACATCATGATTGGTGGAGAAAAGATTTGAGTTGCCAATGACTTCATTTACTTGGATCCATAATCAACACTCATAATAGCAGTAGTCAAAAAATCAAAAGACATAGTACATTGGGAAAATCTGCTGTCAAGGACCTGTCTAAAGTTCTAAAAAGCAAAGGTATCAGTTTAAAGACTATGGTGTGCTTAATCTATGCCATAGTATTGTCCAATTGCTTCCTACACACCTGAAATCTAGACGTGAATAAGTCTGACAGAAGAAGAATAGATTCCTTTGAATTATGGTATTGATGAAGAGTGCCAAATATCCCACAGACTGCCAAAAGAACAAACAAATCTGCCTTGGAGAAAATGCAGTTAGGGTGCTCCTTGAAAGCAAGTCCCACTTTATTTGGTCATATTTTTCAGAAGGAATTATTTCTTGAAGAAAGATTTCATTCTGAAGAAATATAGAGGGTTAGTGAAAGAGAGGAAGACCCTCATTGGATTTATTGACACAGTGACTGCCATGATGAGCTTGAGCATGACCAAGATCATGAAGACGGCACAGGGCAGGACAAGACTCGGTCTGTTGTTCACAGGGGCACTATTAATTGTAATCAATTTGATGGCGCCTAAGGGCAACAACAACCCAAACTCACTGCCGTCAAATCAATTCTGATGCCTGGTGACCTCATGTATTAAAATAGAGCCCCTTTCGTGGATTTTACTGGCTATCTTCTTTGAAGAATCAGATTACCTGGATTTTTTCATGCATTATTACTTGGTAAATTTGAAACAGCAACCTTTCGACTGATAGCTGAGAATAAACTATGTGTGCCACCCAGCATCATTAAGTTTGTTTATGGAACTGTTAATATTTCTTATTTGAATAACATTGCACTTACCAATCTCTTCTTACTCCAGTAATTTCAGATCTCTATATCTGAAGAGCATAGAGAGAGATAGGTTGCCCTAGTGGACAGAAAGTGATGCTTTCAAGCCAAAGGTGGGTGACTTTAATCTGTGGCCCCCAGGCCTACTTTTAATTGGTTTTGGTGAAACATTCTTCTAAGTCGTATAGCTCAGGTCTGTCCACTTTCTGTATAGAGGTAACACGTGGTTGCTGTGAAGCTGAACACTGTGACACTAATGTGTAAAATGTGATAATGGTTACTCATTGTGGACAGTGTTTGCTGGAACTTGGAAACAAACAGGCTTGGAAGCAGGCGTGGCATCCACTTCTGAAGAAGCTTGCCTCCAGAAACTCCATGAACCTGGAGAAAGGATGAAAGTTATACAAGTGTTCAGATCTTTTGTTCATAGAGTCACCTACAACTCCAAGGAACTTAACAGCAACAACATGTCTGAACAAAGAAGTACCTTTATCTCCAAACTCTACTCCTATCATTCCACTTGTCTTACATACCTGTGCTTTGGTTTTTGTGATGTTCCCTGCTCAGAACTCTCCTTTCTCTTTACCCCATTCAACCCTTAAGACAATTGCAGATGTCTCTGCCCTTAGAAACCTTGAGTAGGTGTTCCAGACTACTACCACATGGCCTTTCTGTACAGTGTTATTCTTCTCTGATATAACCCCTATTACTGCTCTTTCCACATCATCCTGAAACCACTACTTCATGCATGTCTCCTCTAGTGAGCTTCTCCACAAACAACAAGGATAAACAATGAGTCTGTGCAACTCTGCACTCACAGTACATAACACAATGCTTGTCATACACGAGGTGTTTGATAAATGTTTGTTGACCTCAACTTAATACTTTTTTGCTGAATGATTGAGTGACGTCAAATCCATGAGCTGCAATGTTTCTCCCCTGGACACATTTATCTCCTTCTTCCCCTGCCAAAACCCCAAAGATTGCTTCTCTGTGCTGTATAATCTTTCTTTCAGGTCTCTGACACGCGGAACACATGTAATCATTCCATTATGAGGCCTGGCACTAAGTTTGAGCTGAGCGTGCAGATTTATTAGATCTTGTACCAGGAAGCCAGTGAGGCAGAGGGTTTAGAGGGATTTCCAAAGGGAATGTAAACTGTTCACGAGCCCTTGTTCTTCCAGGCAGTTCTATGCTCCCGCGGGAGACTCAACTGTCCATGAAGATTGTGTTTCTCCTTTTTCCTTTGAGATGTGCAGTCAGGCTTGCCGTGGACTGACATGTGGAGAAAACTCACACGTCTTCTCCAAGGCAATGAGCAGCTTGCACCTGGTACATTCATGGCAGCTCCACGTAAAGGCTAAGATGCTCAGCACTAGCGTACAGTTCCTACCAAAAAACATGCTGCAGACAGTTGACACATAGGCTCATTTTAAGAAGCATTTCATGCACTAGCTAGTTTGCTTGTGAATAATTCTTCTTGGAAAGAATGATATTGAGTGGAGAGGATGAAAACACCCAGTGAGTATTTTAAACTTCCTCAAGTCTTTTTAATAATAGTTCTCTCCAGAAAAATTTGTTTTTTAAATTCTCTCCAATCTTTAAAGTTCAGATTAAATCCTATCTTTCCCAAAAAGTTTTAGTAACCATTCTGGATTCTATTGTTGTTGTTGTCAGGTGCTGTCACATCAAAACCAACTCAATGTGACCCTACCCACAAAATCACTGCCGGCATTTAGGACTCCTTTATTTCCTTAATGATTTTTAATATTTTGTTGGGTTTTTGGATAAGGTTTACACAGCAAATGTGGTACTATACATGATATCACTTTCTATGCATCAGAAAGCTGGACAATGATTAGGGGTGATAGGAGAATTGATGCCTTTGAGCTGTCTTGCTGGGGAGGAGTACTGAATATACCATGAACTGTTAAGAGAACAAACAAGTTCATCCTAGAGAGAGTTAGACCAGGCTGCTCCTTAGAAGCAAGAATTCTGAAACTTCGTCTGACATATTTTGAACATGTTGCAAGGTGGGACCAGTCCTTGGAGAGGGACATCATGCTAGGGAGGGTGGAAAGCCAAGCTAGAGAGGAAGATCGTTGATGAGATGTATAGATTCAGTGACTGGAGTGATAGGGATAGATGTGTCAAAGATAGTAAGATTGGCACAGTATAGAGAAGGGTTTAGGCTGTTGTACATAGGGTCACTGTGAGTCATAGGTGACTTTGTAGCACATAACAACAACAACATAATATTCAAGGGCATTGCTTACGCTTTTTACAAAGTGTCAGTGTTCTCATTATATATATTCTGGTAGTCTGAGTGTCCACTGATTTAGCTTCTTTGTCCTTCTTACCTTTTCATCTTTGGTCCAGGGTAAATGTTGATGATTCTCATTTATATTATTATTTGAAAAAGTGTAGTACTCATGAATGGCATTATTGTTCTGGGGGGTTTTTGGCATTATTGTTTTATGAGAAATTCTATCTATTAGCTAATAAGTAAATACCAGGAGTACTTTGATTTTGAGGCTTAAAGGGTACCTGAGGGCAAGAGGGATTTCCTCCAATTAGTGTAAGTCCAGCAAGAGTGATTTTCTTTGAATTTTGCTCAGTATTTTTCTCCCATTCTACCCAAGACCATCTATGGTCTCTGGATGGAATGGTTGGTAGTGGACACCCAACACCATTTAGTCATTCTGGTTTCAAAGTTATCCAGTAGACTAGTTTATTCTTTGAGCCATTTGTTCCTCCTTTTTCTGTTGCTGCAGACACTTAGAGCCCATAGTTAGATCTTTAGATGCCTGCTCGCAAGTTTTAAAAACCCAGATGCTCTCACCAATGTAGAATGTAGAACATTATCTTTATGAACTATGTAATGCCAATTGACCAAGTCACCCCATGAGACCTTGGAAGAATGCTCTTTAAGCTCTGAAGATGGATAGCTCTCAGTGCAGGATTTTATTGCATTGTCTTTAAAGAACAGTTAAGTGCAAAGAGACCTGGACTGGGATTTATAAAGCTCACATACTTGTTCCAGGTGTCTTGCCATGTTGATTTAAAGAATTTAAATTTTGTGACATTTTCTCTTCAGTTTTCTCTTTCCTGTTTTTTCGCCACCCCCCCCCCTTTCTCCTAATGTCCCTTCTCCTTTTCCTCCCTCCTCATTCTCTTATAGTTTTTTTCTTCTTCTTCTTCTTCTTGCTTTTTCTTCTACAATGTGGAACAACAGAAATGCCTGCCATGCTGCATTCCATATTTATGGAGAGAATCTAATGGCATGTGTGTGAAAAATACTGCAAAGGCTATAATGTGGACATAAGTAAGGGAGGAAGACTTAAAAAGAAGAGGTGTACTTGGTCCTTTTCCAATAAATCCTAATGTCCTTCAGGAAAGAAATGACAAAAGGAGACTGGGGTTTCCAAAGGCTCAACAGATTTGGGAGGAGTATATTTTAGAGAGCTAGAGGTCAAGTTTGAATTTGAAGAATGATTGCTATAGAAGTGTTCTTCAAGGGGTCTGACATCAAAGGATAACTGGTGTTGGAACTCAACCCCAAAAATAGCCAGAAAAGTTGTCCCATCTTTCATCCATTATCCATTAATTCATTTCGCAGTGGATGAGTACCATGTGTACCAGTTATTGTGCAAACCAACAAAAATGCAGAGGCAAAGATGGCACAATCCTGTTATCTCTAGAGTTTCTAAGCTACTGGGGGAGATATGCAAATAGATGGGTATGCAAATGCAGAGTAATACATTTTAGAACAGATTGGAGCACAGGGTGTATTGGAAAAGTGGGGGGTGACCATCTTATTCTGTTTTGTGAGTCTGATGTGGGCTTCCCAGATAAGATGACATCACTTTCAGGGTTGTGAATAAAAAATAAACTAAGATCAGAATCTTAGGCCATGGACAGTACTGAGAGAGATTTATGATGAAACTAACGAAGCTTAACTGTTAACTGTCTTCACTTGTATTGGGCCCTTTTCAAGACCCTGAGAGATGTCCCAACAAGATAGGGCTTTTTGTAAATCTTGCAAATATACTTAACTGAGATTCATTAAGACTACTGTGTTTTTCTTTCCACTTTGACTTTCTCTCATGTAAGAAGAGTTTTACCTCTTACAACCTACTTTGTAGGCTGATAAGGCATCATGTGACATGAAGGTGAGAAATAGGTGCTTTGTAGTATAAATGTGCCCTGAGGTGCTCCACTAGAAGAGAGAGATAAGAGCATGTCCCCGTGTAAGATTCATCTTTATCTTATTTATATTTTTAGAAGCAGGAGTGGCAACCACTTCCTAAACAACATGCCTCGGGAAACTCTATGAACTATGATAAATGTCAATAGTTATAGAAAGGCTTCAGGCCTTTTGTTCATAGGGTCGCTATGAGTCACGCTCGACTGGAAGGCAATCAACAACAACAACAACACACACACACACGTGCGCACACACACGTGCACACCCACATGCACACATACACGGATATAGATATGGATATGGATACCAAGAGAGAGAGGCAGGCTGGTCTACGTTAAATTCTTCTAATCTTGACATTTATATGAAAAAAACTTGATGAGGCCTTACCAAATCCTAAAAAAAAAAATACAATATTATCAATAAAAAGTTATGAATGAAAATAAAGTGGCCGAAATAGTTCTGTTGAGAGTGTTACTGTTGAGCTGATTCCAACTCATGGCTAACCCATGTGTTACAGAGAACTGTTTCACAGGATTTCCTTGGTTGTAGTCTTAAGAGAAGTATATTACTAGATTTTTCTTTCCATTTCACAACAACCACCACTCCTTAAGTTAACAGTCAAATGTAAACTATTTGAACAACTTAGTGTTGTTTTTTTTTTTTTGTTATGTGTTATTGAGTCACCTGCGACCCACAATGACCCTATGTATAGCAGCTCTGAAGCCTGCCCTGTCCTTACCCTGTCTCACCATTTCTGACACACCAACCCCCATTGCCCCAGATACTGTATTAATCCATCTCATCTGAGGTCTTCCTCTCCTGCGCTGTCCCTCAACCCTTCTGAGCAGAATGATCTTCTTCAAGGACCGATCTCTCCTGCTCACGTGTCCAAAGTATGTGAGACCGAGCTTCAAAATCCTAACCTCCAAGGAGAAACTTGGTTTCACTCTCTCCAAGACAGACCTATTTGTTTCCTTGGTGGTCCATGATATGTTCAAGCCACTTTTCCAGCACCACAACTCAAAGACATCTGTTCTTCTGTCATTCTTAGTCATTGTTCAGTTCTCTGATGCATAGTAAGTAATTGCAAAGATCATGGCCTGGATTAGGCACACCTTAGTCTCTAGAACAACATCTTTGTTTTCCAGTACTCTGGGGAGTACTGAGAGCAGATTTTCCCAGTGCAATTTGTCTTTTGTTTTCCTGACTCCTGGAGCCAAGAGCTTTTACACATGTGGGGCCACCATAAGCCTGAATGTACTCTGTAGCAATTGATAAGCTAGTATAAAATCATTAAAGTCTGTAAAACAGCTAATTTCTACAATAATGAATAAAATGAAATAAATCTACAAATCTGTGGCTTAAGGGAAGTTGAATGTCTTCATCATAGGAATTTGCATAGAAAAGCATTTTTTTAATTCAACTTTTTAATTTTTATATATATTTTAAATTTTATACTAGTTTATTTACAAAATTCTAATACTTTGTTTTAGAGATTAGATTCTTTCAATTTCCCTCACCTCCCACCATCAAATTGCACAATTTCACGATTAATCCCCCCACACACACACATCCTCATCCCTCTGCTTCCACCCTCTCTCCCCCCACCTTGGATCCTTATATTTATCCTTCAATAATGGTTTTATACAATATTTATCCTTGTGGGGCTCTCCCATTCCTCCCAAGTTAGGTAATTTACAAAATCATTGCTCCTGCATGCTGCATAGTATTCCATTGTGAGAACACACCATAATTTCTCAATCCATTCATTTGTGGTTGGACATTTGGACTGTTTCCCTACTTCAATCTCATGAGCAGAAATTCAAATAAATCCATGAGAATACCAAGTACAATTTGTGGGATAGATATTTACTATTTAATCAGAAAATAAAAATTTAAAATATTTATTACACGTCATTATATAAATCTAAACAGAACATATATTTAAAATTTTAAGTGTTATCCTGTCAAAATAAAGCCCTAGCTGTGTAGGTGTGTCAAATACATGCCACGAATATATTTTGAAATATGAATTCTTTTTTAAATTATCTAATTTTTAAAAATGTAGCTGAATTGAAAAATCTTCATTTATAACAAAGTAATTGAGAAGAAACTTCTATTTCATTTCTTCTAAATACATACATTTTGGAAGTCCACTTTACAGTTGATTTTGCTCTATATTTAGCAGAGTGAACCAGAGAAGGATGGGCAATCTTCTCCCATGCGATTAAAATCTTCTGAAAACCAGCCAACATGTCAGCTATGGGTCAGTTCCAACTTGATGGTACATAAGAACAACATTTAGTAGAGGGAAAACTATTTGGGAATACAAGCTTGAAGACAATGGCACAGAAAAAGCTATCAATTCAAATCCTTATGTTTGTGCTAAAAAAAGAAAACCAAAGGTTTTTGATTTCTGTGTGAAGCATGAGTTTCAGAGTTGCTAAGTGCTTTCAATATCACATCTGGGTGCTCAGATTATAAAATCACAAAAAGAAGTTATGTGGAATTTCTTTTGAACAGAACAATAAATAACTTGATTTCCAGGGAGAAATCATTGTGCAGAACAGGTAGAAATTAACTCAGATCTGGGGTTGATGGAGTGTAGACACTGTGTGTTGACCCTCATCTGAGGATATACTCAGGTGTCTACACTGTGCCTCTGTGTCAGTGGGAACGAAGGGTACTCTAGTTCCTAGGTGAGAACTTCTGAATTGAGCCTGGTCTCAAAAGGCCAAGATAAAAAGTACGTGTATGTTATGGCAAGGTTTGTTCTTTGACCATTGACTTCTGCCATCTTGACCTATTTTCTCTCTGTTGACCTCTTTCACCTCAGACCTTGACTTCTTGAATCCATCCAAAAGCTTATTTACATGCAGTCCTTTTGTAAACTTTGATTAATCTAACAGCAATTTCTCTTCTGAAGGTTTATAGTCCTTCATGAGACCGTAGTATCTTTCAGCAGAGTGAAATATTTTTAAATTTTATTTTACATCCATTTGCACACGAGATTCACATATATTGGCTTTCATTCATTTACATTGTGTTTCACACATCCCTTTATTCACATTGTGTTTCATATGATCATTCCCATACACTGTGTTTTATAAAATTAACCATCATTGATTTATGCCCCCTGTTCACCTTCTCAGATCTCCATTGTATCTTTTCTAATTCCTTTACCCCCTCCCTCTACTCACCAAGCTCTGATCCCAACATATCCCATCTTTCATATCCTCAGCCCTCCTGCCCCTATTCCTTCCCTGTTTGAATTTTTACTTGATTTTTGTCAAGAAAAAGCTGTATTATAGTATTTATTTTCTCTTTCCCTCATTTTCCTACATTATGATGTAGATACTGCCCCATAGTAAACTGAAATGCCCCAAACAAAGCAACTGGCAACTTCCTGACCGCATGCTGATGGGTCTAAGACTGGGGTTACAGGAAAAACGAAAATGAGAGAGGGAGAGAGCTCCTCTAAGACACTCTGTTGACTGTTGCCACTGCAGCAGTTCACCTCCACAGAGCACTGCTCAATGAAGAATCCCAGAATGTCACAGTTTGAAAAGACCCTTGAGATTTTATTATCCCACTAATTTAATAGTTTAGAATACTGGGGCCAAGAGAGATAAATTTTGCTAAAGAAAGGATGCTAGAGAGAGCCAAGCAGGCACTGGAATCCTGGTTTGGTGGCTCTGCCCAGTGCTCTGTCTGTGCCGAACATCTGCACCTTTTAAGAAATATTGTCTCAAGAGCGTGAATAAACCAAGTATGAACATTTACATTATGATTAATAAAGTCCTGGCTACAATGCCATTTCATTGAAGGATTTCAGTATGGTATCCATTGCCATTTCACTGACGGATTTGAATGTGGTATCCATGATCCCTCCACCAGCTAATTTGCTCTGATGAGTGCGCTGTCTTCCAGGAGATGAGAGGTGGGTGAATGATACCTAGCTAGGGAATGGAGCTTACAGAGTTTCTGAGAAAGTAAAATCACAGCAGAGTTTAGAGCTTATTTTTAACCTCTCTTCTTTCAAATAATTCTATTTATGTTTCTAATACATGAAATAGTTAACTCTGTAGCAGGAGATTCAAAGACGGTACCTAATCCCAGCTTGATGCAATTACTTTAACATGAATTTAAAATAAAATTAAAGTTAACAGCTTAAACTGATGTTTGAGGGTTTTAAAAAGATTTCGTTTCCTTTGGAACCACTATGTCATTTGATCCAGTACAATCTTTCTGAGCTCGATGCATAACATCTTTACCCAAGTACCATTACTACCAGATTATGCCCATAGGTTGAGTTACAAATGTCTAAAAATCTTAAAATTATTAAACTCAGATTAGAGTGTTCAAAGACTATGGTGTTATTTTAGTCCCCTGCCATATCCTCCATTTACTATAAACTTGTTATATTGGCATTCAAATAAAATGTCATAAAGCAAGTATGTAAGAAGGTGTTTGGGGTTTGTTTCAGGCTTCTGTGAGCCAAGTTTTCATGGCAACCAAGATGTATAACAGAAACACTCAAATGGTCTTCAAAAGAAAAAACTGCTGAGCCCAGCTTAGGGGCAAAGGAACTTCTAAGTTGG
Organism: Elephantulus edwardii; assembly: GCF_000299155.1. Lineage (NCBI taxonomy): Eukaryota > Metazoa > Chordata > Mammalia > Macroscelidea > Macroscelididae > Elephantulus > Elephantulus edwardii. The sequence continues at coordinate 19,640,424 of NW_006399759.1, read as the reverse complement.
AGATGAGCTTGTCAGAATTCTTGGACAGGAAGATTATCACCTAGGGTTGCCTCAGTGGTACGTTAAGGCCTCTAAGTGTTCATGCTTCTAATACCTTTGTATCAGATGAAGCTTCATGGAATTTGTAGAGGTTATAACTGGAAGGACCATTCTATTCCAATTCAGCCAAACCTCTTGCTTTATAAAAAAGGAATTGGAGACCCAGACCTACAATTTGTTCATATTCTCAGAGGCTTGCTTCTATACTCAAAGCAGATGCACAGGAGTATTCTTTTACCCAAGTTTTTACTTTTAGTGAATTCTCTTTTTAGTCATTGTTGAGTATAAATTACAAAGCTAACCACCATGGTTTATTATTTTGAATTAAAATAAAACAATGCAAGGGTAAGTGTGATGGGCTTCTTCAGTTCAAACATTGCCTCCCTGTACCATGTGTCACGGGATTCCCAGAACAATCTATTTACCAGATCATTCCCCAAAGGCCCAGCTCAAGGAATCAAGTCCAAGGTGATTTCCTTTCTGGATAAGGAATTTGTTAGAGCTGAAATAGCCCACTTGCACTGAGAGAAAGGGAGCTCTGAAATCCAAAGGAACACTATAAGAGGACTTACCTGGAATGATGCTGCTCCAGAGCAGTGTGAGGTGGATCCATGGGTTGCAAACCTATAAAAGGTTTCAATCTGTGTTGTAACCACTACAGATTGCAAACTATGTGAACTGTCCCAGAGCTGCCCATCTAACCCTAAACTTTAAGATAGTATCCATAGCTCTCTAACCCAGCAATACTAAAAATAACAACAATCAAATCTATTCAAAATCATAGAGACCCCAGGTGTGTCAGAACAGAAATGAGCTTTACAGGGGTTTTAATGGCTATGATGTCTCAGAAGAAGAGTATTGATTGTTTTTCTGAGTTGTCTCTGGGTGAACTTGTTATTGTTATGTGCCACCAAGTCACCTGGGACTAATAGTGATCCCATGTACAACAGCTTTGAATCCTGCTCTATCCTGAGCCAATCTTACTGTTTCTGACACAACTACCCTCATTACCCCAGTCAATGAATCAATCCATCTTCCTCTCTTGCTCTGTCCCCCCCGCCCCCCGCAAGCATGATGTCACCCTCTAGGGATTGGTCTATCCTTGCAATATACCCAAAGTATAAAAGACAGAGCTTCTGAATCCTTGCCTCCAAGAAGCATTCTGGTTTCATCCTCTCCAGTACAAACCTGTTTCTTTTCCTAGCAGTCCATGTTATACTCAATACTCTTCTCCAGCACCACAGCTCAAAGTCACAAAGAAGGAGGAACAGTTGTAAGCAGATACTAGTTATTGGAACATAGAATATGAAAAGCATGAGTGTATAAAACAGTGCATCTAAATTCCAAAATCAATCTCCACAATAGTCTATGTTTTTCCTCTTGCCAAAGGGGCCCTTTAGAGTAGTGAGAGAAGCTCTCCACCCTAAAACCTACATCATCCCTTTTCAGCAGGAAGTAACTAAGAGAATACACCGTCCCCTTTTCCTTATGAATCAGGGTGAAGTCTCTCTCAGGGAGGAGTGATAGGGAATGGCAAAGGACACACTG
>NW_006399759.1:19630587-19638737 GCF_000299155.1 Elephantulus edwardii | reverse complement strand
ATCTCTATTTGCAACTTTTTGAGAAAGCGCCATACTGCCATCCACAGTGGTTGCAGCATTTTACACTTCCACCAACAGTGAATAAAGGTTCCAGTTTCTCCAAACCTCGCCAGTGTTTGTTACTTGCTGTTCTGTTAAATTTTGCTATTTTGACTGGGTTGAGATGATATCTCATAGTTGTTTTGATTTGCATCTCTTTTAGAGCTAGGGATTTTAATCACTTCTTCATGTGCTTGTTAGCCATCTGAATATCATCTTCTGTCAAGTGCCTGTTCATATCCTGTTCCCATTTTTCTATTGGATTTACCTTTATCTTGTTGTGGTGCTCAAGTATTTTATAAATTATGCATATGAGTCCTTTATTTGATATGTTATTACCAAATACATCTTCCCAGTCTCTGGCTTCCCTTTTTACCCTGTTGGAGAAGTTTTTGGATGTGCATAGGGATTTGATTCTTAGAAGATCCCATTCATCTACTTTATCTTCTCCTGGTTGTAGGTTTTTCAGGATACTTGGAAGACTGTTTATGTTGTGGATTAGGACTTCTAGTGTTGTTCCTAGCTTTTCTGTAATGAAAAGTCCTTGATTTTAGTCCTAGATCAGTGATCCACCTTGAATTGTTTTTTGTGTATGGAGTGAGGTGTGGTCTTGCTTGAGTCTTTTGCATATACTTTTCCAATTTTGCCAACACCATTTGTTAAAAATGCTGTTGTTTCTCCACTCAACTGATTTCATCTCCTTGTCAAAAATCAGTTGATCATAGATAGATGGGTCGATCTCTGAGTTCTCAATTCTATTCCATTGATCTATGTGTCTGTCATTGTACCATTACCATGCTGTCTTTACCACCACGGCAATGTAGTAGGATTTGAAATCAGGGAGTGAGATACCTCCTACCTTTCTTCTATTTTAAGGAGTGCTTTGCTTATTCGAGACTTCTTTCCATTCCAAACGAAACTGGATATTGCCTTTTCCATCTCTTTGAAGAATGGGATTGGTATTTCTATTAGGATTTCATTAATTGTATAAATTGCCTTTGGTACTATTGCTATTTTCACAATATTGAGTCTTCCTATCCATGAGCAAGGGATATTCTTCCACTTCTCAAGATCACTTTTTGTTTCTTGTAGTAATGTTTTGTGATTTTCTTTGAATAGATACGCTGTGCTTCTCATTGAATTTATTCCCAAGTGTTTAATCTTGTGATTAGCTATTGTGAAAGGTATTGTTTTTCTTAGTTTCAGCTCTGTACTCTCTGTCATTGTAGATAAATCCAACTGATTTTTGTATGTTGATCTTGTAATCTGCCACTTTACTAAATTGGTCCACTGTGTCCAATAGTTTTCTTGCTGAGTCTTTAGGGTTTTCTAAATATACTATCATATCATCTGCACAGAAAGATAATTTTACCTGCTCTTTGATAATTTGGATACCTTTTATTCCCTTCTCTTGCCTTATTGCTATAGCTAAGACTTCCAAAACAATTTTAAATAAGATAGGTGATAGTGGGCATCCTTGCCTAGTTCCTGTTCTTAAAGGGAATTTGTTTAACCTCTCTCCGTTGAGAACAATGTTGGCTCTTGGGTTTTCATAAATACTTTTTACTATGCTGAAGAAATTCCCCTCTAATCCTATTTTGTTGAGTGTTTTAATCAGGAAAGGGTGTTGGATTTTGTCAAAGGCCTTTTCTGCATCAATTGATAGGATCATGTGGTTCTTGTTTGCATTTGGACTTTTCATTAGCATCCCCACATAATACAAATTATTCTACCAGGGCATCTTTTCAACTTTCTTAGGTTGAACAAATTATCTTAAGGTTAAAATGTCTTAATATTCTACTTATTTCTTTGGGCTTCTCTATTCAGTATTATTTTGACTAGGTAACTCTTTACTATCTTGCTAGTTCTCAGAAGGATTTGAAATAATTTTTAAAATGTTTCATGTAATATTTATATATCATTCTTAAACGGAACAAAACTAACCATGGAGAGCTGGACAGTGACTAGGGATGATAGAAAGAGAATTGATGCCTTTGAGCTGTGGTGCTGGAGAAGAGTGTTGAATATACCGTGGACTGCTAGGAGAACAAACAGGTTCATCCTGGAGAGGGTGAAGCCAGAATGTTCCCTGGAGTCAAGGATTCTGAAGCTTCGTCTGACATAATTTGGGCTTGTTGCAAGGAGGGACTGGTCCTTGGAGAGGGACATCATGTTTGGCAGAGTGGAGGGACAGCATAGGAGAGGAAGACCCTCGATGAGATGGATCAATTCAGTGATTGGGGTGGTGGAAGTAGGTGTGTCAGGGACAGTGAAGTTGGCACAGGATAGAGCAGGATTTAGGGCTCTTGTACATAGGGTCGCTATGAGTCGCAAGCGACCCAACAGCACATAATAACAAATAACAACAACTCAAGCTCATTGCCATCAAGTTGAAACTGACTCATAGGTGACCCCTTCCTTGGGTTTCCAGGTTGTAAATCTCATGGGAACAGATTGTCCATCTTTTTTTCAGGGAGCACCTGGTGGATTTAAATAGACAAAGAGGCTCAAACTTCGGATTAGCAGCGTAATTCCCTATAGACTATCTGAGCTTATTATTGTTGTAGTGTGCTGTCGAGTCAGAACTGACTCATAACTTACACTCCAATAGGTTTTCAGAGGCAGTAATTGCATGAGTGGAGATTGCTCATCTTTCTCCCTTGAAGCTGCTGGTATATTTGAACCATATGGCTTTGGGGCTGTCAGTGTAACTTCTTACTACTAAGCTACCAGAAAGAATATCATATCAATTATGTTGTTGTTGATTGCCTTAGAGTTGAGCAGTACTCATAGTGACCCTATGAACAACAGGCCTGAAGCCCCTCTACAACTGTCTACATTTATCAAAGTTCATAGAATTTCTCGAGGCATGTTTTTTAGGAAGTGGATGCCACTCCCGCTTCCAAACTTGTCATAGTATGCTATCGTTGTTACGTACCATTGAGTTACCTGCGATGTATAGCAACCCTATGTACAGTAGCTCTGAACCCTTCCCTTTCCTTAGCCAGTCTCACTAATTCCGACAAACCAACCCCAATGCCCCAGTTACTGTATCAATCCATCTAATCCAGAATCTTCCTCTCCTGCACTGTCTGTTCACCCTACTGAGCATGTCATCCTTCTCCAAGGATTGATCTTTCCTGGCAACATGCCCAAAGTAAGTGAGGCAGAGCTCCAAAATCCTAGCCTCCAAAGAGAGACTTGGTTTCACCCTCTCCAAAAAAGATCTATTTGTTTTCTTGTCTGTCCATGGTATGTTCAAGACTCTTCTCTAGTACCACAACTCGAATTCATCTATTCTTCTTCTGTCACTCTTAGTCATCATTGCCCAACTCTCTGAAGCATAACAAGTAATTGAAAAGACCATTGCCTGGATTAGGTGCGTCTTGGTATCTAGACTGACATTGTTGCTTCTCAGCACTCTGGAGAGGTCAATGATAGCAGATTTTTTCAATGTAATTCATCTTTTGATTTCCTGATTGCTTGGCTAGATATCTGCACTTATCTCACTGAACACAACTAAATATCTTGGATAAAAATTTTAAAATCCTGTATTTTATCTTCCCAAATTAAACTCATTAATATTCTTTTAAAATATTGTTTTGCTGTTTGTTAAAATTAGATTATATATGGCAGACAGAACTTGTATTCCCTATCTTAGAAGTATCTTTCTAGTTTTGAATTTTTATATATTTATACATGTGTACAGAATTGGACTCAAAGGATGGCTTATTCATCATCTTAATTTCTTTCCTTATTCAGTATTACAATTACAAAAACTCCCATTTCCTTGTTTCCATATGGAAACATTACAGTAATATTTGGGGCTTTACTACATTCTTATTCATTCTTTCCCCTGGGATGAGCGAAGAATCATCTGATTGTTAAATTTGGAAAAATAAAGATTCTTATCTCTTTCTATTTTGGGTGCCACTCTTACTCTAAGACACAAACATTCAGTTCCATCCTCTAGAGGTCAAGATTTTCTATTTTGTGGAAAATGTTAACAGCTTTAAACTCTTGTCAGTGAACTCGGCAAGTTTGTGTCACTAAGAGAAATGGCTAGGGAATTCAACAGACATGAACCACATTCTTTTAGTAAGCTAGATCAATAATATAGCTAAAATATTTTATCTTTGATCAACTTCTCTCAGTTGATTCTAAATTTGAGACCTTAAAATCCCTACAATTTACAAATGTGAAATCTAAAAAAAACCCACCCCCAAACAAACGTGAAATCTACAGTTTCAATATATTCCTTGGGGATACTTAATGGTTGGTAGGAAAAGTTTCACAAGCTTCTCTGTAAACTATATAAAGACCCCAAGAGTTCAAGGAAAAGAGAAAATTTAGGATGTAATTAGGAGTAAGTGGAGGCTGGATCTCTGAAAAAGCAAGTTCACTGAGTTTGTGGAAGAATAGTATAAATTCCATATACACTTTGTAAACTGAGTAGTAGAGAGGTCTTCTGTTTCATGCTTACTCCTACTGTTGGGTGGACTCTGGGAAATAAACAAGGCTTGAGAAGAAATTTATTGGTATATATAAATAGATAGAGGTAAAATAACTTCCTGAGGTTCCTCACAGGTCCCAAATGGTGCCAGAATACTAGCATGTTCAGTAGCAGGGATACAGATGTGGATTAAAAGTGAGAAACAGCACCTACAGAAGATTGTTAAGGAGGAAGAGTAGTTGTTAGGTGATGTTGAGTTGAGTATGACTCATAGCAATCCTATTAAAAACAGACCTGAACACTGTTCTGTGCCATCGTCATCATCTTTAATATACTCAAGCTCATTGCTGCTGTCATTGTGTGAATATACTTGGTTGAGGGTCTTCCTCTCCTTTATCAAATTCCCCACCTTTCCAAGCATGAAACCTCTTTCCAAGGAATAGCCTCCTCTAGCACCCTGCCCAAAGTATGAGACAAAGCTTCGTCATTCTTGCCTCCAAAGGAGCACTCTGTCTGGCTTCAACTTTCCAAGACCTATCTGTTTTTTCTTTTGGCAGTCCATGGGATATTAAGCACACTTCTCTAACACGACAACTTAAAGAAACCAATTTTTATTCTGTCATCCTTATTCTTTGTCCAACTCTCAGATGCATAACAAATAGCTGAAAAGACCATGGCCTGAACCAGGTTCATCTTCAAACTGACATCATTGCTTATCAGTAATTTTGAAAGGCCCCTTACAACAGACTTTGCCAATGTCATTCATTTCCTGATCTACTGACAGCTGGTGCCAAGGATGTTGATTGTGGTTCCAAGTAAGATAAAATAACTGACAACTTTCATCTTTTCTCCAACTCTCATGATGTGGCATATCAGTTTAATGAATAAAGAATACCAAAGAATTAATGTCTTCAAATTGTGGTATTGGAGAAGAAGGCTCATTATTCCATGGACTGCCAAAAGAGAAATTTGTCTTGAAGGATATGCAGCCAGAGAGGCAAGGATGTTGAGGATTTGCCTCACTTTCTTTGGGTACATACTCAGGGACAACTGGTTCTTAGAGAGAGATATCGTACTGGGAAAAGTTGATGGTCTGAGAAAGAGAGGAAGATTTTCAAGAAGTGTTGACACAGTGACTATAGCAATGGGCTTGAGCATGAAAGAGATCATGAAGATGGTGCAGAATAGGGCAAGGTTCGGATTGTTGATAGGGTCTCTATGACATATGATCAAATTTTAGACACTTAGCAATATCCTTTGTCTCATACATTTTGGACACGCCGCTAGGAAAAGCTATTCTTTGGAGAGGGACATCATGCTTGGACATGTGGAGGGGCAGCAAAAGAGAGTAAGACTCTTAATCAGATAGACTGACTGGAGTTATGGGCTCATGCACGCCAGAGAATGTGAGGATGGCATAGGATAGAACAGGGTTCAGATCTATTGTTCTTTTTTTCAATTTTTAAAATTAATTTTAATTAATATTTACAGACTTTGGATTTCCATTCATTCATTCATTCATTCATTCATTATTGCATTTTTATCTCTGCCCACCCATCCCCTCGAATTCACTCTTCTCTTTGAAAAGTAAAAGAATAAAATCTGTCATTGTTATAAAATCCCTTCCCCCAAGTGCACTCCATTATGCAGCCTTCATTCTGGACTCCTGTCATGACAATAATGTCTTATCATATATCACTTTTAAACAGTTCTCTCCCCCATCTGTTTCAATGCAATATACATTATTTTCCCCTCTCTTTCTCAGTCTCTCCTCAAACTCAATGTTAGTCCCATTTTACAACAATAAGTACAAATACTATGGAGTATCTGTCCCTTTTTGACTGAGATATTTCACTCAGCATAATGTTCTCCAGGGTCATCCACTTTGAATAATATTTCATGAGTTATTTGTTTTTCAATGCAGCATAGTATTCCATTGTGTCAGAGCTTCTCTATTCACTTGTTTGTTGATGGGCACTTAGATTGTTTTCAACTTTTTGCTATTGTGAACAAAGTTACAATGAACATGGGTGTGCATATATATACTTGGATGGCAGTTATGGTTTCTTTGGAGTATATTCCCAGCATTGGAATTGCTGGGTCAAATGGTATTTCTATTTACAACTTTTTGAGAAAGTGCAGTACAGCCTTCCATAGTGGTTGCACCATTTTACACTACCACCAATAGTGAATAAGGGTTCAAGTTCCTCCACAACCTTGCAAGCGTTTGAAGTTTGTTACTCTGTTAAATTTTGCTTTTCTTACTGGGGTGATATGATATCTCATAGTTGTTTTGAGGTCTATTGTTCTTAAGGCTGCACTTGATGACACCTAACAACAAGAACAACAATAAACTATGCATTTGAAAGTTGGACAATGAAGAAGATAACAGAAGAACCGATGTCTTTTTGAGTTGTAGTGGTGGAGAAAATTATAGACTATCCCATGGACTCTAAACTAACACACCTATCTCAGAGGAAGTGCAACTAAGGAGTTCCTTAGAGTTATGGATGGTGAAACTTTGTCTCACATACTTTAGGCAGATTGTCAGGGGGAAAAATCATGTTATTGTTGGGAAAAGATATCATGAGGGAAAAAGGCAGAGGGTCAGAGAAAGAAAGGATAACTCCCAACAAGATGGATTGACACAGTGACTGTAAGAGTGGGCTCAACTGTGACAGAGGTAGAGAAGAGAGTGAGAGGTAGGGCAACATTCAGTTCTGTTATTCATAGGGTCTCCATATGTGACAATTGACTCAATGGCATCTAACAACAACAACAACAACAATGTGACTGCTGTAATAAATTACTACAAACTGACTGGTTAAAACCAATAGCAACTTAGTATGTTATCATTCTGATGGCCATAATTCTGAAATAAATATTTTTGTTGTTGTTACGTGCCGTTAAGTCACTTGAGACTCATAATGACCCTATGTACAACAGCCCTAAACTCTGCTCTGTCCTGTGTCAATCACACTGTCTCTGACACTCCCATCCTTATTATCCCAGTCACTGAATCAATCCACCTCACAGAGGGCCTTCCCCTTCTGCGCTGTCCCTTCACTCTCCCAAGCATAATGTCCTTCTCCAAGGACCGGTCTCTCCTCACAACATGTCCAAAGTATGTTAGACGGAGCCTCAGAATCCTTGCCTCCAAGAAGCCACCTGGTTTAACCCTTTCCAGGATGAATCTGTTTGTTTTCCTAGCAGTCCATAGTACTCTCGATATTCTTCTCGAGCACCACAGCTCAAAGGCATCAATTCTCCTTCTATCCTCCTTGGTCATTGTCCAACTCTGTGATGCATAACAAGTGATTGGGAAGACCATGGCCTGTATCAGATGCACCTTAGTCTCCAGAGAGACTTCAGTACTTTGGAGAGGTCCCTAACAGCAGACTTTCCCATGGCAATGCACCTTTTAATTTCCTGGCTACTGTTGTCAAGTGCATTGACTGTGGAGCCAAGCAAACTAAAGCTGTGTACAATCTCAATCTCTTCACCATCCATCCTGATGCTGCCAATTGGTCCAGTGTGAGAATCTTTGTCTTCTTGACATTGAGCCTCAATCCATATTGGAGGCTACAGTCCTTGACCCTCTGCAGCAGGTGCTTCAGGTCCTCCTCAGTTTCAGCAAGCAGGGTTGTGTCATCTGCAT
>NW_006399759.1:19625836-19630487 GCF_000299155.1 Elephantulus edwardii | reverse complement strand
TGGGAGGGTGGAGGGACAGCGCAGGAGAGGAAGGCCCTCTATGAGGTGGATTGATTCAGTGACTGGGATAATTGGGATGGGATTGTCAGAGACAGTGCGATTGGCACAGGACAGAGCGGAATTTAAGGCTCTTGTACATAGGGTTGCTCTGAGTCGCAGGCGACTCGACGGCACATAACAACAACAACAACCTAACTTGGGAGGGACTGGAAAGCTTTATACTAAGTGAATTAACTCAGTCCCATAAGATAAATACTGTATAAGACTATGATTAATAGAATGTGTATGACGATCCAAGGGGGAGGGGAGGATAGGAGCAGAGGAGTGAGGATGGGCCAGGGTGGAGTCGGGGTGTGGTGGTAATCATAGGGTCACACAATTTAATAGGTGGAGGGAGGGGTGGATAAAAGAAACAGGAAAGATCTGGTGTAAAAAAAAATGTATATGAACTTTGCAAGTAAACCAGTATAAAATAAAAATTTTATTTAAAATAATGTATATAACTACCTCTAATCCTACTTTCAACCTGTACGCTGGAAAACTTGTTTAAGAACCTGGAGTATACGTAGGATAATGTGGCATCAGGATTGGAGAAAGACTCATCAACACCTGCATTATACAGAAGGCACAACTCTGCTTACAGAACTTGAAGTAGACCTGAAACACTCACTGCAACAGATCAAAGACTACAATGTTCAATATGGGTTACATCTCAACATCAAGAAAACAAAAATCCTCACCACTACACCAACAGACAACATCATAATAAACAGAGAAAAGGTTGAAACTGTCAATTATATCATTTTCCTGGGATCCACAGTCAGCACTCATGGTGGCATAAGTCAAGAAATCAAAAGAAATGTTGCATAGGAGAAATCTGCTGCCAAGATCTTCTCCAAAGTTCCCAAAACACAAGGATCTAAATTTAAAAGACTAAAGTGTAGCTGATCCATGCCATAGGTTTTCTTTTTCAAATGCTTCCTATGAATCTGAAAATTGGATAATGAATAAAGAAGACCAAAGGAGAATTTGTGTATTTGAATATAGTGTTACCAGAGTATTGACTAAACCATGACCTGCCTAAAGAACAAACAAATCTGTTTCAAAGAAGTACATCCACAGTGCTCGTTACAGGAAAGGATAATGTAACTTCTTCTCACTTACTTGGGGCATATTCTCAGGAGGAACCAATTGTTGGAGAGATACCATGCTAAGAAGAGTGCAGGAAGGTCAGAGAGAGCGCAAAAGAATGTCAGTAAGATGGATTAACACAGTGACTGCCACAATGTGCTTGAGCATTACAGAGACAGTGAGGATGGTATGGGATTGGGCAAGGTTCAGATCTGTGGTCCATAAAGTCACTATGAGCCTTGACTCAATGACACCTAACAGCAATCCGACTCATTAGCATCATATAGGTCAGGATTTACAGTCCATGTCAACACCAACATTCTGTTGGATCACCTTTTTGGGGGGAATGGGAACAAATAAAGGTCACTTCCAATTAGATGACAAGGTATCTATACTTCCAATTTCTTGACATGCAAACTAGGCTCATGTCCAGGGTTACATTTGTTAGTTGAAAGATGTCAAGTGGAATTCCATCAATTCCTGGGGCCTTAATTTTTATTATCCCTTCAGCGATTATGCAGATGACAAAATCTTGCTTGCTGAAATTGAAAAGGACTGAAACATTTGTGGCAGGAGAGAAAAGACTACAGCTTTTAATATGGATTGTATCTCAGCATCAAGAAAACAAAAATACTCATCTCAGGACCAATAGGCAACATCATGATAGATGGAGGAAAGACTGAAGTTATCAATGATTTTGCATCTACTTGGATTCACAACACGCAAGAAATCAAAAAGCATGTTGTATTAAGGAACTCTGCTGCCAAAGATATCTCCAAAGTACTAAAAAGCAATAACATTCACTTAACGACTAAGGTGCTCCTGATCCAAGCCATGGTATCTTCCATTACTATGCTTCTGAAAAGTGGATAATGAATAAGGATGACAGAAGAACTGATGCTATTGACTCAGTGATGTTAGAGAAGAATACCAAATATCCCATGGGCTGTGTGAAGAACAACTGACAAATTATGTCTCAAGTAAGTGCAACCAGGGCACTTCTTAGAGGCAAGGATACGAAGTTTCATCTCACTTACTTTGGGTGTGTGTTAGGACAGGCCAATCCTTGGAAAAAGATACTATGCAGGGAAAGATGTAGGCTAAAAACAAAAACAAAACAAAAAAAAAAATAAACGAGAGAGAGATCCTTCACAAAATGGGTCAACACAGTGAGTGTAACAATGTGCTGGGACATATTAGAGATAATGAGGATGGTGCAAGGTTCAGATTTGATGGTCATAGGGTCACTGTGACTTTGTAGTTGACCCAACAACAACAACAACCTCATAAAACTCTCTGCTGTTGAGTAGATTAAGCTTCGTAGTGATCCTTTATCATGTTTCTCAGTTCATAATTTTTTATAGGAGATTTTCCATCCTTCTTCTGTAGAGCAACTGGTAGATTCAAAGCCCTGATGTTTTGGTTAGCCAACTGATATGTTAAACACTATGCACCAGGGCTTCTTATCAACTTACAGCTCATAGGGTAATTACCTACCACAGAGAATCAGAGCCTAGTCGTGCTGGGGACAAAATTTTGAGGACAAAATTAATTCCGTAAGAGGGAATCATTTATGATGTTCTTTTCAAGTCTCAGACACAATTTATCATTTCCCAAATGAATTTATGTTTGCTTCTATCAGATAGCTAGATCATTTGATGATTTTTGGATCAACTCATATTGTAGGGTTATCATACTTGGTAAAGCAGAGAATCATTGAAAAAGAGGAAGACCTTCAGTGTAATTAATTGACACAGTTACTGCAAGAATAGGCATAAGCACAACAGAAATTGTGACGATGATACAGGATCAAGTAAAGTTTTGTTGGTTGGCCATCGCATTGCTCTGAGTCAGAGTTGACTTGATGGCATCTAACAATATTTTAAGTTTGGGAGAAAGGTATGAACAAGGACTATTTCTTTTGAAGAGTACCATTTCTTAAAAAATTCAGCTTTTAAAAAAAAGAAAGATAAACTTTCCTTGTATGTTCATATGTTCATAGATTTGTCAGAGTTATTGAACTTTATTGCTAGTTCACTATACTAACATTGTAGTTCTTTTTCATCCCCTCCTTTATGAAAAGTATGTTACTATAAAACTCATAATTTTAGGCTTTCAATTTTATTTCCTATTCTTAAAATCCGCAAGGCTGAAAAAAAATAATCCCAGTTTTGTAAAAAACCTATTAAAAACCAAATCCACCACTATCAAGCTGATCCTGACTTATAGCAATCCTCCACTGGGTTTCCATCACTCTATATCTTTATCAGAGGAGACTGCCCATCTTTCTACGGTAGAGTAGCTGGTGCATTTGGAACTATCTTTCCTTTTTATTTTATTTGTTTTGTGAATGATCTTTTTAAAAAATATTTTATTAATTTTAATGAACATTTACAGATATTTTGGATTTCCATTAATTCATTGTTGCACTATTTTCTCTACCCCTGCCCAGTTCATTCCTCTCTTTTTTCCCTCTCTGAAAGTCTGTTTTAATTTCCCATTGCCACAGCGCTTGTCAAAACCAGTTCTGATTAATCTCCTTTGTCAGTGTGTTCTTTGCCATTCCCTATCACTCCTCCCTGAGAGAGACTTCACCCTGATTCATAAGGAAAAGGGGAAGGTGTATTCTCTTAGCTACTTCCTGCTGAAAAGGGACGCTGTAGGTTTCAGGGTGAAGATCTTCTCTCACTACCCTAAAGGGCCCCTTTGGCAATAGGAAACACAATTGACTATTAAGAGGATTGATTTTAGACTTTAGATGCACTGTTATCAATTACGCTTAGCCATATATGTTCATATCCTTGAAGATGCATCATGGAACTGTTGCAGCCTAGAAGACACAAATTTGACTAACACTTTAAAAGTACATGAGTCAAAAATTAAAAGCAATAATACTCCAAGTAGAGGTTCTAACAGTGGCATAAATCAAGTTACAGAGGGAAGGTAGTTCTTAAAATAAAAGGCTTATTGACTAACACTTTGTCAATTATAGTATAAAGGTTAGGAACCACAAGATGTAGAGGCTCAGCTATATCATTTATAGTTCTTAAGTCCTGAACCAAATTCCATTTACCACTGGGTTGTTTTACAGCTTGGAAGTCTGCATACAAGGCAGAGGTGAAGTAAGGAACTGCTTATGAGGTTTTCCATTAATTCCAACAACTAATAAATAGTGAAAAGAGTTGGGACCCCAGAAGGCTTTTAGGACCAAATAATAGGCTCTTGTGTCCAGGAGAAAATGAATATACTTATCAGTAATGTTCATGCTCACCCATGGCTCTTCTGGGAGTATCTAAATTGTTGAAGCATCCTCCTTTGTTTCCAGCTGGGAGCTGGGGCCTGTCAGTCCTGTTAGCCACAAGGACCTGATGTGGGCCACCCTTGACCATGTGTTCTTCAGATCCACACTTAAAACAAGCAAGTGGGAGCTTCCTGTCTACTCACTTGCCTATCTGTGGCTCTCGTCTGTGACACAGTCTACTGAAATGGCCCAGCTTTCCACAGTGGAAGCAATTCTGAC
>NW_006399759.1:19619371-19625736 GCF_000299155.1 Elephantulus edwardii | reverse complement strand
AAAAAAAAAAAGAGGAATGAACTGGGTGGTGGTAGAGAAAATAGTGCAACAATGAATTAATGGAAATCCAAAATCTCTGTAAATGTTCATTAAAATTAATGAAATTGAATAAGAATAAAAAAAAAACCCCAAAAACAACAACAAAATGGATATCGTTAAGAAAGAAATGGAACACATATATATACCGAAATACTAGGTATTGGAGAAATGAGATGGACTGACATGGAACATTTTGAATCATACGGTGGAGATGAAAAGGCAAGAAAAATGGGATCACTTTCATAATTTAAAAAGTCCTTTCTAGATCAATCTTTAAATACAGTGTTGTGAGTGACAGGATAATATCCATACACATACAAGGAATTCCAGGGAATACTACTCTCATTCAAACATATGCACCAACAACTAGAGCCAAAAAGGAGGAAATAAAAGATTTCCATCAATATTTGCAGTCAGAAATTGATCAAATATGCAATCGAGATGCATTAATAATAATGGGTGACTGGAATGCGGAAGTTAGAAACAGGGAAGAAAGAGCAGTAGTCAGAACACTTGGACTTGGTGACAGAAATGAGGCTGGAGATAAAATGATTGAATTCTGTATAATCATGACCTATTCATTGCAACAATTTTTATAAAAAACATAAACGCAGGCTATACACATGGATTTCACCTGATGATATTCATAAGAATCAGAGCAATTACATCTGTGAGCGAACTAGGATTTAACAATCTTGCAGAGAGTAGGGGGGGGAGAGTGGTGAGGGGGAGGAGAGGGGAGGAGAAAAAGAGAGAGGAGAAGAGTGAGTAGAAGGGAAAAGGGGTCTGGGGGAGAGAGGGCAAGAGTGGGTAGAAGGAGAGAGAGGGAGAGGAGGATGAGGGAAGGGAGGAAGAGGTAGATGGGGAGAGAGGGTGGATGCAAAGGAAGGGAGAAAGGGATTCTCCTGAAAATCTGTGGTATCTGAACATGTTAGAATTTGATCCAAGAAGCAAAATCACAATGACTGATAAACAACTGGGAATTGACATTGGCATGAGATTTTATAGCTGGGGACTAGTTACCTAGTCTATGTAAGACTCTCAACTTTTATTTCTGAGATTGGTTTGATGTAGAATCCAAAGGATCAGCTGATGAACATTAAGTAAAAGAAATCAACAACAAACTGGAACAGCACCTGTCTCTCAGTTTGTTCACTTTTAAGGATGTGAAGGGTGAGATGGCTGGTTCTACAAAAGAGATGTTTGTGCACCTTACCAAAGGCTTGCGGGAAGTTCAAGAAGATCCATCAAAAGGTGTCAGCAAATCAGTCACAATGTTTTTCACTATACTCTCAGCTGCTCTTCTCCAACAGTCCAAATCAAAGATATCAGTTCTTCTGTTATTCCTCATCAATGTCCAACTTTCAGCTATGGCTTCAAATCTGCAGAACAACTAATTTCTCAACTGATTGGAAGAGACTTGTATTTATTCCATTTAAAAAAAAGAGACCTGATAGAGTGTGGATATTATCAAACAATTAGAACGCTGAAAAGCCAAACCTAAAGGAAGAAATCAAGAAATTAAAGAGCTGAATAGAAAATGTCAAAGGGCAGCTCGAGATGACAAACCAAGATACTATAATGAAATGTTCAAAGAGTGGAGTGAGAAAATCAAAAGGGCCAAACTCACTCAGAATTTCTTAAGCTGAAGGAATTGAAAAACAAATTCAAGCCACAAGTGACAATGCTTAAAAATGCTTTGGGGAGAGTGTTAAATGATCCAAGAAGCATTAGAAGCAGATGGAAGGAGTATAAAGAGTCACTTTACCAGAGGAATTGGCTGACACAGAAGAATTTCATGAAATAACATATGAGCAAGAGCCTGTGATGATGGAGGAAGTTCAAGTTGTACTGAAAGAATTGGCAAAAAGAGAAGGCTCCAGGAGTTGACAGCATACCGATTGATGTATTTCAACAAACAGATGCTGGCCTGAATGTGCTCACTAAATTGTGCCAAGAAATCTGGAGGCCAACCACCTGGCCTACTGACTAGAAGAAAAGTTCCTATTCCAAAGAAAAGTGACCCAACAGAGTGCAGAAATTATAAAAAAAAGTCACTAATATTACATGCAAGCAAAATTCTGCTGAAAATCATCCAAAAATGACTGGAGCAATATGTTAACAGAGAACTGCCAGACGTGCAGCCTGGATTTAGAAGAGGCTGATCCTGCTGAAGATTATCCAAAAATGACTGAAACCGTACATCAGCAGAGAACTGCCAGATGTGTAGGCTTGGTTGAGAAGAGGCCATGGCACTGGAGACATAATAGTCAGTGTAAGATGGATCTTGGCTGAAAGCAGAGAGTGCCAGAAGAATGTCTATCTGTGTTTCATCGACTATGCAAAGACATTTGACTGTGTGGATGGATCACAGCAAATTGTGGCTGACTTTGGGTAGAATGGAGAATCCCAGCACACTTAATTGTGCTTATATGAAACCTATACTTGGACCATGAAGCAGTAGTCAGAACAAAGCAAGGAAACACTGCATAGTTCAGGATCAGGAAAGGTGTGTGTCAAGGAAGCATCCTATTTCCATATTTTTTCCAAACTAAATGTATAACAGATCATTCAGGATGCTTGACTTTATGAAGAGGAATGTGGCATCAGGATTGGAGGAATACTCATCAACAATCTGTGTTATGCAGATGACACAACCTTGCTTCCTGAAACTAAGGAGGGTATGAGGCACTTGCTGCAAAAAGTCTTCATGCATTGAAGCTTAACGTCAAGAAAAAAAATATTCTCACCACTGCACCAATTGGTAGCTTCATGATAGATAGAAAAGAGATTAAAATTGTTGGTTATTTCCATTTGCTTGGTTACAAAAGCAACGTTCTTGAAACCAGCAGTCAAGAAATCAAAAGACAGATTTCAAAGGGAAAGTCTGCTGTCAGGGACCTCTCTGGAGCACTGACGAGCAACAATCTCAGTCTGGACACTAAAGTGTGCCTGATCCAGGCCATGGTCTTTGTAATTACTTGCTATGCACTGAAAGCTGAATAATAATAACTAAGGATGATTGATAAAGAAAAAGGATTGGTGCCTTTGTGTTGTGGTGCTGAACAGTGCTGAACATATGGGGACTGCCCAGAGAACAAACAAGGCTGTCCTAGAAGGCTGCTCCCTGGAGGCAAAGATTTTGAAGCTCTATCTCACATATTTTGGACACGTTACAAGGAAGGATCAGTCTTTGGAGAAGGACATCATCTTTCCAAGGTGAAAGGACAGGAGAAGAAGGCCCAGGATGAGATGGAATGACTCAGTGACTGGCAAAATGGAATTAGGTCTGTCTGAGGCAATGAGATTAGCTCAGGATGGAGCAGGTTTCAGAGCTAACATAAATAGAGTCACTATTAGTCGTAGACAACTCAATGGCACATAAAAACAACAACAACAAAATTTATTTGAAACAGATGCATCTTAGTGTTTAAACTAACATCACTTCTCCTTAACATCTTGGAAAGGTCCTTGATAGCAGATATACTGAATGAAATAGGTCTTTGATATTCTTTTTTTTTTACTACTAGTGCCAATGGTGTTGATTGTGGGTTTGTTGTTGTGGTGGTTGTTGTTATGTGCTGTTGAGTCACTTGCAACTCATAGTAACTCTATTTACAACAGCTCTGAAGCCTGACCTGACCTGAGCCAGTCTCACTAACTCCAACACACCTGCCACCATTGTCCTAGTCATTATATCTGTCCATCTCATCTGTGGTTTTCCTCTCCTGCACTGTCCCTCCACCCTTACAAGCAGGAGGTCCTCCTCCAAGGATCTGTCCCTCCAGGCCATATGCCCAAAATATGTGAGACAGAGCTTTAAAATCCTAGCCTTCAAGGAGAAATTTGGCTTCACTCTCTCCAAGACAGTCCAATTTGTTTTCTTGGTGGTCCATGATATGTTCAATATTCTTCTCCAGCACCACAAATCAAAGGCATCAGTTCTTCTTCTATCATCTTTTGTCATTGTCCAGTTCTTTGACTGTGGATTTAAACAAGATTAAATCATTGACAATGTCAATCTTTTCTCCATCTACCATGATGCCAGCTTTTGGTTTATTGGTAAGGATTTTTGTCTTCTTGATGTTAAGGTGTTGAAGGGAGAAGATTGCTGAATATTCCATGAATTGACAAAGGAACAACCAAATATGTCTTAGATAATGTGCAACCAGGGTCCTCCTTGGAGGCTAGGATGGTGAAGCTTTGTCTCATATATTTGGGACATGTTGTTAGAAGTGTCTGGTCCTTGAAAAAGGACACTTTGTTTGGAAAGGTGGAAGGTCAGAAAAAGAGAGAAGGATTTACAGTGATGGCAACAATGGTCTAAAGAAAATCAGAGGTAATTAGGATAGCATAGGAGAGGGTAAGGTTCAGATCCACTGTTCATGGGGGTCACTATGAGTCATAGTCGTTTAGATAGTACCTAGCAACAACAGCAATAACAACATAATGTGCTCTGCACAGATTTTTTAGGAGTAAAAATGACTACTTTTTTGCTATTTCCTTCCAAATCTTTTCAAAATTTCTGTGTGGTCCATCCTATCCCAGAACCATTGAGGAAAGAAGTTCTGGAGAATATAATTTAAGATTAATTAGCTTGACAACATGATCACAATGATCTATAACCCTTTACCTTGGTGAGTGACAGTTCCATTTTTCTATTTGAGTCTTATGTGTATCATCTGTGCTTTTTTATATTATGCATATAAATCTATTTTGAGGTAATTTGCAAAAGTTTTCACATCTTACTGGTATCTTATCCTGACTATAAAGGTGATGCAATCTAGTTTTATTTTCCAAATTGGCCAATTTTGAGTCCTGTTTAAGAATTCTTTACCTAACTCATGGTCAAGGAGTTATTTTCTTAAGTTATCTATTAAAAACTTAATGTTTTTACCTGCTGCACTGATTTACATTGATTTTCATCTATTTATTTGTTTCAATGATGGCTTATGGTGGAAAGGCAATACCACATAAGAGCCAGTCCATCCTCCCTTGGTGGAAGTTATCAGACATTTTTTCCCCTCTTGTCCTGCACAACTTAAGCATTTAATAAATGTCTTGGGAGGAAAATTTCTAGGCATTGGGTTACTCCTCTACACTCTCTCTTCTTTGGGATCTTGGCTTTGCAAGTCCTGGTTGCCTTGCATTTATCATGTTCTAGTCTCATGAGATTGCTCAAATTTTGTTAGCTTCTCTGTTTTCAAGGAGTTACCCACCATCTGGATTTGACCTGTTCCCTCAAATTGACCATTTCTCTGAAGATGAAAGTTCCACACAGAATGTTGAGTCACATTTCTCTCCTCCTGGCATTGGCTGTTGAAGTCCTGTGGAACTCTCCAATGTCCTCAATCAATTTTTGTTTTCTTTGTTATCCGCCTGTGTTAGTTGTTGTTATTAGAGTAGCAGGTGGAGTGCTTTTATACTTCCTTCTCATGATACCGACATATAAAGTATTTATAGTATGACTTCCTGCTCTTATTTCATCAGTTTATGCTACATGAGCTTTTTCCTTTCTATATTCAATGATTGACAGAGGTCTACTCATTTTGGAGAGTGGTGGCTACTTAGTTATCTGATGTTGCTAGAACAGAGTTAATAAGAAAATGGCTTTAAAAAATGGAAATTTAGTCTCATAATTTAGGAGGCTAATAGTCTAAATTCAGGGTTTAGTCTTATCAGAAGGCTTTCTATTCGTAGGTCTGCTTGTTCAAAGAGTTTCTCAGTGCAGGAACTTTAGTACATAGAATGTGGTCCACTCCCGGTCCTCTTTCTTGGTGGTACTGACAGACCTCCCTCCTCCTCTTCATCTCACTGCCATCTACTTACTCTCTTACAAGGTAAGAGAATGAAGGTAACACACCAGTGAAATTGCCTTAATATCAGACTAGGGATATGACCTAATTAAGGTGTTGCACCCCACAATAATCCCTTTATAATTAATTGGATGATCACATCATGGAGATGATTACATTAATATTTAACTACCTCTAAAAAACAGAGACTTGCACACCAGTGTTCACAGCAGTGTTAGTCACCAGTGCAACAATATAGAAACAGCCCAAATGTCCAACCACAATCAAATGGATTGAGAAATTATGGTACATTCACAGGATAGAATACTACACAGCATGCAGGAACAATGATTTTTTTAAATGACTAGTTAAAGAAGTCATTGCTAGATCTGTCTTGAAGTACAATATTGTCAGTGACAGGATAATATCTATATGCATACAAGGAAGTCCAATGAATACCATTATCATTCAAATATATGCACCAACAACCAGAGCGAAGGAAGAGGAGATAGAAGATTTTTACCAACTTTT
>NW_006399759.1:19616120-19619271 GCF_000299155.1 Elephantulus edwardii | reverse complement strand
ATTGGAGGCTACAGTCCTTGACCCTCTGCAGCAGGTGCTTCAGGTCCTCCTCAGTTTCAGCAAGCAGGGTTGTGTCATCTGCATAACGCAGATTATTGATAAATCACCCACCAATCTTGACCCCACATTTCTCCTCATAGAGCCCAGCCTCCCGGATAATCTGCTCGAAATACAGGTTGAAAAGGTATGGAGATAGGATGCATCCCTGGTGTATGCCTTTCCCAATTTTGAACCATGCAGTGTTCCCTTGCTCTGTTCTGAAAACTGCCTCCTGGTTCAAGTATAGGTTTCTCATCAACATGATCAAGTGTTCTGGGATTCCCATTCTTCTCAGTGTCAGCCACAGTTTGATCCACACAGTTAAATGCCTTTGCATAGTCAATGAAACACAATCGGGCAAAAAATAATAATGTTAGGAAGACAGCATTTTCTGGAGCAAGGTCTTTCCTACCTTCTAGATACTGCTTCTATTTCTTCTTTAAGTCTCCATCTTTCACCTTGAAGTCATAACTTCAAATTCTGCTTCTGTTTTCATGTTCCTTTTACTTTCTTTGCCAGTGTTATCAGTTTTTATAAGAACTCTTGAGACCACATTGGGCCCATTCAAATCATAGAAGCTATTCTACCATCTCTTGCTGCAAATTCTTTTTGCCATAATTCACCAATTTTAAAAATCTGATGATAGATGTCTTTGAAGCCACTGTTATGCCTACCACATTTCCATTTTTGCCATTTTTCTGTAGCTTTTGTCATATTTTGTTGGAATGTTTAAAGTATGTTTAAATTCGTATTGGGAAGCAATAGGAAGCAGGAAAGAACTTTGACTCTAGAGCCTAATGAAACTAGATTTGCGCCTTGACTCTCAATTACCAGCCAGGTTACTTTGTAGAAACAGAAAGCTGTTGTTTTTATTAGGTATTGTCAAGTTGAGCATGACTCAGTGTTGTTCACCGTATGAACAGGCGATCTGAAACCTGTCTTATCCTGTGCCTTCCTCACAATCTCTGATATACTTGATCCTATTGCTGTAGTCACTGTCAATCCATCTAATTGAAGATCTTCCTCTCTTTTGCCATCCCTTAACCTTTTCAAGCATGATGCCCCTCTCCAAGGAACAGCTTCTCCTAGCAACAAGCTGAAAGTGTATGAAACAAACTTTATCACCTTTGTCTCCAAGAAGCACTCTGGTTGCACCTTCTCCAACACATATCTTTTTGTTCTTTTGGCATCCATGTGATATTTAGTACTCTTATCCAACACCGCATCTCAAAGACAAAAATTCTTCTGTCATTCTGATTCACTGTCCAGCTCTCAGATGCATAGGAAGTGATTGAAAAGATCATGACCTGGATCAGGCATATCTTAGTTCTCAAATCAAAATTATTGTTCTTCAAGATTTCGGGAGGTTCCTGGCTGCAGATTTTCAGAGTGCAGTACATTTCCTGATCTCTTAACTGCTGGTACCAAAGTTTTAACTGTGGATATAAGACAGATGTTTCAGTCTTTTCTCCATTTATCATGAGGTTGCCTATAGATTTAATGGTGAGCACTTTTGTTTCTTTGACATTGAGATGCAATCCATATTGAAGGTGGTAGTCTTTGATTTTCTCCAGCAAGTGCTTAAGGTGCCTAAGTACTTAAGAGTTCTCCTTACTTTCAGCAAGCAAGGTTGTGTCATCTTCATAATGTAAGATATTGATGAATCTTCCCCTAATCTTGATGCCACATTCATCATAGAGTCCAGTTTCTCAAAGAATTTGTTCAGCATACAAATTGACTAGGTTTAGAAAAAGGATACACCTCTGACATATACTTTTCTTAATTTTAAACCATTTAATGGTCCCTTGTTCTGTATGTACAACAGCCTCTTGGTTTAGGTATAAGTTTCACGTGAGCACAATTAAGTGGTCTGAAATCCTCTATATTCTTCTTAATGTCACCTGTAATTTGCTATTATTCACACAATCAAATGCTTTTGCGTAGTCAATAAAGTACAAATAGACATTCTTCCAGAATTCTTTGCTCAGCAAAGAATATTTCTGGAAGTACTATGGGAAAGTCTGCTTTTAGGGACCTCTCCAAAGTACTGAAGAGCAATGGTGTCTCTCTGGAGACTAAGGTGCGTCTGATACAGGCTATGGTCTTCGCAATCACTTGTTATGCATCAGAGAGTTGGACAATGACCAAGGAGGATAGAAGGAGAATTGATGCCTTTGAGCTGTGGTGCTGGAGAAGAGTATTGAGAGTACCATGGACTGCTAGGAAAACAAACAGATTTGTCCTGGAAAGGGTTAAACCGGGTGGCTCCTTGGAGGCAAGGATTCTGAGGCTCCGTCTAACATACTTTGGACATGTTATGAGGAGAGACCGGTCCTTGGAGAGGGACATCATGCTTGGGAGGGTGGAGGGACAGCTCAGGAGGGGAAGGCCCTCTGTGAGGTGGATTGATTCAGTGACTGGGATAATCAGGATGGGAGTGTCAGAGACGGTGCGATAGGCACAGGACAGAGCGGAGTTTAGGGCTGTTGTACATAGGGTCACTCTGAGTCGCAAGCAACTCGACGGCACATAACAACAGCAACTATATGATCAAGAGCCAATGGTAATGAGGGAGAAGTTTAAGCTGCAATTAAGGCATTGGTGAAAAATATGGCCTCAGGAATCAATGGGAGATGCTGCCATGGGTGTGCTCATCATTTTATGCCAGGAAAATAGGAGGACAACTGCCTGGTCTACTTACTGAAAGAGATCTTACTTGTTCCTATTCCCAAGCAAAGTAATCTAACAGAGTGTGAAAATAATCAAACAATATCATTGATATCTCTTGGAAGAAAAATACTGTTAGAGATCATTCAAAAATGACCAGAACAGTACATATACAGAGAACTATCAGAAATTTAAGCTTGATTTAGAAGAGACTGTGGTACCAGGGATATCTTTGCTAATGGCAGGCAGATCCTGGTTGAAAGAAGGTAGTAGTACTCTCTATTTTTATAAGATTATTAAAAGAAATAAATTAGTTGATAAGTTGTTGTTGTTGTTGTTACGTGCCGTCAAGTCGTTTCCGACTCATAGCGACCCTATGCACAGCAGCCCTAAACCCTGCTCTATCCTGCACCAACCGCACCGCCTCTGACACACCCATCCCGAT
>NW_006399759.1:19603639-19608595 GCF_000299155.1 Elephantulus edwardii | reverse complement strand
ATATGGTCACCTGACTCAAAATGACCCATGCCAGTCCATCTCATCTCCCCAATGCCTAATATGTCAATGTTTATGCGTTCCATTTCTTTCTTAACAATTTCTAATTTTTCTACATTCATGGTTCTCACATTCCATATTCCAATCACTAGGGTCTGCTTACAACTGTTCCTCCTCCTTTGTATTTCCATACTTGATAGTTCTGCCTAGGTTGCCCTTTCTGTTAGTCTGCGTGTGTTCTGTTGTGCATCGGGTTTTCAGAGGCCTGCTATTTTAGAAGTGGGTGGCCACTCCTTCTTCCTAGTCTGAACATTCAGATTAAGAACTTACTTAGGGTACCCAAACTTCTGAATAAGTGAGGCCGTGGTAAGCAAGGCCTAGTGTTTGTTCTTCTTCAGGGAAAAGTGTACTTATTAGTAACCGTCATCGTAACCTATAAATTTGGATCCACATACAGGTAACAGGAAGTAGAGATCTGCTTGCAATTTTCTAGTAGTTCAGATTCCGGGATTTTCTGCAACAGAAAGTGATATTTGGTGGTTTGAGTATATTTACCAAACAAAGATACTTTGTCTATCTGAGCAGCCTCTGATTGCTAGATGTCCACTCCAGCAAACTTATGTAAACCATCACTGACCAATACAAATTTCACAAATACCATCTTAAAACCTATCGGCTATATGTGTAAGCAATAATGATCATGTTGTCAAGAAAGAAGAAAAAAGTCCAAAACTGGATTGTTTAACTTCTAAGCAATAAATCATACACATACAGAGAAAAAATTAGCTTCATTGTTAGCATTCTTTCTGAAGTTGAGGTCAGCATGTGAAAATGTCGGCATCCAGAAACCACAGTGACAGACTGAATACACTGTGCATACCTGGCAAAACCCTAGCAGGGAGAGAGCCAGTCACAGAGTGCTTCTCAGGGGTTGTTTAGAATGACCTGCCAGCTCTTAATGCAGTCCTAGACGAGGATTTCTTTTCCAAGGAGTTAAGGACAGCTTTGGGACATGTCTATCTCTTTCAGTATCTTTAATTGGTAATGTTTTCTTACTGGTTTGGACACACAAGTGTGTCTCGTTGTCCACCCAAGCCAGTTTTGCTTCAGTTTATCTAGGATGCTGACGAAGTACCTTTGAATCAATGGAAGTGTCTGAAAACAGACAATGGAAGTATCTGAAAATAGAAAGGGCAGCCATTTGCCCTTTTTAACAGAAACAGTGTATCCAACTGCCAACCTTTAGAGCACTTCCATACAAAGGCTTTGCTTATTGTTTCTTCTCTGGCATTCTTTCCCAAAGTCTATGTAGACTCTGTTATGCACTGTCTGAATGCCTGCACAGGCCTCTGGGTGAGCCATCATGAGAAATCTAGGACGAAGTGGCTAAGTCCAGCAGGTAGGTAAGATGCACTGTGATGGTTTGTCATTTTTGTATATCTTAGACTTCTACAACACTTACAAAGATCACACACAGAAACCTTGGTACCTGTGCAACCTTAATGTCTTTGCAATTCCATAATGAAATTCACATGGAATCTCACAGCCCCGGCCAGATTTGTGTCAGCTTCCTTAACATGTTCCAGTTGCATGAAATACTAATTAAAGGCACTCATTGTTAACTGATATAAATAGTCCCCACTTAGCCCATTATAGGTATAGGCTGTAAAACAAACAATTATGTGACAGATGATACATGTTAACATAGAGAAATTCTGTAATGACATTTCTGTAACACTGTAACCTCTTCAACCACCATGTGTTCCACATTAGGAGCTGAAAGGGGTGCTGATTGCGAAGGTGACGCACTCTTCAGCTTGTGACTTTTCTTCTAAGAATAGAAAGGCCTGGAGCACCTCTGAAGGATTTACATTACAAATTTAGTTGAGGCAATGAGATCATTAATGGGAGTGGGTTTTAACTGTTTCATGTGTTTAAGATTCTGTGCCCTGGTGCCAAGCTGTAGTAGCATCAGTCTACTTACACAATTCTCCTATCTGGGAAGAGGGCACTCAAAGGAAAACAATTTTATACAGCAGAGTATTTTTCTCTTCAAAAATTGCTAGCTTCAGAGCATTTTTGACACCGTAGGAAATTAAGTTTGAAATGTATTCTTTTTCTCCAAGTGGCAAGTCAACTGCTTATCAAAATAATCAATGAATACAAGTAATCTACTGGCAGTCCAATAAATGTGAATATTAACTAAATTATGCAATAGCAAATCATCTCTTTCTCCCTTGCCTTTTATTCTCCTAACTCAAATTACAGATGTCTCTTTTGAAACACTGGCTAAAGAAAGATTGTGTAACGGCTCAGCCTTTTAAACAGGAAACGTTAAGATACACATTTTAGTTAAGCAGCAATGTTGTTTGAGTAGGAGGCTGTAAACATTCTATTAGATTACAAAGTGCTTGTATACAAATGGCAAATGATATCTACATATAGAACCTCTCGGAATATTTCAAAAAATGGCAACTTTTAAAGAATGACTATATTTCTCAAAAACCCATTGCCATAGAGTTGGAACCTCTTTATAGCTGGACTTCCATTGGGTTTCTGACACTGTAAATCACCTGGAAAGACACTGTCTATATCTCTCTTACAGAGTCACTGGTGGATATGAACCACTAGAGAAGTGTGGCCTTTGGGCTAGGAGCAAAACTCCCTAAAGATTATGCCACCTGCCTCTGTATATTTGCCAGGAATACATAACAAATTTTTGAGATTTTGTTATTTGCTGTTTTAAAGCCTAAAAGAAAATCTTATTGTTAATTTTGTATTAGATACAAAGTAATCTAAACATGTTGTTGTTGTTCTGTGCCATCCAGTTGGAACCGACCCATAGCTGACCCTCCAATGGGTTTTCAGAGGCATTCATGCCTCTGGAGACTCTATGGACTTTGATAAATATTAATAGTTATAGAAAAGCTTCAGGCCTATTGTTCACAGGGTCACTATGTGTCATGCTTGACTCGACAACAATCAACAACAACAAAAAAATGCACAGGAGGAGATTGTACATCCTTCTCCCACAGAGCAGCTAGTGGATTATAGAAACAAATAAATCTGGTTAAATTTTTTGTGGGTTACTATGAGTTGCTGCAATCCAAAGGTATGTGGTTCGAATCCACCAGCTGCTCCATGGAGAATGATGGACAATCTCCTCCTGTGCAATTTACGGCCTCTGAAAACCCTCTGGAGAGTTAGCTATGGTCCTCTTGCAACTTGAAGGCGCAAAAAAAAACAACAATTGTGAGTTAGACTTTGTGATAACTGGTGATACTAAGGAGTATGATACAATTGGTCACTATTAAATGAACTCAGTCTCATAAGAACAAATATTGGATAAGACCATTATTATAAAAATAGAAGGACAACTAATAAGATATGTACTAATGTCCAGTGGGCGTAAGGGAAGGGAAGAGGGGGCTGAGGGTGGGGAGAGAGAAAAATCATGAGATGGCAGAGGTCTTTGGGCAGAGGGAGGGGGTGAAAGAATTAAGAATAATACAGTGGGGACTTGTAAAGGCCAGGTAATAGGCGGTGTAGATCAATGGTGATTAATTTTAGAAAACACAAAGCACGGGAATGATCATGTGAAACACAAAGTGAATAGGAGAATGTGTTACACACAACACATGTATATAAACAAAACACATGTATATGAATTGTGTACGCAAACCAATATAAAATAAAAGTAAGTGAAACTGTATATACACACACACTCTGGTGGCCTAGTGGCAAGAAGCTGTGCTGCAATCTTGAAGGTACGTGATTTGAGGCCACTAGATGCTCCTTGGGAGAAGGATAGGCAATCTGATTAAAGTGCTTCTGAAAACCCACCAGAGGTCACCTATGGTTTGATTCCAACTCCATGGTAAACTAAAACTAAAACTAAAACTAAAACTACTATAACTATTATTAACTATAATGATACCTATAGCAACAACTATAACTATAGAACTATAACTATACTATAACTACAACAACCATAGCAACTATAGCTACTATAGCTATTACTATTACTATATATAATTTGGGCATATGTTCTGTCAAAACAAAAACCACAAAGTTCAAATCTCCAGCTGCTCCAAGAGAGAAAGGTGGGAAATCTCCTGTGTGACTTACTGCCTCTGGAAATCCCCTGGAGGGCCAGCTATGAGCTGGTTCTGACTTGATGGAACATTATATATAAACATTATAGACTTTTTGATTTACCACAGGGAAGAGGCTTTAAATCCAAAATAACAAGAAACTAAATGAAACTTTTTTATGTGTCATGGAGAAAATTTCTGAGAGCATATGAAAGTGTGTCTGTCTATCTAAGTCTGATGGATTGAAGAAGACTTGCCTGAAGAGATAGTATTTCATTGAGAATATAAAGTGTAAATAGGATCCAAGCAGGTAGAGTCCTGTAGGCAGAGTTGCCCACACATGTGAGGATCCATGTGTAATGTCCTAAGGATGAAAGGATATAGGCAATTTCAGAAATGAGAGTGGAGGCCAGAGTGTCTGGAAAAGAAAGAACAAGAGAAGAACAGGGAGTAAGAAGTCCCAGGGAAGAAGGCAGGAGCCAGGCCATGGAGGTAGATGTGAGCAATTAAGTGGACTCTACCTTAAAAACAAAAGGGAATCACTAAAGGGTATTAAGGAAGCTCTCGTGGCTTAGTAGTAAGAAGCTGTATTGCAAAAATCAAAGGCAAGAAATCTGAATCTACCAGCTGCTGGCAGAAAAAAGATGGGCAATCACCTTGTATGTTATTAACAGTCTCTTAAATCCACTGGAGGGTTGGTTGTGAGTGGGTTCTGACTCAACAACACAGAAAAGAAACTAAGGATATTAAGTAAGGCAAATTGAATTTGCATTAAAAAAATCTTTTAATATCCATAAAGGGTTGGAAGCAGGAGTGGCATCCACTTCCTAAATAACATGCCTCTGGAAACTATGTTGTTGTTGTT
>NW_006399759.1:19598662-19603539 GCF_000299155.1 Elephantulus edwardii | reverse complement strand
GGATGATCTTCAGCAGAATCTTGCCTGCATGTGAAATCAATGACACTGTTCTGTAGTTTCCACACTCAGTTGGGTCACCTTTCTTTGGAATGGGAACAAGTTTAGATCTCTTCCAGTCAGTTGGCCAAGTGGTTGTTTAAGTAGGAAACATTTTATTCAGTGTCTGTAAACATAACAGAAGAACCCTGATAGCACATTGGCTAAGCACTCACCTTTTAATCTAAAGTTCGGTGGTTGAAACTCACCAGCCACTCTTTGGGAGAAAGATGGTCCTATAAGGATTATAGGATAGAAAACAC
Source organism: Elephantulus edwardii (assembly GCF_000299155.1). NCBI lineage: Eukaryota > Metazoa > Chordata > Mammalia > Macroscelidea > Macroscelididae > Elephantulus > Elephantulus edwardii. The sequence goes on along the minus strand of NW_006399759.1, from coordinate 19,603,240 downwards.
TATGATTAAATAACTTGTCCTAAAGGGTCACTATGAGTTGGAATCAATTTGATGACAATGTATGTTTTGGCACAAAATATGGTAAGCTCTCAACATCTGTTAACTGTGCTCTGCTGGCATTATTAAATGATTAGACATTATTTATATAGTAATTAAATTAAAACAGGATAAGCACTTAACAGGAAAAAGACTGATAACCCAATTACAAAATGGGCAAAAGACATGGAAAGAATTTTTACAGAAGATATTAGGATGGCAAACAGACACATGAAGAAAAGTTCCAAATCACTGACAATAAGAGAGATGCATATCAAAACCACAATGAGGTACCATCTCACTCCATTAACAGTGGCAGAGTTCAATACAGCAGCAAATAATAAATGTTGGAGAGGATGTAATGAGAAAGGAACTCTTGTGCATTGTTGGTGGGATTGTAAAATGGTACAGCCATTCTGGTAGGCAGTTTGGCACTTCCTCAAAAAGCAGAACATAGAAATTCCATATGGCCCAACTATTCCACTACTTGGAATATACCCTGAGAAATTGAAAACTGAGGCATTAACTGAGATTGGTACACCAATGTTCGTAGCAGCATTAGTCACCATCACAAGAACATGGAAACAGCCCAAATGTCCAACGACAAATGAATGGATTGCGAAATTATGGTACATTCACACAATGGAATACTATGCAGCACACAGGAACAATGATTTTCTAAGTTATTACCTAACTTGGGGGGGACTGGAGAGCATTATGCTGAGTGAACTAACTCAGTTTCACAAGGATAAATATTGTGTAAAACCATTATTGTAGAATGAGTATAAGGGTCCAAGAGGGGTGGGAGAAGTTGGAAGCAGAGGGATGAGGATGTACAGGGGGAGAAGGGGATTAATCATGGGGATTTTACAATTTAATGACAGCAGGGTGAGGGAAATTTAAAGAATTTGGTCTTTAAAACAATGTATTTGAATTTTGTAAATGAATTAGTAGAAAATGAGAAAAATATATTTAAGAAGAGAACTGAGAACAAGAAGAAAAATGTACATGAATGAACAAAAACCAATTTCTTTGTTAACATTCATTAAAATCACAAAAATTAGTACTAAGATTACATTACTATAATCATAAAAATTTGATCTATTTTAATAGTGTTGTTTTAATGTCCTCATTTTTAACATATTTGGACATTTTTGGTTTTCAGATAAGTGGATTAAAACTTTTGTTTACGGAAACTAGTCTCTGGGTTTACCCGCTGGAAAAGGGCACATCACACAGACCAAAGGGCATGTTCTCTGTATATCCTCTCCATCTTCAGCCACAGCATCTCCACTTCTAGCCTTGAACTGGATTCTACTTGACTGCTATTTTGGCTTTATACCCACAGGTCTCACATTGCTTTTATTGTAGTTTGTGCATTGGAGTTCGTAACTGACATGTAGCTGACCCTTCAGTGGTTTTCAGAGGCAGTAAATTGCATTAGAGGACATCGCTGGCAGATTCCTATTGCATGCCTTTGAGTTAACAGTCCAGCTCCTTACCACTAGGCCACCAGAGCTCCCTGACATTACTTTTTTTTTTAAGTTAAACATAATCTTATTTTATGGCTGCTTGCAAGAGACCTAAATTAACATTCCGTTGTTATTCAGTGAGAGTGCATGGGGAAACTCATATTAAAGAAGATGGAAACAATTGAAAATGGGTAATAGGGATGGCTAAATAACTAACATGATACCATAATTAATGTCAATGTGAATAATGCTGAAATGGAAAAGGTTTTGTTAGAGATGTTTTCACAGTAAAATATGCTTGGGACAAATCCATGTGCAAAAGAAAATGTTCATAGTTTTGTGTGTTTAAAGTTTTAGTCCCTTCATTAGAATGTCATAAATTATTCCATTAAAGTAGCAGAGACAGTGTTGTACTTATGAATTAGTACACTGAAGAGTGTTGCCTTATTAACATTTTTTTAACTGAGTTTCTAGAAATTTTATATTTGTTATGCACTCCTTTAATTATACAAGGGCTTATCTCATCATTCGCACTTCTATTATAATCTCATCCTATATTGCCCCAGTCCACCTCTCAATATTCTCCTGGTGCAACATGACTTCAAAAAAAGCTCTTTTTTTTTTAAATCATATAGTCTCAGCTTTTGTTACTCTATTTTGCAAGCTGAGCTCAGCAAATCTGTTTGTCAATGTACCAGCTACTACATCTGCAACTATAATTGAATCCACATCATTAGATTTAATCATACAAGTTCATATAAGACATTAGTTGTCATAGTTTTCTACTACTTTCAGCATATTTAACTTTTTTTTTTTTTAGCATATTTAACTTTTAAGCTTCTGTATTCCTAATGACTTTTTGTCCCTGGATTTTATGGGGTCACTATGAGTTGTAGTTAACTTAATGGCACATTATCAACAAAAACATCAACAACACTGCTTATGTGATTTTGTTGAGGTGTCTGTGCACTTAAAATGCAAACAGAAAGAAGTTAGAGGGGTTGTTTCCACAGTCCTTAGTCTCTTTCTAGTTCAATTTTTATTCAATAGTAAACTGAAGGAATTATCTGTAAAAGAATTCCATTTTTGCCTATATGTGAAAAATAACTTACCTATTATCCAACTGAGTGGGTTTAGAATTGTCTTTTAAACTATTAATATAGATGCTATTTAGATATAAGATGATTGTTGCTTTGGTGTGCCGTCATGATTATTTCCAATTCGTTTTAGACATGCACTTTTGTCTTACTCAGCATTTGTCCAAGGCTTTTTAGATGTTTAATAATTAGTAACAGAATAAAATACAATTGAACAAATAGTTATTGAGGGCTTTTCATGACACCGTGATTCTCTGTTTTGCTTAAGGTCTCAGACAAAACATTCTGACAACTTTTCCCTGTAATATTGCCATGTAACACAGCTTGATAAGCCTTTCTTAAATTGAGATTTTAATGTAAGTTTATAGAGAACTTGGATTTTCTCCATTCATTGTTACACAGTTTCCTAGTGAAGAGATAATACAGCAGCTGCGATTGTCAGCCTAGCTCCTTGCCGTCTAAGCAGTTTCAACTTGCTGTGTCTATCTAATCTCTCTTTTTATCTCCCAAAAGTCATTCACTTTAGTTATTTGGGGCTGTTCCTGAATGCATCATTATTTCTGCAGCCCTCTCTATTATAATTCTCAACATGTAAGTAGGGTAAGCGTAGAGCAAAGATCAAATAATGACATATGGCTTTTCTGATTTTAAATCATGCAGTATCCTCTTGCTGTGTTTGATTGACTGCCTGCTGGCCTGTGTATAGGTTCCTCAGGAGCACAATTAAGTTTTCTGGGATTCCCATTCTTCTCAATGATGTCCGTAATTTGTTATGATTCACAAACTCAAATGCCTTTGCAAAACTATTGAAACACAAGTAAACAGATTTCTGGTCTTCTCTGCTTTCAGCCAAGATCCATTTGACATCAGCAATGACAGAACACATAGAAAAGAAATATAAAATTATTCCACATATGAGCATTATTGGTGTGTATCATTGTGTCAGAACTGAACCATAGCTAACCTTTCAGTCAGTTTTCAGAGGCAGTTAATCACATAGGAGGAAACTGCCCATCTTTCTCTCACAGAGCAGCTTGTGGATTTGAACTGTGTACCTTTGAGTTGCCAGTGCAACTCCTTATCATTAGACCCCCAGAACTGCCTAAGTGTTGTTGTTGCTGTTAGGTGCTGTTAAGTCGAGTATGAACCATAGTGACCCTGTGAACAACGGACCACAGGGTCTTTCCTATCCTGTGCCATCCTCACATTCCCTCACACACTTCAGCCCATTGCTCTTTTGGCAGCCCATGGGATATTTAGAACTTTTCTCCAATACCACAACTCAAAGATACCAATTTTTTTTCATCTTTATTCATTATCCAGCTTGCAGATGCATACCAAGTGATTGAAAAGACCATGACCTGAATCAGACACAATAAGGTACATTCCTTAGTGTAGACCCCTGAAAAAAACAACCATCCATAAAATTCAACTCCAAATATATATACTAGACAGTTTCCACAAGGAAGAAAAGTTATAAATAATAAAGCTGAATCTAGGATTTTAAAAAGTTTCTGACTTTTCTTAAAATTAATAATTAACTTTATTGCTTGTCTGAAATATAACTAAAATGTTGAGATTTAAATGGGCCAAGAGTGAACGTGTGGGCCAAATCAAAGGTCAGTGATAGGTTGAAGTCTATGATATACATCTAGTAGATGTAAATCAACATTCAATAAAGATATAGTTCAATTCTATTCTTGCCTAGAGACAGATAGCAATCAAGGGCAATGATATCTGAAGTACATATGAACCCAGAACTTACTTGTGTTTGTTGTTATGTGCCGTCGAGTCGTTTGCGACTCATAGCGACCCTATGCACAACAGCCCGAAACCCTGCTCTATCCTGCGCCAACCGCACTGCCTCTGACACACCCATCACGATTACCCCAGTCACCGAGTCAATCCATCTCATAGAGGGTCTTCACCTCCTGCGCCTGCCCTCCACCCTCCCAAGCATAATGTCCCTCTCC
>NW_006399759.1:19588376-19589922 GCF_000299155.1 Elephantulus edwardii | reverse complement strand
CAATACTCTTCTCCAGCACCACAGCTCAAAGGCATCAATTCTCCTTCTATCCTCCCTAGTCATTGTCCAACTCTCTGATGCATAACAAGTATGGAAACTATGAGCTTTGATAAATGATGATAGTTATAGAAAGGCTTCAGGCCTTTTGTTCATAGGGTCTCTACGGGTCATGCTTGACTAAATGGCAATCAACAACCACAACATCCATGAAGGGAGCTCTAATAACCCAGGTTGTTATGTGCTCCTTAAGTGGAAGGTTAAGTTTCTAGCTGCTCAGGAGGTTGGTATTGTTAGGGGTCAGTGAGTCAAGCACAAGTCATAGCAGCCCTATGAACAACAGATTTGAGCCCTATCTCAACTTGAATCATCCTCACTTGTGTGAGTCCACTGCTATAGCCACTGGGTCAATGCATCTTGTTGAGGATATTCATCTCTTTAGCTGACTTTTCCAAGTATGATATCCCTCTTCAAGGAATAGCCTCTCTTATCAACATGCTCAAAGGACGTGAGACTAAGCTCTATCATCTTTGTCTCCAAGGAGCACTCTGGCCTCACTTCTCAAAGATGTATCTATTTGTTCTTTTGGTCGTGCATGAGATATTCCATACTCTTCTCCAACACCACAGCCCAAAGACATCAATTCTTCTTCTTCTGACACCTTTATTTGTTGTTCAGCTCACAGATGCAGTCTTTTCAATTAATAACTCCTCGAGGAATCTCTAGTAATTGGACCTCAAGCAACTTTGAGAGCAATGGAAACTTTTCAGAAGTGTTATATGTACTATAGTGTTCTATTAGCTAGATACATGTTATACAGGTTATTTCTCCTACTGCTTAAAAATTTGTAAGGCAAGTATTACCATTCACATGTATACCTTTGAGTTCTGGTGCCAGAGAAGAGTACTGAGCATACCATGGACTGCCAAGAAAACAAACAGGTCTGTCCAGGAGAGGGTGAAACCAAATTGTTCCTGGAAGGCAAGCACTTTGAAACTCTGTCTCAGATACTTTGGGCATACTGCCAGGAGGGATGAGTCATTGAAGAAAGACATTATACTTGGAAGAGTGGATGGTTGACACAGGATTGGAAGATCCTGGGTGAGATTAATTGACACAGTGACTGTGGCAATTGAAGCAGATGTGTCAGAGACCTGAATTGACTCAACGTAGGGCAGGGTTCAGAGCTACTGTTCATTGTGTTGCTATGAGTCATGGATGACTTGATGGCACATACTAACAACAACAACAACTACATATGTTTTCTTAAAGAAATCCATTTGGGGCAGTTGTACTCTGTCATTTAAGGTAACTATGAACTAAGGTAAACTTTACCACATCTAACAACAACAATTTCCAAGAAGAAATAGTAAGGTATATGCAGTGTTTGAAATATTACACCACAAAACCAATCTATTTTCTCTGGAAATTCAAAGTCACAGTATGTGTATGAAGAGAGGATAGCACAAGTGTAAAAAAAGTAAGATACTGTTGTTGGAATGGACAGAATACCTCATAAGCAGTTCCTTACTTTACCTCTACCTTGCAT
>NW_006399759.1:19558146-19587566 GCF_000299155.1 Elephantulus edwardii | reverse complement strand
TTTTTTTTTTTTTTTAAGATGCATGTTAAAGTACTTAGAAGTGAAATGGCATGTTGCCTAGAATATTTTTTCTTTTGCTTTGCTCCACTATTTCAAAGGAACACATACACATGTTGAGCTAAGTATTACAGTGTGTACAGTACATATGTACAGTATAAATGTTTGTTTTATTATTCCAACATTTAGTATAATTTTTACACAATAAATTAAAGAAACGAGGTTTCCATGTCAACAGTGGTTTGGGTGGCAAGAAAAGATACCCATCTGTGAGTTAGTAGGCTATCACAGAAACTCAGACAAACAAAAATGGAAGTTTAGGAGTAAGGATGGAAACATGACACATGAAAAATAGAAAATAAACAGCCTTCAGAAGATTGATTACCTATGGAAAAAAGGATAGCTCCAGATGAACAACTTTCTAGATAAAGTTTCTAGATTAAGGACTGATGTGTGTTATGTACTTATATAGTAAGCAATAGTGAAGAAGTAAATTCATAGAAAAAAGTTTCAAACTTGATTTAGAGAATTTGAGTTACCTGGAGATACTAAAAAAGAGACACTAAGATGATAAACAGGTACAAATCCACACGTATTCAATCTGTATCCTGAGCAAATTATCCGAAAAGCTGGACCCTATGAGATGGAGTATGGCATCAGGATTGGAGGGAGACTAGACTCATCAATAACCTGCGTTATGCAGATGACACAACCTTACTGGCTGAAAGTGAAGATGACTTGAAACACTTGTTGAAGAAGATCAAGAAATTGAGTCTTCAGTACGGATTGCACATCAATGTCAAGATAACAAATATTATTACCACTGAACTGATAGGCAGCACCATGATGGTTGGAGAGGAGATTGAAACTGTCAACAGCGTCATCTTGCTTAGATCCACAATTGGATCCCTTGGTACAGGCTGTCAGGAAATAAGGAGACACATTGTAGTTGGAAAATCTGCAGTTAGGGATCTCTTCAAATTATTGAGGAGTCCTCTCTTTTAGGACTAGGGTGTGTAGGTGTGTTTGATACAGGTATTAATCTGTCCGATTACTTGCTATGCACCTGAGAGCTGGACAATAAATAAGGATGACAGAAGAAAAATAATTGATGCCTTAGAACTGTGATGTTGTAGAAGATCATTGATAATCCCACAGATGGACTAGATAATAAACAGATTATTTCTTGGAGAGGGTGCAGCCTGAGTGTTCTTTGGAGGAAATAATGATGAAACTTCACCTTACATACTTTGGACATCTTGCTAGAAGGGGCTATTCTGAGCAGAAGGACAAGATTCTGGGAAGGGTAGAGGGTGAAGGAGAAGACCTTCAACCAGCTGAATTGATATGGTGACTGCTGCAATGAGCTTTTGTGTGCCAGGAAGTGTGAGGATGGCATAAAATACAACAGGGATCAGATCTTTTTTTCACAGGATCCCTATAAGTCATGCTCGACTCAACAGAATCCAACAACAGCAACAACAAGGTTCTTCTTACATTGATGGGTACAGCAACGCACATTCCACTCTCTTAAGCAATGACCGCCAATTCACCCACAGATATCTTCTAGCATCTAAAATAAATGCCAGAAAAAGGTTGGGTTCAGCAAAGGTAAGAGTTTTGTCCAACAGGAAAGATAAAAAAGAAATAAGAGTATAGAAATCTCTGTGTCTCATTTCTAATTCCTTTGGAGGTATGTTGCTAGTAGTGGAATAGCTGGGTCATATGGAGTTTCTATGTTCAACTTTTTGAGGAAATGCCAAATTGCCTTCCAGAATGGTTGTATTATTTTACAATCCCACCAACAGTGTATGAGAGTTCCAACCTCTCAACATCCTTTCCAACATTTACTGTTTGCTGCTCTGCTAAACTTTGACACCACCACTGGAATAAGATGGTATCTCATTATGTTTTATATTTGCATCTCTCATATTGCCAGTGATTTTGAGCATTTCTTCATGTGTCTGTTTTGCATCTGAATGTCTTCCTCTGTGCAAAGTCTTCCCATGTCTCTTACTTATTTTGTATTTGGGTTCATAGCAGCATTATTCACCACTGGAAGAGCATGGAAACAGCCTAAATGTCCAACCACAACTGAATGGGTTGGAAAATTGGGGTAAATTAACACAATGGAATACTGTGCAGCACTCTGGAGGAACAATGTTGAAAAATACTACATAACTTGGGAGAAAATGGAGAATATTATGCAGTGTGAACTAATTCAGTTTCATATGGACAAATACTGAATAAGATTATTATTGTAAAAATAGAAGGACAACTAGTAAAATATGTATGATAACCAAGGGGTCAAGGGGTGGGAACAGAGGGGTGAGGTTGGGTAGGTGCAAAACCATAGGGTTGCACAATTGGGTGAGTGGAGGCAGGTGGTGAAGAAAATGGGAAGGATCCAGTGGGAACCTGAAAAGATTAGTGATGGGGAAGGTCCAATGGTGATTAATTTTATAACACGTAATGCATGCCGAAGTCCAGGCTGGGTTTAGAAGGGGTCGTGGTACTAGGGATATCGTTGCTGATGTTAGATGGATCTTGGCTGAAAGCAGGGAATACCAGAAGAATGTCTATCTGTGTTTCATTGACTATGCAAAGACATTTGACTGTGTGGATCATAACAAACTGTGGCTGACTCTGAGAAGAATGGGAATCCCAGAACATTTAATTATGCTAATACGAAACCTATACTTGGACCAAGAGGCAGTAGTCAGAACAGAGCAGGGTAACACTGCATGGTTCAAAATAGGGAAGGGTGTACGCCAGGGATGCATCCTGTCTCCATACCTTTTCAACATGTATGCAGAGCAGATTATCCGAGAGGCTGGGCTCTATGAGGAGAATTGTGGCATCAGGATTGGTGGAATATCTGTTAACAATCTCCGTTATGCAGATGACACAACCTTGCTTGCTGAAACTGAGGAGGACCTCATGCACTTGCTGCGAAGGGTCAAGGACTGCAGCCTTCAGTATGGACTAAGGCTCAATGTCAAGAAGACAAAGATTCTCGCCACTGGACCAATTGGCAGCGTCAGGATGGATGACGAAGAGATTGAGAGTGTTCACAGCTTCAGTTTGCTCAGCTCCACAGTCAACACCCTTGGTACCAGCAGTCAGGAAATCAAAAAGCGTATCGCGATGGGAAAGTCTGCCGTTAGGGACCTCTCAAAGGTACTCAGGAGCAACAGTGTCTCTCTGGAGACTAAGGTGTGCCTGGTACAGGTCATGGTATTTGCAATTGCTTGTTATGCATCAGAGAGCTGGACAATGACTAGGGAGGACAGAAGGAGAGTGGATGCTTTTGAGCTGTGGTGCTTTAGAAGGGTACTGAATGTACCATGGACTGCCAGGAAAACAAACAGATCCATCTTGGAGAGGATTAAACCAAGCTGCTCCTTGGAGGCAAGGATTCTGGGGTTTCGTCTGACATACTTTGGACATGTTGCCAGGAGGGACGGGTCCTTGGAGAGGGACATCATGCTTGGGCGGGTGGAGGGACAGCGCAGGAGGGGAAGACCCTCTATGAGATGGATTGATTCGGTAACTGGGGTAATCGGGATGGGTGTGTCAGAGGCGGTGCGGTTGGCGCAGGATAGAGCAGGGTTTAGAGCTGTTGTGCATAGGGTCTCTATGAGTCGGAAACGACTCGATGGCACATAACAACAACAACAACAACACGTTCAAAAAAATTCCAATATTGTCAATTGACCATGGCCATATCTATATCTATCCATACCTATAACTACATATGTCTATATCTCTATCTGTCTATATCTATATCAATATATGCTGTTGTTGTTGTTAGAAGCATGACTCATAGTGATTCTGTGAAAAATAGATCTGAAACCTGTTCTATCCTGTGCCATCTTCACACTTCCTAACACACAAAAGCCCTCTGCAGCAGTCACTGTATCAAGCTACCTGGTTGAGGTTCTTCCTCTTCTTCACCAACCCTTCACCCTTCCCAACATCATGTCTTTCTCCAAGGAATAGCATCTCCTAGCAACATGTCCAAAGTAAGTGAGATGGAGTCTTATCATTCTTGCCATCAAAGAGTATTCTGGCTGTACCCTCTTTGAGACATTCCTATTCATTCTCTTGGCTGTCCATGGGATGTTCAGTGCTCTTCTCCAACACCACAGCTCAAAGATATCAATTATTTTTCTGTCATCCTTATTAACTGTCCAGATGCATAGCTAGTAATTGGAAAGACTATAGCCTGTATCAGACATATCTTAGTCCTCGAAGTGATATCATTACTCCTCAATAATTATTCGGAAAGGTCTCTAACTGCAGATCTTCCCAATGCAATGCATCTCCTTATTTTCTGACTGCTGATACCAAGGATGTTAATTATTGATCCAAGAGATGAAGTTGTTGAGTTTCAATCTCCTCTCCATCCATCATAACACTGTCTGTTGGTCCAATGGTAAGAATCTTTTCTTTCCTGACACTGAGATGCAATTCATTCTGAAGGCTAAATTCCTTGATCTTCTGCAACAAGTGCTTCAAGTCCCCCTCACTTTCAACAAGTAAGATTGTGCTATGTGCATAATGCAGGTTATTGATAAGTCTTCCTCCAATCCCAATAACACACTCCTCTTCAAAGAGTCCAGCTTTTCAAATAATTTGCTCAGCATACAGATTAAATAGGTATGGAGAGAGAATACAGTCTTGACATACACCCTTTCCCTTCTCCATTCACACAACAGCCTCACAAAAGCCTGGTCCAAGTACAGGTTCTGTATGAGCAGAGTCAAGTGCTCTGGGATTCCCATTCTTCTCAATGTCAGTCACAACTTGTCACGATCCACACTGTCAAATGCCTTTGCATAGTCAATAAAGCACAAATAGATATTCTTCTCGTATTTTTTTTACTTTCAGCCAAAATCCATCTGACATCCTCAGTGATATCCCTGGTATCTTGGCCTCTTCTAAATCCTGCTTGAACTTCTTTCAATTCCTTATCTATGTACTGTTCCAGCCATTTTTGAATGATCTTTAGCAATATTTTGCTTGCACGTGACATCAAAGATATTGTTTGATATTTTCCTCATTCAGTTAGATAACCTTTATTGAGAATGGGAACAAAACAGGCCAATTTGTTGGCCAGACTGCCATCCTCCAAATTTCCTGGCATAGACTAGTGAGTACATCCAAGGCTGCATTTGTTAATGAAACAAATCAATTGGTATCCCATTGATTCCTGGGGCCTTATTTTTGCCAGTGTCTTCACTGAAGCTTTCACTTCCTCTTTCATTACCATTGGTTTCTGTTCATTTGGTACTTTATGAAATTTTTCAGTGTCAATCAATTCTTTCAGGTACAATGATTCTGTGTATTCCTTCCAATTTCTTTTGATGCTTTCTGGGTCATTCAATATATTGCCCATAGCATCTTTCAATATTGTGACACAAGACTTAAATTTGTTTTTCAGTTCTTTCAGCTTGAGAAATGCATAATGAGTTCTTCCCTTCCCGCCCCCCCTCCAATTCCAGCTCTCTGCACATTCCTTTGTAATACTTTGTTCTGTCTTCCCAAACTGTCTTTTTAAATTACCTGTTCTGCTCTTTCAAATCAATAGGTTTCTGTTTAGATTTGGCTTCTCAACACTCCAGTGCAATCTTTTGAGTCTCTCGGACATCCATTTTGGTTTTTTATTTCTCCTCTGATTATGTAATGACTTTTTTATTACTTCATGAACGACAACTTTGATATCATCCTATAACTCATCTGGTTTTGTTGGAACTCTCTGATTCAGATAGACTAGGAAACAGGATGGGCCTCTGCTTCCTAAATAACAGGCCTTTGAAAAGCCTATGAACATTAAAGTGTATAGTTATAGTGGTGTAGTGATAGAGCCAGATTGGAAGTTAACTGAAATGAGGAAAATTAAGAACAAATGTGGTTTAACAAGTGGAACATGAAATGTATGTAGCTTGAATGTTGAAAAACTTGAAATTGTTAAAAATAAAATTAAATGCATCAGGGTGGGGGTAAGACTGAGAAAAACTGGATAAATTATGTATACTGCATCGAAGCCAATGAGGGAGAGAACCATTTAAAAGTAATATAATTAGGGTATTACGATTATTGTAAGAGTTCGCGATTATCATTAGAGTTCGGAATGAGGGTTGCAGAGTGGAGTATACTTGGGATGGGGGGGGTGCGGGGGCATTGTATACCAATGAAGGAGTTTTTCTTTTGCTTTTCAGGGAAAAGAGCGAACTGGGGGTGGGGGGCTGGGGCGGAGAAAAGTACAATGAGTGAATGGAAATCCCAAATCTTTGTAAATATTCATTGAAATTAATTAAAAAATAAAATTAAATGCATGAATATTGTTATACTAGGCATCAGTGAGTTGAGATGGACTAACTTTGACCCTTTGAATCAGATAATCATATGGTATACTATGCAGGGAATGAAAAATAGAGGGGGAATGGAGTTGCATTCATAATAAAAAAGTCAATTTTAAGTTCTATCCTGAAATACAATGTTGTGGATGATAGGATAACATCCATACACATACAAGAAAGACCTGGAAGACTCGGATGTGAAAGGACAATAAATTTTCAGTCTCCTTTGATATGCTGACAAAAATTAATAGGGGCCAAAAAGGTTAGAATATTAGGAAGATGGTTAAGAACTTTGAATATGAAAGTTGAGTGGGATAGAAAAGTAAAGAGTGGGATAGAAAAGTAAAATAACACACACACACACACACACACACACACACACACACACAAAACAAACCACAAACTGTGGATGTGGAGTACTGGGTTGAATAGTAACCCTGCTGTAAAAAAACCTTAATATTCATTCAGAGTCTCATGATATTCTAGAAAGAGGTATTTGCAGATGCTAAATTCAGATGAGTTTATATTTGAGTAAGGTGGCTCCTAAAAATATTCAGACTCTAAAATGTGCTAAAAGAGGCAGAGACTGGAATGATGCAAATACAAATCAAGATTCCCCGAGGATTACTGGCAACTACCACCAGAAGCCTCAGACCTTCAGACAACAGGTTGTAGCTGTTTCTACTCATTTTTAAATGTCTTCCAATCTGAGTGGTTCTAGATATTAGTATATCTAATAAGGTTCCTCTGTTATTCATTGGGTTGTTTTTATTACTTAAGCCTTGTTATTTCAGAAGTGGATGAACAATCCTGCTTCTTAGTCTGGTTTAGTCTGGACCATCTGCTTAAATTCTCCCATTATGAGTGACTGTCTTGGTATTTAAATGACTGGTATCACTGCAACCTGCATGTCACCTGAGTAAATGAACTGACAGACAAGTGTTGTATTCACAAAACTATAAACAAGCAAGCATATACATACAAAAACTACAAAATAAGCTGCAACATGCAAGCATTCTCCTCTAATATAGCAAACCGACATATAAGTGCTGTACCCACAACAGTAAACCATAAACGGTTGTTGTCTTCTTTCTCTATACATATTCAACTCGGATATTGAGTAAATAATTTGAAAAGCTGGGTTATGTAAGAAGAATGTGATACCAAGATAGGAGGAAGACTCATCAGCAACCTTCACTTTGTTGAAAGCAAAGAGGACTTGAAATTCTTTTTGCAGAAGATCAAAGACTAGTCTTTAACATTGATTACATCGCAACACTAAGAAAACAAAAATCCTTACCATTGGACCAATAGACAACAGCACGATAGATGGGAAAAATATTCAAGTTGTCAATGATTTCATGTCACTTGGATCCACAATCAACACGAAAGGTAACAGTAGTCAAGAAATTTAAAAAATGTATGACATTAGGAAAAATTTGCTTCAAAGTGATAGACTGCTATGATGTTGAAGACTTAAGTTCTGATCCAAGGTATGGTCTTTTCAATTACATCTTATGGATCTGAAAGTTGGACATTGAGTATAGATGACAAAAGAACAACTGATGTCTTTCAGTTGTGGTGCCTGAGAAGAACACTGAATATTCCATAAATTGCTAAAAGAACAAACAAGTCTTTCTTGGAAGAAGTACAACCAGAATATTTCTTAATGGCAAGGATACTAAAACTCTCTCACATATTTTCGATAGGTTATCAGGAGTGGCTAGTCCTTGAAAAAGAACGTCATGCTGGGAGAAAAGTCAGAGAAAGAGAAAAGATCCTCAACTATTAAATTGACATAGTGATTTGTAACACTGAGCTCAATCATATCAGAGATCATGTTTAGAGGAGGGTGCCTGATAGGGCAGAGTTCAGATTTGTTGTTCATAGGATCGTTGTGAGTTGTCATTTCAACAACCACCACTAGAAGTGACCACCACTTACTTACTGGAGCTTAGGTGGTGTAGTCAATTGGAATTTACACTGCTATCCCAAAGCAGACAACCCTCTGCCAGTTCAAATCCATGGGGAGAAACACAGGTATTTTCTTCCCATGCAATTTATAGACTCAGCAAACCTTCTGGATTGTTAGCTATCAGTTGGTTTGAACTCAAAATCAAGGACAATCACCAGAAGCTACAACTACTTATATTATCGGTTGGTTGTATTAAAGTAGCTTGGATATTGCTGTGATACTGGAAACTATACCAGTGACATTTCAAATACCAGAAGGGACATCTGTGGTGGACAAGTTCTAGTAGATCATCAAGTAGAAAAGTTAGCCAGTGAAAATATTATGGATCATAAGAGAACAAAAGAGACTTACTTGTTTTGGAGACATCATTAGGAATGATCACTCATTAGAGAAGGACATTGTGTTTGTTGAAGTAGAGGGTCAATAAGGGGAAGGTTTCCTTTTAACAGACACATAGCTATCACCGTTAAACTCTAACATGCTAGAGATCATGAAGATGATGCAGAAGAAGGTTGTATTTCATTCTCTTGTGCATAGGTTTTGAAATTCTCCATGTTTTGAAATAAACCCAGTGGAAACTGTCTCTACCAGAAGCAAGTAAAGGCAAAGGAAGGCATCTCCTCTACAGTCTTCAGAGAGGACACAGAATAGTGAAACAATAAACATCTGTTATTTTATGACACAGTATTTGTGATACTTCGTTGTGGTGGTGCAAGGAAAGTAATAAAGGAGAAATGATTCCGTGGACTGGAGGTTACATTGCAGTTGAATAGCAGTACTGTTGCAGGTTGAATCGATATATTGGTGGAATACCAGATTTTATATGAAGACTAACATTTTTGAAAGAATTAAATACAAAGTGACAATAAATCCTTGAGAATAGTGGTGGAGCCAATGGTAGAGAAACTAGAAGAAAGTCGGTTCTGACTTGATGGTACACAACAAGAAGATGAACAAGAAAAAGTAAATTAGAAAAGTATATCTTTCACTTGTAAAAGAAGCTGAGATTTAGTCATTCTAGGGTGTCAGATTTCTATCTTACTGTATTGGATTCCATCACTATCTTAACAAAGTGCAAAAATGAGTGCCCTATAAGAACACACATTTACTAATTCACAGTTGTTGTTGTGTACCATTGAGTTGGAACTGACCCATAGATGACCCTCCAATGGATTTTTCAGAGGCAGTAAATCACATGTGGGGAGATCATTCATTTTCCCCCTCAGAACAGCTAGTAGATTCAAACTGCATACCTTCAGGTTGGCAGAGCAGTTCCTTACCACCCAAGGTCCCTAACTTAGGGTTACATGTGTTAAAAGTCAAACAAGATTTTACTGAACTAAAATCAAGGTGTCAGCAGGGCTTTATTTATCATTGGGGATATATGCAAAAATTCTTTGCCTTGCTTTTTTCCCTCTTCCAGGGTTTACCTGCATCCCTCGGCACCTGGCCCCTTTCTTCCATCTTCAGTGATAGCAACAGTACGCTGAATGACTTGTAAATTTCATCAATCTGACAGTTTCTTTTGCATTCTTTTCCATTTTTAAAGATCTAATTCAGTGACCTTGATCAAATAATTCAGGATAATATTTAATCTCAAAGTTGTTAATGAATGTTCAGTCTCTTCTGTCATTGAAAGAAATATAGATACAATTTCTGAAGATTGGGACTGTTGTGAAGTTCTATTTCTGCCTATAACCTTACTAGTTTACAAATACTATCACATTATTTCTAGTAGCAAGTTCACTTAAAATATAAAAAAATGAATTTACACGTTGTAGTTGTGTACTGTAGAGTCAGAAGCAACCTATAGCTGATGCTCCAACAGGTTTTCAGAGGCAGTTAATCACACAGGAGGAGACTGCCAATCTTTCTCCCGTGGAGCAGTTGGTTGTCTTGAACCACTTGCCTTCAGGATTACAGTACAACTTCTTGCCACTAGACCATCAGAGCACTTTAGGTTAGGGTATAAAAAGTATTGCATATTTCTGGATCCAGGAAGCATTAAAAGTAAACATTATGATAGATGGAGAAAAGGTTGAAACTGTCAGTGATTTAATCTTGAGTGAATCAACAATCAACACTCTTGGTACATGGCGAGAAGCCACTTCCAGAAGGCAACAACAGGTTGATCCTCTACTTCATTAAAAATAATACATTTATCCAGGATGGTCATTCTTGTTAACTTGTTCAAAACATGTAAGATGAAGTCTTATCACTTTCTCTTCTAAGGAGCATTCTGGCTATACTTTTCCAAGATCTATTGATCATTTTTCTGACAGTATTCTTCACCAGCATCATAACTCAAAGGGATTTCTCGTTAATCTTCCTTATCAAGTAAGAATATTTTCCATGTATATGACAATGTTAAAAATACCACAGTTTAGGTCAAGTACATAAAGTAACATCTTTAATTTTTTACAATTCTCAAGGTATCTTTGCAGGCAATTTTCCCAATGCAATACATCTATTAATTTCTTGATTAATACTTCCATTGACATTAATTATTGATCTGCATAAAATAAAATAATTGGCAATTTGAAAAAGAAAAAAAAAGAAGATGGAAAGAGTATACAGAGTCATTGTACCAAAAGGAATTGGTGGACACAGAAGAATTGTATTACATTTGATTAAGAGCCTGTGGTGATGAAGGAAGAAGTTCAAGCTGCCCTGAAAAAATTGGCTAAAAACAAGGCTCCAGGAATTGATGGCATGCCAGTTGACATATTTCAACAAACAGATACTGCTCTGGATGTACTCACCAAGCTGTATCAAGAAATCTGGAGGAAAACTACTTGGCCCACTGACTGGAAGAGATCTAAATTTGTTCCCATTCCAAAGAAGGGTGATGCGACAGAGTGTGTAAATTATTGGACAATATCATTAATATCACATGCAAACAAGATTTTACTGGAGATTATCCAAAAAATGACTGGAACAGCACATAAACAGAGAACTGCCTGAAGTCCAGGATGGGCTTAAAAGAAGCCATGATACTACGGCTATTATAGCTAATGTTAAATGGATCTTGGTTGAAACCAGAGAGTACCAGAGGAATGTTCATCTGTGTTTCTTTGACTATACAAAAGCATTTGACTGTGTGGACCACACACAACAAACTGTGGCTAACTCTGAGAAGAGTAGGAATCCCGAAACATTTGATCATGCTTATGCAAAAACTATACTTGGACCAGAAGGCAATCATCAGAACTAAGCAAGGAAATACTGCATGGTTCAAAACTGGAAAGGGTATATGCCAGGAATGTTTCCAATATCCATAATTTTTCAATCTGTATGCACAACATATTATCCGAGAGGCTGGGCTCTATGAGGAGAAATGTGGCATCAGGATTGGAGGAAGACTCATCAACAATCTGTGTTATGCAGATGATACAACCTTGCTTGCTGAAACTGAGGAGGACCTGAAGCACTTGCTGCAGAAGGCAAAGGGCTGCAACCTTCAATATGGATTGAGGCTCAATATCAAGAAAACAGATTCTCACCACTGGGCAGATCGGCTGCATCATGATAGATGATGAAGACACTGAGATTGTAAACAGCTTTAGTTTGCTTGACTCAACAATCAACACTCTTGGCACCAGCAGCCAGGAAATTAAAAGACACATTGTGATGGGAAAGTATGCTGATCAAGGCCACAGTCTTTGCAATTACTTGCTATGCATCAGAGAGCTAGCTAGATAAGGACTAGGGATTATAGATGAAGAATTGATGTCTTTGAGCTGTGGTGCTGGAGAAGAGTATGGAGTATACTGTGGAATACTAAGAGAATAAACAGGTTCATCCTTGAGAAGATGAAACTAGGTTCCTCTTTGGAGGTAAGGATTTTGAAGCTTCGTCTGACATACTTTGGATATATTGCAAGATGGGGCCAATCCTTGGAGAGGGATGTTATGCTTGGGAGGGTGGAGGGCCAGCACAAGAGAGGAAGAACCTAAATGAGATGGATTGACTCTAACTTGGATAATGGGGGTAGGTGTGTCAGAGATAATAAGATTGGCACAGCATAAAACAGAGTTTAGGGGTGTTGTACATAGGCTCGCTATGAGTCACAGGTGACTAGATAGCACATAACAACAACAACAACAACACATAACTCTGACCTCATTTTTTTTTAAAAAAGAAAGAAAAGTAGGACAATTTATAAAACAACATAGTTCTATGACACTAGAGAACTGGGAGAAATGCCATTTAGAATATTTACATTTTAGTAAGTATTAAGGATAACAAAAATTGAGGGATTATTCAACATTAAAGGAATTTATCCAGTCTAAAGACAGGTTCAGGATTGGGTTTCATATCCAAAAAATACAGTTAGTTAAAAAGATAAGTTATCATGGTTCTTCATGTTTGCATGGAATAGATGGATAGAAAATTTGTAAAGGTTCAAACATTGAGCCACTTCTCCCATGAAACGTTTGATAAATGTGAGAAAAACTTTCAGAAGTGACTAGAACAGGATATGTACAGCAAACTCGATGAAATTCAAATGGAATTCAGAAGATGCCAGATGGATTCTGGCTGAAAACAGAGAATATCAGAAAGATATATACTTGAATCTTATTGACAATGAAAAGTATTTGGTTAGGTAGATCATAATAAATGATGATATTGAAAAGGATGAAACTCAAGAATATTTAAATGTATTCATTCAAAACCTGTACCTAGACGAAGAAACAGGTTTTTTTGTTGTGTTTCGTTTTGTTTTTACAGAAAAAGGTGATACTGCATGGTTTAACATTAGGAAAGGTACGTGTCAAGGTTGTGTGTTTTCTCCACATGTATTCAACTTGTATGTTGAGCTGACAATTCCAGAAGATGTACTATCTGAAGAAGAATGTGGCATCAGAATTGTTGGAAGGCTCACCCAGAATCTCCATTATGTAGATGACACAATCGTGCTTGCTTACAGTGAAGATTTTAAGCATTTACTGAAGAAGGTAAGACTACAACCTTCAAGATGGATTACATCTCCATGATAAGAAAACAAATATCCTCACAACTGGTCCAAGAGACAATATCATGATAGTGAAAAGATTGAGATAAAAGAAAGGATTTTATTTAACTTGTCTCCATAGTCAATACCTATGATAACAACAGTCAAGAAAAAAAATGTGGCTTTGGGCTGTCAAGTACCTCTTTAAAATGCTAAAGAGTAAGGATGTAATTTAATGACTAAGATGCCTTTGACTCAAGTCACGAACTATTCAAGTACTTCATATGTGTGTGAAAGTTGGGCAATGAAAAAAGAAAACTGAAGAATAATTTTCAGAATAATTTCCAGTCTTGATTTGTGGTGCTGCCAAAGAGTGCTGACTATGCCATAGACTTTCAAAAGAACAAAGAAATATATCTTGGAGAAAGTGTAGCCAGGGTGTTATAGAGGTATGGATGTTGAAACTTTATCTCTCATACTTTGGCAATGTTGTCAAGAGGTATCTTGAAAAAAGAGATAATGCTTGGAAAAGTACAGTCATTGAAAACGAAGAAATTCTTCAGTGAGATGGATTGACACAGTGCAGCAATGGGCTTAAGTATGGTGGAGATTCTGAGGATGGTGCTGGATAGGGTGAGGTTTCATCTGTTGTTCATAGGGTCATCATGAGCTACAGTTGGGTTGATGGCACTTATGGACAACAGGCTAAGGATAAAGGCTGAATGATTTGGACTCAAAATGTGGAGTAAATTCTTCTATAATTTCTTGACACTGGAAACCAAAATCATTAAAATAGATTATTCAGGTAATAAAGACCACCAATAAACTCTAGCATGTCATGCATTCATGACATTTGAAATAAAAATCAGTTAGTTGGTTCTAACTAAAACTCAAATGCATTCTTGACTCTGCTCAAATTTTAATGGACTCAAGTGCAAAATACTCAAAACTATTTGCTTAGTAGACAACCAATAAGTTCTCTCTGAGACAAAATAATAATAACTTTAGTCTATGGCACTTTTATGTATATGTTACTGTTAGGTGCTGTTGTGTGGAGTATGACCCATAGCAACCCTATGAACAACAGATCTAAACTCTGTCATACCCTGTGCCATCCTCTCAATATGACATACTTGAGCCCGTTGCGGGAGTCACTGTGGGAATTCATCTTGTTGAGGGTCTTCTTCTTTTTCAACAGCCTTCCAAGTTCCCAAGAATGATGTCGCTCTCCAAGGAATAGCCTCTCCTATTAACATGCACAAAGTATGTGAGACAAAACTTTATCATCTTTGCTTCTAAAGTACACTCTTAATACACCTTCTCTAAGACATATCTGTTTGTTCTTTTGGCACTCCATGGGATATTCGGTATTATTCTCCAGCACCACAGTACAAAGGTATCTATTCTTCTTCCGCCATCCTTTTTAACTGTCCAGCTTTCAGATGCATAACAAGTGAGGAAAAGGGCCATGGCCTGAATCAGGTTCATTCACTTTAGTCATCAAACTTACAACATTGCTTCTCAATAGTTTGAAGGGGTGTTTGATTACAGACTTTCTGAGTCTCCTGATCTCTTGACTGCTAGTATCAAGGATGTTGATCATAGATCCAAATAATATGAACTCTGTCAAGATGTTGTCTATCAGTCCAGTGGGGAAAACTTTTGTTTTCTTGACATTGAGACACAATCCATATTGAAGGTTGTATCATCTCTCCATATATATTCAGTCTGTGCGTGGAGCAAATTATTTGAAACATTCTGAACACTCTGAAGAAGAATGTGGCCTCACAATCAGAGGAAGACCCATTAATGCACCTACATTATATAGCTCAAAGAATATAGTCTTCAATATGGATTGTATGTCAATTTCAAGAAAATAAAATTCTTACTACTTCATCTTTGTTGTAGAAGATGGCTAAATAACCTATGGATGAAAAGAACAAACGGCTGTGTCTTGGAGAAAGTGTAGCCAGAGTGCTCCTTGGAGACAAAGGTGAAAAAGCTTTGTCTCTCATACTTTGGGCATGTTGTTAGGAGAGGCTATTCCTTGAAAACGGACATCATGCTTGGAAAGGTGGAGGGAGGTGAGGAAGAAGAATAAGACTTCAACGAGATGGAATGACAAAGTGACTGCAGCAATGAGCACAAATGTGTCAGAGATTGTGGGGATAGCACAAGAGAGAACAGGATCCGGCCTGTTATTCATAGGGTCGCTCTGAATCATACTGGACTCAACAGCAGTGATGTGACAGTAGCCACATGATATGAGCTCTACTAACTCCACAGCAGGGAAGAGTCTCAAAACACAATATCCACAGCACAAAGCTCATCCATGTGGTCAGGCATCCTTCTGGCAATCTGCAGTATTTCTACCAATCCTACACATGAACTGTTGGTCCCAGAGCTTTCATTGTTCCATTACTGTGTCCACTAAAAATTCAGAGACAATATGATTATGGGATTTATTTGAGAAGTTAACAGGTTACAATTGTGGTTGGAAATAGAATGTAACTCCTTGGTTAGGACAGTTTCTCAAGTGTACTCACAGATCTTCTGTCCTTAGCCTTGAGATTTTAGACCAGTGTGACAAAGCTATCTTAGTCCTGCAAATTATGATGTCTCTCTCTCTCAATCCTAAAGTAAATTGGAGTGAGGGCTCCTAGTTCCAGTGCTGGCTCTTCTGTCTCATGTTTATTTCTGGTTCTCTGCTGTTCCTGCTGCTCTCAACAAGGTCAGGGTCAGAGTCCTTAGGAATCTCTGGTTCAAATGGTCGCTCTGGATTATCCATTTCTCTATTACTAAAAGTGTGATTCCCATTACCTGCTGCTCAACCTGCTTACTTTAAACCTGGTAAGATGACAAAATTGACGAATTTTCTCATTAAGAATCTATACATCTTTTGTATGTTCCCACCCAAAAGGTTCTACTTGCCTTATTTCATCATTAACTAGTCTTACACAGCCAAGTGATGGAAATCAAAGTCAATAGGCCAGGAGAGTCATCTTGAACACGTAAACATCTCAATAGACAATTCACTACCAAAATGATTGGATCATTAGTAATAAACTTCTCCTTTTATGGTAGAAATAAGATGGTTACACTGTTTTACAAGTGAGACCACCAAATATACATGACTAGAGAATTCCTTTAGTATATTGGTTATTTTAGAATAAAGAAAAAAGAGTTATCTCCCCAAGACCTTTTTCCAAAATTCATATAACTGTGACACAAAATTATGAAAAGACTAACATAGAAAAAAATAAGACCTAAATAACTAAGGAATATGGATATAATGGTCCTGAATAAAATACTAGCCAGTCAAATGTGACAATACATCTAAATAATACATTATGAATAACTGGAGTTTAAGATCATTCAGCATCAGAAAATCTAACAAGTTAAACCACTGTCTATGTCATCTCAAGAAATAGAGACAAACAGTTCATTAGAAGTTTAATAATTTTTTACATTAAGAAGGGAAAAGTATTTGTCTATCGGAATAATCTTATCTCTGATTTTTGTCCAACGTTCCAAGAGTGTAGAACAAAACAGAATGTTTCAATTCCCCTCATATTCTAAAGCAAGTTGCTGAACCACTAGCCATGTTTTCTAAGGCAGTAATCTTTATATGTTGGGCTGTTTACCAAAAGGTTTATATTCCAAACCTACTTGATCCTTTGAGAAGCATGCAGTTGGAATCCACCAGCTACTCTGTAGAAGAAAGATAGGCGGTGTCCGCCCAGCCCCCAATCCCTTATGCGATTTTACTGCCTCTAAAAATCTGTTGGAGGATCAGTTATGAATTGGTTCCAACTCGATGGTACACAATAACAACAAGAAGATCTTAGACGGAACTGCACTGCTAACCCGGATGCCTCTTTGTCAGTTCTAACCCATGTGAGAAAGGTGGACGATCTCTTTCCTTGCAGTTTACAGTATCTGAAACCCCTGTGAAGGGTCAGCTTTGACATGATTCCAGCTCCACTGCAATGAACAAGTGAGCAGCTTTGAGAGAAAAGTGAGGTACTTCGCTCTTCCAGTTAAGCTTCACAAGCTCAGAAAACCAATAAAGCGTTGTTATGAGACAGAATCCACTCCGTTGCAGTGACTTTGCTTTTTGTGAGTTTAATTCATATGGGTACATAGGGTTTTCAAAGGTCTGTAATTTCTGAAGTGGATGGCCAATCCTTCTTCCTAGTCTGTATCAATTTTTAAATAGATATAATAGTATCTGACAGACAAGCATTCTACAGAAAAGAGCAGATGAAAGACATTTACCAGTTAGAAAAAGACCAATATTCAATGTTGCTACCCACCACGTTCGGGAGAGTGGAGGGACGGCGCAGGAGAGGAAGACCCTCGATTCTGTGAGTGGAGTGGTGGGAATGAGTGTGTTTGAGAAGGCGAAGTTGGCACAGGATAGAGCGGCATTTAGGGCTCTTGTACATAGGGTCGCGATTAGTCGCAAGTGACTCGATGGCACATAACAGCAACAGCAACATCAACAACTCATATGGGAAGAAACTTTGCATCTTTCTTCCATAAAACGAGTGATAGAGCAGCAACTGATCTTTTGGTTAAGGGTAAGAGCTTAATCTCTGTGCCACCGGAGCTCCTTGGATTTAATACAGTGCTTTTTATTCAAAACTATCAATTTAATTCCTTCTCCATTTATTTTGTAAAGAATTCCAGAGTCCTTAATAGAAGTAACCTGAGAAAGGGGGGAAAGAACAGAACGAGATGATAGAAATAATGCTAAAGAGAAAGAAATAGACTAGAGTGAGATGAAAAGATAATATTCACGAGATATTTTTTCCCTCTCAGTGAAAAATAAACCTTTGCTTTCCAAATTTTTAGCTTTAGAGCCCAAGAACAAAGAGAAAGATACTTTGTAAAGCCATGGGAAAAGCTACAAAGGAGAACTGCTAGGAAACAGTAATAGTGAGGGGGGATAGTTCAAGGGCCATCTGTATGTTACCAATGCCCTCTGGAGCCCTAGGAGTGGTGGCGGGAAGATGGCATCCTGAGGGAGTTTATTCTGTGGTAAGCCTAAAAAAGTTAGGGAGAGAACCCTGGGGACCACATTTCATCACACAGTTTCAGGGACTTACAGTATCCTGGCTGGGGGCCACCAGTAGGTGAAAGGCCAGTGAACAACTGTGGCTGCACTGTCCTTGCTTGGAGTGTTTGGGTATTACAGCAACTTTATTTTTGGAAATAGCAAGAGAAGTGGAAGAAACTTTTCCTATGGGACCCTCATTTCTGTCGTCAGTACAAATACAAGTCAGACAGAAAATTGGTCATTAGCCACCTAAGAAGGGACACAGCCAAGAGTAGATAGAGTCAAGGATGAGCCTTGAAATATTATTGTGTAAAGGAATATATGGGCAGCACCCAACACCTGGGGGAGAAGCATGTCCTCGTGTCCCCATGATGACAGAAGGGAAAGAAAGGAAATATTCTCAGTCAAGAAACTTGATTTCTAGCCTAAAAAGCAGCCAACTGGCCACTCTTCTTCTACTGTGAGGCTGGAGACTGAAAGACCAGGGCTAGTCTTGCCAGAAAGTGATGTGGGAGTACAAAGAATTACAGATTTGTGTTCCTTATGAAATTTCAACTCGCTATCACAATCCAGATCCTTCCATGAAAAGACTGAGAAAGAGTAAAAGCTCTAAGGATAACAGTTGATTGGCCTAATGAAAAAATTTTCACAGAGGATGATTTTTCAGATGGCCAACAGACACATGAAGAAATGTTCAAAATCACTAGCAATAAGAGAGATGCAAATCAAAACCCCAGTGAGATACCATTTGAACCTAGTAGCAGTGGCAAAGTTTAACAGACAGCAAGTAATAAATGTTGGAGAGGCTGTGGTGAGATAAGAGCTCTTATACACTGTTGGTGGGATTGTAAAATGGTACAACCACTCTAGAGAACAGTTTGGCATTTTTTCAGAAAGCTGAACACAGAAATTCCATTATCACCCAGCTATTCTACTGCTTGGAATATACCCCAAGAAAATGAGAACTGAGGCGCAAATGGAGGCTCATACACCAATGTTTATGGCAGCATTATTCACTATCACAAGAACATGGAAACAGCCCAAATGTCCAACCACAATAGAATGAATTGAGAAATTACAGTACATGACTGGTACACAATGGTATATGATTGGTACAAGATGGTACATGATAGAATACTTCACAGCATACAGGAACAATTATTTTGTAAATTACTACCTAACTTGGGAGGGACTGGAGAGCATTATACTAAGTGGACTAAATCAGGCCCATAAGGAGAAATACTATATAAGAAGACTATTACTGTAGAAAATGTATGAATTTCCCAGGGAGGGAAGGGTAGAAGCAGAAGGGTGAGAATGAGGGGCTCAGTTAATTATAGTGTCAAAATTTGATGGGTGGAGGAAGGAGTGGGTAAAGGAAATGGGAATGATCCAGTGTAAAAAACAACATATGTGAACTTTGTAAGTAAACCAGTATAAAATAAAAAAGTGTATTTAAAAAAAAAATCAAGACAACACAGCTGATTGGTCTAATAGTGAAAATGAGAAGGTGGACGATGAAGATAGAATGGAAAAGATGAAAGTCTCTACACCTAGTGGCATAGTGCCTAATGTATAGGGCTATTAACTAAAAGGTTAAGAGTTTAAATCAACCAGTGGATGCCACTCCTGCTTCCAAGCTTATTTTAATCAGGAAGCTCCACCAAACACTGGACACCATGAGTAACCATTATCACATTTGGCACATCAGTGTCATAGTGTTCAGCATCACAGCAACCACGAGTTACCTCTGTACAGCAATGCACAGACCAGTGCTATACTACTTAGAAGAATGTTTTACATAAAAACAATTTAAACCAGGTCCGAGGGCTTTAATGGGCTTTTAACTAGAAGGCCTAATCACATCGCCTCACTCCCCTTAGTGAATCAACATTCCACCCTACTGCTCACCAATCTCAGCCAATTAGTTCATTTAAATTTAGTGATCTGACCATGTACACGAGAAAACCAAATATTAAGACATGTTAAATGAGACTGTCAAAGTAAAACAGTAAATAGCAAAGCTAAACTCAAATCCAGATATTGTTATTGTTATTGTTAGTGGCCATTGAGTCAACTATGACCCATAGTGACCCTCTGAACAACAGATCTGAACCTTTTCCTATTCTGTTCCATCCTCACACTTCCTGACACACTAGAGCACACTGAGCAGTCACTGTGTCAGTCCACGTTGTTTCAGATCTTCCTCTCTTTCCTCTATTTTTCCAAGCATGATGTCCCTCTCCAAAGAAGAGCCTCTTTAGTAACATGCCCAAAGTACGCAAGACAAAATGTCAACCTTTTTTGCCTCCAAGGAGCATTTTGAATGTGGATCTAAGTAAGATGAAATTGTTGTCAACTCCAGTACTTTCTCTGTCTTTCATGATGTTGCCTATTATGGCAGATGGAGAAAACTGGTCCAGTCATAAGAATATTTGTTTTCCTCACATTGAGACACAATCTATATTGAAGCCTGTATTGTTTGATCTTATGGAACAAATGTTTCAATTCTTCCTCTTTCAAAAAGCAATGTTGTGTCTACTGTATAATGTAGCTTGTTGATGAGTCTTCCTCTGATATTGATGCCTCATTCTTCTTCATAGATTCTAACTTTTTGAATAATTTTCTCAGCATACAGATTAAATAGGTACGGAGAGAGGATAAAACCCTGATACACACCTTTCTTAATTTTAAACTCTTGCTCTGTACAACAACCTCTTAGTTTAAGTATAAGCACAATTATGTGTTCTGGGATTCTCATTCTTCTCTACGTTAGCTATCGCTTGTTACTATATACACAGTCAAATGTCTTTGCATAGTCAATAAACTACAAACAGGCATTCTTCTGGTATTCTTTACTTTTAGCCAGGATCCATCTGACATCAGCAATGAGGTGCCACAGCTTCTTTTAAATCCTGCTTGAATTTCTGGCAGTTTCCGATTTAAGTACTGTTTCAGCCATTTTTGAATGATCTTCAGCAGTACTTTGCTTGCATGTGATATTAAGGATATTGTTCAATAATTTACACATTTATTTATAACACCTGACTTGGGAATGGGATCAAATGTGGACCTCTTCCAATCTTTTGGTTATCCAAATTTCTTGGCATAGACTGTTGAGCAAATCCAAGTCTCCATCAGTTAGTTGAAACATAACAATTTGTATTCTATCAATTACTGGGACCTTATTTCTTTGCCAATGTATTCAATGCAGCTTCTACTTTCTCTTTCATTGTCATTGGCTCCTGTTCTTATGGTACTTCTTTAAATTTTTTAGTGTTAATCAGTGCTTTCTGGTACAGTGACTTTGTGCATTCCCTCCATCTTCTTTTGATGCTTTCTGAGTCATTCAACACATTGACCACAGTATGTTTAAATATTGGGACTCAAGGCTTAAATTTATTTTCCAAGTTCTCTCAGCTTGAGAGATGCAGAGCAAGTTGTTCCCTTTTTATTCTCCAATACCAGCTCTCTGCACATTCCATACTTTGCTTTGTCTTCTTGAGCTACCCTTTGAAATATTCTGGTCAGCTCTTAAACTCTGGCATTTTTTTCCCTCTTTGTTTTGTCTTCTTGCTGGTCTAGTGTGATTTTTAGAGTCTCTTCTGACATCAATTTTGGCATTTTTATTTCTTCTCTGTCTTTGTAATGACCTTCTTCTCTCTTCATGGATGTTATACTTGATGTCATCCCACAATTCTTGTGATCTTCAATCAATGGTGTTCAGTGCTTCAAACCTATTCTTAAGATGATCTTGAAATTCAGGAGGAACAAACCCAAGATCATATTTTGATTCTTGTGGACGTATTTTCATTTTCTTCAGCCTCAATTTGAAACGGCACCAGAGTAATTGATAGTCTGACCTACAATCCATCCCTGGGCTATTTTTGACTGTCGATTCTGCACTTCTCCAATGATTCCTTTCACAGGTATAGTCAAACTGATTCCTGTACAGTACATTAGGAGAGGTCTGTGTGTAAAGTTGCCATTTGTGTTTTTCAAAAAAGGGATTTTCAATGAATAAATCACTGAAAATACAAAATTTGATCATTCTATTTCTAGCCTCATTCCTGTCACCAAGTACATACTTTCTGACTACAATTTCTTTGGCATTGTTTTAAACATTTCATTCCAGTCACCAATTATCATTAACACACCTTGATTGCATATTTGGTCAATTCAGACTGCAAGATTTGGTAAGATCTTCAATTTTCTCTTCTTTAGCTTTATCTGTAGAAATATATATGAATAATAGTGGTTAAATAGGTCCTTCTTGTATGTGGATGGATAATATCCTATAACATCATTGTTGTAATGGTAATACAAAATTGACTTTTTTACTACTAATTCAATACCATTTTTCTTCTATTTTTAATTTCCAGAAAACTTAGATACTTGGCCTAAAAGTATTTTAATATTGCTAGAGAGATAAGAATAGCTATGTAAAACAATTAGAAATTATACTTCCCAGCGCTGTATCTTAACTTAGTTCATTTTGCCTATATTTCTGATGATTCAGTGTAGAGAAAAATATTTGGGACTCATTAACATGTTGATGACAACAAAAATCATAGGAGCAAATATGTTTGAGGTTAGCCCTTTCACCAAATAGTGCCATTTTATTAACATACTAAAGAAGAGACAATAAAAGCCTTGCAATTATGAGAGCTACAAGGACAGGATACTTTATTAAGAGCCATAATTTATGAAACAAAAACATTCAAAACAACTGGATTTTCAACAAGGTTTTTACTCTGAGTGTTTGGAACTTTCAGAACTCTCCTGGATGTGGGTGAGCTCTGGGGCTTATTGCAGCAACAATTTTTTGGTAGTTGTCCTTTTGTCTCCTTTTTGGTGTCTTACTGTAGCTAACCAGCTTAGTGTTCAGGAAAATTTTAATAGACTGTCTGTGTAGACTTCTAGAGATTTTTCTATGTATGTTTTCTTCTCTGAAACTCTCTATTCTAGCACATTTTGGCTGTGTCAGACTGACTGTGCTCCAATATCTTCTCCTCAATTCAGCAAGTTCTCCATGCTTTGCTTGACTTTCCCCTCACTGTGCATCAGGACAGAAAACATCTCGAGGCAGAGAGTCTGCATGCATATTGATTTTATTTAATTTTTTTTCTTTTTCTCAGGGAATGTTATTCTGTTGCCAGTTGTCTGATGTTTGGAAACAGTTGTTCTACATATTCTATTCAGGTTTGTAGTCATTTATGGTGTGAGGAAAATTTCTCCACCAATTAAGTTCTATCATGACAGGAAATCTAAATCTTCTCATTTACTTCTGAAGTCCTGACAATCTGCTATGAATATAGAGATGATACAACTTTTCAAATTAAGCATCTGCCTTAAAAATTAAGTATAATCATCTTAAAAATGAGAAATATGAAATAAAACTTCTAACTTATTAGAGAATGAGAGGTGATTGAAAAAAGAAACTTGGCAATTCCAACAGGGAATAGGACAATGAAAAAAATGCAGCAAATATATGAAGATTCCACTGCCAAGAAAGGAAGTAAAGAGAAACAACAGATGGAATTGTTTACTCCTGACAATATAGAGATGATTGAGGCATTTGGAAAAGACCTCAAAATAAATACTGGATTCTTACAATTCTCAAGCTACCAAAGGAGGGATTAATATCCATGGAAGAATCAGAATTTCTGAAACATTAAAGGTAAATGTTAGAGGCCATTATAAAGCAATAACTGAATCTTAAAACATAGAAACATAGTGAACTAGACACACTGAAGATAGAAAAGTATCTTGGATGATAGAACTTTAAAAACTCACTACGTTATGTACTAGAGAGGAATAAAGAAATGGCCCATTATTAACTGAAATAGTACTACCAAATACTTTGAAAAGATATGTAAAACATAATAAAAATTTTTCACCAAAAAATCTATCACATAGAAATTGTAACAAAAATTTACAGAAATCTATTCTAAAAATTGCACTGGCATGTGGAGAAGCCAAAACAAAAGGAAAACATGCTGAAATAAAAGAGCTGAGCAGATTTCAAAGGGCAGCTCAAGAAGACAAAGCAAAGTTTTATAATGGAATGTGCAGAAAAATGGAATTGGAGAATAAACAAGGGAAAACTTGCTCTCCATTTCTCAAGCTGAGAGAACTAAAAAGCATACTTAAGCCTCAAGTTGCAATGTTGAAAGATGCTATGGGCAATATGTTGAATGAGCCAGAAAGCAGAAAAAGAAGATGGAGGAAATACACAGAATCACTGGACTAAAAAGAACTGATTGACACTGAAAAATTTCAAGAAGTACCATATGAACAGGAGCCAATAGTAATGAAGGAGGAAGAAGAAGCTGCATTGAAGGCATTGGCAAAAATAAGACCCCAGGAACCATTGTGATACCAGTTGACTTGTTTCAACTAACAGATGGAGGCTTGGATTTGTTCACCAATCTATGTCAGGAGGGTGGCTGTCTGGCCACGAAGTGTTCCATATTTGTTTCCACTCTGATGAAAGGTGATCCAACTGAATATGGAAAATATCAAGCTGTATCATTAATAAAACTTGCAAACAAAATACTGCTGAAGATCATTAAAAAATGGCTATAGTTCATAGATAGCAAACTGCCAGAAGTTCAAGCAGGAATTAGAAGAAGCTGTGGCACAAGTGACATTATTGCTGATGTCAGATGAATCCTGGCTGAAAGCAGAGAACATCAGAAGAATATCTATTTGTGCTTTATTTACTATGCTAAGACAGTTATGCGGATGACACAACTCTGCTTGCTGAAACTAAAGAGGACCTGAAGCGCCTGCTGCAGAGCGTCAAGGACTGCAGCCTACAATATGGATTGAGGCTCAATGTCAAGAAGACAAAGATTCTCACCACTGGACCAATTGGCAGCATCAGGATGGATGGTGAAGAGATTGAGATTGTACACATCTTTAGTTTGCTTGGCTCCATAGTCAACAGTCTTGGCACCAGCAGCCAGGAAATTAAAAGGCGCATTGCCATGGGAAAGTCTGCTGTTAGGGACCTCTCCAAGGTGCTGAAGAGCAGTGGTGTCTCTCTGGAGACTAAGGTGTGTCTGATACAGGCCATGGTCTTCGCAACCACCAGTTATGCATCAGAGAGTTGGACAATGACCAAGGAGGATAGAAGGAGAATTGATGCCTTTGAGCTGTGGTGCTGGAGAAGAGTATTGAGAATACCATGGACTGCTAGGAAAACAAACAGATTTGTCCTGGAAAGGGTTAAACCGGGTGGCTCCTTGGAGGCAAGGATTCTGAGGCTCCGTCTAACATACTTTGGACATGTTGTGAGGAGAAGACCAGTCCTTAGAGAGGGACATCATGCTTGGGAGGGTGGAGGGACGGCGCAGGAGAGGAAGGCCCTCTGTGAGGTGGATTGATTCAGTGACTGGGGTAATTGGGATGGGAGTGTCAGAGACAGTGCGATTGGCACAGGACAGAGCAGAGTTTAGGGCTGTTGTACATAGGGTCGTTATGAGTCGGAGGCGACTCGACGGCACATAACAACAACAACAACAAGACATTTAACTGTGTGGATCATAAAAAAATTGTGGCTGACATTGAGAGGAATGAGAGACCCAGAGTGCTTAATTGTGGTCATGTGAAACCTATACCAGGACCAGGAAGCTGCTGTGTGAACAATGAGGGGAACACTGCATGGTTTAAAATTGAGGAGCGAGTGTGTCAAAGTTGTATTCTCTCTCCATACCTACTTAATCTGTATGCTGAGCAAATTATTTGAGAAGCTGGACTCTCTGAAGAGGAATGTGGCATCAGGATTGGAGACTCATCAATAATCTGTGTTATACAGATGTTACACTCTTGCTTACTGAAAGTGAGAAGGACTTGAAACACTTGTTTCAGAAAATCAAGGAATGCAGTCTTCAATATGGATTGAGTCTCAATGTCAAGAACTAAGATTCTTACCACTGGACCGATAGGCAATATCATGATGGATAGAGAAGAGATTTAAACTGTCAACAGCTTCATCTTGCTTGAATCCACAATTAACACCTTTAATACCAGCAGTCCGGAAAGAAAGAGACACACTGCACTAGGAAAGTCTGCAGTTAGGGACCTCTCCAAATTTTTGAGGATTAATGATGTCAGTTTGAGTTAAAGGTACCTCTGATTCAGGCCATACTCTTTCCTATCACTTGTGCATCTAAGAGGTGGACAGTGAATATGAATGGCAGAAGAAGAATTAATGCCTTTGAGCTGTGGTGCTGGAGAAGAGCATAGAACATTCCATGGATGGCCAAAAGAACAAACAAATATAACTTGGAGAGGGTACAGCCAGAGTGCTGTTTGGATACAAGAATGACAAGGCTCTACCTCACATACTTTGGGCATGTTGCTAGGAAGGGCTATTTCTTGGAGAAGGACAAGGTTCTAGGAAAGGTGGAGGGTTGGTGAAGGAGAGAGAGGAAGACTGTCAACCAGGTGAATTGATGAGGTGACTGCTGCAGTGGGCTCTTGTGTGTCGGAAGTGGGAAGATGGTACAGGACAGAATAAAGCTCTGATCTTTTTTATTCACAGGATTGCTATGAGTTGTACTTGACTCAACAGCACCTAACAACAACAGTAACAACAACACTGATAAAAAATGAGATCAGAGATAGTTTGAATAACATTATTGTCAAGCTTGATTTAAAAAAAATACATTTGGGATTTTGGATACAACGATAAACTAAGTCTATTCTTTTCAAGCACATAAAGAAATATGCACAGAAATTGATTACACGTGCGTCACAAAGAACATCCCAGAATATTTGTCATCACACTGAGCACAGATGTAATAATCAGTTAACAAAAGTTATGTTACATTTCCTTCTACTATCTAGTTCAAAACCTCAAACTCATTCTATTCAACTGGAAATTAACTTACAACTGAATACCTATCAGGTTTCTATGCTTGTAAAGCCCTTTGGATGAGATTCTACTTTTATTTTATTATTTTCTCTGTGTGTGTGTACCATCAAATCTGATCTGACTGGTACAGGAGGAAACGGCCCCTCCTTCTCCAGCAGAGCATCTGGTGGATTTGAACCACATATCTCTTGGATTGCAGTGCAGCTTCTTGCCACTACTTTTAGCTTTTAAAGAGAAAACAAGTGCTCAAATTAAGAGTATCTCTTTTAAGACTACAATGGATCAAAGCCTTGCTATTTTCTATTGCATCATATGTATGTAAATAAAGTAGGACAAGGAATAAGGAAGTCTAAAGAACTGATGTTTTTGAATTGTAGGGCTGAACAGTATTGAATATAACATAAACTACTAAAGAACAAAAAAGTCTGCTTTAGAAGAAGTGCAACCAGAGTGTTCCTTAGAGAAAAGGAAGGTGAAACTTCCTATCACATACCTTGATCATGTTATGTTGTAAAGAGGGCCAATCCTTGGAAAAAAGATACCATGTTTGAAAAAGTAGAGGGTCAGTGAAAACAGAAGACTTCTAACAAGATATATTGACACATTGCCTGGGAAAATGGGCTTATGTACATCAGAGATTGTGACAATAGCACAGGAGTGGGCAGGGCATTGTTTTGTGGTATACAGAATGCCTATGAGTGGTAACCAAATCAGCAGTATATTTCCAATTGTAAAGGGAGGGTGGCCATGTGTGACTTCTACCTGCTTCATAAAGGGAAACTGTTCCCATCAATATCATTCATAGTACCACACAAACAGCTGTAAGTCAGACGTACCACCCTCTATGCTCCTACACCTATTTCTACCAATCACCGGGTCCGATATTTATTGCAAATTGATTCACAGACTACTCACAGTTGTGAGGTTTATTAAGGAAATAGGTTAGAGAGTGAAGGAGACAAAGAATAACACACAATGCAAGTTCAGGTTAAGTCCAGCTGTCCCAGGCTAGACGTGGTTGCTGTGTGGTGTACAAACAGCCACAAAGCACCATCACAACAAAAGTTTCATAAATTAAAAAACACATTATAATTCAAGTTTATTTGTTTGAAAACAAACAATGAAATGTATTATAGACAAAATTTTCAACCAGTAGTTAATCTGCTCAGTGGTGACAATAGGATCAGTGGCATCCAGTGTGGTAACTTGTGATACAATGTTATTGCCATTGATCAAACCATACAGAGTCCTTAGTTAATGTAGGTTGTTGCTATTATGTGCTATAGAGTCAGAATCAACTCATAGTTGACCCTCCAGTGGGTTTTCAGAGGCTGTAAATCTTACAGGAAGAGATTAGTAGATTTAAACCAATTTCCTACTGGTTAGCAGTACAACTCCTAGTCTACTAAGCCAACAGAGATCCCTGTAATAATGCTTCCATTACCTGTATACTTCCATGTGTGGTTGTTTTGTTTTGATTTGTTATTGGGTTTTTTGTCTTTTTAGATAAAATGTTTGTCAAATATTTCCAGATTAAGATAGATTTGAAAGAAGGATTGGCCATCTGCTTCTGAAAGAACAGGCCTTCAAAAGCTCTCTGTACAACATAGCACACTTAGATTAGACTAGTAGATATGCCATCAGAGGCTGAGTCTTCATATTGGGAATCACAAAGAATGCAGAACAGTTGCAAACAGACACTAGTAATTAGAATGTGGAGTGTTAGAAGTATGAATGTAGGAAAATTGGAGATTGTTAAGGAAAACCAGAACACATAAATATTGACATACAAGGCATAGGTGAAATGAAACGGACTGACATGGAACATTTTGAATCAGACAATCAAATGATATACTATGCTGGAAATGAAAATGTGAGGGAAAATGGGGTTGCATTTATAGTTAAAAAGACCATTTCTAGATCTATCTTAAAATACAATGTTGTGAGTGACAGGACAATATCCATATGCATACAAAGAAGACATGTTAATATCATTAACATGCAGATTTATGCACCAACAACCAGAGCCAAAGAGGAGGACATAGAAGATTTCTACCAACTGTTGCAATAAAAAGTCTACTGAACATGTCACCAAGATGCATTAATAATAATGAGTGACTGGAATGTAAAAGTTGGGAACAAGGAAGAAGGCTTGGTTGTTGAGAAATATGACCTTGGTGATC
>NW_006399759.1:19555744-19557013 GCF_000299155.1 Elephantulus edwardii | reverse complement strand
AAAGGAAGGAGCTAAACAGAACATTTCAAAGGCCAGCCTGGGAAGACAAGGTAAAATATTATAGTGAAATGTGCAAAGATTTGGGGTTGAAAATTTTAAAAGGACAAACTCATGCAACATATCTTAAGATGAAGGAAATGAAGAACAAATCCAAGCCTCAAGTTGCAATACTTACGAAGCTGTGGGCAGAATACTGAACGATTCAGGAAGGATTAAAAGAAGATGGAAGGAGTACACAGACGCACTATACAAAAAAATAATTTTCTGACTTAAATTTAATGAAACAACATATGATCAAGGGGCAATGGTGATGAAGGAGGAAGTTCAGGTTGCTCCAAAAGAATTGCAAGTAAATAAGGCCCCAGGAACTGATGGCATACCAATTGACATACTTCAAAAGATGCTGCTGTGGGTGTGCTCACAAGGTTATGCCAAGAAATCTGGAGGACAACCACCCAGGCAACTAATTGGAGAGATCTATCCCATTCCATAGAAAGATGATCTTACCGACTATGGAAATTATAAAAAAATCATTAGCACATGCAAGCAAAATCCTGCTGAAGATTAGCCAAAAATTACTGGAACAGGACATCAACAGAGAAGTGCTAGATGTGCAGACCAGGTTTAGAAGAGGCCATGGCATTAGGGACATTATAGCCAATAGTAGACAGATCTTAGCTAAAAACAGAGTACCAGAGAAATATTTTTTCTGTGTTTCATCAACTATGCAAAGGCACTTGACTGTGTGGTTCCTAACAAACTGTGGCTAACCTTAGGAGAAGGAGAATCCCAGAACACTTAATTGTGTTTACGTGAAATTTATTCTTGGACTAGGAGGAGGTCAGTAATTCAGGGAAACACTGCATGGTTCAAAATTAGGAAAGGTGTACACCAGGGGTGAATCCTATCTTCATACTTTTTCAATCTATACGCAGAACAGATCATCTGGGAGGCTGGAATCTATGAGTTGAAATGTGGCATCATGATTGGAGAAAGACTCAACAACCTGTATTATGCAGATGACACAACCTTGCTTGCTGAAACTGAGAAAGACCTGAGCCATTTGTTGCAGAAGGTCAAGGACTTCAGCCTTCAGTATGGATTAAAGCTCAACATTATGAAAATAAAGACTCTCACCACTGGGCCAGTTGGCAACATCATGATTAATAGAGAAAAGACTGAGATTTTTAACAACTTTCAGCTTGCTTGTTTCCACAATCAACACTCTTGACACCAGCAGTCAGGAAATCAAAAGGTGAATTGCATTGG
>NW_006399759.1:19534622-19555359 GCF_000299155.1 Elephantulus edwardii | reverse complement strand
AATGAGATGGATTGACTCAGTGACTGGGATAATGGGAGTAGATGTATCAGAAACAGTAAAATCGGTTCAGAATACGACCAGATTCAGAGATATATTTTCCATAGGGTCATTATGAGTTGTGGGGACATAACAACATTACTAATTGTTATTTATGGAATATCATGCAATATATATAGTTATAAATTCATTAGATCTGTTTCTTAGATTACACAAATCTCAAAACTCATTGCTTTGAGCCAGAGCCAATTCATGACTGGTTTTCTGGGATGTTCAGAGGCTACAAATGTCACAAAAGCAGATTTCTTGTCTTTCTTCCTAGACATTGCTGGTGGATTTAAATTGGCTGCTGTTTGGTTAGTAGAACAACCCTCTGAGGAATAAAAAACTAGAGCTCCCTAAATTACGTAAATACTAACACCAAAATTGTTTTATAACAGTCTACACTGAATGGTAACATTATTATTTACAATATTATTCATAATTGAATGGAAGTCTTTTCAAAGTTTTCTCTTCCTTTCTTTTAATTACTGTTTCATTCTCAAAAAAAGTTTCTATGAGATCTCATATACTAATTAACACAATATATAACTAAAACATCAGAATATGTTACAAATTCTGCAACATTTAAATGCACTGGTAGCACTGAAAACAATGATTTGTGTCTTTAGCATGTGCAGACAAATCTTGTTGTTCAAAGCATCAGTGTAATTGCTTAACCATGCCAGACCTGATGGATCAGTACATTGGAAGATTTAAAACATAAATTAGCATAGATTTCGGTCTTGCATATTATTAACACATGTAAATTGAACTTAAGAAAAATTTTGTTGCAACCAATTCAACAACAACTTATTGCTATTGAATCTGAACCAACTCATAGCTGACCTTTCAATAGGTTTTCAAAGGCAATTAATTGCATGAGAAGAGAGTGCTCATCTTTCTCCCATGAAGAAGCTGGTACATTTGAACTGCACCACTGAATTGGCAGGAAAACTTTTTATTAACTAGGTCATAATCTATTACTTATAACTACAGGCATATTTTCAGAAAAAGAATTCCTTCTGTACCACTGCACAAAAATATTATACACAGTCATTTTGCTGTCCTCATCTCTGATAGTGATACTGTGTAGCCCACTCCTGCACCCTATTTGTGACATTATTTGATTTGATAATTTATACGTAGTTCCTACAAAACAGAAAAATGGGGGAAAATCTACCCATCACATTTAATGGTTATTTTTATTTTTATTATAAGAGTTTATAAGGGCTTAAAAGAGGTGTGGTACTAGGGATATTACTGCTAATGTCAGATGGATCTTGGCTGAAAGCAGAGTACAAGAGGAATATTTACCTGTGTTTCATTTACTATGCAAAGGCATTTCACAGTGTGGATCCCAATAAATTGTGGCTGACTCTGAGAAAAACGGGAATCCCAGAACACTTGATCATGCTTAAGCAAAATCTATACTTGGACCAGGAAGTAGTCATCAGAACAGAGCAAGAAAATACTGCATGGTCTAAAATTGGGAAGGGCTATATAAAGGATATGTCCTATCTCCATATCTTTTCAATCTATATGAAGAACAGATCATCCAGGAGGCTGGTATCTTTGAGGAGGAATGTGGCATCAGGATTGGAGGAAGACTTATCAACAATCTAAGTTATGCAGATGACACAACCTTGCTTGCTGAAACTGAGGAGGACCTGAAGCACATGTTGCAGCAGCTCAAGGACTGCAGCCTTCAATATGGTTTGAAGCTCAACATCAAGAAAACAAAGATTCTCACTACTGGGCCACTTGGCAGCAACTTGATAGATGGTGAAGAGATTGAGATTGTTAACAACTACAGTTTGTTTGGCTCTACAATCAACACTCTTGGTACCAGCAGCCAGGAAATCAAACGACAAATTGTGTTGGGAAAGTTTGCTGTCAGGGACCTCTTCAGAGTACTGAAAAGCAGCAATGCCAGTCTGGAGACTCAGGTGTTCCACATCCAGGCCATGGTCTTTGTAATTACTTGCTTTGCATCAGAAAGCTGGGCAATGACTAGGGATGATAGAAGGACAATCTATGCCTTTGAGTTGTGGTGCTGAAAAAGAGTATTGAATATCATGGACTGCAAGAACAAACAGGTTCATTCTGGAGAGGGTGAAACCAGGCTGTTCCTTGGAGGTCAGGATTCTGAAGTTCCATCTGACATACTTTGGGCATGTTGCAAGATGGGACCAGTCCTTGGAGAGGGATATTGTGCTTGGGAGCATGGAGGGACAGGACAAGATAGCAAGACCCTCGATGAGATGGATTGACTCAGTGACTGGGTTAATGCGGGTAGATGTGTCAGAGACACTAAGGTTGGCTCAGGATAGAGCAGGATTCAGAGCTGTTGCACATAATGTTACTGTGAGTTTCAGATGACTTGACAGCACATAATAACTTTGCCCAACTCAATATTCTATTTTATTTCTTGATTATGCTTCCATAGATGTTGATTGTGAATTAAAAAAAAATAAGATCCTTGACAATTTCCACCTATAATCTTGTTGCCTTCAGTTGTCAGTTTTGTTTGCTTGATATCTAAGTGTGACCCATATTAAAGGCTGTGGTCTTTGATCTTTTTCAGTATGTGTTTTAAACCTTCTTCACTTTCTGCAAGCAATGTTGCATCATCTTCATAATACAGGTTATTGATGAGTCTTCTTCCCACTCTGATGCTACATTCTTCTTATAGTCTGAATGATTTGCTCAGCATATAGACTGAATAGGTCTGGAAAAAAGGGATACAATCCTGACACACACCTTTCCTGATGTTAAACCATGCAGTAGTGGCCTCTTGGGCTGCTCAAATTATTGTTGTTATTGTTTTTGTCTATTTACAAGTTCCATATAACAATAGTTAAGTGTTCTGAAATTTTCATTCTCAATGCTATATGCAATTTATTATAATCTATACAATTTTGCCTTTGCAGTCAACAAAACACAAACATCTTCCTAGTATTTTCTGTTTTGATTCAAGATCTACCATCAGCCATGCTATCTCCTGTTCCATGACCTCTTCTGAATCCAACCTGACTTTCTCTGACTCCCTATCAATGTAGTGCTACAAAAGTTTTTAAACAGTCTTCAGCAAGATTTTCCTTCTGTATGATATTGTTGGGTATTTCCTCATGCTATTGCATTACCCTTTAAAAATGGGAATAAATATGGACCTATTCCTGTCATTTGACCAGGTTGCTGTCTTCCAATTGACTTAGTATGGACAAGTGAGCATGTCAAAAGCTCTGGCATCACAAAATAACTCGTGGAATATCACAAAGATACACATAATCAAAACATACATACAATGCAGGCATGTTAATCTGCCTTTGCTAACAATGCAAAGCCCAAGAAAATTGTATTCAAACAAATTTTGCTATGAGAAGAGTCAAATAGCAATTCTCATCTTAGCCTACTATTATAATTTGTTTAACCTATACAAGGAGTCCATGTGACCCAAATAGTTAAGTGTTCAGCTCTTAAATGCAAGGTAGCTGTCCAAACTCACATAGTAGATACATTGTAAGAAAAAGTATCTAATATATCTTTATTTAAAAAAATGTTATACTGGCTTATTAACAAAGTTTGGATACCTTGTTTTTTAGGATCCTTCTCTCATTTCCTTCACCACCACCACTCTTACCCATCAAATTGTTCGACTATAATTAACCCCCATCCCCAGCGCTCATCCTCACCTCTGCTTCCACTCCTCTGCCCTCCTTGGGTCTTCAGAATCGTCCTTACGGGACTGAGTTAGCTCATCATAATGCTCTCCAGTCCCTCCCAAGATAGGTAGTAATTTACAAAATCTTGCTCCTGTGCACTGCATATGTATGTGTGAATATATTATAATCTCTCAATCCATTCAGTTGTGTTTGGACATCTGGTCTGTTTCCATGTTCTTGAGATGGTGAATAACAGTGCTTTGAGCTTTAGTGTACAAGTCTCTATTTGTGCATCAGTTCTCATTTTCTCAGGGTATATTCCAAGCAGTTGAATAGATGGGTCATATGGAATTTCTATGTTTAGCTTTTTGAGGAAGCACCAAACTGCTTTCCATAGTAGTTGTATCATTTTACAATCTCACCAACAACGTATAAGAGTTCCTATCTCACTACCTTCTCTCCAATATGATCATGGCAATTGACTCAGAAAGGGCATTTGACAAAATCCAACACCTCTTCCTGATAGACACTCAGAAAAATTGGAATAGAAGGGAATTTCTTCAACATAGTGAAAATTATATATGCAAAAAAAAGAGTCAACATAATTCTCAATGGAGAAAGACTAAAAGCATTTTCCTTGTGAACAGGAACCAGACAAGGATGCCCACTGTCACCACATCTCTTCAATATTGTATTGGAAATGCTTGCTAGGGAAATATGATAAGAGAAGAAAATAAAAGGCATCCAGATAGGCAAAGAAATGGATAAACTGTCACTGTATGCAGATAATATGATAGTGTACACAAGAAAAAAACCCCGAAGACTCAACAACAACAATAAACACCTGTTAGAGTTAATAGGCAAATTTAGTAGAGTGGCAGGATAGAAGAGATATATATATATATACACACACACACATACATACTCAGTGGGCTTCCTCTAAAGTAACAAAGAGAACTCAGAGAGGGAAACCAAAAAATACCATTTACAATAGAACACAAGAATACCATTTACAATAGCCAACCACAAATTGAGATATTTGGGAGTGAACTTAACTAGAGATATAAAAGACCTATATAAAGAAAACTACAGAGCATTTTTGCAAGATACAATAAAAGATCTAAAAAAATGGAAAACTGTGACCTATCCACGGATAGGAAGATTCAATACTGTGAAAATGATAGTCCCAGAAAAAGCAATCTACATATTCAAAGAAATCCCAATACAGATACCAAATTCATTTTTCAAGGAGATCCAAAGGAAAATTGTCAAGTTTATTTGGAGAGAAAAAGAGACCTTGAATAAGCAAAACACTTGCGAGAAACATAAATGAAGTGGGAGGCATAGCACTCCCTGACCTCAAAACCTACACAGTGGTAGTAACCAAAACAGCATGGTACTGGTACAATGACAGGCACATAGACCAATGGAACAGAATTAGACCCAGCTATCAATGGTCAACTGATATTCAACAAGGCAATAAAACCTATCACATGTGGAAATTACAACCTCTTTAAACAAATGGTGCTGGCAAAACTGGACTGCTACCTGCAGAAAGCTGAAACATGATTCACATCCCATACCATACACACAAATCAAGGCAAGGTGGGTCAGGGACCTGGGGAGTAAAGCCTAAAACCATTAAGTTCATAAAAGAGAAACTGGGACCAAGTTTAGAAGGATTAGTCTATGGTATAAAAAGACTGTCAAATACAGTCAGAAATGCACAATCTGGAGAGCATAGAACTGATGAATGGGATCTTCTAAAGGTGTGCATCAAAAACTTTTCCCAACAGGGTTAAAATAAAATCTACTGACTGGGAACAAGCATTTGGCAACTCCATCTCAGTCAAGAGTCTCATAACAAAAATTTACAGAATATTCCTGGGCCTCCACAAGAAAAAGATTGATAACCCAATAACAAAATGGGCAAATAATATGGAAAGAATTTTCATAGAGGAAGATATTTGAATGTCTAACAGACACATAAAGAAATATTCAAAATCATTGGCAATAAGAGAAATGTAAATAAAAACCATAATGTAATCTATCTTTGTAAAAAAAAAAAAAAAGTCTCTCCTGGGCAGCTGTACTCTGTTATATGGGTTTGCCGTGAGAGAAAATTGACTTGACTGTACCTAAAAACAGCAACAACAATAAGCTGTAACTTAAGTTTTCCAGTATCTTAAGTAGGACCTTTAAGCAATCCAGCCATCCTCATGTTAATCAAAGGAATTCAGATAACTGACATTGACCGATGATTAAGTACCTTTTTTTCATACCAATTTGGAAGATGAAGAAGCCCTTTCCTATCCCTGAGCTTGTCTAACTTCCTCTCATGATCTGTCATGTCATATGCTGTTTTGTTAGATGCCTTTTAAATTTGTCCCTAATTTGGAAAAACATTGTCTGTTCCTAAATCATCCTCATGGTCACTGCTGCACTGGAATCCATCATTGAAACCACTGTGTTATTCCACCTCATTGAGGGTCTTCTTTTCTTCTTCTGACCCTCTACCAACATAATGGTCTTCTCCAAGGAGTAGAAACCCAATCTCACTATCCTCCAAGATTTTTGAGGGGCACATCATGAAAAATAATTTCTGCCCTTGCTTCTGAAGCCACAGCCCACATTTTATTTTTGGTTTCTGATGCCCTTTTTATTGTCATCTGTCTTTCATCAGTCTCCCATGGAGAATTCCAGCTACCAGTACTAACGACATTATACACAGTACCACCATTGATGCCAACATGAAATGGAAATACATATTTTTTTTGTTAGAGTGTATAAACTTCCTCATTTAATGAAGCAGAGCTACACTGAAAGTTTATCTAACTCCGTTTATAATAAGAAAATGCCTTGGTGTGTGTGTTTACATTATAAAGAAAAGCTAAAATTAACACTTTTAAGACCACCTTCAAAATGCGAATAAACCTTGTTATAAGCAAAAAAGAAAATCAGGTACAAGTTGATTAAAACACCACACCAAATTAAATTTGATCTAATAGTGTTTACTTGTTTTAACATCTGGAAAAGTTTGGGCATACACTGCAAACATTTTTAACGTAATTTTAAAATAAATTATGCTTAGTTTGCACAGATGTATTTAAGTTAGATCCTTCTAAAGAAGTAATTCTTTAGATTTTTTTAAAGAAAATTAACAAGCAAGAATTTGGATCATAAGGTGCCAGTGGAAAGAATATCTAAACACATCTGACAGGTCCTCAAAAGAAAACTAAAAATTTAAAAAATCCTATATCGTTTACTAGATAAAAACCATACAAATATGAAGGATCCACTGGATAGGAGTTGTCTATTTTTTATTTTCTTTAAGTGTTTTCACCTGAGAGAGGAAAAAGCAAACAAAAACCTTTTTGATGATCCTGATTCAAATGGCAGCAAGTAAACATCAACAAAAATAGAAACGTTTATGCAGAAAAGGTATAGGTCACGGTTGTTGTTAGGTGCCATCGAGTTGCCTGCAACACATAGCAACCTTATGTAGAACAGCTCTGAAGCCTGCCCTGTCCTGAGCCAGTCTCACTGACTCTGACACACCTACA
This sequence comes from Elephantulus edwardii, assembly GCF_000299155.1. NCBI lineage: Eukaryota > Metazoa > Chordata > Mammalia > Macroscelidea > Macroscelididae > Elephantulus > Elephantulus edwardii. The sequence continues at coordinate 19,548,095 of NW_006399759.1, read as the reverse complement.
CTAGTTACTTTATCAGTCCATCTCATCTGGGGTCTTCCTCTCTTCTGCCAGCCTTCCACGCTTCTGAGCATGATGCCCTTTTCTAAGTATTGGTCCCTTCTGGTCACGTGTTTGAAGATTATGGTTGTTGTTGTTATTGTTGTTATTTGCCATTGAGTCACCTGTGATTCATAGCAACCCTGTGCACACCAGTCCTAAACTCTGTTCAATATCATTATTATCTCTGATACACCTACCCCCATTACCTTAGTCACTGAATCAATCCATCTCATCAAGGGTCTTCCTCTCTTGCACTTTCTCTCCACCCTCCTACGAATGATGCTCCTCTCCAAGGACTGGTACCTCCTTGCAATATGTCCAAAGTATGTCAGATGAAGCTTCAGAATCCTTGCCTCCAAGAAGCAGCCAGGTTTAACTATCTCTAGGATGAACCTGTTCATTCTCTTAGCAGACCATGCTATATTCAACACTCTTCTCCAACACCACAGCACAAACGTATCAATAATTCTATCACCCCTAGTCATTGTCTAGCTCTCTGATATAGCAAGTGATTGAAAAAACAATGGCCTGTGTCAGGCACACTCTAGTCTCCAGACTGACATCATTGCTCTTCAGTACTTTGAAGAGGTCTCTGACAGCAGATTTTCCCAATGCAATATGGTTTTTTGGGTTTTTTGTTTTTTTGTTTTGTTTTGTTTTGTTTTTTTCATTTCCTGGCTTCTGGTGCCAAGAGTGTTGATTATGGAACCAAGCAAACTAAAGCTGTTAACAATCTCAATCTCTTCATCATCTCTCATGATGCTGCAGATCTGCCCAGTAATGAGAATCTTTGTTTTCTTGATATGGAGCCTCAATCCATATTGAAGGCTGCAGTCCATGACCTTCTGCAGCAAGTGCTTCAGGTCCTCCTCAGTTTCAGTAAGCAGGGTTATGTCATCTGCAAAACGCAGATTGCTGATGAGTCTTCCTCTAATCCTGATGCCACATTTCTTCTCATAGATCCCAGCCTCCAGGGTAATCTGTTCTGGATGTAGATTAAAAAAGATAAGGAGATAGGACACATCCCTAGCATATACCCTTCCCAATTTTGAACCATGAAAGGACCCTTTGCTTAGTTCTGATGACTGCCTCCTGAACCTAGTATAGGTTTCACATAAGCACGAACAGGTGTTCTGGGATTTCCATTCTTTTCAGTTAGCTACAGTGTGTTGTTCACATGATCAAATGCCTTTACATAGTCAATGAAAAATAGGTAGACATTCCTCTGGTACTTTCTGCTTTCAACCAAAATCCATCTAACATTAGCTACAATATCCCTAGTTCTATGACCCCATCTAAATCCAGTCTGCACTTCTGGTAGTTCTCTGTTGATATGCTGTTCCAAACGTTTTTGGATAATTTTCAGCAGAATCTTGCTTGCATGTGATATTAATGATAGTGTTTTATGATTTCTACACTCTGCCAGATCACCTTTCTTTGGAATGGGAACAAATATAGATCTCTTCCAGTCAGTTCTCCAGATTTCTTGACACAATTTGGTGAATACATATAGGGTAGCATCTGTTTGTTGACATATATCAATTGGTATAGCATCAATTCCTCGGGACTTGTTTTTGTGTAAATTCTTTCGGAGCAGCTTGAACTTCCTCCTTCATCACTACAGGCTCTAGCTCATACTTTGTTTCATGAAATTCTTCTATGTCTGCCAATTCCTTTTGCTACAATGACTCTGTATACTCTTTCCATCTTCTTTTAATACTTCCTCAATCATTTAATATTCTGTCCAAAGCATCCTTAAGTATTGTAACTCAAGGCTTGAATTTGTTCTTCAGTTCCTTGAGCTTAAGAAATGTTTAAAAAGTTTGATCCCTTTGATTTTTTTGATTCAACCTCTTTGCACATTTCATTATAATACTTTGTCTTCCTGCACTGCCCTTTGAAATCTTCTGTTTAACTCCTTAATATCTTGATTTCTTCCCTCTGCTTTGGCTTCTTGGTCCTCAAGTGCAATATTCAGAGTCTCTCCTGACATCCATTTTGGTCTTCCTCCTCTGTCTTTGTCCTTTTGCACTCTTCCCGAGTGATATTCTTCATATCCTCCCATAACTTATCTGGTATTCCCTCATTAGGTTTCAAAATGCCACTTGTTCTATTTCCTCTAACCTTAGAAGCTTTCTCTCTCCCTCACACTCCAACACATACTTTCTTCAGTGCTTGCCTAGTTGGGGCCAGGTCGTGGTAAAGAACCTATTCTTCCTAAAGTCCATGACTATGGGATGTTAACAGTTGTACCCATCTCCAGTTCTGTCTTATATGTAAGGAAAGAGATGATGCAATCCTGGATCAGAAGAATAGGCAAGTATTTACGGACACCAGCTTGGTGGGGGTGGGGAAAAGAAAATCAAACAGAAAAGGAAATTTGAAGACCAGCTAAGGCTAGTTCAGCCCTGTCTTGTTGTGTGCCATCAAGTCAGAACTGATCCATAGTTGACCTTCCAGAAGGTTTTCAGATACAGTAAATCACACAAGGGAAGACTGTCTATCTTTCTTCTCCTGCAGAGCAGTTGGTGTATTTGAACCGTGTGCCTTTGGGATTGCAGTGCCATCATCTCTTTACTACTAGGCCACTAAAGCCTCCTAGTTCAACCTTTGTGAAGCTAAAATTTAGCCTCACAAAAGTTCAACCTTTGTGATGATAAAATTCTGTTCATCTGTTTCAGAAATTCTTAAGGATTTGTCAAATTTCTTGACTGACATCAGTTTAGCTAGTTATTCTGTATCCAACTACCCGAAACACATCTTCTTTCTCCTCTCTCTCTGAACAGTGTATTGGCCTTTGGTTTGGAAGTTCTGTCTTGGCTGCATTCAGAGAAGAAACTATCGTTTCCTTTTGGAAGAATTACTTCTTAGTTCTATGGTGTTTTTGTTGTTGTTGTTGTTGTTTAATTTATTATTACCTTCAATGAAAATTTACAGAGATTTTGGATTTCCATTCATTCATTGTTGAACTTTTCTCCCTTCCCAAAAGAACATTTCTTTGATTGTTTTATAATCCCTCCCCCCCAGGTCTACTCCACTATGCAATTTTTGTTTTGGACTCCTGTCATGACAAAAATACCTAACCACATATCCCTTTTAAACTGTTTTCTCTCTATCTGTTTCAATGCAGTATACATTATTAAACCCGTCTTTCTCAGTCTCTCCCCAACCCCGATGTCGGTCCTGTTTTACAACAGTGGCACCATGCAATATTTGTCCTTTTTTTACTGAGATACATCACTCAGCATAATATCCTCCAGGATCACCCATTTTGAATAATATTGCATGAGTTCCTTGTTTTTCAATGCAGTGTAGTATTCCTTTGTGCGAATATACCACAGATTTTCTATTCATTCCTTTGTTGATGGGCACTTAGGTTGTTTCCAACTCCTTGCTATTGTGAACAAAGCCACGATAAACATGGGTGTGTATATAACTGCTTGGGTGTCAGTTATGGTATCTTTTGGGTACATTCCCAGTAGTGGAATTGCTGGGTCAAATGGTATCTCTGTTTGCAACTTTTTGAGAAAGCGCCATACCACCTTCCACAATGGTTGCACCATTTTACACTCCCACCAACAGTGAATAAGGGTTCCAGTTTCTCCACAACCTTGCCAGCATTTGTTGTTTGCTGTTCTGTTAAATTTTGCTATTCTGAGTGGAGTGAGATGATATCTCATAGTTGTTTTGATTTGCATCTCTCTTAGAGCTAGGACTTTGAACATTTCTTCATGTGTTTGTTAGCCATCTGAATGTTTTCTTTGGTGAAGTGTCTGTTCACATCCTGTGCCCATTTTTTAGCTGGATTATTTACCTTTATCTTGTTGTGGTGCTCAAGTATTTTATCAATTCTGGATTTAAGTCCCATATCTGACATGTCATTACCAAATACTTTTTCCCAGTCTGTGGCTTCCATTTTTGCCCTGTTGGAGAAGTTTTTGGATGTGCACACAGACTTGATTCTTAGAAGGTCCCATTCATCTATTTTATCTCCTCCTGATTGTAGGTTTTTCAGGAAACTTGGAAGACTGTTTATATTGTGGATTAGGACTTCTAGCATTCTTCTAAGCTTTTCTTTAATGAAGATTATAGTCCTTGGTTTTAGTCCCAAGCCCATGATCCACCTTGAGTTGGTTTTTGTATGTGGGGTGAGGTGTGGATCTTGCTTGAGTCTTTCGCAGATACTTTTGCAATGTTGCCAACACCATTTTTTAAAAAGGCTGTCGGTTCTCCACTCAACTGATTTCATCTCCTTGTCAAAAATCAGTTGACCATAGATAGATGGGCGGATTTCTGGGTTCTCAATTCTATTCCATCTAACTAAGTGTTTGTCATTGTACCAGTACCATTCTGTCTTAACCACCACGGCAGTGTAGCAGGATTTGAAATCAGGGAGTGAGATGCCTCCTACCATTTTTTTTTATTTTATTTTTCAGGAGTATTTTGCTTATTCGGTGCTTCTTTCCATTCCAAATGAAACTGGAGGTTGCCTTTTCCATCTCGTTGAAGAATGGGATTGGTATTTGTATTGGGATTGCATTAATCATGTAAATTGCCTTTGGTAGTATTGCCATTTTCACAATATTGAGTCTTTCTATCCATGACAAGGGATATTCTTCCACTTCTCCAGGTCCCTTTTTTGTTTCTTGTAGTAGTGTTTTGTAATTTTCTTTGAATAGATCCTTTGTGGTTCTGGTTAAATTTACTCCCAAGTGTTTAATCTTGTGATTAGCTATTGTAAATGGTACTGTTTTCCTTAGCTCCGGCCCGGCTCTGTATTGTCTTTGTCACTGTAGAGAAATCCAACTGATTTTTGTATGTTGATCTTGTATCCTGCTACTTTGCTGAATTGGTCCACTGTGTCCAGTAGTTTTCTTGCTGAGTCTTCAGGGTTTTCTAAGTATACTATCGTATCATCTGCGTAGAGAGATAATTTTACCTCCTCTTTTCCAATTTGGATATCTTTTATTTCCTATCTTGTATTATTGCTATCGCTAAGACTTCCAATACAATATTGAATAAGATAGGTGATAGTGGGCATATTTGCCTAGTTCCTGTTCTTAAAGGGAATGCCTTTAACCTCTCTCCATTAGGTCAACGTTTTATGTTCTCAATCATAGCCTAACACACAGCTTCCTGAGTAGACAGAAGGTGTGAGCTCAGTTTGACTACTGAGAAGACACAGGGCTGATGAATCTTTTCTCTTTGGGTGTTTTCAGAATCCATTTATTATGTTGGGACAGAGTTATTACCTGAACAGGCTGTAGATAAAATTATAAGTTTGTAAATCAGAGATCTAGTTTCTTCTCCTCCTTATGTTTCTCTAATTCTCTCTTCTCACTCCACAGCACCTTCTGTATTTAGTCAGGAGAGCACACACTGTTAGAGTTTCAGACACAAGGCTGTGAGCCATACATGCTTGGCAAGGATTGTGGCCAGCAATGTTGGTTAGAAAAAAGCTATTTAAAACTGGGATGAATCTTCACAATTATGATTGAAAAAAAATTGTGGCAGAAACATGTAACTTTCTTCTAAATTCACATGTCAGGGTATAATTCCATCCACATTTCCATAACACAGCACAGACTACACTGTAATTCACACACATATTTACTCTTCATTCCTTGTTACTACCGTATAGTGTAAGCTGCTGATGTTGTTATTGTTAGTTACCGTTGAGTCAACTACGACTCATAGTGACCCTATGAACAACATATCTGAAACCTGTCCTATCCTGTGCCATCATCATCATCATCATCATCATCATCATCATCATCATCATCTCTGGCACACTTGAGCCCATTGATGCAGTCCATGTGTCAATTCATCTGGATGAAGGTCTTCCTCTCTTTTGCTTACCCTCTTCTTGACCGTTTATATTTAAAGCAACCAAAAAATGATGAAGCAACATGTACAATGGTCTGGACCTCACACAAGGCTGCAGCCAAGCCCCAAACCCCCTTATTGGCTGCCCTGAACAATAATCTGAAGACTCTGGCAAGGCTGACTCAGCTACACAAGACAATGAGGGCCAATGGTCTATGAGCTACTTTCTTCCATCCATTTGCAACATCTTAGTCAGGACAGAGTGTGCAGAAGGAATGCCTCAAGGCTTAGGAAGGTTGCCGGAGGCTGGGTGAGGGCCTCAATGTGAAGGTCTGAATGTGCTGGGGAGGCTGGAGGACAGAAACAGTTAAGTGAAAGAAAAGGAAGAGGACTAGACAGACTGGAGAGCCAGGGTAGATGAAGGCTAAGTGAGGGTCTTGGCCAAAGCAGGTTCTGGTGAGTAATGGGCAATGGCAACACTCCATTACTACCCCCATCCCCAATACTATGGGCTCTGCAGTGGAGGCAATGGGCCTTTAGTGTTACAGGCATTCTGAGTTACACCAGGATGCCCAATGGATAGGCAGCCAACAAGGGGTGGAAACTGCTGCAGAGATGTCACACAAACCTGACTCTTGCATAACACTGATTTTGCCCAAAAACTTCATCTCTGGAACATAATCTTGTTTATAAGTAAGGAGTGGGTGTACTTTTTTTTTGTTTTGAGATGATTTCAGGGGATATTTTTGGTTTAAGATTCCAAAATTATCACGGGACAGTAATTTTAGTGGTTTATAAGTATTTATAATCTGGATCCATTCCTCTTAAAAAGCCTAAGCAACTTTTCTTTTCCTATTACTTCTCCTATTACACTGAGACTGTTACAATGGGCTCAAGTATATCAGAGATGAAGAGGATGGCACAGGATAGGACAAGTTTGAATCTATTGCTCATAGGGTTGTTATGGCAACCAACATCACCATTCTTTTTCTCATCACCTTCTTGCTCTTGTACCTACAGTAATATATTCAAAATATTGTCTCTGGGTCAGTAGCATGAGAATGATCTTGTACTTTAGAAACTGAAATTCTCAGTTTTAAGCCAAATATACTGTACCAAGTATTCGAGGGGTGGAAGTCAGTCATCTGGTTTTTAATAAGCCCATCAATGATTATGGTGTACTCTCAAGTTTGAGAACCACATGCTTGCTCTAATAATCTTTATTCACAGAAATTAAATGCAATGACCTCTTAGGTAGACAGCCTGCCCTTATCATGACACCTGTAAGACAGCCAAAGGGGGTGAGTCCTCAGAGCTTGGGGCCTGGCTTCACAAAGCTTCACTGTATAACAAAGGTGTGGTCTGTCTAATCCACATGTTGGGATCATAGACCTCACTGAGGGAAACACCATTGGAAGACAACTGATTTTGAGTTTGAGAAGAATTGATTGTACGTCATAATCTGAAAACTGCATGAGGATGCACAGAAGCATCTGCTACTAAAATTTTCAAAGGTATTTTTTAAAGACAGGTTTAATCCAGAGTCTGAGAAAACATTTCCACATGTGGGGGCCAATCTCTCAACGATATATCTTACCTGTCTTTTGTGTCATCACCGATTTCTTTAGAAGTTAAAGTTCCCTTCAAAGTCATGGTGAAGCCCAAAACTTTTCCAGGTGCAATGGTTAGCCTCCAGAGGTTCTGATGCTCAAGCGCTGGACAGGACTGTGAATTAGGGGAGGGTCCGCATAAGGCTAACTTTGCTTTTGCCTTCCTGTTTCTCTCACTTCTATGACACCACTTTCCTCTTCAACTAACTGAATGTACATTAAAACCATCACAGTAATGTTATTAAAATAAGCAGTGCTTAGACCTTACTTTCAGAAATTATAGCTGTAAGTTTGTGTGGGATACCCACCCTCTGATGGTAGGGGTTTTGTTTTTCAACCTTTTATTGTAACTACTATATGTTCCAAATATTAGGAGAAAATAGAAATCAGTACTTTTTTCCCCTTCTCCCTTTACCCTTTCTATCAATCTCTGGAAACATAGAAGAATATCTAAATTTTTTTTCTGTATAATTTTTGTCTTAGCTTTTCAAAATTAATAATGAATGTGTTTGAAGAGTAGATAGTGTTTGTCCATTTTCTTCTGGCTTTGCTCTAGATAATATCCTCCAAGGTCATTCATGTTATGGAGGGTTTCTCATATTTTTCATTATTTTTTAGTATTGCATATATCAGATTGTATTTATATACCCCAGATTATTTATCTAATCATCTGTTGATGAGTCCTTAGGTTGTTGCCATCTCTTTGCTGTTATAAATAATGCTACAATGACCATGCAGTATTCATGTTCCAGCTTTTACGTATTTGGGCTTTATGCTGAATAAGTATGATTGCTGGATCAAATGACATTTCTATTTTTAGCTTTTTAAAGAAGAGCCATATCATTTTCCATAGTAGTTGCACCATTTCACAGTCTCTCAGCAGTATATGAGCGTTCCAAACTCTCCTCATCTTCATCAGCCTTTGTTGTTTTCTCTCTTACTGAACTTTGCTATGACAGCTTTGGTGGAAATATTTTAATTTGCATCTCTTTGGAATTCCGATGGTGTAGTCCATAGTTGTTGGAGTTATTAACTGAATAGCAGCACATCTCTGGTGATTTGAATCCACTAGTGGCTCCAAAGGAAATAAATGGGCAGTTTCTTCCTGCTAAGATTAGAAACTCAGCAGAGGGTGGATCTGAATCAGAATCAATTTGATGGCAGAGAGTTTGGAGGGTTTTGGATGGCTAATGAGAGCAAAGATCAAAGACTACAGTCTTCATTATGGGTTATAGCTCAAGAAAAATTCTCTCCACAGGACTAATAGACACAGCATGGTAGATGGAGAAAAGATTGAAAACGTCAATGAATTCATCCTACTTGGATCCACAGCCAACAACCTTGCTTCTAGCAGTCAAGAGATCAAGAGATGTATTGCATTAGGCAATTTTGCAGTCAGAGACCTCTCAAATTTCTGAAAAGTAGTGATATCAGTTTGAAGACTAAAGTATATCTTATTTAGGCAATGGTCTTTTCAATCACTTACAACGCACTAAAAGCTGGACAATAAATAAAGCTGACAAAAGAATTGATGCCCTCAAACTGTGGTGTTAGAGAAGAGTAACATCCCATGGATTGCCAAAAGAACAAACAGATATGTCTTAGAGAAGGTGCAGCCAGAGTGCTCCACGGAGGCAAAGATAACAAGGTTTCATCTCACATGCTAGGAAAGGCCATTACTTAAAGAAGGACATCATGCTTGGGAAAGTGGAAGGTCGGTGAAAGAGAGGCAGATCTACGACCAGATGGATCAGTACAGTGACTATGTCACTTGCATATGTCGAAGACCAGCCTCTCATGACACATCTCTGTTTCTAAGGAGCACTCAGCTTCACTTCTTCCAAGACAGATAGAAATACAGCAAGGGACTGTTCTTGAGGCAGTCTTTGGTACAGTCACTATTCTTTGCCAACACCACAACTTGAAGGCATTAATTTTTCTTTAGTCTTCTTTACTCATTTTCCAACTTGAACATGAACAAGAGCAACTGGAAATACCATAAATTAGGTTAGGAATATCTTAGTCTCCAAAATAACATTCTTACTCTTTAGGATTTTAAAGTGTTCCTTGGTAGCAGATCTATCTAATGTAATGTATCATTTGACATCGTGGCTTCTGTTTCCATGAATGTTGATTGTGGAGCTAGGTAAAATTAAATCCTTGACAACTTCAATCTTTTCTCCGTTTATTACGACGTTGCCAACTGTTTCAATTGTGAAGATTTTTGTTTTCTTGATGTTGAGGTATAAATAAAATTGGTAGTCAAGAATCTCTTTAGTAAGTGTTTCAAGTCCTCTTTACTTTCACCAAAGAAGGTTAAGTTATATTCATATAGAAGGTTGCTTGTAAGTCTTCCTCCAACGCCGAGGTCACATTATTCTTTATATAGCCAGATTTTTCAGATTATTTGCTTTGATACAAATTGAATAGGTGTGTGAAAGGATATAATCCTAAAGCTGAAACTTCTTAATATTAAACCACATAATATTCCTTTCTGGAGACTAAGGTGCATCTGACACAGGCCATGGTCTTTGCAATCACTTGCTATACATCAGAGAGCTGGACAATGACTAGGGATGATAGAAGGAGAATTGATGACTTTGAGCTATGGTGTTAGAGAAGAGTGTTGGATATACCATGAACTGCTAAAAAAATGAACAGGTTTATCCTGGAGAGAGTGAAACCAGGCTGATCCTTGAAGGCAAGGATCCTGATGCTTCATCTGACATACTTTGAGCATGTTGCAAGGAGGGACTCATCCTTAGAGAGGGACGTCATGCTTGGGAGGTTGGAGGTGCAGCTCAGGAGAGGAAGACCCTCGATGAGATGGATTGATTCAGTGACTGGGGTAATGGGCATAGGTGTGTTGGAAACAATGAGATTGGTATAGGAGACAGCAGGATTTAGGGCTGTTGTACATCATAGCAACTATGAGTCACAGGAGATTTGACTGCACATAACAACAATAACAATATTCCCTTTTTGTAGTCTAACAGTTACTTCTTTGTCCATGTGCAGTTTCAGTATTAGCCAAAATTAGTGCTTTGAATTTCCAATTCTCCTCACTGTTATTTATAGTCAAATAACTTTGCATAGACAATAAAACACAAGTGAACACCTTTCTGGTATTTTCTCTTTTCAATATAATCCTTTTGGCATCAGCAATGATATCCCTTTAGCCCAAGGCCTCTACAGACTCAACTTGAATTTCTGGGTTCTTGTCTGTGTATTACTACGGCCATTCTAAAAGAAACTTCAGAAGGATTTTATGTGAAATTAATGATTTTGTTTTAAAATTTCTGCATTATCTATGTTCATTTTTTTAAATGAGTACAAGTATGAATCTCTTCTAATTACTTGACCAGGTAGCTGTCTTCCTAATTTCTTGGCATTGACAGATGTGAACATCCAAGGCTACGGCTGTTTGTTACACCACTTTGGAAGATATTCCGGGAACACATGGAGCTTCATTTTTTGGTAATGTCTTCAACACAGCCTGAAATTTTTTTTAATAACATTGGTTCTTGATCCTTAAGCCTTATTATTATTTAATAAGGAAATCTGGTGGCATAGTCTGTAGTGTTCTGTGTTAACTAAAATGCCTTGCATCTCTTGCCGGATAGAATTCACCAACTTCTCCACTGCGGACAGATGGGGATCCTCCCCTGGTAAGATTTACAGCATTGGAAATTCAATATAGGGTTGCTATGAGTCAGAATCAACTCATTGACAATGATGTTTTATTTTTATATAGCATCCCATCTTCTTCTGTGTTGTTGTTATATACTGTTGAGTCAGAAACAACCTATAGCTGATCCTCCAGGGGGTTTTCAGAGTAAATTTCATAGAAGGAGATTTTCCATCTTTCTCTCAGACAGTGTCTTGTGGTTTAGAACTACATACCCTTGCATTGACAGTGTAATTCCTTACCAGTAAGCCATCAGAACTCCCTTCTTCTCTTCTTATTCAATGGGTCAAATTTCAAATTCACTGAATTAATGAAAATATTTTTAGCATTTACTATTTGTGAGTCTGTAAATACTGCAATGGAAAATTTTAAGAAAGTATAAAGCAAGAGAGTGTATACAGAGTACATAATGGTTGCTATGGAGCAAATATACACATTTAACTAGAAGTCTTAGCACTTCTGTTCATGGCTGTACATAATTTGTTATTTGTGCCAGAGAAAAAGAGGATAATTGTAATTTTGGATGGAACAACTGGATAATAGCTTCACAGAGGAAATTGAATTTGAATTTGGGTTTGGAGTACTTTCAGTAGTCACAGAAAAAACTGTTTTGGATACATAAAACAAAAATAATCAAAATCATGGAGGCAAGAAATTCCATATTAGGCTAATCAGTGAACATCATGTTACACCCAGCGTATATTGTTATTGTTGTTGTTATATGCCGCTAAGTCACCTGCAACTCCTAGTGATCCTATGTACAATAGCTCTGAGCCCTGTCATATCCAGCCAGTCTCACTATCTTTGATACACTGAACCAATTATCCCAGTCATTGCGTCAATCCATTTCTTCTGGGGTTTCCCCCTCCTATACTGTCACTTTGCCCGTCCAAGCATAATGTCCTTCTGCAAGGACTGGTGCCTCTTGGCCACGTGACAAAGGCATGTGAGATGGAGTTTCAAAATCCTTGCCTTCAAAGAGAAACTAGGTTTCATTATTTCCAAGACAGACCTATTTGTTCTCCTGTCAGTCTATGATATTATCAGTACTCTAAAGTACACTTAGAGTAAGTGGACAAGCAGATATGGAAGCCAGCATGTGACCTCTCCAAATTAGATAATGTCCGCACTCCCAGAATTCCTCCAGACAAGGCTTGCATATAAAACTCATTTTAGGCCACAGGCCCTCGGGTCAAGAAAACAATATATGTATATCAGATCTAGAGGACACATCACCCTCTCCTGGGAAATTATCCTACTATAACAGCAACATGCTACAAATGGAAGAGAAGAGACATTTAGTCACAAGAAGTCAATCTTGGAGCAGAAGCGCAAGGCAAAGGATTTTTCTCAGAACCATCTTTGTTGATCCCCCAGAGGGTTTCGGAGGCAGTTAATCACATTGCCCATCCTTCTCCCATTTCTGAAAACTAGTATCTAGAATTTGGATTTAGAGACTTCTAAACTCAAGACTGGCCACAGCTTAAGAGAGCAACAGTAGCAACAGTAGCAGCAGCAGCAGCAGCAGCAGCAGCAGCAGCAGCAGCAGCAGGGTAAAGTGTTAGGCATCACAGAAGCACCGAAGGCTTGAAACCTAAGTCATCATATCAAGAACTAGCTAGGGGTAGGGAGATGTTGAATGGGGTAGGCTGGCGTGAGAGTGGGTACTGGTAGAGAGGGGAAAGAGATGGGTAAAAACATATGTGTCAAGGGTGAGGGAACCACAGTGACTCTATTGATTACTTCTATAATTAGGAAGTGTCCTTCATTTGCTTCTTTCTGCAAACTGTTTGTCTGTCAGATACTGTTCTAAAGTTGAGTATTCAAATTAAGACAGACTAAGATGAAGTATTGGCCATCCACTTCTGATATAAGAGGCCTTCAAAAATCCCACGTACAAGAGAGCACACTTACAGTAGACTAGAAGTTACGGCAACTGAGGCTGAGCCCTCAAATAAGGAAACATAAAGGAGGAAGAACAATTATAAGCAGACACTAGTGATTGGAATGTGAACTGTGATAAGCATGAATACAGGAAAACTGGATATTGTTAAGAAAGAAATGGAATGCATATTGACATACAAGGTATTGGCAAAATAAGGTAGAAGGGCATGGGACATTTTTAATCATATAATCTTGTGAACTACTATGCCAGAGATAAAAAAGGTAAGGAAAAGTTGCTTTCATAGTTAAAAAAGTCATTTCTAGATTTTGCTGCGTAGAGAGGATACCAGAGAGTACTTTACACTCCACAGAGACTGACCATCACAGTGTGACGCGAACAGTAGGATTTTGAATCAGAACTTTTGC
>NW_006399759.1:19523689-19527892 GCF_000299155.1 Elephantulus edwardii | reverse complement strand
TATTGCGCCTCCTTCTCCGGCAGAGCATCTGCTGGATTTGAACCTTGTGCCTCTGGGATTGCAGTGCAGCTTCTTGCCACTAGGCCACCAGAGCTCCCCTAATTTCTCCCAACTTTCGCAGTCAGAAGTTGATCGAATATGCAATTAAGATGCACTGATAATAATGGGTGACTGGAATGCAGAAGTTGAGAACAGAAGGATCAGTAGTTGGAAAACATGGACATGGTGACAGAAATGAAGCTGGAAATAGAATGATAGAATTCTGTACAATCAGTGATTCATTCATTGCAAAATACCTTTTATAAGAAATATAAACACAGACTAACACACATGGATTTCACCTGATAGCATGTACCGGGATCAGATCAATTAAGTCTGTGGAAAGAATCACTAGTGAAAGTCATTATCAGCTGTGAAAACTAGTGCAGGTGCTGATTACAGAACTGACCAACTCCTCATATGCAAGTTAAAACAGAAGCTAAAAAAGTTTAAATCAAATCCACAGTAACAAAAATTTGACCTTGAGTCTATCCACCTGAAATTGCAAAACTACCTCCAGAACAGGTGTGAGACCTTGAACACTAATGAGTGAGGACCAGAGGAGCTGTGGGAAGATATCAAGAATATCATCCAAGAAGAATGCAAAAGGTCATTGCCAAGAAGGAAGAAAAGACCAAGATGGATGTCAAAAGAAACTCTGACTATTGCACTAGATCCCCGAGAAGCCATATCAACAGGAAGAAATCAAGATGTTAAAGAGTGAACAGAAGGTTTCAAAGGGCAGCACAGGAAGACAAAACAAAGTATTATAATGAAATGTGCAAAGAGCTGGAGTAAAAAAATCAAAAGGGCAGAACACACTAGGCTGAAGAAACTGAAGAACAAATTCAAGCCTCAAGTTGTAATACTTAAATACTTTGGAAAAAATATTAAATGATCCAGAAAAAAGAAGATGGAAGGACTAGACAGAGTCACTGAATAAATAATGGTTGGCTGATACAGAAGAATTTCATGAAACAACATGACCAAGAATCTGTGGCAATGAAGGATGAAGTTCAAGCTGCTCTGAAGGCAAGTGGCAAAAAACAAAGCCCAGGAATTGGTAGCATACCATTTGACATATTTCAAAAAACAGTTGCTTCCCTGGATGCAGTCATCAAGTTATGCCAAGAAATCTGGAGGACAACCAGCTGGCCAACTGACTGGAAAAGATCCCATTCCCAAAAAAAGGTGACCCAAGAGAGTGTGAAAATTAACAAACAATATCATTAATATAACATGCAAGTAAAATCCTGCTGAAAATGATCCAAAAATGATTGGAAGAGCACGTCAACAGAGAACTGTGAGATATAAGAGCTGGGTTTAGAAGAGGCCATGGCACTTAGGGATATTGTAGCCAGTGTTAGGTGGATCTTGGCTGAAAGCAAAGAGGACCAGAGGATTGTCTATCTGTGTTTCATTGACTGTGCAAAGGCATTTGACTGTGTGGGTCATAACAAACTGTGACTGACTCTGAGAGAAATAGGAATCCGAGAACACTTGATTGTGCATGTGTGAAATCTATACTTGGACCAGGAGGCAGTCATCAGAATAGAGAAAGAAAACACTGCATTGTACAAAACGAGAAATGGTATACATGAGAGATGCATCCTATCTCCGTACCATTTCAATCTATATGCAGAACAGATCATCCGGGAGACTGGGTTCTATGAAGAGGAATGTGGCATCAGGATTGGAAGAATACTCATCAACAATCTATGTTATGCAGATGACACAACCTTGAGAAAATCTGCTTTTAGGGACCTCTCCAGAGTACTGAAGAGCAATGATGTCAGTCAGGAAACTAAAGTGCACTTGATCTGTGCCATGGTCTTTGTAATTACTTTCTATGCATCAGAAAGCTCGACAATGACTAAAGCTGAGAGAAAGAGAATTGGTGCCTTTGAGTTGTAGTGTTGGAGAAGAGTATTGAATATTCCATGGACTGATAGGAGAACAAATGGGTTTGTCCTGGAGAGGGTAAAACCAGGTTGATTCTTGGAGGCAAGTATTCTTAAATTCCGCCTGATGTACTGTGGCCATGTTGCACGGAGGAACAAGTCCTTGGAAAGGGACATCATAATTGGAAGGGTGGAGGGATAGCACAAAAGAGGAAGACCCTGGATGAGATGGATTGACTCAGTGACTGGAACAATGAGGGTAGGTGGGTCAGTAGCAATGGAGTTGGCTCGAGAATGAGCAGGGTTTAGAGCTGCTGTACACAAGGTTTCTGAGTCACAAGAGAGTTGATGGCTCATACCAAACAACAACAACAACAATGCAATGGTGGCTATATAAAAAGTGCTTGGTAGTGAAGTCTGGGAAGGACTTTGCATTCTAGGATACAGACCTGGACCATATTTTTAAAGAAAACTATGCATTTGAAGCATGCTTATGTAAGATACTTAAGAGATAACAATTGTGTGGGTGTTTTTTTTAAAGTGCTGAACTATATCTAGTCAAATAGTTATTATACATTTATTTGTTGCAATTTCTTGCAACACAGCTATCATGAGTTTTTGTACAATACAAATATAATTTAGTAAATAGCATAAATAAATTTAATACAACATTATGCAAAGGCATTTGACTGTGTGGATCACAACGAACTCTGGCTGACTCTGAGAGTGGGAGTCCCAGAACACTTGATTATGCTTGTGTGAAACCTATACTTGGACCAGAAAGCACTCATGAGAACAGAGCAAAGAAACATTGCATTGCTCCAAATTGGGAAGAGTGTATGCCAGGGATGTGTCTGAGCTCCATACCTTTTTCCATATGCAGATTATCCGAGAGGCTGGGCTGTATGAGGAGAAGTGTGGCATCAGGATTGGTGGGAGAGTCATCAACAATCTGCGTTATGCAAATGACACAACCCTACTTGCTGAAACTGAGGAGGACCTGAAGCACATGTTGCAGCAGGTCAAGGACTGCAGCCTTCAATATGGATTGAGGCTCAATATCAAGAAAACAAAGATCCTCACTACTGGGCCAATTTGCAGCATCAGGATGGATCTTGAAGAGATTGAGATTGTTCATAGTTTTAGTTTGTTCAGCTCCACAGTCAACACTCTTAGCACCAGCAGCCAGGATATTAAAAGATTGCGATGGGAAAGTCTGCTGTTAGGCATCTGTCCAAAGTACTGAAGAACAATAGTGTCACTCTGGAGACTCAGGTGCACCTGATACAGGCTATGGTCTTTGCAATCACTTGCTGTGAGTCAGAGAGCTGGACAATAACTAGGGAGGATAGAAGAAGAATCGATGCCTTTGAGCTGTGGTGCTGGAGAAGAGTATTGAATATACCATGGACTGCCAAGAAAATGAACAGGTTCAGCCCGGAGAGAGTTAAACATTAAATAAACCAGTCTGCTCTCTGGAGGCAAGGATTCTGAAGCTTCATCTAACATAGTCTGCACATGTTGCAAGGAGTGATCAGTCCTGGGAGAAGGATGTCATGCTTGGGAAAGTGGAGGGACAGAGCAATAGAGGAAGACCCTCTATGAGGTGGATTGATTCACACACACCTGTGGGGATAGGTGTGTCAGAGACAGTGAGATTGGCACAGGATAGAGCAGGGTTTAGGGTTATTGTACATAGGGTCACTATGAGTTACAGGCTATTTGACAGCACATAACAACAGCAACAATAGTGTTTTAATATAAAACAAAACTCAAAACAATTTCCCTCTAATACATAACTGAATAGATTATTGTACTTTGAAATCTTGTACTCTGTCATATAAAATCATTTTTCCCCTAAATATCCAATTACTCTTCTGTTGCTGATAATTTTTCTGGTTTAAAAAGTAGCTTATGTATAGACCTACTGGTGATACTTCAAACATTAGTCCAGTGACTGGTTATATTAAACATGCACTAAATAGACTGTTGTAAGAATGCTTAACCCCCAAAGATAATCCTGACGAATTCAGCAATTCACATCAAATGCATTGCTCAGGAATGTTTCTACAGTCCAGCCATCTCCCAGTGTGAGCATTTTGCCTGCAGGCATTTTTGCTTGGTTTTATTTCCTTATAAAAGAAGGCTCATACACTTTTCTTTTGCCTCTGTTGTTGTTGTTGTTATGTGCCGTCGAGTCGCCTGCGACTCATAGCGACCCTATGTACAACAGCCCTAAACTCCGCTCTGTCCTGTGCCAATC
>NW_006399759.1:19476547-19522684 GCF_000299155.1 Elephantulus edwardii | reverse complement strand
TATTCCCTGCTTTCAGCCAAGATCCATCTAACATCAGCTTTTGCCTCTAGCATAGCTATTAACTCCACATTCACTCCAAAATGCACAGTATATCCAAATTGCCAACGTCTCTTATGGTGAATAAAGGAAGACTTGGCATTGGTTGATAGGGTGATGGTATCTTCCAGTTCACCTTCCATAATCCCCAACCAGTCATTAGAGTTTGCTGGCAAATATCCTGGGCTGTCCCCTGGACCCTGAACACACGATGGCCCATCTGATGAGTTAGAATGGCTGAAGATGTTACTTTCTGTATTCAGTTTATTGAAGGACATAACTGAAATTCTCCTGAATCTGAACTCAAAGGGATATTAAAAAAAAATAACATCAGCTTCTTCACCATTAACAAATGTCGCTTTTTATTTGTTCTGTATTAACATTTAATATTTGCCAGTAGCCCAAGTCCATAGAATTAAAGCTGTATTTTTCTCTTTATGTAAACAAGATTATTTATCTGTTGTTGTTAGACGCCATTGCGTATGACTCATAATAACCTATGAACAATGTTCTGAACCCTGTCCTATCACATGCCATCTTCATCATCTCTGACATACTTAAATCCATTGCTGCAGTCACTGTTTCAATTAATTTTATTGAGGGTCTTCCTCTCTTCCACTGACCTTCCACCTTTCCAAGTATATAGTTCTTTTCCAAGGCAGTCACTCCTAACAACAGGCTCAAAGTAAAGGAAATGAAGTTTTGCCATCCTTGCCTCTAAGCAGCATTGGACTGCACTTTTTCTTTTTAAATAAAATTTTTGTTTTATACTGGTTTACTTATAAAGTTTGTATATATTGTTTTTCATACCAGGTCTTTCCTATTTCCTTTATACACCCCTCCCTCTTCTCATCAAATTGTGCAACCCTATGATTTCCTCCCAACACCCGTCCTCACTCCTCTGCTCCTGTTCTCCCTGCCTTAAATCCTCATACACGTTTTACTAATTATCTTTCTATTTCTACAATAATTGTCCGAAACAGTATTTGTCCTTATGGTACTGAGTTAGTTCACTTATCATAAAGCTCTCCAGTCCCTCCCTAATTAGGTAGTGATTTTCAAAATCATCACTCCTGCATGATGTTTAGTATTCTATCCTGTGAATGTACCATGATTTCTCAATCAATTCCGTTGTAGGTGGACGTTTAGGCTGTTTACATGTTCTTGCAATGGTGAATAAAGCTGATATGAACACTGGTGTACAAATCTCTATTTGTGCCTCAATTCTAATTTTCTCAGTGTATATTTCAAGCATTGGAATAGCTGGGTCATATGGAACTTCTTTGTTCATCTTTTTGAGGAAGTGCCAAACTGCCTTTCAGAGTGGTTGTACTATTTTATAGTTCCACTAACAGTGTATAAGTGTTCCTATCTCTCCAAATCCTCCCCAACATGTATTACTTGCTTTCCTGATAAACTTTGCCATTGGTACCATTTTGGTTTTGATTTACATCTCGCTTATTGCCAGTGATTTTGAGCATTTGTGCACTTGTCAGTTGGCCACCTGAATATGGACTGCATTTTTAAAAAGACATATTTGGGTTTTTTTTCTTTTGATAGTCCATGGAATATTCAGTACTCTTCTCCAACACGACAACTGAAAGGCATATTTTTTTAATATTGTCATCCTTATGCAATGTCTTTTAGTAGCATTAGCATGCAATTAAAAAGATCATAGCCTGAATCAGATGCACCTTACTCCTCAAATTGAGATCAGTGTTCCTCAGTATTTTGGAGAAGTCCCTTACAGCGACTTTACCAATGTAATACATCACCTGACTGCTGCTACCAGTGGTGTTTATTGTGGGTCTAGGTAAGATTCAATCACTGACAGTTGCAATCTTTTCTCTATCATGATATTGCTTATCAGTCCAGAGGTGAGGAGTTTTGTCTTCTTAATGTTGAGATATAATCCATATTGAAGGCTATAGTTTTTGAGTTTTCTGCAGCAAATGATCCAAGTTTTTCTCATTTTAGCAATTAAGGTTGTATCATCTGCATAATGCAGGTTATTGATTAGTCTTCCTCCAATCTTGATGCCACATTCTTCTTCATAGAGTCCAGCATCTCAAATGACTTGCTCAACATAGAGAATGAATATATTTGGAGAAAGCATATAACCCTGACAACACCTTTCCTGATTTTAAACCATGCAGTCTTCTCTTCTCTGTTCTGGTAACAGCGTCTTAGTCTAGGTATAGGTTTCATATGAACGTTAATTAAATGTTCTAGGATTTCCATTCTTCGCAATGTTAGCCATAGTTTGTTATGATCCACACAATCAGATGCTTTTGCATCATCAATAAAACATAGATAGATTTCTTCTGGTATTCTCTGTTTTCAGTCAAGATCCACCTGACACTAGTAATGTTAACTTTAGTGTCATGGTCTCCTCTAAACCCAGTCTGGACTTCTGGCAGTTCTTTGCCAGTGTACTATTTTTCTAGCTCTTTTAAAACCATTTTCTGCAGTATTTTGTTTGCATAAGATATTAAACAGGTTGTTTAAGAATTTCCACAATCTGTTGGATCACCCACTGTTATTGAGAATAGGAGAAAATATGAATCTATTTCATCCTGTCGGCCATGATTTCCAAATTTCCTGGCACAGACGGGTGAGCACATTCAGGGCTGAATCTGTTAGTTGAAATATGTAAACTGAAATTCTTTTGCCTTATTTTTTGCCAGTGTTTTCAGTGCAACTTGAACTTCTTCCTTCATTGCCATTGGTTCTTGAGTATATGCTTCTTCCTGAAATATTTTGATGTTAACGATTATCCAAGAGGCTGGGCTCTATGAGAAGTGTGGCGTCAGGATTGGTGAAAGATCTATCAACAATCTGCGTTATGCAGATGACACAACCCTGCTTGCTGAAACTGAGGAGAACTTGAAGTGCTTGCTGCAGAGGGTCAAGGACTGCAGCTTTCAATATGCACTGAGGCTCAATGTCAAGAAGACAAAGATTCTCACCACTGGGCCAATTGGCAGCATCAGGGTGGATGGTGAAGAGATTGAGATTTTAACAGCTTTAGTCAGCTTGGCTCCACCATCAAACTCTTGACACCAGTAGCCAGTAAATTAAAAGACACATTGTGATGGGAAAGTCTGCTGTTAGGGACCTTTTCAAAGTTCTGAAGAGCAATGGTGTCATTCTGGAGACTAAGGTACATCTGATACAGGCTATGGTCATTGCAATCACTTGTTATGCATCAGAGAGTTGGACAATGACTAGGAAGGATAGAAGGAGAATTTATGCCTTTGAGCTGTGGTGCTGGAGAAGAGTATTGAATGTACTATGGACTGCTAAGAAAACAAACAAATTAGTCCTACAGAGGGTTAAACCAGGCTGCTCCTAGGAGGCAAGATTCTGGGGCTTCATCTGACATACTTTGGACATAGTGTAAAGAGGGACCGGTCCTTGGAGAGGGACATCATGATTGGGAGGGTGGAGGTACGGCACAAGAGGGGAAGACCCTCTATGAGGTGGATTGATTCAGTGACTGGGGTAATCGGGATGGGTGTGTCAGAGGCAATGTGGTTGGCACAGGATAGAGCAGGGTTTAGGGCTTTTGTACATAGGGTCCCTTTGAGTTGCAAGCGACTCGATGGCACATAACAACAATTCTTTTTTTTATACGGTGACTCTGTTTATTCCCTCCATTTTCTTTTGATGTTTCATTCAAGATCTTAGATCTTCTTGGATCTGTCCTGGAATGATGAATCACTTAAGATTTTGTCCATGGTATCTCTTAACATTGCAGCTAGAGGCTTGAATTTGTTTTTCAGTTCTTTCAACTTGAGAAATACTAAGCAAGTTCTTCCCTTTTTATTCTCCAAATCCAGCCCTGTGGACATTTTGCTATACTTTGTTTCCTCAAGTTGTCCCTTAAAACTTCTGTTCAGCTATTTTACTTCAACATATTTCCCCTTTGCTTTGGTTTGGACACTTACATGCAATTTTCAGGTCTCCTCTGACATTCAATGCGGTCTTTTCTTTTTCTTCTGTCTGTAATGATCTTTTGCTTTCCTCATGAGTGATAGTAATGATGCCACTCCACACGCATCTGGTATCAGATCATTTGATAATTTACTACAAGTCTTTTCTGATCTTTTCTAGTTTTGCCTTTTCATGCCATTTCATAAGGGCTCTTGGGTTTGTCAGGATGGCTTCTTTCTCACTTTTTTCCTGTTTTCATGTGAATTATGACCTCAGAATTTTGCTGAACTTTTCTTTTTATTTAGAATGCCTTAGTTACCTCTTCACCTAAAAACTGTACTTATGTCTTCAGGATGGAAGCAAAATTTTTCATACTCATGCTCTCTCATTCTCTACCAACCTCCAAAATAAACCCTTTTCTCTACATTATACATTGTCAGTTTTGCAGAATAAATTATTATTATTTTGCCTTTGAGGGCAGAAACTTGGTCATAAGATCTGCTGAATCCCCTAAAGCTCCAACCATTGTTTCAATGTTTCAGAATTGTAAGGAACTGTTTCCTCATAAATATTTGCATGTGATATTAATGCACTGATCTAGAAATGGTCCTTCAAGGGAACAAGGAGCTGATATTTTCAATTGCTCTGTACATGGAAAATCAGAAGTCTGTGGATGAAAATATCTACTAAAAGCCAACTAGCCTCTTATCTCTTGAAATGTGATTAAAATACAGCGCATGACAAAGAAAATGTGAAAGACTAATGCAACATAAGATCAATAAAATTTTGAAATAAAAAAAAACAAACAGAAATAAAGTGATATAGTCTGTAGGTTACTGTGCTGTTAACACAAAGTACCCATCTATTTCGTTTCAAATCCACCAGCTACTTCAAGAGAGAAAGATAAGTAAACTCCTCCATGCAATTTACGGCCTCGGGAGCCCAACATAGGGTCAGATATGAGTCAGTTCTGACTCGACAGCAATGAATTTGAGATGTTTGTTTGTGTGTGTGTGTGTTTTCGCTTTGTTGTTTGTTGTTGTGTTGTGTTTTGTTTTGTTTTTAAATTTCTTGTAAAGGGACTGGGGAGCCAATTAAATGCCTACTGATATACCAAGACAACCTTGGAAAGTTATGGAAATTGGAGGCTGGCAAGTACTTCTTAAGGATAGGGTGTAGAATGAATCAAAACACAAGAGGTTTAGTTAAAGCCCATCTAAAAAGCTGGAACCCAGATCCTTCACCTTGCATATATCACCAAGAAATTGAATTTTATTCAACCAGGAACAAAATAGGGAATTTTTGGAGGGACTATGGATTTGAGGCACAGTTGAAGAGAGGGATATGACACTAAGACAAAGTGGTGCTAAAGTAAATATCCGTACATGAAACCATAAAGCCCATTTTGTTTTCCTGCTCAACATCTAAAATGCCAGGAATCAGAATTTTACTTTACAGACAGGTAGGTTAGAGAAGTCCTTTCAGGGGAAACTGATGACTCCTAGAGACAATACAGAAAATAAAATGAAACAGTCAGTCAGATTTGGCTTTCTAACCCCAAAGCAAAGCCTGCTGTTGACAAAATTTCTTTTCTTTCTTGCTGTAAATAGACAAAACTTTTAAAAAACTCCAACTCATTGCCTTCTAGTTGGTTTTTACTGACAGTGACCCTGCATCAGGTTTCTAAGGCTGTACCTTGCAAAGGGAAGAAACTGCCCATCTTCTTACAGTAGAACTACTGGTAGATGCCAGATGCAAGACATTTGGACAAGGAGTGCACCAGAGCTGCCTGCTAAATATATCATTCACCCACTCTCAATACTGTTACGTCAGAACCCACACATAGCTGACATTTCATTGGGTTTCTGAAGCTGTAAATAGAACAAGAGGAGACTGTCCTTACTCTTCCTGAAGAGCAGCTGATGGATTTGAGCCACCAGAGAGACTAGATTCACAATGCAACTCACTAGGGACTAAGTTACCAGACCTATACACTGGACCAAGTACACTTTTTAATGTTGTTGTTGTTGTTGTTATGTGCTGTTGAGTCATTTGCGACTCATAGCAACCCTATGTACAAGAGCCCTAAACCGTGCTCTATCCTGTGCCAATCTCATTGCCTCTGACACACCCATCCCGATTACCCCAGTCACTGAATCAATCCACCTCATAGAGGGTCTTCCCCTCCTGCACTGTCCCTCCACCCTCCGAAGCATGATATCCCCCTCCAAAGACCTGTCTCTCCTTACACATGTCCAAAGTATGTCAGACGAAGTCCCAGAATCCTTGCCTCATAGCTTCATTTTAAAAATGACAGAATACTGCTTTATTTTTTTAAATTAATGAATAATCATTCACTTGCTTTAAGACATTTGTAAAAGAAGAAAAAGGAACAAAAAGGGTGAAGAGCTAATTGAGACATCAGGAGACAAAAATTTTAAAATTATTCGTAGTCTCAAAGAGAATTAATATCCTCTAAAAAGATATTAAACCCATGCAAAAGAAGATACTTTATAAAGAAAAGTAAACAAAAACACTTTTAAAACTTAAATCTATTATTGCTCTTGAAAATAACCTTTAAAATTCAAAATAATACAGAGATCATTAACCCATTAACATTGAATAGATCCCCATGGGATCTCTCATAACAATCTTATGGGAGAGAGTTGAACAGTATCTTAGAGTTACCACAGAGACATTAGTTGGTTCAAACTGCCAGAAAAGTACTCTTTTGGCTAGCAGTGTAGCTCCCCATAGACTAGGCAACCAGAGCTCCATACAGTATTACATTCAAGGAAATCTAGAAAGTATAATAAAAAAAAAATCAATATAAAGTAAGGAGGATCAAGACTAGGAAGTTAAAGGATAAATTCATTAAAACCAATATCCAGTCAATAAGATTACCAGAAGAAATCATCAGAGTAAGAACATCTAAAAATAACAGACGAAAATCCTCTTAAAACAGGGAATAGGCTCTTTCAGATCACAAAGATATATCACGTACTCAGCATGTTGAACACAAAGAAATTAAAAAAAAAAACCCAAACAAACAAAACCACCAAAAATCAACATAATGAGATATATCATCATAAATTTGGGACAAGCAGAAGTCCCTTAAAAATGTTCAAGAAGCCTTTCTGTGGAGATGGTGCCCAAAGCAAAGAAGGAAACCCCCGCCCCACCCAAAACCAGAGCCAAAGTAAAGACATTAAAGGCCAAGAAGGCAGTCCTGAAGGGCATCCACAGCCACAAAAAAAGAAGAGGCACACATTACACACCTTCTGGGGCCTAAGCGTTGACACCCTGAAGGCAGCCAAATACCCCAGAAGAGCACTCCCAGAAGAAACAAGCTTGACGATTATGTCATTATCAAGTTTTCCTTGACCGCTGAGTCATCCATGAGAGAAGATACAAGATAACAACACACTAGTGTTCATTGTGGATGTCAAGGCCAACAAACACCAAATCAAACAAGCTGTAAAGAAGCTCTATTGCAATGATGTGGCTGAGGTCAACACCATGATTAGGCCTGCTAGAAGAAGGTCTATGTGACTTGTACCTGACTATGATGCTTTGGATGTTGCCGACAAAATTGAGATCATCTATACTGAGTCCAGCTGGCTTGTTTTAAATACAAATGTTTCTCACACAAAAAAGTAGAAAAAGAGCAATCAGTCCCATAGAAAAAAATAGCCTCCTCTGTGTGTGTGTGTGTGTGTGTGTGTGTGTGTGTGTTAGTTGTTGTTATGTGCCATCAATTTGCTTGTAACTCATAGAGAGACCTTATGTACAACAGCTCTGAATCCTGCTCTATCCTGTGCCAATCTGACACAACCTACCCCTATTACTCCAGTCACTGAATTAATCCATCTTATCCAAGGTCTTCTTCTCTTGCACTGTCCTTCCACCCTTCCAAGCATGATGTCCCTCTCTAGGGACTGGTCCCTCCTTACAACATGTCCAAAATATATCAGATGAAGCTTCAGAATCCTTGCCTCCAAGGAGCAGCCTGATCTTAACCTCTGTAGGATGAACCTATTTGTTCTCCTAGCAGTCCATGGTATATTCAGTACTCTCGATATATTTTATCTGATTGTTAAAGTAGCTATGAGGGAGGCTTGGTAGCTTAATTCATAGTGAGTTGTGCTGTTCATTCAAAGCTCACACCTTTCTGTCAGTTCAAATCCACCAAGAACACTGTGGGGCAAAGATGGACAGTCTCTACCTTTTATGATATACAGCCTCAGAAACCCAGAAAAGAATCGCTACAAGTTGGAAACAACTGTAGGGCAGTGCATTTGAGTTCTGAGCATGAGCAATGAGAGCCAGGTAGCAATGCAGCAATGCCTTACATTTCTAACAGAAACTTTTTTTCCAGCCCAGAAATCTATACTCAAACTATCATCATCTATATGAGGAGAGTATAAGGTTACTTAAAAATGTTCCCCAACTATGGGGTGCAGGAAATCAGGTACCCAATTTAGGAGAGAGGTGAAAGACATTCCCAGGATAGTGATGAAGTCACTCTGATACCAGCTATGCATCAGTCCTAGAGCATAAACAACGTTGGCTGACAGAGGAAGATGAGACAGATGGTTTCTGGTGAAATAACTAAGAAAAAACAAAACCCAAATGATTTCCTGACGGATCTGTTCATATTGAGAAGTGTTTGCTAGCTCTATTAGAGAAGCTTGGCATTAATTAGGGTTAATAACACAGGTAATATAAAACAAATAAGGACATTAGCATCCACAAAAAAAGTTGTGGAAAAAGATAATATGATAATAGTGTATTGTATAGTTATATATAGTATTTATATAATTATATTGAGATAGACATTGAAATAAATTTCACTAAAAGTTCTCTGTTATTCGTGATCTATTTCAGTGTCTACCTGTATAAAAACCAACAAGTCTGTGACAGGAGAAGTGCAGCCAGGGTACTCCACAGAGGCAATGATGGTAAAATTTCATTTCACATACCCTGGGTACGTTGCCAAGAAGGGCCAGTCCCTTATATTGCTGGAAACGGTGAGGGCCAGAGAAAGAGAGGAAGACCTCCAGCAAAATGGTTGGCTATAACAATGGGCTTGAGCGTCAAAAGACTGGAGATTGTGAGGATGGTACAGGATGGGGCAAGGTTCAGATTTGTCATTCACAGGGTCACAATGAATTGTACCAGGCTTGACGGCACCTAATAACAACAGCATTCTTTAGAAGGGGAGTAAGAGGAGGGGATATTTGAGTGTTTGAGTTGGGGCCAGGAAAATGATATCTAAGAATCAAATTCTCATCTTCCGTTACACAAAATTACCAGATAAGGTCCAAAACTGAACAATCAGGAGAAAGCTAGAATAAATATATTTTAAGATATTAATGGAAATGTCAGAAGAAACAACAGTAAGACATTATAGGTGCCTCCTTTTAGAAAATAAAAATGAAGGTGGCAAGGGGTAGAATTTGAAATTGTTGGTTTTTTGTTTTAAGATTTACATTACATGGCTTTTGCTTTTTACAGGAACAATACTCTATGTTTCTTACAACACCATATAGTCTGGGGCTTGGGTTTGGATTTCAACTTCTGACATTTACTGGTATTTACTCAGGAAGAGGCTTACTCTTTATTTTGCTTTCTCCTTCTAAACAGGAATAATAATCATTACGACTTCATGGGATCATTGTAAAATTTGAGTGAGCAAATGACAATACTTACAAGAATCCCTGGTCCTTAGTGATTTTTTCCTCTTTTTTGGAGAGGGGGAGAATACTTCCTGTTTTATAATTATTTTTTACTATTACTCTTATCATTACAAAACCATACAAATATATTACATAATGATAAAGCAAAAGGGACTAAGAACACTATGCTTTGAAGATTTATTCCTTTCTTCATATGAAATTAACAGCATTTTATCTTCTCACTCCAACTTTAGCTTAAATGCTCCACTTAATAAACACCTCCCTTGCCTCTAGGAACTGATGCCTCTGGCGATGCCATGGTTAAGGTCCTTACCTGCTAAGCAAGAGGTTGATAGTTTAAATTTGCCAGTAGCACTGAGAGAATGATGTGGCCATCTTCTTATATAAAAATGTACAGTCTCAAAAGTTCTATGGAACATTCCTGCTCTGTCCTGCTGGGTTGATGTGAATGAGAATTGATAGTTCCTCTAGACTGTATCAGAGAGCGTGGGACTCACTATCAGGACTTAATGTTTCATTGTCTTTACCCACATCCTGGAATGGGTGCCCGAGGACTACATTACAGCAATCACTTACGCCCTCTGTTGATTAGAGACCACTGCCTGAGTCCAAATGCACCATGTCTGAATTTGGGCTGGTGTTTCATAAGGCAACAAGTCATCAATCACTGTGGTTAGCATGGAAAGACTTGAGAAGCTGCAAAAGTCTCAAGCAAAAAGTCTGCATATTTAAAAAGTGAATGAAAGAAACACTTAAATGCACTCTAGGACTCCATTCATTAGCTCTCTAAGGGCAAAAGAAGACCTTCCACGGTATTCCCTTCCTCTAACCTGTGCTTTCTCAGCAAATCTATCATCCCATGATAGCCACATGCAGGGGAAAAGTTAAAAGCTGCCTTTTCACTCTCCAACTCTTCTCTGTCTTATCCAGCTATAACCCACCTTCAAGTTAACATGCAAAGAAAGGAAAGCATGATGGCCGATAACCACTCCCACTGCCCCGTGCAGAGGGCACACGTGCCAAGGTGGGAATATAGTGCTTCCACTGCAGAACTGGATAGAGAGCTTATACATGGACCTGGCCGACACTTAATCTCTGACCCTGATTTAGTATTTTCAGCTTTTTAAGCCTTTGTCTGCTCCATTGTAAAATCTAAGATTAATTTAAAAAAACCACCTCAGTGTAGTCATTTCACTCATGAAGGCCAAAGCCTGAGGAAGTAATAGAACTTCCAGAGAAGAAAACATCCAGTTAGCACTGGTACTGACACCCCAGAGTCTCCTGAAGCCAAGGCATGGCACTGTGACTTATTTATCATGGTTTAATATCTAAAGTACCACCTCTCATAACACATGAAAACAAAAAAATACCACCCACCCAGAAAATTCAAAGAGAGACACCTTCCTTCTTTTACAACAATGATGATTCGTTTCTACATCTTTAGCACTGGGTTCACAACTAAAACAGTAAGTGGGAAGTTAAAAGCTCCAAATCTGTTTTAAGTCCTTCACCTGCATGTGTACAGTCAAATGGCAAATTTGATGGCAAGCTCACATGCAAAGCCAAAGACTTACCGTGCTGTCGACAGGAGATGGTAAAACCTTACAGGAAAGCGAGCTGCTTCTGAACAAGTAATTGAGATGAAAGCCAACTGCTCTCCTTCCCAGCCCCCTCCCCTGCCCACACCCACCCAAAGGCCAGCCTCTACCAAGCTGTTTGGCAACTCTGATCAAGACAGCTTAAGGTCCAGGAGTGGATTGAGAACAGCTAACGCTCTGGCAATCATTTTCCTTTCCCCTGAGCCCAGACTTCAGTGGGCGTACAATGTGGCATTTTGCTTCTGATTTCAACCACTCCTCCAGCAATTCAACACGAGAAAAATAAAAGCCGGAGCCAGGACAGGAGCTGCCAGCCTCCATATTCCAGACCTCTGGAAAAAGGAGAGTGCTTCAGTAACCCAGGCCATCCACTCATTCCAGGACCACACAGTTCCTTGTAGGACAATGCAGGAAAGTTTATTCTCCTTGCTTTCTCCCCTTTAAGCCAAGGAAAGCAGATGGGCCTTTAATCCTGCGCAAAGCATCCTGGGAAATCTGTGAGGATGGATGAGCCATTTTGCAGTTAAACCACTGTTGGAAATGAATGTTATTAAGTCTGGGTATCTATGTAATTGCTAGAGATGGGGAACCTGGAGCATGAGAACTGGAAACATCGGAATGTGATTTTCTCATTTTGTGGTTTCTCTTGGGTTTCTGGTCTTTCCTTCCTCACAAGTGCCACTTGATCAACTCCTAATAAAACACATTGCCAGAAAGTTAGAACTGATTCATAGCTGAACCTCCAGTAGGCTTTCATGGGTTGTAAATCACAGGGGGAATGGTTGCCCATCTTGCCGGCCTTTGAGTTGTCAGTGTTGCTCCTTATCTACCTAGCGGAATGAGTCATTTCCTAATGCAAGAATTCTTCTAAATCTCCTGGGAATCTCCATCATAAAATGTACATAATGAGACAGGGACTTTCTGGGATGCTACCAGTATCTTGATATTTCTTCGATTTATCTTCTCCCTCAGTCTTATAATGCATTGCACGGGTCAGACCCCCTGTTAAAGAGTAAATTGTATCTCTTAAGGTATTTATTGGAAGCCTAGCTCCTATATATGTGGTAATAATCCCACTTGCTAATCTCTTTGTTAACGGTCCATAACAGTGTAGGGTGCTGTCTAACGCTAATCACTATGAGTTAGGAGCAGAGACCAGCAAGCACAAACCAAGGAGATAGAGCCATGTGAGTATCAAAGGAACCCAAAAGCTAGTGCAGTCACACTCAAAGAGTTCTTTCTCCAGAGGTGCTAATTAGAGCCTTCCTTTAATATTACAATTATCAAGATGCAGATTGTATTTTGTGAAGGGCGGTTGCTTTCACAGCAATTTTCCTCACTACATATGTAGATTCAATTACTTGTGAAGGCAAGAAGTATACTGTGACCCTGTGGTGCGAACGTGTTATTTGCAAACATCACCATATAAACTGCATGCTCATTGTGCTGGGACTGGTTGAGAATTTTTCCCCAGTTGTTATTTGTTATATACTTTCTACTCAGAACCAACTCATAGTTGATGCTCCAGTGTGCTTTGTTGTTATTGTTGTTGTGTATGGTAGAGTTAGAACTGACCCATAGCTGACCCTCTGGCGGATTTTCAGAGGCAGTTAAATCACACTGGAGGAGACTGCGCATCCTTCTCCCACAGAGGAGATGGTGGTCACAAACTGTGTGCCTTCAGGATTGCAGTGCAGCTTCTTGCCACTAGGCCACCAGAGCTCCCGCCAATGGACTTTAAGAGATAGTAAATCACATGGGAGGGTATTGTCCATCTTTCTCCCATGGTTGAGTTCCAGACACTGAGTAAGCATTTGTGATTTATTATTCTTCTGGGATTAAAAATTACATGATGGATTGACTTAATGACTGCAGCAAAGGGCTCTAATGTGTCAGAGATGATGAGGATGGCACAGGATTAGACAGGGTTCAGAGTTACTGTGAGTTATACTTGACTCCACAGAACCCAATAACAAAAACATAAAACTTTTTCCTTAGTAAGTATAACACATACACATTTAATTTTTTCCAATTGACCCCATTACAAGAATTTAATTTGTATTATTTTGTCCAAGAGGCAGTCATCAGACTGGAGCAAGGAAACACTGCATGGTTCAAAATTGGGAAGGGCATACACCAGGGATATGTCCTGTCTCCATACCTTTTCAACCTGTATGCAGAATAGATGATCCAGGAGGCTGGGCTCTATGAGAAGTGTGGGGTCAGGATTGGTGGAAGATTTATCAACAATCTGCGTTATGCAGATGACACAACCCTGCTTGCTGAAACTGAGGAGGACCGGAAGCACTTGCTGCAAAGGGTCAAGGACTGCAGTCTCCAATATGGATTGAGGATCAATGTCTAGAAGACAAAGATTCTCACCACTGGACCAATTGGCAGCATCAGGATGGATGGTGAAGAGATTGAGATTGTACACAGCTTTAGTTTGCTTGGCTCCATAGTCAACAGTCTTGGCACCAGTAGCCAGGAAATTAAAAGGCGTATTGCCATGGGAAAGTCTGCTGTTAGGGACCTCTCCAAAGTACTGAAGAGCAATGGTGTCTCTCTGGAGACTAAGGTGTGTCTGATACAGGCCACGGTCTTTGCAATCACTTGTTATGTATCAGAGAGTTGGACAATGATCAAGGAGGATAGAAGGAGAATTGATGCCTTTGAGCTGTGGTGCTGGAGAAGAGTACTGAAGGTACCATGGACTGCCAAGGAAACAAACAGATTCATCCTAGAGAGGGTTAAGCCAGGCTGCTCCTTGGAGGCAAGGATTCTGAGGCTTCGTCTAACATACTTTGGACATATTTTAAGGAGGGTCCAGTCCTTGGAGAGGGACAACATGCTTGGTAGGGTGGACGGATAGCACAGGAAAGGAAGGCACTCTATGAGGTGGATTGATTCAGTGACTGGGTTAATCAGGATGGGTGTTTCGGAGACAGTGCAATTGGCAAAGAACAGAGCAGAGTTTAGGGCTCTTGTCACTATGAGTCGCAGGTAACTTGATGGCACATAACAACAGCAACAACAACAGTATTATTTTTGTTAACATTCTATTCCCCACCCCCTTTAATAATAAATGTCCTAAAATAGTTTGTGAATCAATCAGGGAGTAAATGTTTTCAAAAAGCTTTATTTTACCACTTTAAAAGAGAGTGAGTATACTTTTTTCTTCAGCCGCATGGACATCAGAAAGTCAATGAGGTGAGCTAGAACTTTGTCTGTAAGGAAATCATTCCTCCCTGTGGTCCCCAAGTCTTAGACTGCTCCTACTAATCCATCCTTCCTCACCTAAGCAAGCCACTGCTTCCAGCTCAATTTCCTTCTTCAAGCTATTAAACACTGCCCTGAAGGCTTCCTCTGCTCAGGTGACACATGGAGCTCAGGGAATACCAGCCAGCTTTGTTCACTCCAGGTGTTCGGTCCCCTCTGGGCTTGTAGGTGCTGGCTTTGTAGACAGGCATCAAGGGAAGGGCTTACTTGCATTTTCAGCTGGATAACTATACCTTTGACCCCTGGATGATATAGGGCTCTGGAGGCCTTCTGTATTCCTCACAGAATCACTGAAAACAAGCCCTCCTTTTTGTCTAACTAAGGTAGCCTTGGGGGGAGGGGGTTGTGGTGGAATATCTAAAACAAGATATAAAGTTAAGGGCAAAAAGGCATTGTTACTTCACTCTTTCAATCTTAGTCCTATTTTTTCCCATCTAAGGAAGTTTACTTTGCTATAGATGGGATGGGTTTACATGTGAATATGAACTCAGTAAGCATGAGAAGTCCTAAAGTTATCAATAAACACTTTTCAGGAAGCACTAGGCTTTACTCCGTCTGCAGTGCAGCTTCCAAACCTTAGTATCAGTATTTCCATGGAAGTCTGCTTTCTTTAAAGAGGCACTAGGACGCTCAGTAGATTGCCTGGCTGGTTCCTCTATTGCTACAACCTAAGATGACAAGCCCGGTTTGAATTACCAGGCTCTAATTCCTCTGCGGAGTTCTGGTCACACTCACTACACAAACCATCTGGAGCCTCGCTCTGGCACTTTGTTATTTACGTGAGGTCCCAGGTGGAGCCAGAGCCCATAATTCACAGTTGTCTGCTCCTCTTCTCCTTGGACTTCACCATACCTCATCTCAGCAGTCTCTCCTTTCCCATCTATCAGCCACTCCAATGTGGGAATCACTTGTCAAAGTAGATGTTTCCCTTTGGGGATTGTGATTATAAATGAATGTTTTAGATTTGAGGACTGATGCACTGTTTTGTGCAGTGTTTTACCTTCCCCCCCTTTTAATCTCACCTGTCTTAAACTTATAAGGGACCCTTTCAATCTTTTCCATGCTTTAATTTCATAAAAAATACTTGTAACTGTTAAATCAGAAGTTCCAACTTCTTTAACTTCCATAGAAAGTCATTCTGAAATGTAAAAAAAAAAAAATCCGAAACAGACTACCACTAAGACACTCTTCAAGCCTGGAACTCAATTCACCTGTTGCTTAACTTTCAGCCAAACAATAGCCAAGTCCATATGAAGTGGACTTAGACTGTCAAGAGAACAAATACATTTATCTTGGAAGTAGTTCAGCAAGCATGCTCCTTAGAAGCAAGAATGGTGAGACTTTTCCTTGTTTGCTTTTGGTATGTTATTAGTAGGGGCCAGTCCCTGGAGAAAGACATCACCCTTTCTAAAGTACAGTGTAGCAAAAAGAGGAAGATTTTCCATAAGATATATTGGCACAGCGGCTGCAACAATGAGCTTAAAGCATAGTGGAGATTATGAAGACGGTGCAAAAATGAGTTGTGTTTCATTACGTTAATGCATTGACTTGCTACGTGTTAGAGCTACAGGCAGCACCTAACAACAACAAACACAAGAAGAGCATAAGAAGCACAATAACACCAGGAAAGCATGATCTCCTTAGAACAATCAACCACTTGCCCAATAATAGTCCATAAGACAAGAAAGGACAGAAAGGATGGACAAATGAAATTGGGAAGTGTAGTCAGAAAATGGGAAGAATACTGTTAAAATGCAGAGATGTTATTAAATGACTGCATTGATTGTGAAATGGAAAATAAATTTGATCTGTACATTTCATCCAAATCATAATTGAACAAGTTAAAAGAATAACAAAGAAAAAAAAAGCCCAACCACCCAAAACCAAAAATTTGTCACCAGATCATGATCCCATCTGGCAAAAGCCACTGCCCAGTAGTTATATTGAAGTATGTTACTGAGTTTCTCTGTAGTTCAGCTTCTTTAGAGGTCAACACATGATAAATCTTAGTCTTAAAAGATTCACTAAGCAATGCTATAGAAGGGCACTCCAGGTGTACAAAAGTGTGTGAGAGAGAGTGAGAGAGAGAGAGAAAATGATGTGACTGAGAACTGGAGAATTATAAGCAGATTGCTGCTGCTGAAATCAAGTTTATAGCTGGAGGAGATACAGAAAAAGAGGGGGGTGGAAAGAAACTGCAGAAGCACAGACACAGAGAGTAGTCACATGATGGAAGACTTGGAGTATCTTGTGAAGAAGTTCAGATTTCTTTTGTTTAAGTGATAAGTCACTTAGAGTATTAAAACGTAGACTCCTTTTTTAGTGTGTGTTTTTAGAAATATTATTCTATTAGAAATAAGTAAATTGAGCTGAAAAGATATAGAAATAAATCAAAGTAACACAGTTATGGAACTGCCTTAGTTTGCTATAACTGCTATGTAATCATAGACTGGATGACTCTGAGGAACAGAAAGTTACTGTCTCACAATTCTGGAGGTTAGGGCATTACAGGGCGATAATATCTCAATCTGCTCAAGGGAAACATACTTCCTAATCTCTCCCAGCTACTGGTAGCCATGGGTATTTATTGGTTTTCCTTGAGTTTTGATGTACCATCACATGACATCTTTCTCTTTAGGACCCTATCTGTGTCCATTCTCCCCTTTAACCAAACATACTTAGAAAGGTCAGTATCCAACCTACTTCAGTGTGACTTTGTCAATGTAATTGACTATGTCTTTAAAGAGACAAACTATATCAAAACAAGAGCACATTCATTGGTACAAATTGAGGGTTTCACATCTCTTTTTGAGGGGGAACCCAATTCAATTCACAACAAAAATTGTAAAATAATGTAGGCAAAAATGGATGGTGTCCTGAATATAAATAGTAGAACAGAGACTAAGAGTCTAGGATAGAGTTGGAGATCTATATAGAGTTTATAGGGAAGAAAGGAAAGGAGTAATTAGAGAAAGACTTAAGTGTGTAACTTTTAGAAACATGTTAAAGGGCATCAGCCTTTTGCAAGGCAGAGAATACAGGAAACTTTCAGGGAAGAAGAATAATAAAACAACATTTAATTAGTAATACTTTGAGTATGCATGTCTGGGAGACACTCAAGAGAAATTTCTAGGAACTTAGACTTCACAGGTATGGTGTTCACAGTGTGTGGAATTGGAAGATCCAGAGAAGAGATCATCCAGGGAACATGTGTAATGTGAAAAGCTGAGTGTCAAGGATGAAACTGTGGTGTCACTAATGAACAAATAATAGTGTTTCAAGAAGAGATTGGTCAGTACATCGGCTGCAACTACAATGAATAGGGTTCTGTGGGGCAAAACCCAAAAGTGAATGGTTTATGGAACAAATTGGAAGAGACAGTGACCACAGATACCAAATGGAGACTCTCTCTTTCCATCTCTATCTCTGTCTCTCTTTCTCTCACTCATTGCTGTTGAGACGGAGTCAACTCTTACCCAGCCCTCCAAGGAATTTTTGAAGGCTATAAGTCACAGCAGAAGAGATTTCCCAACTTTCTCCCAATGAGCCACTGGTGATTCCTACTGCCAGAGAGGTGACACCATTGGGGCAACAGCACAACTCTCTACAGACTATGTTACCAAAGCTCCTGGGTACACTTTCAGGAGGCTTAACTATGAAAAGAGAGGGAAATGAAGGTATAGGTGATAGATTTATGCTTAATTATTGTCTTCTTTCTTTTCAAATTATAGCATCTATAGTTTTTAACACACAGCAGAGCACATATTGAAATGATATACAAGTTGGTTCATGGTTGGCTACCCAGTGCGGACAGAGAGTGGGGTGAAGCTCCCCGATTGAACAAGCGTGGAAGGAGGAGTGGCGTCCACTTCCATAATAGCTGCCCTCCGGAAACCCTATGAACTTGGAGAGAGGATGAAAGTCACCCAAGCGTCAAGGACTCTCCTTCATAGGGTCGCTATGAGTCGCCTGCGACTCGACGGCACTTAACAACAACAACAACAACATCCACAGCTATAGTATCAAGTCTGAGACTCATACCACACTTCTCCCTTTTTTCAACTGCTAGAGGTATCATGGCTTGCCTGCTAAGTAAATCTTTAGGAATCCCTAGATGGTGCCAAAGTTAGGTGCTCACCAACTAGCTGAAGGATGGTTGGCCTAAACTCTTCAGAAGTGTCTCAAAAGACAAGACTGGCAATCTGCTTCTGAAAGGCCACAGCCTTGAACACACAAAGGAGCACTTCGGCATGTGTAGGGTCGCCATGAGTTAGAATTGACTGGACAGCAGCTACTCACAATAACAAAACACACATATCTTAACACAGTCATAGGTGAAAATTGACCAAACATTGTCAGATTAACCAACTCCTAAGTTATACACTCCTCTATATACAACTTGCTTTTCACCTTTAGCTTCTGGCATACTAAGAAGGGAAACAAGGAAAATAAAAGGTCCTGAAAATTTCCCCTGAAACCCATTGCTTGAGTATTATGTGTTAACAAGAACTGTAAGATTGAGGCACAGTGCAGCAAATGGACTAAAATTTTTTGTTGTTGTTTGATCTTAACTGCTTTACTATTCTAAACCGGAAGCTCTTTCTCTAGTTCAATAATCTAGTGCTACTTCTGAAGAACTTATTTGTAAAAATGTCCATATCTGACATTTTATGCAGAGAAATCCCAGGATATATGTCTGAAAAGAGCCTTTCAAGATCTCATGATTGTACCTGCAGGACTGATGAGAGTTTCAATCTTAGGGTAAAGTCCTGAAGGACAAGCAGCAGAAGTGGGCTCCAGGTTCAGTGTTCCTTATAACTTACCCTGGGAACCAGACGTAACCATTCCATCTCCTAAATTTCATGTCTAGTATCTAACATGAAGGGTTTGGGGTGAATAGAGCAAATTCAGTTCTTTCCACTAGCTGTGTGGCTAAAAAGTTACCATTTTATTTCATTTCTGGGCATTTTCTGTTACAATGATGTAGAATATTGTGATTGGTTTTGGGACTGTCAGTGGGGGAAGCCATATCTCAGATAAGTCACCTGGAAAAGGAATTAAATCTGCACAGGTCAAATTCCAGCTTAGTGAGCCGTGTGAGATAAATGTGGAGAAGCTCAATGGAAGGAAGGGGCTTCTACCCCCTCTAGAGAGACAACATACTTTCTCCCAAAGGGCTGGAAGCTTGGCAGCCTCAACGGCCTCCAGCTCTGTCCTATCAAGTGGGTTTAGCTCGCCAGTGAGCTTGCATGACAGATGGATCTTTGGGCCTCTGGAGTGCTCTCCAGCCATCACCAGCTTGTCAAATTGCAAGCAAAAGCATTTAGTGCCTTCACCTCTTCTCCTGAATTCTTGCTTCCATAAACTCTGGAGCTAAGCTATTTCATAATCATCTGAGAAACTCCATTCTCTGCTTATTTCTCCAAAGTGGTTTTTTCCCCCTTAAACTCATAATTCAAGGTGCATGTTCAAATGAATATTTCTATTATCCTTGATTTGTATAAATCTTTGTATTAT
Source organism: Elephantulus edwardii (assembly GCF_000299155.1). Lineage (NCBI taxonomy): Eukaryota > Metazoa > Chordata > Mammalia > Macroscelidea > Macroscelididae > Elephantulus > Elephantulus edwardii. The sequence goes on along the minus strand of NW_006399759.1, from coordinate 19,502,619 downwards.
TCTTTGCATTTGAATGCTAATATATCATTGTTTTCAAATTATTGTAATGGTTTCTAACATATTTTATAAAGGATAATAACATGCCTCAAGAAACTCTCTGAACTTTGATAAATGTGGGTAGTTGTAGAGGGGCTTCAAGCTTTTTGTTCATAGATTCACTATGAGTCATGCTCTACTCTAAGACAATCAACAACAACAATCAACAAAGGGTGATTGATAGAGTTTTCCAACCAAGGCCTGTTATTTCAGAAGCGAATGAATTTTAAGTCCTCCCTTCTAATCTGTCTTAATCTGGGAGTGCCATTTTAGCAAAGCATCTGATAGACAAGCACTGTATCCAAAAAAGAAGTTGATAGATAAGCAAACACATATGTATACAAGCTTTTAAGATTGCAACATGTAAAAATACTTGCTTAGATTCATAATTAATACCTTTGGCATCAGTAGTCAGGAAATCAAAAGACAAGTTGCACTGGGAAAATACACTGGCAAAGACTTCTCTAGAGTGCTAAAAAGCAATGATGTCAGTTTAAAGACTAAGGTTTGCCTGATCCAGGCCATGGTCTTATCAATTGCTTTCCATGCCTCTAAAAGTTGGACAGTGAATAAAGATAACAAAAGAAGAACCAATGTTTTTGAACTGTGGTGCTGGAGAAGAATATTGAACATACAAAAGAATGACAAAAAAACAAATAGTTCTACTCTGGAAATGGTCAAATCAGGTTGTTCCTTGGAGGGGCAAGAATTTTGAGACTGCATCTCACATATTTGGAGCATATGATTAGGAAAGGCCAGTCTTTAGAGAAAGGCATCATACTTAGAAAGGTGGAAAGTCAGTGTAAGACACGAAGACCCTGGATTAAATGGATTGACACAGTGACTGGCGGCAATGTAAAGTGTGTCAGAGACCATGGGTTTGGCTGAAGATAGGGTAACATTCAGAGCCATTGTCGATAGGGTTGAACTCAATTGCACGAAACAACAACAAGCAACAATGCTGAAATAATTATAGAAAGGTGAGTACAGTGCTTCCACATAAAAGTACCTCTTTTATCCTTTTCATTGGCCATTGAGAATATTGTGCATTCAATAATTTATTCAAATACCTTTTTTAAGACACATAAATGATGACTTTACATATTGACCTCACTTGGTGGGCTGCATAGGAATCCATTTAACTACATCTGTGGAAGGAATCATTGGAGCAGCTAAATATCAGCAGTTAAAATCAGGCCAGGTGCTGGTGTGAAAGAGACCATCAATTATTCATGGGCAAGTTCAAATTGAGGCTGAAGAAACTTTTCGCAAGTCCACAAGAATCCCAAATATGGCCTTGACTCTATTCCACCTGAATTTAAAAATCATCTTAAGAAAAAGATTGAAGCATTGAATACCAATAATAAAAGCAGAAGAGTTGTGGAATGACATCAAGGGTGTCATCCAGGAAGAGAGCAAAGGGTCATCACGGAGATAAAAAAGATAGGAAAAAAATCAAAATAAGATCTCCCAAGAGACACTAAAAATCACATTTGTGTGCTAAAAAGGCAAAACAAAGAGATGCTGAAGTAAAAGAGCCAAGTAGAAGACTTCAAAGGGCGGCCTGAAGGGACAAACTATCATAACAGAATATATAGAGAGCTGGAATTGGAGAATGAAAAGGGAAGAAGTTGCTCAACATTGCTCAGGCTGAAAGAACTGTAAAGTAAATTCAAGCCTCAACCTGCAATACAGAGAGATGCTATGGGAAAGATTCTTGAATGATCTAGGAAGCATTAAAGGAAGATGGAGGGAATACATATACAAATTTACTGCACCAAAAATAATTATCCAACATCAAAATATTTCAGAAAGTATCATATGATATGAGAGAAAGACACTCAACAAGATGGATTGACACAGTGCCTGTATCAATGGGTTCAGGTATGTCACTGATTATAGGGATGTTACAGCTTAGGACAGGGTTTGCATCTGCTATTTGTAGGGTCACTATGAGTCAAACTTGACTTTATGGCACCTAACAACAATAACAACACCACCATATAATCAAGAACCAATGGTAATGAAGGAAGCATTTCAAGCTGCACTGGAGGAAGTGACAAAAAAAATACAATGAGATTTATGCCAGAATATTTGGAGGCAACTTCCAGGCCAACTGACTGGAAGTGATCCATATTTGTTCCTATCCCAAGAAAGATGATCCAACAGATTATGGAAATTTAAAAAAAATACATGCAAGTAAAATAATGCTGATCATCATTGAGGGGGGGGACCCAAAAAACAACACAAAACAAAACAAAAACAACAACAAGCTAAATAGAATAGTACCTAGACAGAGAATTGCCTGAAGGCCAAGCAGGATTTAGAAGAGGCCATGGCACCAGTCTGATGTCAAATGGATCCTAGCTAAAGCAGAAAATACCAGAAAGATGTCTATTTATGATTCATTGGCTATGAAAAGACATTTGAATGTGTGGATATATTAAAGCTAACATTAAAAAGAATGGGAACTCTAGAACACCTAATTTTGCTCATGTGAAGTCTGAATCTAGACCAAGAGCCTGTTGTGAGAACAGAGCAAGGGAACACCACATGATTTAAAATCAGGATAAGTGTATGTCAAGATTGTATCTTCACTTTATACCTATTCAATCTGTATGGTGAGGAAATAGTTCAAGAAGCTGGGCTCTATGAAGAAGAATTTGGCATAGGGATTAAGTGAAGACTTGCCAACAATCTGTACTATGCAGATGACACAACCTTGTTTGCAGAAAATGAGGAGGACTTAAATTGCTTGCTGCAGAAGATCAAAGAATATAGTCTTCAATATGGATGGCATCTCAAAATAAAGAAAACAAGCGTTCTCACCACAGGACTGATAGGTAAAATGATAGATAGAGAAAAGATTGAAATGGTTAATGACTTCCTTTTACTTGTTTTCACAATAAACATCCTTAGTACCAGCAGTCAAGAGATAAGACAATATATTACACTTGGAATGTCTACAGTCTGGAACTCCTCCAAATTACTGTGAAGAATTATATCGGTTTGAAGACTAAGGTGCACCTGATTTAGACTAGGGTCTTTTCAATCATTGGTATGCATCTGAGGACTGGACAATGAATAAGAATGACAGAAGAATAGTTGATACCTTGAGCAGTGGTACTAGAGAAAAGTATTGAATATCCCATGGACTTCTAAACAAATAAATATATATTGGAGAAAACATAGTCAGATTTCTCCTTGGACATGAAGAAAACAAATATTCATCTCATATATTTGGTGTTTGCCTCTAGAAGAGGCTATTCCTTGGAGAAGAACATCTTGCTTGTAAAGCTGGAGAGCCAGTGAAATAGAGGAAGACCCTTAACCATATACATTGACATAGTGACAGCAATAATGAGTTTGGGTATGTCAGAGATGGTGAGGATGGTACAGGAGATGACAGGGTTAAGATTTATTGCTCATAGGGTCACTGTGAGTCATAATCAACTCAACATCACCTAACAACAACAAATACATTCTTGTTCACTTTATTATTATGGGATCACTACTATAGAGAACCTTCATATTATTGAATTGAAAAGAGAACTGGGGAAAGGATCTAAGCTAATTATTTGCTTACAGAGTTTTGCCACATAATGGGATGTACAAACATACTGGGGGCACTAGCCACTAATGGGAATTCTAGCCTCTAGTGTCCTATCTGTTGAAACCTCAAGTCCAATAATTGAAAATTCATAACTTTGAGATAATTTTTTATCCATCATTAAACAAACTCCTCCGGTATGGCTAGACTTAAAGCTACTGTCAATAATTTTAATCATTAAAGAAAACATCCAGATTTCAGATGAGTGATTGTTAGAGGGGAGTAATCATCACGGATGTGTGATGAAGAAGGCACATAAGACCCCTTTTTTGGGGTCAGCTACAAGTTCATTAAGATACTCTGTGATAAATATTATGTGTTCTCATTTATATGGTATGACCAGAAGAGAAATTTGTATAGAGGCAGAAAGTGAATTATTGTTTTGAGTGGGGCAAAGGAGAGGGGTGGTAGTGGTGGAACTGGGAAGTGTTGCTAATGGCATGTTGCTGTTGTTGTTAAGTGCCATCGAGTCAACTATGACTCAGAACAACTCTATGAATAAGACAAATGAGCCTTGCCCTACCCTGTGTCATTCTCATGATCTCTGATATTTCTATCCCACTGTAACAGTCCCTGTGTCAATCCACCTTGTTGGAGGTCTTGCTCTTTCTCTGATCCTCTGTTGAATCTTGTTCCCCAGAGGGAAAATCTCTCAAGGTTCATGTTCACAGACAAACTAACTCAGAGACAAACTAAAAAAACATTCGTTTCTTGGGACACAAAACTTACTGACCAGGAGGAAGCTGAAACACCATACAAATTCTGGTGGCAGTGGTTGCAGTATTACCACTGAAGATGGGGAGTAGGGGGAAGCAGTTAGGTATTTTATACTCCTACACAAACAACTCTCGAAATGCAACAAAATTATGAATTATACAGGCTGAGAAATGTTATCAACACACAAATTTAGTTTATGTGGAGAAACACCACCAGCTTGACAGGAGGAACCATCAGCGTTCTCATTCTGGGAAGAAACCAAAAAAGCAAGTCTAATGTGAAAACAAGTGTAGTTAAAAACAAACAAACAAACAACAAGTCTATGAGACTCAGCCAGTTTAGTATAAGGATAGTCATTTGGGGACACTGATAAGATATACCATACGCCCTCCATCTTTCTTAGTATGGTGTCTTTTTCTAAATATTGGCCCACCATGAAAATTTCTATTTCCAATAGAAATAGTTTTTGAGCTGTGGTGCTGGAGAAGAGTACTGAGAATACCATGGACTGCTAGGAAAACAAATAGATTCGTCCTGGAGAGGGTTAAACCAGGTGGCTCCTTGGAGGCAAGGATTCTGAGGCTCCGTCTAACTTACTTTGGACATGTTGTGAGGAGAGACCGGTCCTTGGAGAGGGACATCATGCTTGGGAGGGTGGAGGGACAGCGCAGGAGGGGAAGGCCCTCTATGAGGTGGATTGATTCAGTGACTGGGGTAATTGGGATGGGAGTGTCAGAGACAGTGCGATTGGCACAGGACAGAGCGGAGTTTAGGGCTGTTGTACATAGGGTCGCTATGAGTCGCAGGCGACTCGACGGCACATAACAACAACAGTTTTTATATGAGGATTGTACGACCTTGTGAGTGTGATTGTTACTTGACTCCCTGAAAAACTCCATTGTCATTGGCTCTGAACTGACTCATAACTGACCCTCCAACAGGCTTTCAGAGGCTGTAAAAACATAGGAGTAGATTGCCTTTCTTCCTTAGAGCAACTGTTGGATTTAAACCATGTGTGTTAAGACCTACCCACTAGGAAACCAGAGCCCCTTGTTTTTGACTGTGAACTTGAAAATGGTTGAAGTGGCAAAATTTGTAAGTATATTTTTACACAGTTAAGGGGGGAAGGGAAGTTTGTTGTCTAAGGAAGTCTCAGAGCATGAGCTCTTTTGACTTCTCTCTTCTGAGAGAAAGTTAGGGAAAGAGAGAAAGCACAGAAGCAATGAGAACATGACAACTGTCATGGCATCCTCATCTACTGCAGCATGGTAACTGGATACATCCATGATTTGCATACAGAGTCTAAACTCGGAATCCAGAGTCCTGAATTCTACATTTAGGACTACAAAATATCAGAAGGCAAATGGATAATCTCAACACATATGTCTGGCTTGAACAATCCATATTTACCTTAAACTAATGAGAGATCTCTCCATAAAGAAACAGAGGTATATTGATAATGTGTAAGTTTCAAGCGGGAAAAAAAGATGAGAAAGCAAGGGAAATGGAAGAAGTAAAGGTACAAATAGAGCTGGTGAGACTATTCATATAAGAGTCATACAATTTTCTACATGATTTCAAGAAATAGCTCTTCCTTCTTTGTACTGTAGACTTCTAAGTCACCTATGACTCGACGGCACTTAACAACAACAATCACCACCTATTCTAATTTGTCTTGCTGTTGTTATCAGATGCCATTGAGTTAGTTCTAACTCATAGAAGACTGGTGTGTAGCACAATGAATCACTGCCTAGTCCTGCAGTATCTTACCAGTCTTTTTTTTTTTTTATGTATGACATCATTGTTGAAGCCATTGTGTCAGTCCGTCTCATTGAAGGTCTTCCAGCTTTTCACTGACCCTCTACTTTACAAAGTATTTTATCAAGAAGAATGGTGCTTCTTCATAACTTGTCCAAAGTATATAAGACAAAGTCTTACCACCCTTGCTTTTAAGGAATAGTCAGTGGTATTTTTTTGAGTTAGATGTGTTGTTGTTGTTGTTCTGGAAATCCACAGTATATGTAATATTATTATCCAACATACCCTTGGAGGCAAGGATTCTGAGGCTTTGTCTAACATATTTTGGACATGTTGTAAGGAGGGACCAGTCCTTGGAGAGGGACATCATACTTGGTAGGGTGGAGGGACAGCGCAGGAGGGGAAGACCCTCTATAAGGTGGATTGATTCAGTGACTGGGGTAATCAGAATGGGTGTATCAGAGACAGTGCGATTGGCACAGGACAGAGCAGAGTTTAGGGCTGTTGTACCTAGGGTCGCTATGAGTTGCAAGCGATTCAATGGCACATAACAACAATTCAATGGTATCAATTCTTTTTTATTCTTCATAATTTACCATCTGGATTTTACATGCATTTGAGGTAATTGAAAATACTACGATTTGGTTCACAAATTAACTCTGATATCTTTGAAATCTTTTCTTTGTAACATGTTCAAGAGGTCTTTTGCAACAAGTTTACCCAGCACAATGAATTGTATTCTTTGCTTGTTGTATCCACTCACCAACATTGACTATTGTTGCAAGTAGTCAATCTTTTCTCCATTTACCATGATGTTGATTAATGGATCAGTTGTGAGGATTTAGTTTTCTCTCACCACTGGACCAACTGACAGCATCAGGATGGATGGTGAAGAGACTGAGAGTGTTCACAGCTTTAGTTTGTCTGGCCCCACAGTCAACACTCTTGGCACCAGCAACCAGGAAATTAAAAGATGTATTGCGATGGGAAAGTCTGCTGTTAGGGACCTCTCTAAAGTACTGAAGAGCAATGGTGTCTCTCTGAAGACTAAGGTGTGTATGATACAGGCCATGGTCTTTGCAATTACATGTTATGCATCAGAGAGCCGACAATGACTAGGGAGGATAGAAAGAGAACTGATGCCTTTGAGCTTTGGTGTTGGAGGACTGCTAAGGAAACAAACAGATTCATCCTTGAGAGAGTTAAACCAGGCTGCTTCTGGGAGGCAAGGATTCTGAGGCTTCCTCTGGCATACTTTGATCATGTTGTAAGGAAAGACAGGTCCTTCGAGAGGGACATCATGCTTGGGAGGGTGGAGGGCAGGCGCAGGAGGGCAAGTCCCTCTAGGAGGTGAATTGATTCAGTGACTGGGGTAATCAGGATGGGTGTGTTGGAGACAGTGCGACTGGCACAGGACAGAGCAGTTTAGGGCTGTTGTACATAGTTGCAAGTGACTCGACGGCACATAACGACAACAACATGTTGCATATAATCCATACAGAAAAGACTATTTGTAGATCTCGCAATTTTTGTAGACTATTTGTAGATCATCATAGATCTTGCAACAATCTTTTTAACTATGAATGTAACATCATTCTTCTTCAACTTTTCATTCCCACAATAGTACATCACATGATTGTGTAATTCATATATTTATATATACCTTTCTAGTATTCTCTGCTTAAAGTCAAGATCCACCTCATCAACAATTATATTATTGGTTTCACATCTACTTTTAAATATAGCTTGAATTTCTAGCAGTTCCCTACTAATGTAGGACTACAGCCATTTTTAAATTTTCAGGAAAATTTTACTTATATCAACTTTGTGTTAAATTAGCCTTTCCTTGAAATGAGTGTAAATGTTTGACAACCTTCAAATCTGACAGGAATTTCCACTTGCATTTTTTGGTAAAAGCTTTTGGGGCTCAGTAACTTGCAAGAACTTCTACTTGCACGACTGATTGTAGTTGACTAGACAAGAACCTACATCTCCAGATTCTTAGTCAGGTTTTTAGGTTCTCATCCCTTCATATTCAGTTCTTTGAAATATTGTTGTTGCTGTTATTGTGTGCCATTGAGTTGAAAACTATTCACAGCAGATCCCTCCCCCCCCCAGTGGGTTTTCTAGGGGCAGTAAATCGCGTGGTGGGGGTGCCATGGAGCAGTTGGTGTATTCAAATGAGTGCCTTTTGGGATTGCAGCACAAGTTCTTACCAGTAGGCCACCAGTGCTCCTCTTTGAAGTATTAGGCTTCCTCAAAGCTATTTTCAATAAAAGTTGCCAAACACTTATTTTAACTCATGCATTAAATCCCATTAATACCCATGATAATTGTTTCGGCACAAAGATAAGCAATATAATTTTGCTTTAATAATAGAAAATTATTACAAATAAAGATTCATTTTATTTTTTTAAGATTATGTTTAAAAATAACTTCATCACAGTGCATCTTAGGTTCATGAAAAAAAAAACAGTAAAAAAAAATTAAAAAAAAACAGAAAAAAAAAACACAGTAAAACCCACAAAACAAAAACTTAGAAAAGAGTGTTCGTTCCATCAAAAGGGAGGTGGAAGTAAGGGACATTGAACCTTTTAGAATTAAACAGTCTTCTTCATTCTTTTTTCTTTAAAAGAACATATAAATATAAAGCACTATCTGAGATTTACTGAGCAAATTCTGCTTCTTTCTGTCCTGCAGGGTCCATAGAGGCTCTCCCAAGCTTCTGGGTGCCTGGGGACTGAGAAGGGTGGGCACTCTAGACTGCTCTCTAATTCAATCTAAGCCACTCTACTTTTATCTTCTTTATTTATAGGCCTCCCTATAGGTATTTTGAAAGTGTTCAAAAACTACTGTAGGTTCTAGTGAGTAGTATTATTTCCAGTCTGGACCCAAGCTCTTTATATGACATGCTAATAAATCTTTGCTCGATGGCCTCCCAATAGAAGAGGGAGGACAGAAGCTGCTCCTTGGTCTTCAAAAGGTACTGTCATCTGTCACATTAAGTTACCTCCAGGGGCTCTTAAATCCAGAGAAGCAGGAGAGTAATCATTTCACATCTTAAGACCTCTCTGATGAGAGAAACCTCATTACCATGTGCACAGTAGCTAGTATTTTACATACACGCACTAGTCTGCTTTCATTCATTCTTTTTAAATACCCAAAGGCATCCTACCTATAAGAGGAGCTAAAGGCCTAAAAACTATGATCATAAAAACTGTTTGCACAGTACACAAGTGCTAAAGAGCACCTGAAACCACTTTGCCTCTATTTGTTTTGCCCCCTAATATGCACACTGGTATATTAGTGTTTCTTTTGAATCCTCTTGGGCTTGGATATTATACACCCAAGTTTTCTTCCAAATTGAGTTTTCACAGCTGGATTATAGACCAATGGAAATGTTGACCCAGCACCAACTATATCACTCCAAACAGGTGTTGCTTTAATTAGCCTTATCGTAAAACAAAAATTAAAAATTAAAGGAAAACATTTTAATACACTAAAAGGTTCCTTAAGGTCTTAAAGCGAACAGGCAAATGGTTGAGAACATTTAAGATTTTGCTCCCCTTTATTCAGGTTTTCCTAAAAATTCAGCAACATTTCAGAAGTTGCAATGCCACACCAATGGTTTAAGAAAGGCAAAACCTCTAGTTCCCACAGGATGTTTATGAGTGAAAGAGAGAATTTTTTAAATAAAGAGAGAGAATCTTCCAAAATGGACACACACAGTTCTTAGGCCTACCTCCAGGGAAGAAGAAGACCGAAATGCAAGTTAACATCATTCCTTACCCTGAATGAATTGTTTTTTCGCCATTTTCCATTCAAAGACAAAGGATTTTTGTCTGATTTCCACTCAGTCCATTAAACATATTTATAGTGTACATACTAGAGAGAAGGGAGAGGCTGCAAAAAACTTGCCCTCGAGGACTATGTAGGCACTTTGTCTCTCACACATGAAAATACTTAGAGAACAGGTTAAACTGCATATGTCTTAGCTCAGGTGTGTCAACATCTTGGTAAGAGCACAATTTCCTTAGGATGACTTCCTTGAGAAAGCAGAGCAAAAACTAGGTTCAGAAATAGGACACATATGAAAGGAGAATAGGCATGGACCAGCCCTGCACTTTCTGGAGAACAATATATTCCTACACATGGGTGCTCTACCCTTGAATCTTCCTGACTGCAACATGAAGAAGGCGTGGGAATTCCTTAGCCAAAGGGGAGCAAGTGTAGATGAGCTGAAGTTTACAGAGACCAACTAGAAACACCCTTGTTTGAGTCCTTCAGAGAACATCATCTTTCTCTGGGACATTACACACTTATAACAGCCTAATATCTACCAAGAAAAGATTCACATAATGTCAAAAAAGCAGCAGGCTGCTTCAAACATCATGAAAAAACAAACCCTTCTCCTAGATACACAGACCCAATGAATACCCCAGACACAATACGTTGATGTGGAGTTATTCTAACTCCGACAGAAGAAAGTGAAAATGATGAAAGAAACAATAGACACCATTAAGAAAGCAAATAGAAGAAATACATCAATGAAGAGAAATAGGGCATGTATGGAGAAGCCAGTGAAGCCCTATAAGGTAGAGAAACTACATGAGTGAAGGGGTAGGGCAATGTTTTTGCATGCAGTTTTCACATATACCAGCTACCTTGGAAGCTGGCTAAAATGTAGTCTTTCACCTTTTCACACCTTTTCATTATATTTTCCTGTCTTTTCATGTTGCCCTTTGAAATCTCTGTTACTCTTTTATTTAATCATTCCTCCCTCCCCCCCCCCCTTTTTTTTTTGGCTTCTCAACATTCTAATTCAAGTTTCCTAGGTTTTTTTTGTTGGTTTTTTTGCATCAATTTAACTTTATATTTCTCCTCTGTCTTTGTAATGGTTTTTGCTTTCTTCATGGATGATATCCTTGATTCCATTTCACAGTTCCTCCAGTCTTCAATTGTTGATGATCAATGCTTCAAATCTGTTCTCAAGATGATTTCTTTTAAATTCAGGTAGAATAGACTCAAGGTCATATTTTTCTTCTTGTGGATTTATTTTCATCTTCTTCAGCTTTAATCTGAACTTTTAAATGAATAATTGATAGTTTGTTTAGTAGTTAGCTCATGGTCTGTATTTGACTCCTCGTATTGAGCTTTTCCAATGATTCTTTCTACAGACGTTGTCATTCTGATTCCTATGCAGTCCATCAGATGAGATATTTGTATAAAGTCACTGTTTTTGTTTTAAAAAAAGTATTTGCTATTAATCATTGAATACACAAAATTTAATTATTCTATTTCCATACTCATTTCTGTTATCAAGTCCATACTTTCTGACTACCAATCCTTTGTCCTTGTTTCCAGCTTTTGAATTCCATTGCTGGGCTCTGTAAGCGGCCCTATCCTGTGCCAGTCTCATCATCGCTTACACATCTAATCCCATTGCTCCGGCCACTGACTCAATCTATCTCATCCTGGATCTTCCTCTCCTGTGCTGTACCTCTACCCTTCCAAACATAATGTCCCTCATCAAGGACTGGTCCCCCCTGGCCATGTGCCCAAGGTATGTGAGATGGAGCTCAAAATCCTTGCCTCAAGGGAGCCAACTGGTTTCACCTTCTCCAGGACAGACCTGTTTGTTCTTCTGGCAGTCCATGGTATGTTGAAAACCCTTCTCCAGCACCACAACTCAGAGGCTTCGATCCTTCTTCGATCATCCTTAGTTATTTTTCAGCTCTCTGATGTATATAGCAAGTAATTAAGAAGACGGTGGCCTGGATCAGGTGCTCTTTGGTCTCCAAACTGAGTCTAGTCTCCAGTAATTATTAATGTATCCTGACTACATGTTTGATCAATTTCTGACTGCAAAAGTTGGAAGAAATTCTCAGTCTTTCCTCATTGATTTAATTGTTGGTGAATAGTTGTGTTAATAGGTTTGCCTTATATGCATATGGATACAATCCTATTATTCATAATATTGCACTTTAGGATATACTTTGAAACTATTGTTTTCATTATGAATGTCATACTACTCCTTTGCAGTTTTTCATTCCCAGCAAAGCGGCCCATGCCAGTCCATGTTAATCTTCACTCATTATTTTTTATGACAACTTCCAGTTTTCCTACATTCATACTCCATACATTCCACAATCCAGTTATTGCAGATGCTTCTCTTCATATTTGAGTGACTTCCCATCTGAGTTTTACTTCTATTTCTACAGCTACCTGCCTCCAATACTATAGCTACCTTCTTCCAATACTATAACTACCTGCCTTTCTCCATTGTTTATAGAGTTTGCAAAAGGTCTATTGTTTCAGAAGTGGATGGCCAGTTATGCTTCCTCAGCTATCTTATTCTAGGAGCTTTAATGTGCAACCTGGCCGTCATGGGTGACCCCATATCACTTAACTTACCAGTGGTACAATTTCCAGCACTGCAACAATTCACACATTACACTAAAACAGTGGACTGACAGGCAAGTGCCAGTAACAAGAATAAACAATAAGCAAGCATAAAAACAACCATCTATAAAGTTATTAGCAGCATTTACATCAATTAGCCAATATAACAAACTGACAGATAGGTGCTGTACCTCTAACATCAAAGCGCAAAGACAACCAAGGAAACAAAGAACATGGAGCAGGACACCCATTTCTAATCCCAGTTGGGGCCCTTTGTGGAGCAATATTATGGGGACCTGGATGTGGGTGTATGTTACAGACAATGGCTCAGCTAAGTCTTTGGTACTATAAAGAAATTTATCTCATCCTATTTTGAGTCTTACAACTTCCTTATGATTCTACAGATCTGATTTCCCTGTAGACATTTCCATTTTGTTATAATTTTTCTTTAATGTATTGACCACAATTACTTTTAAATCCATTTTTAACAATTCTAGCATAATGTAATATGAAAAGAGCCGGAACTGGAGAATAAAAATGGAAGAACTTGCTCTGCATTTCTCAAGCTGAAAGAACTGAAACACAAATGTAAGCCACATGTTGCAATATTGAAAGATGCTGTGGACAATATATTGAATGGCCCAGAAAGCCTCAAAAGAAGGTGGAGGGAATACACGGGATCACTGTACCAGGAAGAACTGATTGACACTGAAAAATTTCAGAAAGTTCCATATTAACAGGAAACAATGACAATGAAGGAGGAAGTGGAAGCTGCATTGATGACACTGACAAAAAATAAAGCCCCAAGAATCAATGTGATTCCAAATGACTTGTTTCAATTAACAGATGCAGCCTTGGATGTGCTCACTAGTCTATGCAGGAAATTCAGGGGACAGATGTCTGGCTAAAGGAGGTCCATATTTTTTACCATTCCCAAGAAAAATAATCCAAATGAATGTGGAAACTATCAAACAATGTCTTTAATATCACATGCAAACAAAATAGTGCTGAAGATCATTCAAAAATGGCTACAACAGTGCATAGATAGAGAACTGCCAGAAGTTCAAGCAGGATTTAGAAGACGCTGTGGCACCAGGGTTATCATTGCTGATGTCAGATGGATCCTGGCTGAAAGTAAGGAAAACAGAAGAATATCTTTTTTTCCTTTATTGACCATGCAAAGGAATTTGACTGTGTGGATCATGGTCATGTGGCTGACCTTGAGAATAATGGGAATCCCAGTGCACTTAATTGTGTTCATGTGGAACCTATACCTGAATCTGGAGGTTGTTATGCAAACAAAGCACAAGAACAGTGCACATGGTTTAAAACTGAAAAGAGAGTGTGTTGGGTTTGTATTCTCTCTCCATACCTATTCAATCTGTATGCTGAGCAAATTATCTAAGAAGCTGGACTCTATGAAGAGGAGTGTGGCATCAAGATTGGAGTAAGATTTATCAATAACCTGTGTTACGCAGTTGACACAATCTTGCTTGCTGAAAGTGAGGAGAATTTGAAGAGCTCACTGCAGAAGATCAAGAAATCCAGACATTGGTATGAATTACATTTTAATGCCAAGAAAACAAAGATTCTTAACACTATACCAATATGCAGTGTCATAATGGATGGAGAGGAGATAGAAATTATCACATGCTTCATCTTGCTTAGATCCACAATTAACATCCTTAGTACCAGCAGTTAGGAAATAAGGAGATGCATTCATTGCACAGGGAAAATCTGCTGTTAAAGACCTCTCCAAAATATTTAGGAGTAATGATATCAGTTTGAGGACTAAGGTGTATTTCATTCAGTCCTTAATATTTTCTATTACTTGCTATGCATCTGAGAACTGGACAATGAACAAGAATGACAGAAAAAGAATTGATGTCTTTGAGCTGTGGTGTTGGAGAAGAACACTGAACATCCCATGGATGGCCAAGAGAACAAACTGATATGTCTTGAAGAGGGTGCAACCAAAGTGCCCTTTGAAGGCAAGAAGGCTGAGGCTTCAGCTCACATACTTGAGGCATGTTGCTAGAAGGGGTTATCCCTTGGAGAAGGACATGATTCTAGGAAGGGTGGAGGTAAGCAAAGTAGAGGAAGACACTCAATCAGGTGGATTCACATGGTGACTACTGCAATGGGCTCTTGTGTGTCAGGAAGTGTGAGGATGCTGCAAGACAGAGCATTAGCATTGTGCAGATCTTTTGTTCATAGAGTCATTATGAGTCATAGTCAACTCTACACTTCCTAACAATAACAACAACAATTACCTTTGTTATCTGTTTGCATCCATTTGTTTATGGGCCCTGTTGCTGCCAGATAATTGTTTGTTAAATGTCATACATTGTGTGTAAAATAATAATTACAGTTTAAAAAATTTATTTCACCCAATCATTAACTTATGTTTTATATCATAAATTACGTTGCAACTATGGTGGCCTAGTGGTAAACAAAAGCAAGTGGGTCAAATCTACCAACTGCCCCTAGAAGAGATGAAATCTACTTCTATGTGATTTAAAGCATCTGAAAATCTTTTGAAATACCATCTATTGATGGTACCAACATAACAGTGTATAGAAACAACAATGTAATTGATTACAATGTCCTAACATACTTTCATTGCACGTTACCTTTCCTCCACGCAACCTGCCATTTATTAATCTTTGTTTCTACTCTCCCCATTTTCTAATCTCGGTTAACCTTTCAATATTCATCCTCTGCCTATAAACTTTTGTTTAGCTTTTTTTGTTGTTGTTTATAAGTCAATAAATAATTCAAATTTTGTTCTATATTATTAATTACAATACCTACAATGTTTGATCATCCATTCATTCTGAATTGTCCTTTATTTCACCTATTCTCATTAAATGCTCATTGTCTATTCATCATTTTCAACTCCATCCTCTGTAACAATATTAGATTGATTCTCTCTATATATAAACTTTTCTCAACGTTTTGTTTGTTTTTATAACAGTGGTTCTATACAGTTTTGAGTTATACAAATTCAAGCCATGAGTTGCAATGCTTAAGGATGCTGTAGGCAGAATATTAAATGATTTGGGAAGCATTAAAAGAAGGTAGAAGGAGGATACAAAGTCATTGTACCAAAAAGAATTGGCGGACACAGAAAACTTTCAAGAAACAACATATGATCAAGAGGCAATGGTAATAAAGGAGGAAGTTCAGGCTGCTCTGAAGGACTTGACAAAAAAATAAAGCCTCAGAAATTGATGGAATATCAATTGATGCATTTCAACAGACAAATGCTC
Organism: Elephantulus edwardii; assembly: GCF_000299155.1. Classification (NCBI taxonomy): domain Eukaryota; kingdom Metazoa; phylum Chordata; class Mammalia; order Macroscelidea; family Macroscelididae; genus Elephantulus; species Elephantulus edwardii. Next base: position 19,486,824 of record NW_006399759.1, on the reverse strand, counting down.
ACCTGGATGTGCCCACCAAGTTATGCCAAGAAATCTGGAGGACAACTAGTTGGCCAACTGACTGAAAGAGATTCATATTTATTATCATTCCAAAAAAAGGTGACCTGACAGAGTGTGGAAATTATTGAACAATATCACTAATATAACACACTAGCAAAATCCCTCTGAAAATCATCCCGATATGACTGGAACAAGTACATTGAGAAAGAATTACTAAAAATACAAACTGGGTTTAGAAGGCATGGCACTAGAGACATTATTGCTGATGTAAGATGTATATTGGCAGAAAGCAAAGTGTACCAGAGGAATGTCTATTTGTGTTTTATTGACTATGCAAAGGCATTTGACTGTGTGGATGATAAGAAATTGTGCCTAACCTTGAGGAAAATGGGAATCTCAGAACACTTGATGGTGCTTATACAAAACCTGTACTTGGACAAAGTAAGCAGTCCTCAGAACAGAGTAAGGAAACACTGCATGGTTCAAAATCAGGAAAGGAGTACATTAGGATGCATCCTGTCCCCATAACTTTTCAATTTATATACAGAACAGATCATTTGGGAAGCAGGGCTTTATGAGGAGGAATGTGGCATCAGAACTAAAGGAAGACTCATCAACAACCTGCTTCATGCAGATGACACAACCTTGCTGAAAGTGAAGAAGACCTGAAGCTCTTGCTGCCGAAGGTCAGGGACCTTCTGCAGGTCTTCACTATGGATTGAAGCTTAACATCAAGAAGACAAAGATTCTCTCCACTGGGCCAATTGGACAATGTATAAGGAAAAAAAGAAGTGAAAAAGACATATATAAATATATTATATATTTATGTCAGAATGTTGAATGACAGAGGGCTGAGAAGATACAAAAAAAAAATCCTTGAGGTTTTAGAAAAAGTCTGCATCACAGTGCACTCAGCACAAATAATCAAAACCCTTTTCCTTTTCAGCATCCTAAAGAAGATAATCCCAACCAGATGAGCTGGTTAAGATCATGCATTTATATTCATTAATCCAAAATAGGAAAAATTCAGACATACAATGAGAAAGATTACAGAAAAGGCAAGTAATTGGTCATGGATACCCTAGACCTGTCTTTTAACAGTCTACTGTCTACTTACAGTCCAGTATGCTTCTTACAACCAAGATTCTATGCAAACTGCCCTCAGAGATTTATCCCAACCCCCAAAAGTGTTAGTTGTCAGGCAGCAATTGACTTCAGACAGGAAGCAAGTGGCTGCAGGAATGCAGTGTATGGACCTCCTGCTGGGGGAACTTCCTCTACTTGATGAATACATCTCAAAAAATGGTCATCCCTGTCTACCCTGCACAAAGCTATTTCAAAAATTCTACTGGCCATTAAGCTGAATGACTGAGATTTCACACCTGTAGCATTCACCTTCTGCTTAATATGCACACTCAGTATTTCACAGGAAGTAGACTTAAAGCTCTTTAGTGGACTGCATATTATGATACAGTGGATTCATTTTTCATTTTACTTAGATTGGCAAAGGTCTGAGGATGTACGATGGTGCTGTTAGTAAAAAAAAAAATAAGTTTGAAATTCCTAGACTATAGGAAATCCCTTTAAAATCTTCTTCCTATTCCTAACATTTGTTTTTTATATTTCGTGAGCAGAGCTTCACTCTTGGGATTTAAAAGACAAGTAACAAACACCACTTTCCTGACTGTAATTGTATTGGAAATATCATGCAAACATAGAACTCCTCATATTTTATTCTTGTGCTTTAAGTCACAATCTTCCAATTCCGAGTTATACACACAAAAAAACAATGGGAAGGAAATACAAGTATCTGTTCAAGTTCTGAATGTTTAAATCTTGTCAGAAATTAGAAATAGAAGGAGTCACAGGAAGTAATGAAAATTTATTTTAATAAGTGTCTTTCCTGCACCCTCTCTCTTATTATATGTGTGTCTTCAACTACTATAGGTTCTTCAAAATTCCCTCTAGTTTTTAAAGGGGAGCAGTAAATTATTTATGCCTTAATAATCCCATAGTTTATCTAACAATATTACTGGAAAATATGTATTTTTTCATGTTTAATTTACTTTCTACATATTGATTTTTACTCGTAGCTATGATACAGTATAGTGTGAGAGAAATAAATGCCTGCATAGATAAAAGCTTGAATTCATGAAATTTCCAAAGGCACCAGGAGCTGCTGACACAACCAGGACTTGAGGCACCCAATTCTAGAGAAAAATGAAGCTGAAAACTATGCTCTTCCGGTACTTTTCCACGGTAGTTATGATGCTCAGAAGAGAGTTGCAAGTCCAATTCTAAGAAATGACAAGCTTTAAAGTTTTAGATAACCACAAGGGCTTGGAAGGAAAAAAAAAAGAAATTGAATTGCCAAGACAATAAACATTTGAGAAGCACAGATTTTGTAGAACAAGTACAGAAAAGAAAGCTATTTTTACCCAGTCTTCCCTTTGTTATTAGATGTAATCAGGCCTATCATGACTCATAGTGACTCTGAACAACGGACTGAAACCTTGTCATATCAGTGTCAACTTCACAATTTGTGCCATGCTCAAGCCCATTTATACGCTAAGAATTTCAAAATTAAGCCTTGTAGATCAAGAGGTTGAGAGACTAAAACAACCTAAAAAAGCAAAACAGTGGTAATGAGTTTAAAATTGTATTTAAAATATAAAAAAAAGTGATAGCAAACAACACCAATGGCTCTCAGGACCTCTGAAAAGTTATTTCCAGAAGTGATATTAGATCATATTAATTATTGTGATTTGGAAGGCACAGGATGGGGCAGGTTTCAAAACTGTTGTTCCTAAGGTTGCTTCGAGTTGTAGTAAATCTAATGACACCTAACAACCACACAACTATAAGAAACAAAAGTGGTTTGTACCATTTTACAATCCTACCAACAAGGAACAAAAATTCTTATCTCGCCATATCCTCTCCAACATTCATTACTTGCTGTCCTATTAAACTTTGCCACTGCTGCTGGAGTGAGATAGTATCTCATTGTGATTTTGATTTGCATCTATCTTATAGCCAGTGATTTTGAATATTTCTTTCTGCATCTACTGGCCTCCAAATGTCTTCCTCTGTGAAAAAAATTCTTCCACGTCTTTTGCTTATTTTGTAAGTGTGTTGTCAGTCTTTTTCTTGTGGATATCCTGCAGGATTCTGTAAATGGCTCATATGAGACCTTTGTCTGAAATGAAATTGTCAGTTTTCCCCCCCAGTTATTAGGTCATCTTTTGACTCTTGGAAAATATTTTTTGATGAGCACAGGGATTTAATCTTTAGAAGGTCCCATTCAACAATGTTATCCTTTCCAGAATATCCATTTCTGGCTGGATTTGGCAGTCTTTTTATACCATAGACTAGGTTGTCTAAGCTTGATCTCAGTTTGTCTCTGATAAATTTTATTAGCTATCTTTTTATTTCTACAATAATGGTCTTATACAGTATTTGTCCTTATGGACTGAGTTAGTTTTCTTAGCATAATGCTCTCCAGACCCTCCCAAGAAAGGTAGTAAGTTTCAAAATTATTGCTCCTACATATCATCATGCGAATATACCATAATTTCTCAGTCCATTTGATTTTGATTGGACATTTGGGCTGTCCCCATTTTCTTGCAATGGTAAATAATGCTACTATGAACATTGGTGTACAAATCTTTGTTTGTGCCTGAGTTTTAATTTTCTCAGGATGCACCAAGCAGTAGAATACCTGAGCTATATACAATTTCTATGTTCGGCTTTTTGAAGAAATGCGAAACTGCATTCCAGAGTGGTTGTACCATATTACAATCTCACCAACAGTGTATAAGAGTTCCTATCTCACCACATCTTCTCCAACTTTTGTTATTTGCTGTCCTTGTACATGTACTTGTACTTGTGCTCATTTCTTGTTAACCTTTGCCACTGCTACTGGGGTGAGATGGTATCTCATTGTGGTTTTAATTTGCATCTCTCTTATTGCCAGTGATTTTAAGCATTTCTTCAAGCATCTGCTGGCCATCTGAATATCTTCCTCTCTAAAAAGTCTTTACACATCTTTTGCCTATTTTGGAATGATTGAATTTTGTATAATCAATGGTTTATTCATTACAAATATCTTTGTTAAAAAGCAGAAATAGTGACTTTATACACCAACCTCATCTGATATAGAGGAATCAGATTGACTATATCTATGGAGAGAATAATTGGAGAAGCTAAATACCAGCAGTCAAAACCAGGCCATATTCAAGTTCAAACTGAAGCTAAAGGAAATGGGAAAAAAAAGTCCATAAGAAACAAAATACGATTTTGAGTCCATCCCACCTGAATTTAAAAATAATCTCAAGAGTAGGTTTGAAGTGGCCACAGCAGCAGTAGCTGCAGTGGCATCAGCAGCCAATGCATCATCAGTAGTTGCTGTTTTGTCAGCAGCCATGGATCTGTTCCAGTTGACTAACTAGGTACTTTGGGGGATCACTGCTGCTTCACTAGATGTAGGACTTCTTAAGCTCAAGCACAAGAAAGTGGGACAGGCGGAGCAGCTCAAGTAAGGTGGAGGGGCCAGTTCTGGAAAGGAAAAACCAAGTTTTCCTGGTTTCCCATTCAGATTCATTGGGGAGATCACTGTTGTTAGCCCCTCCACCTTGTGGGCCTCAGGCCAAGAAGGAAGCACAAATATACAGGTCCTTCATAAAACATTGTCATACTCTTGGTCACTATATAGTTACAACAACCTAACATCTCCTAAAAAAGGGCTCAGTCAGCTATAATGAAAAAACAAAATTCTTCTTCTAAAAAAGCAGACCCAAAGAATACCTGAGATAGAGAGAATCAGAAGAAATATACTGATGTGTAGTTATTTGAACAGCTACAGAAGAAAATGCAAATGATGGAAGAAGCAATTAAGTATGCAAATATCCCAGAGACAATAGTCTAGGATAAATATATTGATGAGGAGCAACTTGAACAGCTATGGAAGAAAATACAAAAGATGGAAGAAAGAATTGATAGAATAAATAAAGAGGTAAAAGAACTTAAAATATCATCACATGACAGAGAAAGAATACAGACAACACAGTACTAGAAATAACAGAAAAGCATGAAAAGGCAATCCAGAATACACGCTGGTAGCACAAAAAAAGTAGAACTGAAGAGATGAAACAGAGAGTCAGTAAGTTGGTAGATAAGAGGCTTACTGAAAACATACTAGAAGAAAAATCAGAGATGAGACATAAAGAAAATGAAGAAAACTTAAAATCATGTGGGGTGTCACCAAATGGAATAAATAACATATGCATACGGTTGTAATTCCAGAACAGGGGAGTTTCAGGGAAATCACCGATTTGTGGAAGAAGCTTTAGAAGAAAACTTCCCAGGTATTTTGAAGAACAGCAAAATTCACAGTCATGAGACACAGTGAAGACCAAATGGACTAGATCTAAAAAGAAAAACATCAAGATATACTATAGTCAAATTCTCCAAATTAAAAGATAAGAATAGAATTCTAAAAGCAGCATGAGAAAAACACAGTCACCTACAAAGGGGAAACAATTTGATTAAGTTCTGATTTCTTAGCAAAAAACCATGCAAGCTAGAAGACAAGGGGACGACATATACAGAAAGTTGAAAGAAAACAATTGCCAGCCAAGAATCATATGCCCAGCAAAGCTCTGCATCAAATATGAAGGAGAAATTATCTCTTGTGCAGAAAACAATGAACTTAAGGTATTTGTGAAAACATGACCAAAACAACAAGAAATTGTAAGTAAAATCATTCACATGAAGACACCAAAGGAAAGTGTATGGACCATAGTAACCAGAAACAAAAGAAAAAGAAACATGGCAAAATGGTAAAAGTAAAGCCTGGCATGACAATAATTATACTTTTTGTGAATGGACTTTATGCACCAATGAAAAGAAAAAGAGGAGCAGAATGGATAAAAAAACCAAAACCAATCAATATGTTGCAGACAAGAAAAACATCTAAAAAAATGAAGAAAAAGACAGACTCAAAATCAAAGTCTAGGAAAAAAATATACCAAGCAAATGACAATCTCAGAAAAGCAGGAGTGACACTACTAATCTCCAATAAAATAGATTTCAGAATGAAAACCACCATCAAAGATAAGGAAGGACATGACATATTGATTAAAGATGCAATAAATCAAGAACAATCTTGGTCAACATATATGCTTCAAATATAAGACCTGCAAAATACATAAAAAAACAGTTGAGAGAATTGAAGAAAAATAGCACCACAATAGCAGTGGATTTCAACACACCACTACCACTGAAGGATAGACCAACCCAAAAGAAACTCAACAAAGATGCAGAAGATCTAAATTGTACAAGCAGCCAATTAGAACTTGTGAATGTATTTAGGATACTACACCCAACTAAAACCCATTTCGTTTTCTTCTCAAGTGCACATGGTACATTCTCCAGAATCAATCACCTATTAGGACACAAAGCAAGCCTCAACAAATTTAAAAAACATTGAAATAATACAAAGTATCTTCTCAGATCACAATGCCGCAAAACTAGAAACTAACCACAGGAGGGTAAAGTTTACAAAATGATCCCTGTGGAAGCTAAATAACTCTGTGCTAGAACATAATTTGGTTATAAAAGAAACAAAGAATTAAACAAAAAAGTTCCTGGAAACAAATAAAAAAGAAAATACAACATATCAAAACCTTTGGGATACAGCTAAGGCAGTCTTCAGGGTATCGATAGTTCATAGCAACAGGAACACACACACACACACACACACACACACACACACACACAGAAAGAGAGAGAGAAAAGTAAGAAAGAAGAATAGGCACGCATAAAAAGTGAAGAAAGAAAAATCAATGCTCTTGTTCAACACCTTCAACAAATAGAAAAAGAACAGCAATCTAATCCCAGCGCCTCTAGAAGAAAAGAAATTATAAGGACAAGAGCTGAAATCAATGAGATAGAAAACAGAAAAACAATTGAAACCGTCAATAAGACGAGGAGCTGCTTTTTTTGAAAGAATCTATAAAATTGTCAAGCCAGTGGCAAATTAAGAAAAGAAAAAATAAAAAAAGAGAAGACACAGATAACTCAATTAAGAAATGATAGAAGTGATATCACAACAGAACCAGAAGAAATTAAGTCAGTAATACCAGAATACTATGAAAAGCTATGCCCTGATTCCTTGAAACTCATGCCCTACACAGATTGACAAGGACAGTTATAGAACACTTCAACAGACTCATCACAAAAGGAGAAACTGAAAAGGTCATGAAAAGACTTCCCCATAAGAAAAGTCCTGGAACAGATGGCTTCCCAGCTGAGAGGATTTAACCACCAATTCTATTTAAACTATTTCAAAAAATTGAAAAAGAAAAAACACTCTAAGTATCATTCTATGAAGCAAGCATAACCCAAATACCAAAACTAGGCAAATATATTACCAAGAAAGGAAACTACAGACCACTGTCTCCCATGAATATAGATGTAAAAATTCTTAACAAAATCCTAGCCAATAGAATACAAAAGCACATAAAAAATATTCACCATGATTAAGTGGGATTCATAACAGGCATGCAAACAAAGTTCAATGTAAGAAAAACAATCAGTGTAATTCACCATATTAACAAACTAAATAATAGTAACCTTATGGTCTTATCAATTGATGCAGAAAAGGCATTTGAAAAAAATCTAATACCACTTTAATCAGAAGATTAAGACACTCAATAAAATTGGAATAGAAGGGAATTTTCCCAACATAGTGAAAAGTATATATGCAAAACCAAGAGCCAACATCATTCTCAATGGAGAAAGACTAAAAGCATTTTCCTTGTGAGCAGGGACTAGACAAGGATGCCCACTGTCACCACTTCTATTTAATATTATATTGGAAGTGCTTGCTAGGGCAATATAATAAGAAAAGAAAATATAAGGCATCCAGATCGGCAAAGAGATGATAAAACTATTGCTATATGCAAATGATATGATAATGAATACAGAAAACACCAAAAACTCAACCAAAAAACTGTTAGAGCTGCTAGGCCAATTTAGCAGAGTGGCAAGAGATAGGCTCGATAACCAAAAATCAGGAGGATTTCTCTACAGTAACAAAGAACTCAGAGAAGGAAATCAAGAAAGGAATATTATTTACAATAGTCAACCACAAACTGAGATACTTGGAAGCAAACCTAACTAGAGACACTAAAGACCTATACAAAGAAAAGTTCAGAACATTTCTGCAAGACACAATAAAAGACCTAAAAAAAATGCAAAATTGTGCCCTTTACATGGATAGGAAGATTCAATATCTGTGAAAATGACAGTCCTAGCAAAAGCAATTTACATGTTCAACACAATCCTAATACAAATACCAAATTCATTACTGAGGCAGATCAAAAGGGAAAATGTGAAGTTTATTTGGAGAGGCAAAAGACCCCCAAATAAGCAAAACACTTCTGAGAAACAAAAATGAAGTGGAAGGCATATCACTCCCTGACCTCAAAAACTACTACACAGCGGTAGTAACCAAAACAGCATGGTACTGGTACAATGACAGGCACATAGATCAGTGGAACAGAATTGAGAACTCAGAAATAGCTATGGTCAACTGATATTCAAAAAGGAAAGAAAACTTATCAAATGGGAAAATGACAACCTCTTCAACAAATGGTGCTGGCAAAACTGGACTCCTAACTGCAGAAAGCTGAAATAGGATTCACATCTCACACCATATAGAAAAAAAACCAACTCAAGGAGAATCAGAGACCTGGGAGTAATGCCCAAAACCATAAAGTTCATAAGAAACAAACTAAGATCAAACTTAGAAGGCCTAGTCTACAGTATAAAGAGACTGTCAAATACAGTCAGAACTGCATAATCTGAAGAATATAAAATTGATGCAAGCGACCTTCTAAAGATTAAATCCATGTGTGCATCAAAAATTTTTTCCAACAAGGTGAAAAGAAAACTTACCAACTGGAAACAAACATTTGGCAATACCATCCCAGACAAGAGTGTCATAACGATAGTTTATAGACTATTCCTTGACCTCCACAAGAAAGAGACTGATAACCCAATTACAAACTGGGCAAAAGACATGGAAAGAGTTTTCCCAGAGGAAGATATTAGAATCGCTAACAGACTCATGAAAAAATGCTCCACATTACTGGTAACCAGAGAGATGCAAATCAAAACAGCAAAGAGATACCATCTTACTCCAGTAGCTATGGTAAAGTATAACAGGACAGCAAGCAATAAATGTTGGAGAAGATTTAGAGAGATAGGAACTCTTATACATTGTTGATGGGATTGTAAAATGGTAGAGCCATTCTGGAAATCAGTATGGCACCTCTTCAGAAAGCTAAATATAGAAATTCCTTATGACCTAGATAGTCCATTGCTTGGAATATACCCAAGAAAACAAGAACTGAGACTCAAATGGAGTTTTGTATGCCAATGTTCATGACAGTGTTATTCACCATCGCAAGAACATGGAAACAGCCCAGATGTCCAACCAAAAATGAATGGGTTGAGACGTTGTGGTACATTCCTACAATGGAATACTACACAGCACAGAGGAACAATGATTTTGTAAATTACTACCTAACTTGAAAGAGACTGGAAAGCATTATGCTGAGTGAACTAACTAAATCCCACAAGGACAAGCACGGTTAAAAACTGTTTTTGTAGAAGGAGTATGAGGATCTAAGGGGGAGGAGAGTGGAAGCAGAGAGGTGAAAAAGGGCAGAGTGATAGGGTTGCACAATTCTGTGTGTGTGTGTGGTGAAGGAAATGGGAAGGATCTTTTCTAAAAAACAATGAATTAGAACCTTATAAATAAATCAGTATAAAAAAAGATGTTGTTGTTACATACCATGGAGTCACCTGCAACTCATAGCGACCCTATGTACAACAGCTCTAAACCCTGTTCTAACCAGTGCCAATCTCAGTCTCCAACACACCTATCCCCATTACCCCAGTTACTGAGTCAAACCATCTCATAGAGGGTCTTCCTCTCCTGCACTGTCCTTCCACCCTCCCAAGCATGACATCTTTCTCAAGGACAGGTCCCTCCTTGCAACATGTCCAAAGTATGTCAGATGAAGCTTCAAAATCCTTGCCTCCAAGGAGCAGCCTGGTTTAACCCTCTCTAGGATGAACCTGTTCTTTTCCTTAGCAGTCTATGGTATATTCAATACTCTTTTCCAACACCATAGCTCAAAGGAATCGATTCTCATTTTATCCTCCCTAGTCATTGTCTCAGCTTCAGCTTGAACTTGCATATGAGTAGT
>NW_006399759.1:19467469-19475322 GCF_000299155.1 Elephantulus edwardii | reverse complement strand
CTATGAGTCGCAAACGACTCGACAGCACATGACAACAACAACAGCCATTGCCTAGCTTTCTGACACATAGCAAGTGATTACAAAGATCATGGCCTGTATCAGACACACTCTAGTCTCCAGAGTGACATCATTGCTCTTCAATACTTTGGAAAGGTCCCTAACAGCAGACTTTCCCATAACAAAGCATCTTTTAATTTCCTGGCTGCTGGTGGCAAGAGTGTCGACTGTAGAGCCAAGCATATTAAAGCTGTTTACAATCTCAATCACTTCACCATCTATCCTGATGCTGCCAATTTGCTCACTGGTGACAATTTTTGTTTTCTTGATATTAAGCTTCAATCTATATTGAAGGCTGCAGTCCTTGACCTTCTACAGCAAGTACTTCAGGTCCTCCTCAGTTTCAGCAAGCAGGGTTGTGTCATATGCAAAACACAGATTGTTGATGAATCTTCCTCCAATCATGATGCCACACTTCTCCTCATAATTAAAAAAACAAACAACCAAAAAACCAAAACACAAACACTATTAAGGAGAACTAAGACTCCAAAATCAGCTTTCAAGTTAGCAATTTAACCTATACAGTAACATCTCAACTGCTTTGACTTAAAATAAGTAAGCAAATAAATTAACTGAGGGCTTTAAAGAAAAAGTTTGAAGCACTAATAATAAAAAACCAGACAAGTTGTGTAAAGACATCAAGGATATCATACATGAAGAAAACAAAATCTTGTTACAAAGACGGATGAGAAACGAGACCAAACTGGGTGCCAGAGTAAACTCTAATCATTGTACTAGAATATTGAGAAGTCAACACAAAGGTATTGAATACCTAAGTCAGATACATGAACAGAAGATTTCAAAGGACAGCTTGAGAAAACAAACAAATTATAACAAATTGTGTAAAGAAAAAGCTGGAGTTAAAAAATAAAAATGGAAGAACTTGCTTGCTATTTCCCAAAGAACTGGAAAACAAAATAAAGCTTCAAGTTGAAATAGTGAAGGATGCTTTGGGCAAAATTTTGAATGATCCAGAAATCTTCAGAAGAAGATGGAAGGAACACATAGAGTTACTGTATCAAAATATTTAACTGACACAGAATCTGTATGCTCTTTCAGGAAGTAGCATACAATCAAGAGCCAATAGTAATGATGGAAGGTTTCAAGCTGCACTGAAGATACTGGCAAAAATAAGACCCCAGGAATAGATGTAATACCAATTGACACATTCTTTCTTTTTTCTCAGTATTTTTTTTCATTTATTATTCATTTCACTGAAAATTTACAGAGACTTTGGATTTCCATTCATTCCTTGTTGCACTTTTCTCCCCTCACAACCCTCCCTCCTAGTACACTACCCTCCTGGAAACGTAAAAGAAAAGTTCTTTCATTGTTTTACAATTCCTCCCCCAGGTCCACTCCACTATATATAGCCTTCGCCCTGGACTCCTGTCATGACAAAAATACCTAATAATTTTCCCTCTTAAACAGTTTTCTCCGTCATCTGTTTCAATGCAGTATACATTATTGGACCCATCTTTCTCAATCTCCTCCCAACCACGAGGTCAGTGCTGCTTTACAATAGTGGCACCATGTAGTATTTGTCCTTTTGTGACTATAATACTTCACTCAGCATAATGTCCTCCAGAGTCACCAATTTTGAATAATATTGCATGAGTTCCTTGTTTTTCAATGCAGCATAGTATTTCATTGTGTGAATAGCTTCTCTATCCATTCCTTTGTTGATGGGCACTTAGGTTGTTTCCAACTCCTTGCTATTGTGAACAAAGCTGCAATAAACATGGTTGTGCATATATCTGCTTGGATGTCAGTTATGGTCTCTTCGGGGTATATTCCCAGTAGTGGAATTGCTGAGTCAAATGGTATCTCTATTTGCAACTTTTTGAGAAAGCACCATACTGCCTTCCACAGTGGTTGCACCATTTTACACTTCCACCAACAGTGAATAAGGGTCCAGTTTCTCCACATCCTCGCCAGCATTTGTTGCTTACAGTTCTGTTAAATTTTGTAATTCTGACTGGGGTGAGATGATATCTCATAGTTGTTTTGATTTGCATCTCTCTTAGAACTAGGGATTTTAAACATATCCTCATGTGTTTGTTAGCTATATGAACGTCTTCTTCAGTGAAGTGTCTGTCAATATCCTGCTCCCATTTTTCTATTGGATTATTTACCTTTACCTCATTGTGGTGCTCAAGTATTTTATAAATTCTGGATATAAGTACCTTATCTGATATGTAATTACCAAATATTTTTTCCCATTCTGTGACTTCCCTTTTTACCCTGTTGGAGAAGTTTTTGGATGTGCATAGGGATTTGATTCTTAGAAGATCCCATTCATCTATTTTATCGTCTCCTGGTTGTAGGTTTTTCAGGATACTTGGAAGACTGTTTATGTTGTGGATTAGGACACAGTGGACCAATTCAGCATAGTAGCAGGATACAAGATCAACATACAAAAATCAGTTGGATTTCTCTACCATGACAAGAAGAATACAGAGCCGGAACTAAGGAAAATAATACCATTCACAATAGCTAATCACAAGATTAAATACTTGGGAGTAAATCTAACCAGAAACACAAAGGATCTATTCAAAGAAAATTACAAAACATTACTACAAGAAACAAAAAGAGATCTTGAGAAGTGGAAGAATATCCCTTGCTCATGGATAGGAAGACTCATACTATCAAAGGCAATTTACACATTTCATGCAATCCCAACACAAATACCGATCCCATTCTTCAATGAGATGGAAAAGGTAATCTCCGGTTTCATTTGGAATGGAAAGAAGCCCTGAATAAGCAAAATACTCTTTAAAAATAGAAGAAAGATAGGAGGTATCTCACTCCCTGATTTCAAATCCTACTACATTACCATGGTAGTTAAGACAGCATGGTACAATGAAAGACACATAGATCAATGGAATAGAATTGAGAACCTGGAAATCAGCCCATCTATCTATGGTCAACTGATTTCTGACAAGGAGATGAAATCAGATAAGTGGGGAAATGACAACCTTTTTAACAAATGGTGCTGGCAAAATTGGGAAAGTATCTGCAAAAGACTCAAGCAATTTCCACACCTCACTCCATATACAAAAACCAATTCAAGGTGGATCATGGACTTAGGACTAAAACCAAGGGTTATAAACTTCATTAAAGAAAACCTTGGAAGAATGCTAGAAGTCCGAATCCACAATTGACACATTCTAATAAATATAATCAGCCTTGAATGGGTTCACATTGTTGTGTCAAGAAATCTTGAAGATGGCTTCCTGACCAAGTTACTGGAAGAGACTCATATGTGTTCCCATTTGCAAAACAGGTGATCCAATAGCATGTGGAAATTATTGAGCAATATCACAAATAGCATATGCAAGGCTGAATTTTGCTTAAGATTATTTTAAAATGTCTATACCAGTAAATTTATCAGGAACTGCCAGAAAGTCAAGCCAAATATAAAAGAAGCTGTGGCACCAAGGGCATAATTGCTCATGTCAGATACATCTTGGCAGAAAAGAATACCATGAGTATGTCTATCTGTATTTTCTTGACTATGCAAAGGCCTTTGACTGTATGGATCACAACAAATTATGGATACCACAAAGATCAATGGAAATACCAGAGCGTTTACTCCTGTCCACAAGAAACCTCTACGAAGACAAAGAGATTGTTGTTCAAGCAGAACAAAAGAACACTACATATTTTAAAATAATGAAAGGTGTGCTGTATCCTTTCTCCATGCCTATTCAACATATATTCTGCCAAATTATTTGAGAAGCTGGACTTTATGCAGAAGAATGTGGCATCAGGATCGACAACTGGGATAATGTAGATGACACAACCTGCCTGCTGTAAGTGAGGAGGGCTTAAAAAGAAGATCAGAGACTACAACCTTCAATGTGGATGATATCTTAACATCAAGAAAACAAAAGTTCTAACCCTTGGACCCATAGGCAACATCATTAGAGATGGATAAAAGATTGAAATTGTCAATAATTTAATCTTATATCCACAATCATCATCATTAGTATCAGCAGTCAAGAAATTAAAAGATAATTTGCATTGGGTAAATCTTTTCTTATGGACCTGTTCAAAGTTAGAGTGAAGAGTAATGATGCCAGTTTAAAGACTAAGGTGTACCTAATCTAAGTCATGATTCTCTCAATTGTTTGCTATGCACCTAAAAGTTAGACAATAACTAAAGTTGACAGAAGAATTGATGCCTTTGAATTGTGCTGTTAGGGAAGAGTTCTAAATATCCTATGGACTGCCAAAAGAACAATATCCTCTTGGAGAAAGTGCAACAAGGGTGCCCCTTGGAGGCAAGGATGGTGAAGACTTTTCTCACATATTTTGGGCATGTTTTCAGGAGAAGCCTATTCTTGGAAAAGGGGATTAGGCTTAGAAAGATGAAGAGTTGGTATATGAGAGTATATTTAGTGCATGGGGGCATGTGTGTGTAAGAAATACATATAAACAACTATATTATCATTCCTCAACAAGGGGGAATGATACAAATGACTGTAACAATAGGCTCAACTACATAAAAGATAGTGAAGATGGGGCAGGATAGCATAAGGTTCAGGTCCATAGTTCATAAAGGTATTCTGAGTTCCTGCTGACTTGATGGCACATATCAAAAGTCTTACCCCAAGAATAAAAGAACGTGCTTCTTTCAATGATGCAGTGAATGGAGTAGCCATTTCCCTTCAGATAGTGGACATTTCCTCCATTCTGATAATGGACATTTGCTGATGTTATCTTTCCTAAGCTTCAAAAAACTAAACCTAATTTTACTTTTGTGCTAATTCCATGTTAGAATTTATAAACTGCCAGAAAAACAAGGCCTTGGAGTTTGTAGCACCACTTTCTATGAGAAAACTATACCTGGATCAAGGAAGTTGTCTGACTAGAACAAGGGGATACTGAATGGTTTTAGATCAGGAAAGATGTGGGTTGTCATTGTTTCCTTTCCACATACCTAATCAATCTGTATGCTAAGCAAATCATTCAAGAACCTAGACTATATGAAGAAGAAGGAAGTATCAAGATTCAAGGAGATTCATCAACAACCTGTATCATGCAGATGACACAATCTTGCTTGCTAAAAATAAAGAGAAGTTGAAATATTTGCTGCAAAAGATAAAAGACTATGGCTTTAAGTATGGATTGCAAGAAACAAATGTAAAAATCACCAAAACTGGAACAATAGGCAGCATAATGATAGATGAAGGAAAAAAAATGTTGAAATGTCATTTGCTCATTTTACTTGGATCCACAATTAACACTTAGGATAACAGCAGGCAAGTAATCAAAAGATTTTCTTTGGGAAAATATGCTATCAATGACTTCTCTAAAGTGCTAAACATTAATGAAGTTAGTCTAAAAACTAAGTTGCACTAGATTCAAACGAAGGTCTCTTCCATTACTTGCTATGCATCTGAAAAGTTGGACAGTGAACATGGATGGCAGAAGAAGAATCGACATCTTTAAATTGTAGTGTTAAAGAAGAGCACTAAATATCCTTAAACTGTCAGATGACGAAGCTAGTTTGTTTTGGAGAAAGTTCAACCAGAATGCTATTTAGAGGCAAGGATGGTAGAACTTCATGTCACATACTTCGTCTTGATAGGCTAGGCCTTATAAAGAAGTAAGGATGGTGAAGACTTTTCTCACATATTCTGGACATATTTTCAGTAGAGGCCAATCCTTGGAAAAGATGGAAAGTCAGTGAAAAAAGAGAAAGACCCTCAATAAGATTCATTGACATTGTTCCTTTAACAATGGGCTCAAGAATATTGGAATTAGTAAGGGTGGCACAGGACAGAAGAAAATTCAGATCTATTGTTCATAGGGTCATTATGAGTTGTAGTTAACACCTAACAACAATTACAACATATCTATCTACCTATCTATCTCTATCTCTATCTCTATCTCTATCTCTATCTCTATCTCTATCTCTATCTCTATCTCTATCTATCTATATAGAGAAAGACTGAGAAAATGGTAAATGGGATTTAAATGTAAAACATACTGGGGAAAAAGTTTTCTTCAAAATTCTCTTTAGAGGTCAGTGATGGGGTTCCGCTTGGCAATAATATGCTGCTGTCCCTCCACTAACTGAAGAAAGTTAAAGGTGCTCAGGGGCACTTCCTTCTTGTTTCCATTGACAGGCTTTGTTGACCAGTGTCAACTTAATTAGGTTCCTTAGTTCCTGTCCTGGTCCCACCACACCCACTGCAAGCCCCTCACCAACTTCTTTTAGAAGCTTGTATCCTTGGGCCTGGCAGCCAATGGTTGCAGAATCTCCCCTTTTACCCTCCACTCCACTGCAGCTGACCATTTCCCTACATGCCATATCGGCCATCATCATATAAATCAGGGAGAACACCAACACTCAGGATCCTCCTAGTGCATCACTTTCACCTGGGACATCATCCTGCTCTGCCAGCTGTGTGCCTTAACTGGAAAGAAAGTTCCAGCAATCAGCAGACATAGGAATATGGTTCTGGAGCAGAAGCTCAGAGACAAAAGGATTCCTCTGGACCACCAAAGCAAGTGATAAGGAGAGTAGGGGAATCTGGGTACACCACTCTACAGACCAAGGTGGGCAATAGGCATCAGGAGAGAAGGCTGCAATCAGAAAACAACAAACCTTCCATCCCAGAGAACTTAGCTGTGGGATCAGAAAAGAAGGAGCAGAAGCAATGGGTCCCTCACAGACACAGGGAACTTTGCCACAGAAGCAGAGAGAAAGAATCACAGGTAAGGTGAGTTGCTCTCTCCTTCCCTATTAGAGTGTTGAGCTCCTCAACTGAAGTGAGTCCTCCAAAAAGCCCAGAGACCTGAGAGAAATTCGGAAAGGGTGCGCTGCCTTTTCCTATTTTAGAGCAATGAGCTTCCCAGCCAATGTTGTCAAATCAAGGGCCTGCTATGGTCCAAGGCAAGAAAAGAAAACAAACAACTTCACAATCTACACAAGATCAAAGCAATATCTCACCCTTAAAAGGTGGATAAAAACACAGAATCCATGGATTTTCTGAAGATGGAAAATATAATGTAATTTTCTGACATAGAATTCAAAATAACAGTAATTGAGTATTTTCAATGAGTGAAAGAAAAACTCGAAGAATTGCAGGATTGTACAAGAAAAAGGCAAAATGAACATTAAACACTCACACACACACACACACACACACACACACACACAAACAAAATAAACAACAATTCAAGACAATGGAGATAAAACAAATGGGGCATTTTCTACCCAAGAAATAAAGAAACCACAATCCAGAATATTAGAGAAGGTGTCTCAGAAGTTATGAACATTTTAGAGAGACTGATGGAACACAGGATCAGTGAAATAGATGACAGAGCTCTCAGCACTGATCTGCTAAAGCAAAAAGGAGAATAAAAAAGAAAGAGAAATGAAGAAAGCCTAAGAATAATGTGGGACACCATCAAGAAGAAAAACATACACATAATTGAAATCCCAGAAAATGCAGAAGCAAAAAAGGCACTGAGAAAGTTATAGAAGAGTTACTGGAAAAAAAAATTTCCTAGTATAGTGAAGAATGAGAGAGAGAACATACATACAAGAAGCTAAGTGAACTCGATAAAGAATGTTGTTGTTTTGTTAGTTAAATTTGTGTTTTCTAAGTTGCAACACCCCCATGATACATCTTCACGGATATGAACATGTACGGCTAAGCACAATCAATAACAGTGCATCTAAATTCCAAAATCAATCTCCATAATAGTCTGTGTGTTTCCTACTGCCAAAGGGGCCCTTTAGAGTAGTGAGAGAAGATCTTCACCCTGAAACCCACAGC
>NW_006399759.1:19463856-19465560 GCF_000299155.1 Elephantulus edwardii | reverse complement strand
CAAATATAGATCTCTTCCAGTCAGTTGGCCAAGTGGTTGTTCTCCAGATTTCTTGGCACAACTTCGTGAGCACATCCAGGGCAACATCTGTTATCTGTGTGTGTGTGTGTGTGTGTGTGTGTGATGTGTGTCAAATAAGATTAAGTGCTGGTTTCTGAACAAAAATAATAGAGGCAAGAAAACAGGGGAATAAAATATCAAACACTCAAAGAACACAGCTGTCAACCAAGAATACTCTATCCAGTAAAACTGACCATCATATATAATGGAGAGATCAAAATATTCTCAAAACAAACACAACCTAAGGGAGTTTGTAAAAATAAAAGTAATGCTTCAGGAAATAGTGAAGGAAGTTTTTCTCACAGAGATACCACAGAAAGGAGGATAGATCAAAGTAATTGGCAGCAATACCTAGAACTCAAAAAAAGAACTCAACAAAATGAAAGCAATAAAACCTTGCCTTTCAATAATTACAGTGAATGTGAATGGTTTAAATGCATCAGTGAGGATAAAAAAGAGTAGCAGATTAGATTAAATCAAAACAAAAACAACCCATCAATATGTTGTCTACTAGAGACACGCCTGAAAGGTGAATATAAAGACAGATTAAATCAAAGGGTGAGGAAAAAAAAAATACCAAGCAAATGGCAACCAGAAAAAAGCAGTAGCAATAATAATTTTCACTAAAATAGATTTCAGAGTAAAAACCATAAAGGACAAAAAAGGACACTATATAATTTTTAGTCAATAGAAGAAGGGGACACAACCATATTCAATATCTATGCATCAAATGATAAATCTGTAAATCACAAAAAGCAAATGTTTACAGAAATGGGGGAAAAAAGAAATAGGCAAGACTATGAAAATAGTAGGAGATTTCAATACACCAGTCTTAAGGAAAGATAGAACTGCCAGAAAGAAATTCAACAAAGATGCTGAAGAATTAAACCACATAGTTAACCAACTTGATCTCATAGACATATACAGGCTAATGCACTCCACAAAAAAAAGCACAGTATATATTCTCTCCAGCGCGCATTGTATATTCTGAGGAGTAGAACATATTTTAGGTCACAAAGCAAGCCTCTGTCAATTAAAAAATACAGAAATAGTCCAGAACATTTTCTTAGACCACAGCTATAAAATAAGAAATCAACAAGAGGATAAAGAGAAAGAGCCATATGCTTGGCAACTACCCTGCTTAAACATGAGTGAGTAGTAGAAGAAACAAAAAATAAAATGAAAAGATTTCTTTAAAAATGAGAATAATAACATAACTTAACAAGACCTCTGGCACACAGCAAAAGATGTAGAGGTCAATTCATAACAATAAATAAGCATATGAAAAGAGAAGGAAAAAAATATAGTTGCTTATTTAACATAGCCTCTCCAACAATTAGAAAAAGAACAGCAAGAAAACTTGACAACCACTAAAAGAAAAGAAATTATAAAAATCAGGACAGAAATAAATGAAATAGAAAACAATTGATATATACAGGCTAATGCACCCCACAAAAAAGCTCAGTATACATTCTTCTCCAGTGTGCTCAGTATATTCTTTGGAGTATATCATATTTTAGGTCACAAAGCAAGCCTCGATAAATTAAAAAACACAGAAGTAAAACAAAGCACTTTCTTAGACCACAATACTATGAACTTAGGAATCAACAAGAAGATAAAGGAGAAAAAGCCATATACTTGGAA
>NW_006399759.1:19454908-19462845 GCF_000299155.1 Elephantulus edwardii | reverse complement strand
ATAAAAGGCCTTTGACAAATTACAACAGTCCTTCCTAATAAAAACACTCAATAAATAGGAATAGAGGTTAATTTCCTCAACATACTGAAAAGTTTATATGCAAAACCAAAAACCAACATCATTCTTCACGCAGAGACTAAAGGCATTTCCCTTGAGAATAAGAACTTGTCAAGGATGTACACTATCACCTCTCCTATTCAAAATGTATTGGAAGTCTTAGTAAGAGCAATAAGGCAAGACAAAGAAATAAGAGGTATTCACATTGGTAAAGAAGAGATAAAATTATCTCTAAGTGCAGATGATATTATTGCATACTTACAAAACCCTAAAGACTCAGTGAGAAAACTGTTGGACATAGTCAACCAATTGAGCAGAGTGGCAGGATATAGGATCAATATATAAAAATCAATTGGATATCTCTACAGTGGCAAAGAGAATATAGCAATGAGCTAAGAAAAACAATGCCAATTAAAATAATCATAAGTTTAAATACTTAGGAACAAGTCTAACTAAAGACACTAGATACCTATACAAAGAAAATAACAAAATATTACTACAAGAAACAAAACAAAGGAGAAATAGAAGAATATACTATATTCACGGTTATAGTCAATATAGTTGAAATGACAATTCTAAAAAAGGCAATATACAAGTTCAATGCAATCCCAATACAGATACAAATTCTGTTCTTTAACAAAAAGGAAAAGGCAATTTCTAATTTTAACTGTAATAAAGAGTTTCCAAATAAGCAAAATACTATTGAAAAAGGGAAACACCTACATTTTGACAACTCTAAATGCATAGCTTTCATATATTTGCTTTTAATGTCATTTAAAAATATATAACCTTTGGAAATTATAAAAACTAGAGCTGTAATATAAATAATATAGTAAGCTGGAAGGAGGAGTGGCCTCCGTAATAGTTTGCCTCCAGAAACCCAATGAACCTGGAGAGAGGATGAGAGATACCCAACCGTTGAGGACTCTCCCTCATAGGGTCGCTACGAGTCGCCTGCAACTTGACAGTGCTTAACAACAACAACTATAATCAATCCACATATTAAAGGCAATCTAAATATAGATAACAAATCAATTTTTCAAAGAGTGAGAAAAGGCAATCAATCAGCAAGTTTGCTTGAAGAGGAAAGAGTCCCTGAATAAGCTGAAAAACAAGAATGAAGTGGGAGACATAGCACTCTCTGATATAAAAATCTACTGTACACCTGTAATAATCAAAATAGTGTGATACTAATACAGTGACAGACACATAGACCAGTGGAACAGAATTGAGAACCCAGAAATTAATCCACTGATCAATGGTAAACTGCTATTAGACAAGAAAACAAAATCTATCAAATGGGGAAACAACAACCTCTTCAACAAATTGTGCCCAGCATAACTACTGTACGTATGGAGAGGATGTAGATACCTGCAGAAGCTAAAGTAGGATCCACACTTCTTACCGTACACAAAAATCAGCTCAAGATGGATCAGAGACCCAGGTGTAAAGCCCAAAGCCATAAATACCAAAAGAGGCAAATTGTTTCTACTCAGGTTTCAGCCTAGAACATAACCATCTTTGGTCTTTTACCAAGGATTTTTCCAGTGCTGATGATACAATTCCAAAATGAGGAAAAAACATGGGAAGACTTTTCACAGAGGAAGATATTCAGATGGGCAACAGACACATGAAGAAATGCTCGAAATCACCGGCAATAAGAGAGATGCAATTCAAAAACACAGTGAGATACCACCTCACCCCAGTAGCAGTGCAAAGTTTAACAGGACAGCAAGTAATAAATGTTGGAGAAGATGTGGAGAGATGGGAAATCTTAGACATTGGTGGATTGTAAAATGGTGCCACCATTCTGGAAGGCAGTTCGGCATTTCCTCAAAAAGCTGAACATAGAAATTCCATATGACCCAGCTGTTCCACTACTTGGAATATACCCTTAGAAAATTAGAACTGAGGCACAAATGGAGACTTGGACACCAATGTTTATAGCAGCGTTATTCATTGCAAGAACATGGAAACAACCCAAATGTCTAACCACAAATTAATGGATTGAGCAATTATGGTACATTCACATGATGGAATACTACATATGCAGGAGCAATGATCTTGTAAATCACTACCTAACTTGGGAAGGACTGGAGAACATTATGCTAAGTGGATTAATTCAGTCCCATAAGAACAAATACTGTAAAAGACTAAGATGGGCAGGGGAGTAATCACAGGGGTGCACAATTGGCGAGAAGAGCGAGGAGTGGGTAAAAGAAATGGGGAAGATCCAGTGTGGAAAACAATGTACGAGATTGTTGTAAGTAAACCAATGTAAAATAAAATAAAAATTTTATTTAAAAATTAAAAAAGAGACAAATTGGGACCCAGCTTAGGAGGCCTGGTCTATGGTATAAAGAGGCTATCAAATACAGCCAAAAATACACAACCACGAGAGAATAAAATTGATGAATGGAACTTTTTAAAGATTAAATTCTTCTGCTCATCAAAACCTTTTTCCAACAAGGTGAAGAGAAAATATTATTGACTGGGGAAAAGTATTTAGCAATATGATCTCAAACAAGGGCCTCATAACAAAAGTTTTAACGAATCCTAAAGGTCTTCCAAAAGAAAGAGACTGATAACTAAATTACAAAATGGGCAAGAAATGTGGCAAGATTTTTCACAGAGAAACATATTTCAAGGCCAACAAACACATGAAGAAATGCTCAAAATCACTGGCAATAAGAGAAATGCAAATCAGAACCACAATGAAATACTATATCACCCCAGTAACTGTGGCAAAGTTTAGTAGGACAGCAAGTAATAAATGTTTCAGAGAGTTTGGAGAGATATGAACTCTCATACACTGCTGATGGAATTTTAAAATGGTACAACCACTCTGGAAGGCAGTTTGGCACTCCTCAAAAAGATGAACAAAGACATTCTAGTAACCCAGCTATTCTACTTCTAGGAATAAACACCAAGGAAATTAGAACTGAGACACAAACGGAAATTTGTACTGTTCACGGCAGCATTATTCACAATCACAAGAACATTGAAACATCACAAATGTCCAACCACAATTGAATGGATTGAGAAATTTTTGTACATTCGCATGATGAGATATTATGCAGCTACTCAGGAGCAACAATTTTAAAAATTACTACATAACATAGGAGAGATTGGAGAGCATTATGCCGAGTGAATTCAGTCTCATAAGGATAAATACTGCATAGGACCATTATTGTAAAAAGAGAAGTACAAACACTAAAATGTGTATAGGGATCCATGTTAGGAAGGGTTGTGACCAGAAGGGTGAGGATGGGCAAGGGGGAAATCATAGGGTCACACAATTTCATGTGTGGATGTTGGGAGGGTAAAGTAAATGGGAAAGATTTAGTGGGGATCTGGAAAGATAGGGTAATTAACGGTGGGCATAGTTCAATGGTAATTGGTTTTATAAAACATAATGAATGAAAATGATTATATAAAACATAATACGAATGAAGGATAGTGTGAATCACAATGTATATAAACTTTGTATGCAAACCAATGTAAAATTAAAAACTTAAAATTAAAAAAATCGACATAAAAAACCCAACAATCTTTGATACTCCCCACTCTAAAAAGAAACTTAGACATGCATTCTTCGCTTAACTCTTGCTGTTATTTACCATCGAGTCATTTCTGACTTATGCTGATCTCATGTGTGCAGAAAACTTCTCCATAGTTTCCAAGATTGTGACCATTCCAGTGTAATATCCCAGGCTTTTCTTCTGAGGTACTCCTGAATAAGTCTGAGCGGCTAAATTTTCAGCTAGTGGGAAGGTCAAAGCCAAAGACATTGCAGTGGAGTCAGACTGACCC
This sequence comes from Elephantulus edwardii, assembly GCF_000299155.1. Taxonomy (NCBI): domain Eukaryota; kingdom Metazoa; phylum Chordata; class Mammalia; order Macroscelidea; family Macroscelididae; genus Elephantulus; species Elephantulus edwardii. The sequence continues at coordinate 19,458,975 of NW_006399759.1, read as the reverse complement.
GGAACTGGCCCTACATCAGGATTCTAAAGCTAAAAATTAGATGGGAGATTGTCTCTTGTGAAGCTGCTGCTTGTAGATTTAAACCACTAAAGAGATGTGGTCTTTGTATTAGCATCATAGCTATATGTAGGTTATGCCACCAGAGCTCCCTTTTCAGCCAGGAGTTAAGCACATAACTGGTAGCACCATCCAGAAACTGCACTCTTACTATTAAACAATGTTAAACAGAGGTTATCTAAATGTGATGTCTCCATTCAGAGTGTATCCTTCAGATAAATTCGAATCACATTTATATTGACACATTTTATATCACTGCAGGTATTTGTATGGGTTTCGAAGTGGGAATTTCCTTCTAATTGTAATCATCATCAATATTTTGTAGTCAATTTACATATTCAAGGCATTTTCACACAGATTACCTCAACTGCTCTTCATTTCTGCCTGTGAAATGAGTGTGGGAGTAACTGTGCTGCCTGTTTTATATTTGAAAGAACTAACACTCAGAAAGGTTGAATGACTCATCCAAGATCTTAGAGTGACAGGGTGGTAATTTGACACTAAGTATTCTAATTTTTAAATACCAGGAATTAACCATTTCCTTGGACTTTGCCTAATTATTCTTCCCTCTTACACACACACACACACACACACACACACACACACACACACACACACAAGCTGACTGAATCACTGCCAAGTATTACATATGACCAGAGTGTTCTTTCTTTATATACACAATCATGTATTAAATCAACAGAATTCATAAAGCTGCTCAGTTTCTGTTTCCAGAAGAAGCCCTGACCTTATCAAAGAATAAACTCTACTGCTGGGTTGGAACAAGGATCTGGCCTCAAATTTCCCCTTTAACAGACGTGCTTTGTTTTCTAAAGTGTTGGCCATTTACATTATTATTTTCATTTTCTTGATAATGCAAACCTCAAAGGAAGGTGTGATGATGTTTTCTTAGTCCCTTCCTCACCACATTCACGCTGTGAAGAGAAGCAAGCCAGACTGATTGAATTGACTCTGCAAACCCTTCAGGAACATTAATGAAGTCGCTACTATAAGCAGCTGGAGTTACCATTTGCATCTTACCCTGTTTCAGTTGGAGGGTTTTTTCCCCTTAAAAAAAATCACAACAAAAAACAGCTACAATACCCCAGGGGGAATTCTTCAGGACAAGCTGCAGGTGCTATGGAGATTTTCATTTAATAATCATTCTTGCAATTCAGCACATTTGTAATCCATGTGGTAAACTCTGACTTACATTTCTCCCAGTGGACCCTGGCCAGATGCAGAAACCAAAGGGTTTGGTGTCGATACGCTTCTTCCCTCTTTTATAGTTTGTGCACTTGGATGTGTTTAGTATTATCTGCAGTTGCAGGGTAAAGAATGTACTGTCTTTAAAAGACCCTTTTGTTGACATTAAGCAATAATAAATATACTCAGAAGTTATACTACTCCTTGAGTTACTGTGGAGCGCTTTAATTGGATGGTCTTCCCATGTGATATCATAAAGAACATATGCATACTTTGGCAATCCCTTTGGATTGTGGGGAGCAGAGGCACATACAGAGCAGCACATTCCTAACATCTATGGACTGTCTCATATATGTCACCACATCTTCCCACCAGGATTGCTTTCTCCCCACACTCCAAGATGGTAACTCCCCAATCTGTCCAATTCCTATTTTAAATCCTCCTGGACTGTGTAAATGTCAAGGCCAGTTTCCTTTCCATGTGAAGAGCTTTGAAAGGAGAAGTGCATGCCTTTCTCTCTCATAAATACAAGCTAGCGCATCTTCTTTCTTTTATGTGTGTGGGGAGGGAGGAGAGTATTTGGCCAAGATTAAAAAAAAAAAAAAGGAATCCTTTTGCAAGAATGACATTCTCCTTATTTTCACCACATAAACAACATGCTTAAGTTTGCTCAGAGCCAGGTTCCAAATGGATTCTTTTGGCTAAGACAGTGAGGAGCTGCTGAACTGAGGCACACTATCCTAAGCTGGAAACTTCATCAGGGTAAACTGCTATCACCAGCAGGCTTCCAAGAGGACATCAATCAGAGTCTGGGCTGAAAATAGATGACACACTTCAAGGGGTAATTCAGATTGTGACAAAGAGACTATTTTCAAAGATGTGATCAACGTTACCCAGTTAATAATTGCCATCCAGTCAACTCCAATTTAAGACAATCCCATGCCTTTAAGAATAAAACTGATTTTGTTTTAATTAACATTTGATTGTGATCTCAGTGAAAGTTCGCCAAGCAAATTAGTCTCCATTCAACAATTCATATGTGGTGCTTGATGACACTGGTTTTAATCCTTGTATTGCAGTGACCCTTTCTACTTCCTCCCAGTGTTTCCCATTTCCATTTGTCCTCATTTCCTAAACATTCCTGCCTTTTCAGGCTTATTCATAACAAATGCTGCCCTTTTGATGTCGTGTGATTGATTGGTTGTTCTAAGGAGTATATTACTACTTGGTGTTATTGACCACTTTATAAACCTGGCTATTGTTTGACTGAAACTTGGATCTTAGAAGTAGTAGAGTTTTGGGTTTTTTTTGGTTTTTTTTTTTCAGGAAACTTAATATTTATTTAAACTACATAAATTACAGTCTTTCCCCGTGCATGTCCTCCTTCAACCTTCAGGAAGGCTTCTGGAACTTTAGAAAAAGGAAAAGTTTGCTCAATAACTGGCTGAATCTTTCCTGCATCCACAAGTTCTGCAATGTCATCTAAACTTGGACCACTGGCCATGAAAAAGGCCCAATGATAAGTAGTAGAGTTTCAACAGCTAAATTTTCAGAAGCAGATAACCAGGTCTTGCCTCCAGTGTACCTCTGGGTAGACAATCTCCCACACTTCAGTAAGCAGTCACACTCCTTAACTGTTTGCAACACCAACAGAGACCAGAATAGAGTGAAAGGAATTGACAAAAGATGACAACCTTACCATTGTTATGACTCCAATACCAGAAAACAGGTAAAAGCCATGGGACACATGAGGTCACCTGCCAGGAGCTGTGGCCTGAGGGCAGGAACACAATGCTGTTGTGAAACTACAGCCTCCTTGGAGAGCGACAGATTAGCTCAGAAGAACAAATACCAAAATGTATATGTCCTACCTGTTCCAAAACCTCAGAGATGTCTCCCATGAGACAATGAGGAACCACAGGTCAAGAGAAGTGTCCAGTGTAGTCTGGAGAGATCAGCCTTTGGGTGTATAAAGCAGGGTGTAGAAGGGTAGAGATTGACCTAGAAATGCAAACAGAAAGAAGTTAGAGACCCACTCAAATACTCTAAAACTTTTGAACAATATCAATGGCATTTATTCTTTGCTAGAACTCTATAAAGCATTTATCATCTCCTTTGTGCAGGGAAGAAAACTGACAGAAAATAACTCGCTTAACCTAATTAAGATGGACCATGGAACTTTTCAATAAAATGGTGTCTCTCTGGAGACTAAGGTGCGTCTGATACAGGCCATGGTCTTTGCAATCACTTGTCATGCAACAGAGAGTTGGACAATGACTAAGGAGTCTATTAGAAGGAGAATTGATGCCTTTGAGCTGTGGTGCTGGAGAAGAGTATTGAGGGCACCATGGACTGATAGAAAAACAAACAGATTCATCCTGGGAAGGGTTAAACCAGGCAGCTTCCTGGAGGCAAGGATTCTGAGGCTTCATCTAACATATGTTGGACATGTTGTAAGGAGGTCCTTGGAGAGGGTCATCATGCTTGGTAGGGTGGAGGGGCAGCGCAGGAGGGGAAGGCCCTCTATGAGGTGGATTGATTCAGTGACTGGGGTAATCGGGATGGGAATGGCATAGACAGTGCGATTGGCACAGGACAGAGCAGAGTTTAGGGCTGTTGTACATAGGGTCGCTATGAGTCGCAAGTGACTCGATGACACATAACAACAATAACAACAATAGGCTTCTGTTTAGGAGAATGATTGATAAATCTTTCTTCTTCTTCTTCTTCTTCTTCTTCTTCTTCTTCTTCTTCTTCTTCTTCTTCTTCTTCTTCTTCTTCTTCTTCTTCTTCTTCTTCTTCTTCTT
>NW_006399759.1:19450221-19454808 GCF_000299155.1 Elephantulus edwardii | reverse complement strand
TTCTTCTTCTTCTTCTTCTTCTTCTTCTTCTTCTTCTTCTTCTTCTTCTTCTTCTTCTTCTTCTTCTTCTTCTTCTTCATTTGCTTACAGAGCTTTTATGCATTGTGTTTCACACTATTCTTCAATCACATTGTGTTTAATATAATCATTCTCATACATTATGTTTTATAAAGTTAATCACCATTGGACCTTACCTATCATTATCCTGTCTTTTCATCCAGATCTTTCCCATTTCTTCTTCCCACCTCCAACAGGGTTTTACAGTTTGGGTGGATTGATAAATCTTAAATTGTTCTAATTCTTCCACTGAAAAGTTATATTTAGGTCTGGAAATTTCTAATCCCGGATTGTGGAATATACTATACAAATCATAGCGTCTAATATCAGGTACTCAAGAAAGAATTTAGATATTGAGAGTGGTCAGATTAGCTCAAAAAACACACACACAACTACTGTGTAGATTGCAAGATTTCAGATAATAAGAATTGGGACAGCAAAAACTATTGTTGTTAGATGTCATTTAGTCAACAGAACCAAACCTAGCCTATATCCTGCACCAACCTCATGATCTCTTTCATGTTCAAACTCGTTGTTATAGTCACTTTGTCAATCTATTTTATTGAAAGTCTTCCTCTCTGTTGCCAGTCCTACCTTTCCCAACACATCTTTTTCTAAAGATTATCTCCTCTTGACAACTTGCCCAAAGAATGTGAGATAGAGTTTCACCATCCTTATATCTAAGAACCTCTTCATAGATCCAGGCAATTTGAGATATAATGAATTAAAATATAATTCAGGAAAAAGTCAGGAGACTAAAAGATCAGTGTCATAAGTCATATTTGTAAGTTCGATGGAATGAAAATCTCTGGGACAGTATAAATTCTGAAACTCACATCTTCAATAATCCTATACTGTGAAACTACCTGTTGTGAAAAATAGATATATTTATATAGGTAAATATTATCTTTATAAATATTACATATATATAAATAAATGTGAAAAATATATCTTTAGGGTACATTTTTAGAAATGGAATTGCCTCGATACAATGCTTGTGTGTTTTAAGTTGATGCATATTGCCAAAGGGCACTCTAATTTTGTTGTACCAGTTTGATCATTTCATTGACAGTGTTGATTTTTGTTTTCTTGATGTTTAGATTAATCCACACCAAAAGCTGTAGTTCTTGATCTTCTCAAATGTTTCATATCTTCTTCACTTTCAGCAAGCAAAGTTGTGTCATCTGCATAATACAGCTTGTTGATAAGTCTTCCTCCAGTCTTCATGCTCCATTCTGCAGAGTAAACTGTGTCATACAGTCTTGATCGAACTGCCATGGCTGCTGAGTTTGAACTGTCAACCTTCCAGTTAGTGGTAAACTTCTTAAATAATGCACCGTCAGGGATCCCCTAACCTAAAAGTATTGGTTTATTATATCTATTGTAACAATGCTTATCAATAAAAAATAAATCTTTGTGTAGTAACTCCAGTCTTAGACATAAGTACACTATGGTTGTCTTAGTTTCTCAGTATAATAGAGATATAATAGTATAATATATAATGTTGTTGTTGTTGAGTGCCGTCGAGTCGTAGGCGACTCATAGTGACCCTATTAACGAAAGTCTTCAACCCTTGCATGCCTTTCATCCTTTTTCCAGGTTCATAGGGTTTCTGGAGGCAAGCTATTTACGGAAGTGGATTCCACTTCTGCTTCCAATCTTGTTTCAACCAGGGAGCTCCACCAAACACTGTCCACCATGGGTAACCATTATCTCATCTGACACATCAGTGTCACAGTGCTCAGCTTCACAGCAACTGCAAGTTGCCTCTATATGGCAAGTGGACACACCAGGGCTATACAACCTACAAGAATGTTTGACCAAAAACAACTAAGAACTGACCCGAGGGTTACATATTAGAGTCACCCACTTTTGGCTTGATAGCTTCACTTTCGGTCCACTAGGCCAACTGGTCTCTCTCTGTGTTGTTAAGTGCCATAGAGTCATAGGCAACTCATAGCGACCCTATGAACAAAAGTCCTCAATACTTGCATGTGTGACTTTCATTCTTTCTCCAGTTTCATAGAGTTTCGAGAGGCAAGCTATTTATGGAAGTGTTTGCCACTCCTGCTTCCAAGCTTGTTTTAACCGGGGAGCCCCACCAAACACTGCCAATGGTGATAATCTATATATACTACAAATGAATGAGTTTAATAAAACTTGATTTTCTTACAATTTAGAAAGCTAGAAAATGGAATTCAGGGCATTATCTCTAGAGACAGCATTCTTGTTCTGTCAGCCCTAGTGGAATATTGTTTCTTTTCAGCTTTTCTTCCTTGATTCATTGGCGATCTTAGGGCATATCTTCCCCTCCATTTGTGTTTACTTGCTCCCTGTACCTTCACTTCTCCTCATGTATCTCACAAGTGAATAACCTAAAATACTCTATACACTGATACAGTCTCATAAGAAATCCTTTACTCAGATAGTATTGTAATTAATATTGATTTTATTGCCGTGTACCTTTGCACTAATTCTGACACATAATGATACTACATGATTGTCTCATAGGGGTTCACAGGCTTTAATCTTTACAGGGGCAGAGTAGCAAGCCTTTTTTCTTGGTTGGTAGGTTTCAAAGGCTGGCTTCATTATTATCTTTTCCACTTTTAAAAGTTTGCTGTTGTTGTTTAATTCAGAAATAATTTCAACCTTACAGAGCTTCTAATGGGTTTTGCCAGCCTACAGAGCTAGGACTGAGCAACTTCAGGCAGGAGCTTACTGGCAGAGTGGGAGTACCACTGAGCAGAGCTAAAAGAGCTGTGCAATACTTGCCCGAGTGGGGTAGACACCAAGGGTCAAAGTACTGAGAGGTCACTTGGAAAGAGAGAGAGGCTATCCTGGTCAAAGAACTGTGTCTTAAGCATCCTTGATACTACATTGTAATTTGATATTTCCCTAATAAAAGCCATAATCATTTATGGTTTGTGAGTTTTGTGTGGTATTGCAATAAACTCAAAATCAATAATGAAGTAGAGACTATGGTGGATGCAACAGTTAGTGTAAGACTGGGTAAAAAGCTTGCAAGGCAAAGGCATGTGAGACCTCGGCCTTGTAGGAATCAGCCTTGGATGGCTGATGTTGATTTTCCCAATTCTCTCTTTGTGAATTTAGAGGCTGTCAGAGGCTGTCCTCATACCATTTTTACAAACAACACATTTAACTGCATCTACAGGAGCCTCCATTTTTGCTAATGAAACCCTGATTTTACCGGTAAACTCACCATCAAAATGAGATGTTCACTTTTATATATTATTTCACATGATTTGTATGCTAATTATGTTCCATGGGCACAGCTCTGTTCCGTGAGTTATAACTAGAAGTCTGTTTGGGGCTTTAGGGAAGTTAGGCTTTTTCTGGTAAATGGAAAGATACAACTGGTAACACTTAATTTTTTTCTTTTCTTCCACTCTTGACTATAGATGTGATGTTTGGAGGAGGGGTAGTCATTTTCCTATCATAAAGTGACTGACCTGAGAATATTAGCCAAAGAAAACAATCCCTAATAGCATGTGGTTATCGTTATGTCTATTGCTATCAGCTATGAGTCATAGGGACCCTACAAACAATAGATATGAACCTTTTTCCATCCTGTACCATCCTCCCCATCTCTGACACACTTGACCTCATCATTAGAGTCACTGATTGTGGGCTTTCCCTTTTACACTGACTCTCCAACTTTCCAAGCAAGGTGTCCTTCTCCAAGCACTGGCTGCTCCTTACAACATACCTAAAATATGCAAGGCAATATTTCACCATCTTTGCCTCCAAAGAACACCAGGATTTCTCTTTCTCCTGCACAGATATATTTGTTCTCTTGGCTGATCATGGGATATGCAGTAGTCTTCTCTAATACCACTTCTCAAACACATTGATTCTTCTTGTGTAAATCTGTCAGGCATAGTTGAGTGTATACCTAATAAAACCAAACTAAATTCACTATCATTGAATTTATTCTGAATTCTTTTTTCTTTCATACTAACCTCTTTTTATTTTTTAAATTTTGATTTGGATGAAAGTTTATAAGGAAATCGGTTTTTCATTCATTAATTTATAAAGATTTCTCTTCCTTTGTCCACTTTACTCCATTATGCTTGCCCTGTTTTAGATTAGTAATTATATAATTAGTGTCTGATCATCCATTCTTTAGAGATTCTTCTATTCCAAGACAATGTTCATTAGCTATTCATTCTTTTCCTGCTCTAGCACTCTTCCTATTCCATAGCCTTCTCATTTCTATAAAAATGGGCTTATATAGTATTTATCCTTTTATGATTGAAGTGTTTTACTTACTATAATGTCCTCTAGCTCATCATAAACATTGTGTAATGTTTCACAAGTCCTTCAATTTTCTATCTGCAAAAGACTCAAGCAAGACCCACACCTCACTCCATACACAAAAACCAACTCAAGGTGGATCATGGACCTAGGACTAAAACCAAGGACTGTAAAATTCATTACAGAAAATCTAGGAACAGCACTAGAAGTCCTAATCCACAACATAAACAGTCTTCCCAGTATCCTGGAAAA
>NW_006399759.1:19442140-19448740 GCF_000299155.1 Elephantulus edwardii | reverse complement strand
TGTGAATACTTTTTAAAAATTGATGTTCATGCAATCATATATTTACATTTTCATGCAGTCATATATTTACATTTTGTTTTATAATATTAATTGTCCTTGTATAATGCCATTATGAGTTGTATGATAGAGAAGAATTACCCACATTTTTTTTAAAGTCCAGGATTGCTCTGTATATTTAAGACATCTTTCAATTCCTTTTAAACTTAAATTTGAGGAGGGGCTTTTCCATTTCCAAAAAAAAAAAAAAGCCGTTCAAATTTTGGTAGAGATTCCATTGAATTTGTAAATTGCTCTGAGGATTACTGACACCTTAAAAATAGTAATTCTTCCAATATTTGAACTTGAGAATCTTTCCACTGACTGAAGTCTCCTTTAATTTCTTTTTGTAGTATTTTGTAATTTTCTGTGTTTAAGTATATCACCTACTTCTTGTTCTCAAGTTCTCAATGTCATTGGGTCAGAAACTCAATGCTATTGAGTTTGTGAGGCTCTAGATCTCACAGAAGGAAGGTGCCCATCTTTTTCCCAAGAAGCCATCGTGGATCCAAGTAACCAATTTGTTGTTTAACAGAGTATTGTTTTAGTTCCATAGATTTGCATACATTCCAGGTTTTGTTCATGCTTTTTTCCTCTTTAACACCTTTGTGGCCAAAAAAGCCACTTAGCATAATTTAAATAACTTAAAATTTAGTATATTTAGGTGAGTCAGACTATACCACAGCTTTATAGGTTTGGCAGATGGTATTTCTATACACATATCTGCATCTGTTCTAAGTAGATCCATGTGTATATAGTAGAGCAAAGAGGAGACAAAAATTTCTTAGCCTAACTAAACACTCTGGGAGAATGAATCACTAGATGTGGTAGTTCAAGACACAGGGACATCAAGGTCAATTTGTATAATATGGTCCACAAAGATGATATTCTACATCCTATTTCAGTGAATATTAGCAGTATGTGAGTGACCACGTGAAGCACCAATACTGATCTTTCTCCATCCTGAGAAGAGAGAAGAAAATAAAAGACTCTTAGTCCAAAAGAATAATGGGCTAAATGAACTTCAGTCTCCACAACCCTGAGGCCAAAGAACTAGATAATGGTTGGTTATCCCTATTGCCCACTTTGAAAAGGACCAAAACAGAAAGTCCTTGACATAGTGGTACAAAACTCAAAATTGTAAAAAGATCAGGCTTTTAGGACTAACAGACTCGTGGAAGTCTTTGGACTGTTTATCTTGGTCATCTTGCAAGCAAATGAAAGAAAAATAAAAGTAAATTTGCTCCTTTTACCCAAACTTTAGTCAAACAATAGTACCATAAGGTGATCAAAACTAGCAAATCTGAATGCGCTTCTTAGTACTGCCCATTATACAAAATTAAAAGGTAAGTATTTGCCTAGGAATAAATCTCGAACATCAGGAAGGAATTAGAAAGGACAAATGGAAATAGTAAACAAAGGGAAGAATTTAGAAGAGTACAATTACAAAATGGGGTTTGTAATCAATGTCCCAAAACATTCATGTGGATTATTGAAGAGAACCCAAATTTGCTTATAGACTTTTATTCAAATCACAATAAAAAAATGAATAAAACTTGTTCGGATTTATTTCATGCCTTAATGGTCTATGCGGGAGAATGTTCTTTTTGTTGTAGAGTAGAAGTTTTGCAGCTTTGCAGAGGCTATAAATGTCACAGGAAGAGATTGTTCACCTTTTTCTTCAGAGCAGTAGGTTAATTCAAATGGCCATTCTTTTTGGTTTAGCTTACTAGATTATCAGCACCTAATCCAGTCCATGGTATTATCAATACTCTAGCACTACAGCTCAAAGGCATCAATTCTCCTTCTATCATCCCTCGTCCTTGTCCAGCTCTCTGAAGCATAGCAAGTGATTGCAAAGGCCACGGCCTATATCAGGTGCACTATGGACTGCTAAGAGAATGAACCAATTCATCCTGGAGATGGTTAAAACAGGCCGTTTCTTGGAGGCAAAGATTCTGAAGCTTCCTCTGACATACTTTGGACTTGTTCTAAGGAGGGACCAGTCCTTGGAGAGGGATGTCATTCTTGGGCTGGTGGAGGGACAGCGCAGGAGAGGAGGACCTTGGATGAGATGGATTGATTCAGCGACTGGGGTATATGGGGTAGGTGTGTCAGAGATAATGAGATTGGCCTAGGATAGAGCAGGGTTTCAGTGCTGTTGTACTTAGGGTGGCTCAGAGTTGTAGGCAACTTGATGGCACATAACAACAACAACAATCCTGCCCAACCACCACCACATATAGCTTCAAGTTCTTTTCTAATTTTCTTTCTGTTCTGTGGGAAGAACATTTTCCCTCCTTACATCACACACTCACTGTACTTTATTTCTTCAAACTGAGAATGTCTTCCCCTCCCCTTTCCTGAAATACAGTTTCCCTGAATAAAGAATTCTTGGCTGACTTTTTTCTCTCATCCATCATGTTAAAGGTGCCATTTCATCTCATTGCCTTCTGGCCTTGAAGGTTTCTGAGGGGGAAGGGGGGAATCTCAAATAATCTTGTGAATACCTAGCATGTTACAATTTTCTCCTGCTTTATTTTTTAATTTTTTTTTCTTTTAAAAGCTTGATTATTATGTCTCTTTTAGCTTATTCTACTTAGAATTCACTGAAATTCTTGGATTTATGAATCCCAAGGATCTATAAAATTTGAAAAGACGCCTGTCACTATTTCCTGACGTATTCTATTTCTTTACTCTGGGATTACTCCCATGGTTCTGTAAATTGGCTTGCTTGATGATGTCTCACATTTTCATGTGGTTTTGTTCAGCTTTCTTTAATTTTAAAAACGTGTTTGTTTTCGGATTCAGTAATTTCAAGTGTTATGTGTTCTACTTTGCTGATTCTTTCCTCTGTCAGCCCACATCTTATGTGGCACTCTACTAGAAAACTTTTCATTTGTTGCACTTCTCAGCTCTAGTACTTCTGTTTGTTTCCTTTTTGTAGTATCTATTTCTTGTATTCCCTTGCTTTGTTTGTTCTACAACCTCCTGGTCTAGGTCTAGGTTTCACATGAACACAATTATGTGCTCTGGAATTCTTATTTTTTTTCCAATATTAGACATATTATGTTATGATCCATACAGTCAATTGTCATTGCACAATAAAGTACAAATAGACATTATTCTGGTATTCTCTGTATTCTGTACGTAGTCATCTGACATAAGCAATGATATACCTGGTGCCACAGCCTCTTCTCAATCCAGATTGAAATTCTAGTAGTTTTCTGTTTTCAGTTTATGTATTGTTCTAGTGGGTTTTGAATGATCTTCAGCAGTATTTTGCTTGCATGTTATACGAATGATATTGTTTGATAATTTTCACTTTCTGTTGAGCCACGTTTATTGTGGACAGGAACAAATACTCCTTTCTTCCAGTTGGCCAAGCAACTGTCCTTAAAATTTCCTGGCATATACTGATGAGCAGGTCCAGTGCTGTTAGTTGAAACATATCAGTTGGTATCTCACTGGTTCCTGGAGCTTTACATTTTGCCAATTTCTTCAATGTCGCTTGAACTTCTTCCTTCATTACCATTGGTGCAAGATCATATAGAACTTCCTGAAATATTTCAGTGTTGGTCAACTCTCCTTCATACACTGATTCTATGTGTTTCCTTCATCTTCTTTCAATACTTCATGGATCATTTATAATTTTGCCCCTAGTGTGCTTCAGTATTAGCAATTCTAGGCTTGAATTTGTTTTTCAGGTCTGTCAGCTTGAGAAATGCCAAGCAAGTTCCTCCTTTTTTTATTTTCCAATTATAATTATCTACCATTCCATTATAATTCTTTGTCTCCTAGAGCTGCCTTTGAAATCTGTTCAGCACTTTATTTCAGTCATCTCTTCTCTTTGTTTTGGTGTCTTGACGCTCTATTGTAATTTTCAGTTTCTTCTGATGTGCATTTTGGTTCTTTCTTTCTTTCTGTCTTCCTTTCTTTCTCCTTCCTTCCTTCCTTCCTTCCCTTCCTTCCCTTCCTTCTTCCTCCCACTAGTTTATGTACAAAATTCTAATACAAATTTGAACAAATTCTTTCCATTTCCCTTACCCCACCCCCATCAAATTGTACAACCCAATGATTAACCCCCTCTTCCCCCAGTACATCCACTTCCCTCTGCTTCCAGCCTCTCTCAATCCCTCCTGGATCCTTATACTCATTATACAATAATGGTTTTATACAATATTTATCCTTGTGGGACTGAGTTAGTTCACTCAGCATAATACTCTCCAGTCCCTCCCAAGTTACGAAGTTATTACTCCTGCACTGCATAGTATTCCATTGTGTAAATTACCATAATTTCTCAATACATTCATTTTTGATTGGACATTTGGGCTATTTCCATGTTCTTGCAGTGGTGAATAATGCTACTATGAACAATGGTGAACAGATCTCAGTTTATGCCTCAGTTTTCATATTCTCAGGATATGTTCCAAGTGTGAAATATCTGGGTCATATGGAATTTCTATGCTTAGCTTTTTGAAGAAGTGCCAAACTGCCTTCCGGAATGCTTGCACCATTTTATAATATCGCCAACAATGTATAAGAGTTCCTTTCTAATCACATCCTCTCCAACATCTATTACTTGCTGCCTTGTTAAACTTTGCTATTGTTACTGGAGTGAGATGGTACCTCAATGTGGTTTATATTTGCATCTCTCTTATTACCAGTGATTTGTAGCATTTCTTTATGTGTCTGTGCCATTCGAAGATCTTCCTCTGTGAAAATTATTTCCATGTCTTTTGCTCATTTTGTAATTGGGTTATCAGTCTTTTTCTTGTGGAGGCCCAGGAGTATTCTGTAAACTTTTGTTATAAGACTTGTCTGAGATGGTATTACCAAATGTTTGTTCCCAGTCTGTAGGTTTTCCTTGCAAACAAGGGCCAGACAAGGATGCCCACTGTTGCCATTTCTTTTCAATATTGTCTTGGAAGAGTTTGCTAGAGCAATACAAGAGAAGGAAATAAAAAGCATCCAGATTGGCAAAGAAATGGTTAAACAATTTCTATATGCAAATGATAGTGTATGCAGAAAACCCAAGTCACTCAACAACAAAACTGTTAGAATTAATAGTCCAGTTTTGTAGAGTGGGAGGATATAAGATCAATATTAAAAAATCAGTGGGATTCCTCTACATTAACAAAGATAACTCTGAGACAGAAAGAAAACAATACCATTTACAATAGCCAATCACAAATTGAGATATTGGGAATGTAACTAGAGATACAAGAGATCTAAACAAAACTACAGAGCATTTCTGAAAGACGCAATAAAAGACCTAAAGAAACAGAAAAATGTGCCCTGTTCAAGGATAGGAAGACTCAATATGGTGAAAATGACAATCCTACCAAAAGCAATCCCAATGCAATCCCAATTCAGATACTAATTTTTTAAGGAGATCGAAAGGGAAATTACTAAATTTATTTGGAGAGATAAGAAACCCTGAATAAGCAAAACACTTCTGAGAAGCAATAATGAGGTTGGAGGCATAACACTCCCTGACCTCAAAATCTACTACACAGCAATGGTAACCAAAACAGCATGATACTGGTACAATGACAAGCCCATAGACCAATGGAACATAATTGAGAACCCAGAAATAGACCCAGCTATCTATGGTCAACTGATATTCAACAAGGAAATCAAAGCTATCAAATGGGGAAATGATAACATCTTCAACAAATGGTGCTGGCAAAACTGGACTACCACCTGCAGAAAGCTGAAACAGGATCAACATCTCACACCATACACAAAAATCAACTCAAGGTGGATCAGAGACCTGGGAGTAAAGCCCCAAATCCTAATGTTCATAAGAGAGAAAGTGGAATCAAGCTTAGAAGCTCTAGTCCAAGGTATAAAGAGATTTCCAAATACAACCAGAAATGCACAATCTGAAGAGAATAAAATTGATGCATGGGACCTTCTAAAGATTAAATCTCTGTACACATAAAAAAGTTTTTCCAAGAGAGTGAAAAGGAAATCTGTCTTTATTTATTATGACCTTTTGCCCTCTTCATAGAGAGATACCCTTGATGCTATCCCATAAGCATTTTGTCTTCAATTGTTGGTATTAAATATTTCAAATTTACTCTTAAGATAATTATTTTTTTTACTTAATTGAGATTTTTAACAGAAGTTTATAGAGAACTTGGATATCCATTCATTCATCCTTGCACATTGTCCTCCATACCAACACCCCTACTTCTCTTTTTTCTTTGAAATAAAAATTCTTTCATTGTTGCACAATACCTCCCCACCCCCTAGTCCACCTTGCTATGCAGCTCTTATCCTGGACTGTTGTCATGCACATATTACCTAATCATATATTTCTTTTATACAGTTCTCTTCTTCATCTGTTGCAATGCAGTATACATTATCTATCCCCTTTTCTTAGTTGTCCCCCAACCCCCGTGTCCGTCCTGTTTTATAACAGGCATTATGCAGTATTTGTCCTTTCGTTACTGAGATATTTCACTCAGCATAATGTCCTCCAGGGTCACCTATTTTGTATTTCATGAGTTCCCTTGTTTTACAGTGCTGCATAGTATTCCATTGTATAAATATATT
>NW_006399759.1:19432376-19441875 GCF_000299155.1 Elephantulus edwardii | reverse complement strand
GTAAGGGTTCCAGTTTCTCCACAACCTCACCAGCATCTGTTGTTTGTTGCTGTGTTGAAATTTTCTATTTTTACTGGGGCGAGGTGATATCCAAAATTGTTTTTATTTATCTCTTTCTTAGAGCTAAGGGTTTTGAACATATTTTCATTTGTTTGTTTGCCATCTGAATGTCTTCTTTGGTGAAGTGTCTGTTAATATCCTGTGCCCATTTTGTAGTTGGATTGTTTACCACTATCTTGTTGTGGTGCTGGAGTATACTATAAATTCTAGATATAAGTTCCGTATCAGACATGTCATTACTGAATTTTTTTTCTCAGTATGTGGCTTCCCTTTTTACCCTGTTGGAGAACTTTTTGGATGTACATAGGGATTTGATTCTAAGAAGGTCAATTCATTTATTTTATTCTCTCCTGGTTGTAAGTTTTTCAGAATGCTTTGAAGACTGTTCATGTTGTGGATTAGGGCTTCTAGAGTTCTTCCAAGCTTTTCTCTCATGAAGTTTATATTCCTTGGTTTTGCTCCTAGGTTGTTGATCCACTTCAAGTTTGTTTTTGTGTATGGTGTGAAGTGTTGGTGTTTCTTGAGTTTTCTGCAGCTAGTTTTCCAATTTTGCCAAAAGCATTTGTTAAAGAAGCTGTCATTTCTCCACTTAACTGATTTTATCTCCTTTTAAAAAAATGAGTTGTTCATAGGTTGATGCACTAATTTCTGAGTTCTCAATTCTATTCCAATGATCTATGTGTCTGTCACTGTACTAGTACCGTGCTGTATTGATCACTACGGCAGTGTAGTGGGATTTGAAATCAGGGAGTGAGATGCTTCCTACCTTGTTTCTCTTTTTCAGGAGTGCTTTGCTTATTCAGGGTTTATTTCCATTCCAGATGAAATTGGAAATTACCTTTTTCATCTCGTTGAAGAATGAAATTGGTATTTTTATTGGGATTACATTGAATGTGTAGATTGCCTTTCGTAATACTGTCATTTTTGCAATATTGAGTCTTTCTATTGAAGAGCATAGTATATTCTTCCATTTCTCCAGTCTCTTTTTGTTTCTTGTAGTTATGTTTTGTAATTTTCTTTGAATTAGGTACTTTGTGTTTCTAGTTAGATTTACTCCAAAGAATTTAATTTTGTGATTAGCTATTGTGATGGGTATCATATTTTTTTTTAGCTTCAGTTCTCTATTTTCCTTGTTACTGTAGAAAAATCCAATTGGGTTTTGTATGTTGATCTTGTATCCTGCCACTTTGCTGAATTGGTCGACTACATAAATAGCTTTCACCCTGAGTCTTTAGGGCTTTCTAAGTATACTACCGTATCATCTACATAAAGAGATAATTTTATCTCCTTTTTACCAATTTGGATACCTCTTATTTCCTTCTCTTGTCTTATTTGCTATTGCCAAGACTTCCAATATAATATTGAATAGGAGAGATGATAGAGGGCATTCTTGCCTAGTTCCTGTTCTCAAAGGGAATGCTTGTAATCTCTCTCCATTGAGAGCAATGTTGGCTCTTGGGTTTGCATATATACTTTTTACTGTGATAAAGATTTGTTTTTAAGTTCTTCTTGGGTTTTGCTTGCAGTGTCCTGTGATTCTTCAAGTTTGTCTTTCATCCCTTAAAAATATTCAATCGTTTTCCTTTTAAATTATGTGTCAGAAAGTTCCATCAGACTTTCCGGCTTCAGGAAATCCATTGATATTGTGTCACTTTTGGGGGAGTGACATCTTGCTTTGGGTTTGTATAGGGTGTCTGTGACATTGATGCTGTAGAATTTTTATGCCAGAGGTGATAGCAGGCTTTTGGTCTCATTTCATTGCTCCAGAGGAGGGTTGGGAAGCTACCCTGCCTGAGTTTCTCTCTGAACTTTTGAATCAAGGGAAGACTTGCTTTAGTTCAGGGAAGATATGGCCTGTGAATTATTAGCCTCCTTTGTTAGGCAACTGTTTCAGTGAAGCCATTCCAAGGTGCTCCAGGCTACAGGCAGCTCATGCTTGTTGTATCTGGTGTAATTCAAAGGTCTGGAAGCAGGTTATGCTTCAGGTATTGGGGCTGGAGTGTCCAGGTGGTGGGGGTAGGTCCTCCAGGTGGCGAGGTCTGCACTTCCAGGTGGTGGGGCAGGACTTTTAAACTTCTAAGATGATGATGATTATTATTATTATCTATAATAATTTTGTTTTTGTACCATCAAATTGGATCTGAGTGGTATAGGAGGAGATTGCCCCTCCTTTTCCAGTGCAACATCTGGTGGATTTGAACCATGTACCTGTGGGATTGCAATGTAGCTTCTTGAAACTAGGCCACCAGAGCTCCCTTGTGATTAAGACCATTTTAAAATTCAGGTGGTATAGATTTCAGATCACATTTGATTCTTATGGATTTATTTTCATGTTCTTCAGCCTCAATTTTAAATGGTGATTTATTCCACAACCAGCATCAGACTGGTTTTAACTACTGATATTGAGCTCCTCCACTGACTTGTTCCACATTTGTAGTGAATCTGGTTCCTATGTGGTCCATCCAGTAGGTGTATGTATAAAGTCACCTTTGTCAAAAGGTGATTATTGTTTATAGTATAAGATCAGATCATCCTATTTCTGGACTAATTTTTGTCACCAAGTCCATACTTTCTAACTACCATTCTTTTTCATTTCCAACTTTTGTATTCCAGTCACCAACTATCATTAATGTGTCTTGATTGTGTTTGGTCAATTTCAGACTTCAAGATTTGGTAAAAAATTTCAATTTCTTCCTCTTTGACTTTAGCTGTTGATGTATATATTTGAATTGTTGTTGTCACCTCGTGCCATCGAGTCGTAGGCGACTCATAGTGACCCTATGAATGAAAGGCCTGAGCACTGTTCGTACGTAGAGTTTCCAGAGGCAAGCCATTTTGGAAGTGGATGCCACTCCTGCTTCCAGGCTTATATTTGAATAGTAGTTGTATTAACAGGTCTTCCTTGTATGTGTATGGATAATATCTTATCATTCACAATATTGCACTTTAGCATACATCCTGAAATTATCTTTTTAATTATGAAGAATGCAGCACCATTCTTCTTCTGTTTTTCATTCCCAGCAGAGTATACTGTGTAATTGTCTGATTCAAAGTAACCAAAACCGTCTCATTCCACTAATGCCAAGAATGTTGATGTTCATGTGTTCCATTTCATTTTTCAAAATTGCTAGTTTTCTAACACTCATATTCTGCACATTCCATGTTCCACTTATTAAAAGATGTTTGCAGCTGTTTCTTCTCATTCTGATTGACTTCCAACCTTGGTTTTACATGTAATACCATAACTATTGGTGTTGCTTATTTGTTCATAGGTTTTTCAGAGGCCTACTATTTAAGAAGTGGATTGCCAATCTGTATTTTCATCTGGGAGCTGTACTAAAATTAGTCCACCATCAGTGACCTTTCTGGCATTTGAACACTTCTGACATAGCTTTCAGCATCACAGCAATCCACAGGTTACAGCAACCTGATAGACAAATGTTGTACTAATAAGAACAATGATAAACGAGCAAGAATATACTTAGTTTACAAAGTAATTAGCAATATGCTTATCATTTTCCCAAAACAACAAACTCACAGATAAGTGATATTAAAAATTAAAGAAAGAACATTACATGGCTTAAAATTAAGAAAGGTATCCTATTTCCATATCTATCCAATCTGTATACTGAACAAATTATTTGAGAAGATGGACTCTGAAGAAAAATGTGACATCAGGATTGGAAAAAGACTTTTCAATAATTCACATTACACAGATGGCAGAACATTGCTAGTGCCAAATTTAAAAGTGAAGTGGATTTGAAGTGCTTGCTGCAGAAGATCAAAGAATATAGACTTTAATACCGATTATATCATAATGTCAAGAAAGTAAAAATTGTCATCACTGGACCAAAGGACAAGATCATGGTAGTTGGAGAAAAGATTGAAAGTGCCAACTACTTCTTACTTGAATCCACAATCAACATCCTTCATACCAACAGTCAGGAAATAAGGAAACATATTGCTCTAGGACAGTCTACTGTCATGGACCTCATCAAATTATTGAGGAGCAAGGTTTTCTGAAAAGTAAGTGCACTTGGTTCAGGCCATAGTCTTTTCAATCATTTTCTACGCTGCTGAAAACTGGACAATGAATAAAAATTCAGAAGAACTGATGTCTCTGAGCTAAGGTGTTGGAGAAAAGTATTGAATATCTCATGGATTGCAAAAAACCCAATCCAATATGTTTTTGGGAAAGTGGCAAATATGATAAAGAGGCAAATATGATAAAGCTTCATCTCACATACTTTGGGCATGTTGCTAAGAGAAGTCATTCCTTGGAAAGTTGGAGGCTAGTGAAAGAGAGGAAGACCCTCAACCAGGCAAATTGACACCGTAACTGCAGAAATGGTCTCAAGTACATCACAGATGGTGAGGATGGCACAGAATAGGATGGGATCTGTTGTTCATAGGGTTGCTATGAGTTATACTTGACAAGAAGACAACTAACAACAGCAACAACAGCTATAATCTGTTTCTTGATGGTCACTAGTCATTTGCTTATGTATCATTTTTTTCTCTTTTAGCTTCATGTTCATGTTCTTTATTTACCACTAGTTTTATGAGCATGTGTAACACACTAATTTTTTTGTGTGTGTATGCAACATTTTAGCTTGTATATCATTTGGTCTTTCACATAGATAGATTTATTTTTTATTCTCTCTTTAACATGTTCTTTTGAATGAGGCTTCATTTCAAGTCTCTCTACCTACCTTACGAATTGTTTTATGTTGTTGAAACCTGAACAACAGGATATTACGATGTGTCAGAATATATGCATGGCTTTCTTTATTTTCTCATTTAAATTATGCTTCCAAAAGATCTAATTTCTTATTCTTAGCTCCACTTCAGATATTAGTAGTTAATTTTATGCTTCATCCACACCAGTTAGTTCAGGTAATTCAGAACAATCATAGCTTTCAGTCATTGCTTCACACCCTCATCTTCCCTGAAAAAAGGCTTCCATCCTTGAAGCAGGCTCACACAGCTCTGTAAAGTTGACCCTGCTTATCTCATAGCAGTAAGTCAAACCTCCATGGACAGCATAGTTTTTTCTTTTTACCTCTACTCTGCCCTGTGCCAAAACAAACAAACAGACAATAAAGAAAAAAATAACCAACAAAACCCAAAGGGCAGCTTTGGAAGACAAAGCAAAATATTATATTAAAGGATAAAAAGGGAAGAATTGACTCTGCATTTCTCAAGCTGAAAGAACTGAAAAACAAATTTAAGCCTCAAGTCGCAACACTGAAAAATACTATGGACAATATAGTGACTGACCCAGACAGCATCAAAAGAAGATAGAGGAAATAGCAAAGAGTCATTGTATCAAAAAGAACTTACAGACACTGAAAAATTTCAAAACGTATCATATGAGCAGAAGCCAATGGTAATGAAGAAAGATGTTTGAGCTGCATTGAAGACATTGGCAAAAAATAAGGCCTCAGGAATGAATGGTATACCAATTGACTTGTTTCACTTATTAGATGCAGACCTGGATGCATTCACCAGTCTATGCCAGGAAATTTGGAGGGCAGCTGTTTGTCCAATGGACTGAAAGAGATCCATATTTGTTCCCATTCGCAAGAAAGGTGATCCAATAGAAACTGGAAACTATCAAATAATATCATATCACATGTAAACAAAATACTGCTGAAAATCATTCAAAAATGGCTGGAAAAGTAGAACTGCCAGAAGCTCAAGCAGAATTTAAAAAAGGCTGTGGTACCACGGGTGTCAGTGCTGATGTCAGATGGATCTTAGGGGAAAGTAAAGAACTCCAGAAGAATGTCCGGTTGTTCTTTATTAACTATGAAAAGGCATTTGACTGTGTGGATCATAATAAGTTATGGCTAACCTTGAGAAGAATGGGTATCCTAGTGTACTTAATTGTGCTCATGTGAAACCTACACATAGGCCAGGAGGTTGCAGTGTGAACAGAACCGGATTGTATTCCCTCTCTATACCAGTATGATGAGGAAAATTATTTGAGAAGCTGGACTGTATGAAGAAGAATGTGGCAACAGGATTGTAGGAAGACATCAATGTAGATGACACAACCTTGTTTACTAAAAAAGAGGAAGACTTGAAGCACTTGTTGCAGAAGATCAAAGAATGCAGCCTTCAATTAGATTGTATGTCAATGGTAGAAAAACAACCATTCTTACTAATTGACCAATAGGCAACTTCATGATAGATAGAGAAGATTGAAACTGTCAATTACTTTATCTTACTTGGATCCACAATTAACACCCTTGATACCAGCTGTCAGGAAATCAAGAGATGTATTGCAGGGAAAGTCTGCAGTTAGAGAACTCTCCAAATTGAGGAGTGATGATCTCAGTTTAAAGACTAAGGTGTGTCTGTTTCAGGCCATGGTCTCTCAAATAACTTGGTCGGCATCTAGGAGCTGGAAAATGAATAAGGATGACAAAAGAAGAGTTGATGCCTTTGAGCTGAGGTGTTGGAGAAGAACACTGAACATTCCATGCATTACCAAAGGAACAAACAAATATGTCTTTGAGAGGATGTAGGCAGAGTGCTCTTTGGAGGCAAAGATAATGAGGTTTTGCACCACATATTTCAGGTATGTTGCTAGGAGGAGCTATTCCTTGGAAGGAGACATGATGTTCAGAAGCTGGAGGGTTGGTGGAGAGGAAGATCCTTGACCAGGTGGATTAACATGGTAATTGCCATAATAGACGCTAATGTGTCAGGAAGTATGAGAATAGCACAGGATAGAACAGGGTACAGATCTGTTATTCATAGTGTCTCTATGGGTTGTGCTTGATAGCATCTAACAACAACAACAGTAACAATAACCTTTACCATGAACAGAAGCTAGTGAGGAAGAAATAACAAAAATATTAGTTTTTCTACCATTTAAAGTGACCTTTTTTGGGGTTTGAGGATATAGTTAGTTGTTGCAACTCTTTGTTTTTAGCGTTCTTTCAGAATGGAATTTATTAATTTCTCATTCTTCTCTTTGTTATTCATGTGGAGAGGTCAGCATGGTAGATATGTTTATGACGTCATCTTTCTTAAGAAAAGATCTTGAGCTTTTAAAAATCACACTTATCTTCTAGTTATATTATTTTGTTTATCCATAACCAATCAAAGGGTCAGCAAAAAGGTGATATGCAGTAACTATCACTTAAATCTGTAGGGCTTGCCAGTGAGTAATAAGCCTAAATCTCTTCAAGAGGAGAAGGGCTGAGAAATACTTTTATTTCTATAAATATCAAATCCTTATTTTACATTAAGGTGGAATGGAGTGGAAATAAATTGGGATTTTTTTTTGTTCTTATTTTTAAAAATTTATTTATTTTAATGAAAGTTTACAGAGACTTTGGATTTCCATTCATTGTTGCAAACTTTCCTCCTTGCCCACTCCCCACCCCAGTTCACCTTTCTCTTTGAAAAGTAAAAAAAAAAATTCTTTCATTGTTATACAATCCCTTCCCCCCATCTCCCCCACCCCCCAGTCCAGTCTACTATGCAGCTTTTATTCTGGACTCTTGTCATGACAATAATGTCTAATCACAAATTCCTCCTAAACCATTCTCTCACTCATTTGTTTCAATGGAGTATACATTATTTAGTTTCCCCCCAACTCCGATGTCAGTTCCACTTTACAACAGTGGCACTACGCAGTATTTGTCTTTTTGTGACTGAGATATTTCACTCAGCCAAATGTCCTCCAGGGTCAATATTTCATTAGTTCCTTGTTTTTCAATGTTGTATAGTATTCCATTGTGTGAATATACCAGAGCTTCTCTATTCATTCGTTTGTTGATGGGCATTTGGGTTGTTTCCAACTCTTTGCTCTTGTGAACAAAACTGCAAGAACATGGGTGATCATATATCTGCTTAGGTAGAAGTTCTAGTTCCTTTAGGGTATATTCCCAGTAGTGGAATTGCTGAGTCAAATGGCATTTCTAATTGCAACTTTTTGAGAAAGCACCATACCGCCCTCCATAGTGGTTGTACCATTTTACACTCCCACCAGCAGTGAATAAGGGTTCTAGTTTCTCTACAACCTCACCAGCATTTGCTGTTTGCTGTTCTGTTCAATTTTGCTATTCTTACTGGGGTGAGATGATAGCTTATAGTTGTTTTGATTTGCATCTCTCTTAGAGCTAGAGATTTTGAACATGTCTTCATGTGTTTGTTCACCATCTGAATGTCTTCTTTGGTGAAGTGTATGTTTATATTCTGTACCCATTTTTCATTTGGATTGTTTATCTTTATATTGTTTTTGTGCTCGAGTATTTTATAAATTCTAGATATAAGTCCCTTATCTGACATGTAATTACCAAATATTAAATATTTTTCCCAGTCTGTGGCTTCCCATTTTATCCTGTTGGAGAAGTTTCTGGATGTGCATAGGGATTTGATTCTTAGAAGATCCCATTCATCTATTTTATCGTCTCCTGGTTGTAGGTTTTTCAGGATGCTTTGAAGACTCTTCAAGTTGTGGATTAGGGCTTCTAGGGTTCTTCCAAGCGTTTCTCTAATGAAGTTTATAGATTGTGGTTTTAGTCATAGGTGTGGTGTGAAGTGTGAGTCTTGTTTGAGTCTTCTGCGTATGGTTTTCCAATTTTGCCAATACTATTTGTTTAAAAGGGTGTAATTTCCCCACTCAATTGATTTCATCTTCTTGTCAAAATCACTTGACCATAGGTATATGGACTGATTTCTGGATTCTCAATTCTACTCCATTGATCTATGTGTCTGTCATTGTATCAGTACCACACTATCTTGACCACCACGACAGTGTAGTGAGATTTGGAATCAGGGAGTGACATGCCTCCTATGTTGTTTCTCTTTTTAAGGAGTGTTTTGCTTATATTTGAGCCTCTTTCAATTCCAAATGAAATTGGAGATTGCTTTTTCCATCTCGTTAAAGAAAGGAATCGGTATTTGTATTGAACATATAAATTTCCTTTGGTAGAATTACCATTTTCACAATATTGAGTCTTCTTATCCATGAGCAAGGTTTATTCTTCCATTACTCCAGGTCTCTTTTTGTTTCTTATAGTAATTTTTTTTATGATTTTCTTTGAATAGATCCTTTGGCTTCTTGTTAGATCTATTCCAAAGTATTTAATCTTATGATTAGCTGTTCTGTATTCTCTTTGTCACTATAGAGAAATCCATCTGATTCTTGTATGTTGATCATGTATCCTGACACTTTGCTGAAATGGTCAACTATGTCCACTAGTTTTCTTGCTGAATCTCTAGCGTTTTCTAAATATGCTATCAAATCACCTTCATAGAGAAATAATTTTACCTCCTCTTTGCCAATTTGTGTACCTCTTATTTCCTTCTCTTGTCTTATTGCTATTGCTAAGTCTTCCAACAGAATATTGAATAGGAGAGGTGATAGTGGGCATCCTTGCCTACTTCCTGTTCTCAAGGGGAATGCCTTTAATCTCTC
>NW_006399759.1:19399066-19431641 GCF_000299155.1 Elephantulus edwardii | reverse complement strand
TGGTTTTGTTGTGACATTGTCTCTTTCATCTTTTATCAGATTATTTGTCTCTTTCCCTTATTTTCCTTTGTTAGTTTTGCTATTGGTTTGCCAATTTTATTGACCTTTTCAAAGAACCAACTCTTAGTTTTGTTGATGGTTTTCATGTTCATTTATTTCTGATCTAATTTTTATAATTTCAGGGTTTTTAGAGGGTTTCTGGTTTTCTTTTTGTTCTTTTTCAATTTGTTGGATATTTTGGGTAGAAAGACAATGGCCATTTTCCCCTGTCTTTTTATATATTTGCTTATTGCTGTAAATTGATCTCTGATTATTGTGATTACAGGTTTGACTTTTTCCCCAGAGTTTTCTCCTAGTAATTCTTCCACAACTTTTCAGTGCCTTTACTTGCTTCTTCCTATTCTGGGATTCCAATGATGCACGTATTATTTATCTTGAGGTAATCCCACATTTTTCTTAGGTTTTCTTCTTTTTCCTTCCTTTTTGATTCTACTTTTTGCTCTAGCATATCAGTGTTGACAGTTCTATCTGTGCCTACTTTGTTTCACCTGCATTGTTTTAGATTGTTTTTTTAAGTTCCTCCTTGTTTTTGCTTGCTGTGTCCTGTAATTCTTCAAGTTTTTCTTTCACCCCTTGAAAATATTCAATCATTGTGCTTTTAAATTTTGTGTCAGAAATTTCCATCAGACTTTCTAGCTTCAGGAAATCCATTGAAACTGTGTCACTTTTTGGGAGTGGTATCTTGCATTGGGTTTGTGTAGGTTATGAGGTGTCCTGCTTCTTTTGTAACAGTGCTTTGGTAGAGTTTTTCATGCCTAAGGCGATAGCTGGTTCTTGATCTGAAGTCACTGGTTCAGAAGTGGCTTGGGCAGGCACACAGGGATGCAATAGGGTGAGTTCATGCATATGGGGTCCCTGGAGGGGGAGGTGATGATTAGTATGCAGATGCATGTGTGGGGGTGGCATGTGTTGGGACCTGAATGGAAAACCAAGAAGCCTTGGTTTTCCCCTCAGGAATTGTGTCTGCCACCCCAGTCAAGCTCCAGCTGTCTCATTCCCTTCTGCTTAAGTTGAAGGTATCCATGTGTTTTAGCAATCAACTGTGACCCCCCCTTTAAGTACCTCACTCAAATTCCCACTGTCCTGCTTGATCCTGGCAGGTGGGTCCCACCATTATTCGCTGCTCCCCATTGCTGCTTGCTGCTCCCCACTGAGGATAGCTGCGCCTATGAATCTCAACTAATTATCTTAATAATAGTTCTTACTCAAATTCCATCTGTTCTACTTGTTCTGTGTGTGTCACTCTTGGATTTTTTTTTTCCTAATGAAAAAATTCACAGCTCACTTCATTAGAAGTCATTAGAACTTCATAAGCTTCTTTACACTTTTTATAATCCACAAAACCAAGCTATGGCATTTCTGTTGTTCATTTACGTATTTGTTGCTGTTATGTATTGTTGAGTGGGAACCAACTCATAGCAGACCCTCAGTCAGTTTCACATAAGAGGAGAATGTCTATCTTTCTCCCTTAGAGTAGTTAATGGATTAAAATTACATGCCTTCTGGTTGGCAGCATAGTTTTTTACTACTGGGCCACCACAACTCCCCATATTGTTAGAGAGATAGATATCTATAGCTATAGATAAAGACATAATACAGCTAGATTTAGGTAAATATATAATTTACTGAGAAATTCGTGTACTCAGACGATGAAAATACCCAATATGAAGCTTGTCGGGGAGATTGTCATTCATCAGAAGGTAATGAATTTACAATTATATGAAACCAACCTATGTAGAATATCATCTTATCTATGGGAATTAATCTTTTTCTATATTTCTGAGCTTAACTGAGCCATAGAGCTTAAAATAGATCTTAAATGAATTAAACAGAACGGACTAAAATACGATTGCTCAGAGAAGGAATCCTCTGATTTCTCACACCTGTGGTTCTTCATTGCTCCTATGGAGAATTTAAGTTGGTGGACACTGGGAGTTCCAACAGCTCCTCGGGGAAGTTTTGTTGGAACAGTAGAGTTATTAGATAGCTAAAATGTCATGGGCAATAGATCTAGATTACAAAGACAGTGCAAAGAAAGCTTTCCAAAACAGTGTCCCCACCTGTAACTGTAGGCAATAGTGATGAACATAATCCTAAACAGCAGGAAATAAAGGAAAAAATGTTTCTTCATTCTGGAATGTATTACAGTCATTATATTCTTGTTCAGTTTTATTTCTCTTCATTTTTCCAAACTCTGAAACTTTTTGTTTTGGTAGCGAGTTCATGTCTCAATAGCTATGCTTTTAAATAAAAATTTTAAAAAATAGTTTAAAATTACAGAACATCTTTTTATCTACTTTTAAAAACTACCATACCTCTTCACCTTTTATTATGATTTGGTCTCTCCTCTTCTCATATACACATAAGCACACTTTTCCTAAAGTCTAAGGTGGTAAAATAGCCTTCACCCAAAATATAAAAAATGTTAGGAATGATGACAGTCAATATAATTATTATAACAGAGCTAGGAAACAGTGCATGTTTCAAAATCAGGAAGGTTGTATGCCAGTAATGTATCCTATCATCATATCTTTTCAATCTATATGCAGACAGATCATCCAGGAGGCTAGGCTCGATGAGGAGGAATGTGACATCAGGATTGGAGGAAAAGTCATCAGCATCTTCATTATGGAGATGACACAGCCTTGCTTGCCAAAATGTAGGAGGACCTGGGTAATTTGTTGCAGAAGCTCAAGGACTACAGTCTTAAATATGGACTGAAATTCAACATGAAGAAAACAAATGTTTTCACCACTGGTCTGATAGGCAGCATCATGATAGATGGGGAAGAGATTGAGATTGTTAACACCTTCAGCTTGCTTGGCTTGATGATTAATACTCGTGATACCAGCTGTAAGGAAATAAAAAGACAAATTGCTTTGGGAAAATCTGCTGACCTTTCCAGAGAACCGAAAAGCAGTATCAGTGTAGACACTAAAGTGCACCTGGTCTTTGCAATTACTTGCTATGCATCAGAGTGCTGGACAATGACTAAGGATGATAAAAGATTTGATGCCTTTAAGTTGTGGTACTAGAGAAGAGTACTGAATATACCATGGACTGCTAGGAGAACAAACAGGTTTGTTCTGGAGAAGTAAAACCAGGTTGCTCCCTAGAGGCAAGAATTCTGAGGCTTCATCTGACATACACTGAGTATGTTGGAAGGACTTGGAGAGGGACATCATGACTCAAAGAGTGGCGAAATAGTGCAGGAGAGGAAGTTGCTAGATTAAATAGACTGATTCAGTAACTGAGGTAATGTGGGTAGGTGTGTTAGAGACAATGAGATTGGCTCAGGATAAAGCAGATTTCAGAGCTGTAGTATATAGAGTTGCTATGAGTTGCAAACAACTTGATGGCACAAAGCAACAACAATAACTCACAGCAGTTTCCTTGTACAGCAGAATAAACTCCACCTAGTCCAGCACCAACCTCACAGTCTCTGCTGTGCTTCATTGAAGCCACTTTGTCGGCCTATCTCATTTAAAGTCCTCTTTTACGTCGACTTTCTTTTCAATATGCGTATTGAACAAATAATCTGAGAAAATGGACTATATGATTAAGAATGTGATGTTAGGATTGTGGGAAGACTTATGAATAACCTGAATTATGCAGGTGACACAACTTTGCTTGCTTAAAACAAAGAAGATTTGAAGAATTTACTGATAAAGCCTAAAAACATTAGCTTTCATTACAGATTATGCCTCACCACAAATCCTCACAACTGGATCAATAGACAACATCATGATAGATGGAAAAAAATATTGTAGTTGTCAATGATTTCATTAAGTTGGATTCACAGTCAACACCCGTGGCGGCAGTAGCTAAGAAACCAAAAGACATGTTTTGTTGGGTAAATCTGCTGTCAAGGACCTCTTGCTTGAAAGTGCCAAAGGACGAGGGCGTCAGTTAAAGATAAAGGCATACCTGACTCAAGCTATGATACTTCATATTCATGTGAAAGTTGGACAATGGATAAGAAAGACCAAAGATGAACCAATGCCTTTGAAATGTAGTGTTGTCAAAGAATGTTGACTATCCCGTGGACTATCAAAAGAACAAATAACACTGTTTTGGACAAAATGCAAATAGAGTGCTCCTTGGGAACAAGGGTAACATACTTAGGACATTTTATCAGGAGGGACCAGTGCTTGGGAACAAAAGAAATATATCATGCTTGAACAGTGGAGGGGCCGTGAAGGAGAGGAAGACTTCAACATGATAAATTAACACAAAGATTGCAGCAATATTTCATCAGTACCGAAATTGTGAGGGTGACACAAGTTTGGGAAAAGTTTCAATCATTTGGACATTGGGCCTCAAACAACTACTTTACCAAGCATGATGTCTCTCTCCTGGGTTTAGTCCTTCCAGATAATATGGCCAAAGTAATTTAGATGAAGCCTCACCACCTTTATTTTCAAGAAGTATTCTAACTGTATTTCTTCCAAGAATTTAATGCATAGTGTTTTATTATTTACTTATTATTATTATTGTTTTCAGTAGTTAAAATATGTGAATTTTTGTCCTGTATAACACTCAAATCAAAGTTTCTCTGTTTTAATCTCTTCAGCCCTCTAATTAGCTATGAGGTGGAGTGGGAGCAGCTGCCCTAGTAGCACAGATTTTGGAAGATTTAGAGATCTAATTTCTTTGCCTAGGACTTTCACCCAATCCCTTTATTTAAATGTTTGCTTCACAACCAATTACTAGACAAAGTGGATCTGCCTGCTTCTAAGCATCCCAAGAAATTTGGGGCATATCTCAACTTTCCTTACTTTGATTTTGTATTTAGCTTTTTAGTTTAACTAACTCACTTATATTCCAGCTTCTAAAGTGTTGTCCTTGTTGTTTTTCCTTTTTATTTCCAAGTTATTGACAACTCTAGAGTTGGTGGAGTTTGATAGAAAGTTAATTAATACATGCATATTTAAGCTGCCAGCTTAGAAGTCTTTTCAGTCTATTTCAAGTATTGTTCAAGTTATCTGATTTGCAAGCTCTTAATGATGCAATTTGTTTTTCTTTTCAACATTCAATAGTATTTCAACAACTCTTTTATACTGTAGTACTTCCTCAAATGTATTTTAAAGATATGTTTTAGTCAATACAGATTATAATTGTTACTTCATTTGTTCCATAAGTTACAGTCAGCACCTTTGAGACTGCCTTAGGCAGAGCAATAGTTTTGCCTTGTCATTAATACATGTTCAGAAAAAAAAGCTTGGGAAATGCTGTGCACACTCTCCTTAAGGATTTATAATACTTGTTAAGATATTAACACCTCTAAGAAATGCTGTGTTTAAGAAACTTCATTAATTTACTAAAATGGAATATTTTGAAGACATTTTACTACCCAATCCTTTTTTGGGGGTAGAACAATTTCTAGTAATCGTACATGATATTAATCCAAATACAGTTACTAACCACTTGCATCAGAATTATTTGTGGTTCTTTTTATGTGTTTGCGTAAAATGCATCCCAGATCTTGAATCACATTTTTGCTTTTTTTTTTTCTTTTCTGTGGATCTTGGGAATTTGTATTCTAAAACAAACAAGCTAGATAATTCTTGTTCAACCCAACTAGTATGGAACATACTCCCTACTATTTGCATTTCCGTTTGGAGCAAATTCCTCTTAGGTCTTCCCTTCATGCTTTATACATTCTACTGTGTATGATGAAATGCTAAAATAACTTGGAAAAGTAAAATAAGCATGCTCTGTCCAGACTTTTCCTCTCTTTGAAAGTATACCAAAAACCCCAACTAAGTGTTACAGTTCTTTAAACATTTTTCTAGTAAGTCTTCCAGACTCTTCTGGAAGGCCCCTCCCACATAAACCGAAGCAAAACAAAACCAAACCCAACCAAACAAACAAAAAACCCCAATGAATCAAACCTACTGCCATTAGTCAAAGCTGACTGACTCACAGGTACCTTTCTTCAGATTTCCAAGACTATAAAAAATTGTGGGAAGAGATTTTCTGTATTTATGCCATGGAGCAGTTAGTGGAGTCAACTGTCAATCTTTTGGTTAGCAGTACAAGGTGCAAAGCATTATGTCACCTGAACTCCTTTTGAGAATTTAGCAGAAGAGGATATTTTACCCTGTGGGGTAGGTATTGCTCTGAGGAACAGAAAACTATTTTAATAACTGAGTAGAAAATTGAATTTAATAAAAGATTAAGTCATTAGGGGAAAATCCATTTTTGTTTACAATGAGGAAAACATTACATATTCATCATATATCTAGCCCCATCTCCAATTTAGTTCTGAACTGAGGCAGAAATGAGAGATAGTATTACATGTACAGTTGATTGTTAGAGACCTAGAGGCATATTTCAATACTACCTGTATCGTGTAAGGATAGCATCGTATAAAACAGAGAGAAACACATGGCTGTTCATTTGGCTTCTTTTTAAATTTTGTAATCACAGGAAAAGAAGACAAGATAAAGAGGCAGTAACTGAAATTCACTAATTTGGAAGTCATTCCCAAGGATTTGATAATAGCCAGATCCATCCTTCATATTTCTTTTAAGATCCCTCTTAAGACAAGCAGGGAGATAGGTGATCTGTATGTGTAACATCTGGTTTATTATGAGACGGAAGGAGTGCAGTAGAGGGAGTTCTCAGAAACATTCTTAAGGGAGATGGTAGAAGAACACCTGGAAAAGCCCACTTTATTTAAGGAAGGCTCCAAGGACCCAGCCAGAGGAGGTCATGTTTAACAAATCAGTTGGAATTTCTTGAAGATATCACTGCCATAGAAGATGAAGGAGATTTAAGGCTGAACAAAAAGTACTTTGATTTAAAGAATATCTGACAAGATTCCACATCCAGGATTAATGGTCAAGGAGAGGAATAATAGAATATGGGTGATGCAAGGTGTAAGACAAAAAAGAAAAAAAAATGGCTCAAGAAAAAGAGACGGATGAAAGGCTAAGAAGAGTTTTGTGACTTAGGAAGGGATTACTACCTGGATGGGAGGGGGGCGGGGGAGTAATAGGAAGATAAAGTGGTCAGCTGGCTTCAGGACAGCTTAATTTTACAATATGAATTGAGAGAGAATGAAATAAGAAAGCAGATGTACAGCCTTGAAATGATCCAGAGACCTGGCCTCAGTAATCCTACAGAATCATAACCCAGTAGCACAGTGGTTAAATGTGCAGCTGCTAAATGAAAGTTTGACAGTTCAAACCTTCCAGTTGCTGTGGTAGAGAAAGTCTGCTTCTGTAATGAGTTACAGCTTTTACTCAGTTATGCAGTGTGGCTATGAGTCAGAATAGAGAACCTAGAAACAGGGTGTGGTCTGGTTCTAGGGACAGGGTACTTAGCTGTGACATAGTACCTCAGGCAGAGGGATGGAAATTAATACAAATAAAAAGAACATGATTAATAAACCAAGCTAAATATATTCCCTCAAGCTATCAGTGATTGCAAAATCAATTAAGATTATCTTTGGCATTTCTAGCATTTTTTCCTCTATTGAGGGGTGCCATCTCTGCCAAACTTTACTTTCCTCACCAAAAACTGTCAGTCTCAGCTTTCTGACTTTTGAGTAATCCAGTGTCATTGCATTCTCCTCTTCTCCTCCTATAAAAACGTGATAAGGATCCAAAAGGGTGGGGTAGAGTGGAAACAGAAGGATGAGTACATGCAGGCAGAGAGGGGGTTAATCATGGAGTTTTACAATTTGATGAGGGGCTTGAGAGAAATTTGCATAATCTGTTTTTAAAGACTATTAAAATTTTGTAAATAAACTAGTATTTACAAAAAGTCAACTTGGGGAGGGGGAAGGAAGGGACCAGGGGTAAATTATGCAACAATGAATGAATGAAAATCTAACTTTTTTGCAAACTTTTTTTTAAAATTAAAATTAAAAAAAAAAAAACCCAAACAAACTTAAAGTATCTAACTCATTCTAAGGGACAAATACCTAGAGAGAATTTAAGGTATTATTCTTCCTCTGAGTATTTACATTTGAATGGGAGACAAACATCCTAAATAAAAATGTTATAGCTGTTGTGATGGAATTCCAGGGAAGGGTTTGGGGAAAACTCAGTGGGGTTATTACATTACTGAGGTCACACATGGTGGCTGTCGCCTGCACCTGGTGATAAAATCCATTTTGGTCCTGTTAGACAGTATTCTGCTCTTCAATGCTTAAAGACAAGGAAAAGCAGAGGAAATTGAACTTTAACAACTCAGTTTGTATGGGAAAAATGACATCAACAGGCACTTGCTAAAGTCCTGTCACTCTATAATACCATAGAAAAAGGGTATGGGAGGAGCCCTGGTGATGCAATGGCTAAGAGTTCAGCTGTTTACACCGAAGTTTGCTTACTAAGAGAAAGACCTGGTGATTTGAAATACACTCTCACAAGAATTACAGTCTAGAAAATCTATCATCAACTATGAGATGGTTTTAGTTAATCACATGATGGCATTATGGGTCAAAAGGCATGTATGTAGTAACTCCTAACAACATCTGAGCACGGGGTGGAGTGGGGGGAATGGGAGCAATGGAGAAGAAAACCGAAGCACAGACATTGACTCATTGAATAGGGGCTCCTCGTCATTAGGTCATTAGCCTTCAGAACCTCCTGACCACCTTGATTAAAATCGTGTCCTCTCCAAATGCTACTCCTCCCATAAAGATAGACATGGGCTTAGTTTTCTTGTTCATCTTCTTGTTATTTAAAACAGCAGGAGGAGAGAAAACAGCAGTAATCATGCATTCTCCTAAGAAAACAAAGAGAAGAGAAATGAAGAGGGCAAAGAGGGCATTCAACATCCTATGCAATCTCTGTGAAATCCTGAAGTGATGCACTTACTGGAAGGTGGCAGGTATGTCCCTTTAGAAATCCACTAATTATTTACCTGAATATCCAAGAGGGTGGGAGAAGTGATTGTAAAGGAAAGATGTTCTCACTACATCTTTATTCATTCATCTTCCTTAACCATCAAGAATGTAGTTAAGAATTCTGTGAAAGAAAGGAATCCAGATTTTTAAAAGACAATAAAATACCTCACAAATTTTATTCATTGAAGAGCTGTTGGCACTCTTATTTAGAGTTGAATTGGATCTTACTAAGTTAAATTTTAATAGCAATAATGACCTGTTTCTCATTCCAGAGAAAGCAATCAATCCCTTAACTATTTGCTACATATGAGGACACCTTACTTAAGCAGTCACTTAAGCACTCAGTGACCATATTGAGTATACTGTGCCAATGATTATATGATTTGAAATCAGGTTATTTATAAACTTCACTGATTATTTGTCCATATTATCTCATTTGACTGAAAACTCCATGAGGAAAATAATTTTATCTTGTTTGGTTCTCATTCTGCTTCCAATGCTTAGAAAGAAGCAAGGAACTGATGCTCTATAAATGCTTGTCAGGAAGTGACATCTGTGATGTCACTCAGTCTTCATTGTAAAGTTGCATAATTGTTTCTTAGAGTTCCATAAGGAACTGTTTGTTGGTTTTTACTGGAAATTTTTTGTCATCTGGAAAGATCTGATATTGTGAAAGAGCCCTCTCTACAGTTGGGGATACCAAGAAACATTGTAGGTTGTGGAAAGGGAGGGAGTTGCTTTTTTTTCCTCACTGGATGAAAGGCGGCCACAAAGGTTTTTTGCAATTCAGCTAAAGAGCTAATAAAACAGAAACAAAAAGCACATGTGCCAAGAGTTAAACAACAAGGAGGAAGTGGCTAAGGTTTGTGGTCTGTTACCACATGGCAACATTGAGCTGGAGCCAAAGCATTCAGTTCTCTCCAGAACTCTGCATGCAGGAAGGCTCTGCTTTGGGGAAAGAAAGAGAATAAGCATGTTACAGAAAAGGCGTGCCATGCTTGGTGCAGGGATGGGAAACCATCAGAAAAAAAAAAAGACATTTCAGCAAGCAGAAACATTAAGAGAATTTAAAGTATTCTTTACATAAGAGTCAGCCCCACGGGCCAAATCCAGTCTAATGCATTTTTTTAAAAAAATAAAGTTTTATTGGAACCCAGCCACATTCATTTGCTTATATATCATTTAAGGGACTACTTTCATGCTACAACAGTAGATTTCAGTAGCTGCAAAGGAGACCACATAACCCACAAAGCCTAAAATATTTACTATCTGGTGTTTTATGGAAAAAGTTTGCTCATGTTTGTACTACCAGGAGTACAAAATTGAATATATCAGATTAAAACAGATGAAATAGCTGATATATGACTATTTTAATCTAAAAAAATTGCAGGTCCATATAGTTCTATTTTAATAGTGTCCGCTTTGAAATGTGTTCTTCAATTATTTAACTCACAGTCACTTCACCCTCTCACATACTCTCAACCTTTAAGGAACTTGATTCTATATCTGACTGATATTTTAAATGTTTAGCAGTTATTAGGCATAGACACGCCTTGTCTTACTGACATCCACAGATACTGTGTTTATGTTTCATTTTGGTTTATTTAACTAAAAGGTTTTGTGACAACCCTGCATGGAGCAAGTCTATGAGTGCTCACTTCATTATGCTACATTTTGGTAATTCTCCCCAAAATTAAATTTTTTTTCATACTACTATCATATACTTCCTTTGTACGTACTCAAAGGGAAAAAAGTGTGTGACTTTCTTTATTGTGATATTAAAACTGGTGTGATTTTCTTTATCCCTATGGTCTGGAACTAAACTTGTAATATCTTCAAGTATCTCTTCTACTACTACAACTGTGTTGTGCAGATGAGAGTCTGCTTGTAGAAAATGAAAAGGACTTGAAACACTACAGAAGATCAAAGACTATAGTCTTCAATATAGGTTATGTGTCAAGATCAATGAAAAAAAAATCTTCACCACTGGACCAGTAGGCAGCAGCATGATAGATGGAGAAAAGATTGAAATTGTCAACAGTTTCATTTTACTTGGATCCACAATCAACACCTTTGGTAGCAGCACTCAAAAAAATCAAAAGATGTGTTACATTGGGGAAATCTGCTGTCAAGGATCTCTCCAAAGTCCTAAAGAACAAGATGTCAGCCTGAAGTCTAAGATGCATCTGATCCAACCTATGAAATTTTCATTTATTTCCTGTGCATCTGAAAGTTGGACAATGAATAAGGATGGTAGAAGAAGAATTCATGCATTTGAATTGTGGTGTTGGGGAGAAATATTGAATATTGAGTAAACAAATGTGTCTTAAAGGAAGTTCAATGAAAGCACTCATTTTTTTGTTGTTTTGTGCCATAGAATCAGAATCAACCCATAGCTGACCCTTAAGCAGGTTTTCAGAGGCAGTTAATTGCATGGGAGAAGAATGCCCATTCTTCTCACATGGAGGAGCTGGTGGCCTCGAACCACGTCCTTTCAGGGTTGCAGTACAGCTTCTTGCCTAGTAGAAGGCCACCAGAGCTCCCTTGGAGGCAAGAATAGTGAAATTTTGTTTCACTTGGTCATGTTTTCAGAAAGAGCCAATTCTTGGAGAAAGATACCATTTGGGGAAAGGTATAGTGTTGGTGAAAGAAAGGAAGACCCAACTAGATGGACTGTCACAGTGGCTACTACCACAAACTTGAGCATGACAGATTGTGAGAATGGCAAAGGATAGTGCAAAGTTCAGCTGAGTTTTGGTTGGTGATAATTTATAATTGAATTGGCAGTATCTAACAACAGCAAGAAAGCTACTCAAATCTAGAAATTATTCCTTCATTTCTTTGCATTTGCATTAACATCTAGAGTATCACAGCTAGTGTTCAGTGACAAAAGTTTATAAAATTAAATGTAGCAACATATATAACACAGTGTATCTGGGATTTAGGCTAATAATTCTATCAAATCCCTAGAGTATATATAAATATGTAAGAATTTCCTATTCTTTGGGTTGATACTCTTAACAGAAAGCTTCAACTTTCTGGCAATGAAAATCCACCAGCAACTCCAGAGAAAGACGAACAATCTCTTCCTGTGTGATTTACTCTCTTAGAAACCCACTTGAGGGGCAGTTATGAGTGGGTTCTGACTCAACAGCAAGGAAGAGGAAGATACCGGAAGGGCCCAAAGAATTCTAGAACAATTCATTGAACAAACATTTTTCATTTACTTAGCACAAATATCAACTTACATATTTATGGTGACTTACTTTGTCTACTCGGGAAGATAATAACCAGAGGCTTTTTGAGAAACCCAATAATTATAAATCTATCCTAAATCACAGTTTTTTGTCTATGTTACCCTCAGTAAAACTAAGAATATATTAATTATTCTAGAAGTATAATGCCCTTTCTGAAACCTGGAAATGAGAACTGGACAGACAATTGGATATTTGTTTAAAAAAGTAACTCTTCAATTTATTTTCCATTGTATTGGTTCATTGACATCTAAGGTGTCTTCAATTTCTCCTAAGAACATCACCTTTTTTCTTTTTTTTTATTGTATTAGTTTATTTACAAAATTTGAATACACTGTTTTTCAGACCAGATTCTTCCAATTTCCTTTACCCCCCCATAAAATTGTAAAACTCCATGATTAATACACACACACACACACACACACACACACACCCAGCACATCCTCATCCCTCTGCTTCTACCCTCCCACCCCCTCTTGCATCCTTATACGCCCTCTACAATAATGGCTTTACACATTTTTTGTCCTTGTGGGACTGAGTCAGTTCACTGAGCAGAATGCTCTCCAGTCCCTCCCAAAGAAGGTAATAATTTACAAAATCATCACTTGTGAGTGCTGTGCAGTATTCCATTGCATAAATATACCAAAATTTCTTAATCCATTCGATTGTTGTTGGACATCTGGCCTGTTTCCATGTTCTTGAGATGGTGAATAACGCTGCTATGAACACTGGGGTAAAAGTCTCCTTTTGTGCCTCAGTTCTCATTTTCTCAGTTCTCATTTCTATTCTAAGCAATAGAATAGCTGGGTCATATGGAATTTCTTCAGCTTTTTGAGGAAGCGCCAAACTGCCTTCCAGCATGATTGCACCATTTTACAATCCCACCAAGAGTTCCTATCTCTCCACATCCTCTCCAACATTTCTTACTTGCTGCCCTGTTAAACTCTGCACTGTTACTAGAGTGAGAATCAGTTTTCAAGGAGATTGAAAGGGAAATTGTCAAATTTATTTGAAAAGGCAAGAGATTCTCAATAAGCAAAACACTTCTGAGAAACAAAAATGAGGTAGGAGGCATAGCACTCCTTGACCTCAAAACCTACTACACAGTAGTAGTAACTAAAACAGCATGGTACTGGTACAATGACAGGCACATAGACCAATGGAACAGAATTGAGAACCCAGAAACAGACCCAGTTATCTATGGTCAACTGATATTCAACAAGAAAATAAAAACTACTAAATGGGGAAATGACAACCTCTTCAACAAATGGTGCTAGCAAAACTGGACTGCTACCTGTAGAAACCTGAAACAGGATCCACATCTCACACCATACGCAAAAATCAACTCAAAGTGTATCAGAGACTTGGCAGTAAAGCCTAAAGCCATAAAGTTCATAGGAGACAAACTGCGCTCAAGTTTAGAAGCACTAGTCTATGGTCTAATGAAACTGCCAAATACAACCAGAAATGTACAATCTGACAAGTATAAACTTGATGAATGGGATCTTCTAAAGATTAAAGCCTCACGCACATCAAAAACTTTTTCCAACCGGATAAAAAGAAGACCTATCAACTAGATACAAACATTTGGTAATACCATCTCAGACAAGAGTATCATAATGAAAATTTACAGAATACTACTGGGCCTCCACAAGAAAAAATACTGAAAAACCTAATTACAAAATGGGCAAAAGACATAGAAAGAATTTTCACAGAGGAAGATACTCAAACGGCAAACACACACAGGGAGAAATGCTCCAAATCACTGGCAATAAGAGAGATGCAAATCAAAACAACCTCTTTTTGAGTACATGTTTTTGGCCAAAAGTTTAGCAATCCTCTGATAACCTGTGGTTCTGTTAATGTTGTATCCCTTTCCAGGAACTGTACAACACAATAGGCTAGCCGAGCATGAAATAAAGTTCATTCTTTTGTAGTATGCATAGGAATAAGAACCTTCTTTAGAAACTGTTTACATTCTGGTTTCAGTGCCAATGCAAAGCCATTGATAATACTTCCTAATATTTTTAGTAGTTCAGCAACACCATTGAAAAATGTTTTGTTTCATATATAAACCCAAGGAAAATGTTATTCATTTGTTTTCTTATGAATGTTCTTAATCCAAGAAATTTCTTGTAAATTCGATGTAGAACCATCTTCAGAAAGTCACCTTCTCTGGGATCTTCACTATCAAAAGGCTCCAGGAACTTAAAAAAAAATCTGTTGTACAAACTTCTGATCAATATATTGCTTTGCAATGCTAGGCTGGAAATCAGTGCTCTCCAAAAACTTCAAGAAGAGTTAATACACCCGTTGAATATGAAACCAAGAGGCCTCAATTGTTGGCTCATCTTCTGGGTAAAAATCTGGTTTATCACTTGGAGGAAGAGTCTGGAAGATGTTAGCACTAATCATTTTTTCTATATCAGAATATGCTGATTCAACAATTATACCACAAAAATATACTCAACCAGTTCATTCATTGTAGCTCTTTTAATTTCTTTGCTCTTCAAGTCTGAAACAGAGTCCGTGAAATCAAATCCCCTCCTTGGATTCTCATGCTCATTCTACAATAATGGTTTTGTGCAGTATTTGTCCTTGTGGGATTGAGTTTGTTCACTCAGCATATTCTCTCTTGTCCCTCTCATTGCTCCTGTGTGATTTATTGGGTCACTTATGAAGCTTCACAGAATGAATTTTATCGTCTTTGACATGAGTGAGATAATTATGGGAGTAGTGAAAATTATGACTTGAATTGTTGTGATTGTGTTGCACGTAGATAAAAAAGTAATCTGCTCTGTATATTTTCCCTTTTATAATGTGTTTTTAACATTGCTGCAGACCTTAGTTACATTCTACGAAAAGAGTACTTCCTTAAAAAAAATAAAAACAAAACAGAAAAGAAAAAAAAACCAAACACAAAACAAAACTAAGGTATAATCCTTCCCTATCCCTTGGTCTCTCCCAGAAATATGATGGAGGGAATTACCTGCACTCTGGAATTTGAACAGAAAACTTAAATTTCCACTTTATATTTATATTCTACTTTATATTTAAATTTAAATATAAATAAAAGCTGGGAAAGTAAACCAAATTTCTTTAAATTGTTCCTCTTGAATATGTCCCTTCATCTACAACTCCCAAGTGATGAACACAGATGAGTAGAGGCACAAAATATGCCTTCTCCTTTCATTCTTCTTCCTCTGTCAAAGCTGAAGGCAGGGCCTTTCCAGTCCCCATACGTCCGTCAGTCCCTTCTGACCCAGGGATGGAGGCTGAGTCTCCCAGTGCGCTGATGCAGAGCGCTAGCTGTCACTCCCTGGCTTATTTAAGTAGGCTTGATCCAGAGTTCTGAAAAAGTTGATTACAGGGGTACCTTGTATGTTTTTACTTGGTCTAGTATTTCTCACATATTTTGTTTTCCAAATACCATTACAATCTCTTAACTTGCAGTTGTGTGGGAAACTGTTTTGTAACCAAAGATCTTCATTGGCACATGAGCAGCCTTTAATAAAAATGTTGTTGTTGTTGTTATGTGCCATTGAGTTGTTTGAGACTCATAGCAACCCTATGTATAAGAGCCCTAAACCCTGCTCTGTCCCGTACCAATCTCACTGTCTTCGACACACTCACTCCCACCACCCCAATCACAGAATCAATGCATCTCATTGAAGGTCTTCCTCTCCTGTGCAGTCCCTCCATTCTTCCAAACATGATGTCCCTCTCCAAGGACTGATATGTTTTTTAAAAAACAAACAAACACTCACCCCCTCAAGAACAAAACTCAACAAAACACTCAGTTTTCAGGAGATGCTGATAATTGAGTATTAGACAGAAATATTAAATGCA
Organism: Elephantulus edwardii; assembly: GCF_000299155.1. NCBI lineage: Eukaryota > Metazoa > Chordata > Mammalia > Macroscelidea > Macroscelididae > Elephantulus > Elephantulus edwardii. The sequence goes on along the minus strand of NW_006399759.1, from coordinate 19,415,618 downwards.
AAGGGAGCTCTCATGGCTTAGTGATAACAAGCTGTGCTTCAGTCTCAAAGGTATGAGGTTGGAATTCACAAGCTACTCCATAGGAGAAGGATAGGCAGTCTTCTCCCCTGTAATTTACTGCCTCTGAAAACTCACTGCAAGGTCAACAATGAGCCAGTTCCGATTTGATGGCACATAGAAATAACAACATTAAATATGCATTCTTTACATTTGAGATGCCAGAATTTGCTAAAATGGGCAATGCAGCAAAGATCAAACCACATGAGTGAGCCAAGATTCCTTTAACAACATAACAACAACAACAATGTTAATAAGACATGCAACTGCTTTGTATGGGACTGTGGCGAAGCCCGACATGAAAGAACTCCTTTTGCAAATATTTCCCCAAGAAGCTTTCTTGGGTTTTTCTTTCTCTCAGTGAACAAATAAAAGGTTTCAGTATGAACAATATCCAGATGCCTGATCTTTTTGCCAGCTCCATTGACCAAACAGACATTCTTTTCCTTTTATATTTTAGAGACAGCGAGTAGTCAGTAGTTGTTTTACCTACTAAGGTCAAAGTTGATGATAAAATCGGCCCAGGGAGATCACTGGACATTCTGATGGAGTAGAAAACTAGAAGTCATTGAGTACTGTCAATTCTGATCTTTCCCAGGCCCATACTTCTCACCCAGGGAATTTCCATACAATTAGGGGAAAACCAAAACCACATTATGCTTAACCAAACCCTAGTCTTAGCATCTTAATGAAACTTTCTTCCTGAACAAAGCAAAGTTTTATAAAACACATGGCTTCTGTGGTCTGACTTCTCAACAGAGGCCTGATTAGTTGTTCAATGATAAGTGTCTTAAAGCTTTTCTGGAAAATAATGCTTGGTCACCAACAAGCCCTTGGCCATGGGTCAAGATAAAGAACAGTACTCCTAAATTGATACCAACCACTTTTTCTTTCTGCGTGTGGAGGAATTGCTTATAAGAAGTCAAATTTTCTACTGTCACTCTTTGATATTCAATATAAAAATAACCTCATAATTCATAAATAATGTCATTAAATCCAAATAAAGTGTCCTTACACAAATGTCATAAGCATGGTCCATACAGCTACATATGCATCTATAAGTTAGGCAGGAAATAGCAGCTTATGACTTATTTAATAAATAACTTGAACTTTAAGTATTTTAAGAAATCTAGACTATTTACCAACAGTGTACAAATAATCAATAGAACATGTAATCTTCTTAATACAGTTTTTTTCTTAGTATTTAAACAAACAGACAAAACATCCCAAATCAAGTGCTGTCAAGCTGATTCCAACTCAGCAAATGCATATATTGCAGAGTACAGGTTTTTAAATCGTGATCTTTTAGATATAGATTACTAGATCAATCTTCTGAGAATGGATTCTAACCACCAACCTTTTGATTAGAAGTTAAGCTCTTCACTTCTTATTCTACCCAGAAACTTCTTCCATAGTGTGAACCCAACAAATCCTCTGCTATCATGGTGATTCTGACTCACAATGACCATTCATAGAATTTCCAAGGCTAAAAATTTTAAAAAAGAAGAAATGGTCTATTTTTCTCCCATAGAGCTAGTAGATTGGAACTGACAATTTCTTGGTTAATATTTTGATTATTCATCACTATGCCACCTGGGATTCTTTTCATGGTGTATAACTCTGAGAAAATAAAAATTCATTTGAAATTGTATTAGGAAAGCAGAGATTGCAGAGATTCAAGGAGTCAAATCTTGGTTTTAAAAAAAAAATATTCTGTAAATTCAAATCATCCTCTATGCCCCAGTTATCTCTCATACACAGGTTGGCCTAGTCCTAGATGAAGACTATCATTAGATTAAAGGATGGTTCATTTACGGAGGACAGTGGATACCTCTCAGACGTGCCCGGCATCCCAAAGCAACGTACAAGAAGAAGGTGTTAAATATACCTACGAATAAAGGGCCTAAGACCTTCCAATAAAGTTCCTACAAGCCCTAAGGAATACAGGAGAGCGTTCAAGCATACCGTAAGCCCTTGAGGCAGGTTTTGAATTAAAAGGACCCTAGCAAGCATTTTCAGACCAATGCAAAAGTAGAAGAAACTTGAAAACCAATGTTTGGTGGTTGCTGCGAATGAGCTAAACGTCATCAGATAACAACAAAAAGTATGGGCATCTATAGCAGCAGTTCCCTTCCTTAATACTATGATGTTACCACACACCACCAACAAATATTTAGATGCCAATTTTGAACTCTGCTGTCATAATTCATAGGAAGTTAGGCTGATAAAGGCTGTGCCCTCTACCAGTTTAAATCCACCAAAGACTCATTAGGAGAAAAATAAGCAATTTCCTCCCATGCAATCTAGAGCCTTCAACAATCTGCTGGAGGATCAGCCGTGAACTGGTTCCAACTTGGTGGCACTGAGTTTGATGTGAGTTGACTTGGCTGACAATAGATAAAGAGAAGAACACTAGGTTGGTGGGGATTGAATTCTAAATTGACTAAATTTAAGTCTGCCTAGAAATGGCAAGGTTATAGCTCTTACTATCAAGAAGAATGGGACTCAAGAGTGTAATCTAGCTTAGTTCGGGGGGGGGGGGGGGGAACTCGGTTGCTTGGCGCGCTCTGGAGGAGAAAGTCATCATTTTGCACACCTGCATTTCTCCCAGTGAAATTTGTAGACAAACACATGCAAAAGGTGATGGGCTGGAAGTATATGGACTACTGTGGAAGACTGAGCCAGCAAGGGGAGGCCAGACCTATTTCAGAAGCTGGGTCTCTCTTCAAAGGGTTTTGACTCACTGACCCCTGGCTGGCCTGCACTTCCTCTCAGAACACACCAGACAGACGAGTAAACACAGATCACAAGTGGACCACATGTTCCTACTCTTCTTCCAAATGCTTCATGGCTTTTGGCCTCCTTTACTTCAGACTTTACATCCAGGCTCTTTTGACTGATACTCAGGCCCCACAGAAGTTTCCTTACTCATCCCTCAGCCAAGCAATGGCTTAGAAAATTATGATAAGAACATCAAGGAAATTACCGGTATTGGTGAATATCTTTACTTGAAGCATTTCTCAAACTCATTGTCTAACATGTGTGAAACCTCTGCTTTATTCATTCCTTTGAAAAAAATATTTTCTGTGCTGATTACTTCCTTTATATACTAATGTTCTAGGGACCCTCTGGAGTTCCTAATATGTCAGTTTAAAGAATCATTATAGTCTTTTCCTTTAGGATCTGAAAGACCTTAAAAGTAGCAAACTAGAGAAGTGAGGAAGCTCATAAAGGGCAATGTGTAGGAAGAGTTCAAGACAATGTGTGTAACTTATTTGTGTTTGATTTATTTATTTCTAGAGGGAAGACCATCTAATTTTGACAATTTGATTGCTAATCTAAAACTAAAATATATTTTACAAATTAAAAAAAGATATCTTTATACCAATACAGGGAGCTGTGATGGCACAGTCTTTAGGGAATTGCACTTCTAACCCAATGGTGGAGCCTCTGAAGGTTCTGGATCCATCAGTGGCTTCTTCAGACAAAGATGAACAGCCTCAGAGATTTAGTGGAGGTCAGCTATGAGTTGGTTCCCACTGGATGACAATGAGATTGACTGACTAATATACTTTCACTGCACAAAAACTAACAAAAACTTTTGCAACTATCTTATCTGCTTTTTGCTGTTGCACAGCCCAGTAAAGAAGACAAAGTATCCTCACTTGAGGCTTCAGAAATTCAGTTTGGTTTTAATTTATTTGCTACAAAAAAAAATGGTGACAAAAATGAAGGAGATCCTTGAAAAATCTCCAGGAGCAACATCAGATGCAAGGAGTGGGAAGGGGAAGCAACTCACGTACATGCCCCCAGGAGTGAGTGTATCTGTAGGAAAATGCTTATCCCACTCCGTGAGAACATCCTCAGAGACCATTTCAACTCTCCTTTCACACCTGGCACATATTTATATTGTACCTGAGAAGCGAATTTTATTATTAAATTATGTATGTGGATTTGTACTTTTATTCTATCAGAATCAAACTAAATGTTATTCCACAACACTCCATAAAGTTAATGATACAGCGTGACTAGTGCTAACTCTTTCCTGAAATTTGACATTCTTCAGGGACCCTGAAAGTATTAAAAGGATTGGATGCCAGGGCCAAATCAGACCCCTGGAGTCACATAGAAGTTCCACAAGTACTTGTATACCTGTGACATATATATTCCTTCGTTTCTGTGAATTCAATCAGAAGGTTTATATGCAAAGACCTTGGAAAATCAGGGTGCCATGGCACAGGGACTGGCAGGTTGCCCAGATCTGAGCAGAACAGTCCAGAGCCACACTCAATTTCAGGAAATCAATGACCTGGTCATAGCAGAGAGAGAAGATATAGAATTAAAATTAGAAAGGAAATCAAGCTTTCACTACACTAGAAAACAAATCAATTTGTCACTGATTTCAATGAATATTTTAAATCCTCATCAATCATTAGGCATTTATTAAATCAGTAATATTTTCTTGACCTGTCACAGACATTTTCCATATTTAATTTGTATATGGTGTCATCATGGTAAAGTTTTAAAAAGAGTGCATTTGGGAAAACATACAGCATATAGAAAAATTAAATATATTTGTATTTCCATGTTTGTGTACAGGATATTTTGGAGGAAAAGATGGATTAGGATTCTAAAGGACAGATTTGTTCTTCTACCTATCTGGCATGCTACATGCCACCGTCTGTGTGACCTAGGCTGGATCCTCAACCTGCCTGGGCCTCAGTTTATTGTTTTCTAAAATGAACATAAAACATACTTATCTCTCAGAATTATGAGAAATAAATGAAACAAAAAAGATGAAAATGTTTATGTTGCTAATAAATGAGTAATAATAAAATGTTGTTTGTTGTTATGTGTCATTGAGTAACCTGTGACTCATAGCGACCCTATGTACACAGCCCGAAACCCTGCTATATCCTGTGCCAATCTTACTGTCTCTGACACACTTACTCCCATTACTCCAGTCAGTGAATCAATCTGTTTCATCGAGGGTCTTCCTCTCTTGTGTCTTCCTCCACCCTCAAGCATGACATCACTTTTCAAGGAGTAGTTCCTCCTTGCAACATATCCAAAGTATTACTTGTCAGATGAAGCTTCTGTATACTTGAATCTAAGGAGAAGCCTGATTTCACTTTCTGCAGGATGACCTCTTCTTCAACACCATACATAGCTCAAAGGCATCTATTCTCCTTCTATGGAAGCTCTGGTGGCCTAGTGGCAAGAAGCTATGCTGCAATCTCAAAGGCGTGCAGTTCAAATCCACCAGAGAAAGATAGGCAATCTCCTCCTTTGTGATTAACTGTCTTTGAAAACCTGTTGGAAGGTCAGCTGTGGGTCAGTTTGAGCTTGATGATACACAACAACAACATTATCTATCTTTATCTATCTATCTATCTATCATCTAACTTATGAGCTTCTTAGAGGCATATGTCTTTTCAAGAGTGTTTTCATTCTTTGTTTATTTCTTGCCAAGAATCTGAGTCCTTCATTGAGTTGAATTGTACGTGAATTAGTTACTCACTCTCTTTTTCTGGCTCTTATAGCAAAATAAATCTTAGTACACTGTTGAAAAACCACTTTCTTTAATGGCAGAAATAGTTTTTACTTGTGTTAAACAAAATAGTAGCCACTACACTTCATAGTCATATGGCTATTAAGCCTTTCAGATGCAATTGGTACAACCAAGATATTGAAATTTTAATTTTATTTAATTTTAATTAAAGATCAGTAGCTACATGCAGTTAGTGGTACCACATTAAATAGTGCAGACAGGCTAAAAGGTTAGGACAGTCAAATCTTAAATCCTGTTGTCAGCCCAATTATTTCCCCTGTAACTTGCATTACAAAAACGTGAAGTGTTTACCTTCACAATAGGTGCCATCTCTGCAAGGAAAGGGTGCACCAAAGAAACTACACTGCGGCATTCAAATTGTACAATGCTGTTGTTCTTTTCTCCCACAGTGATAGACACTCAGCCTTACCTAAAGATAAGCTCAACCAAAGAATATTAGAGGGAAATTTCTTCAACATAGTAAAAAGTATATTTGCAAACCTGAAAGCCAACATTGTTGGCTCTCGGTGGAGAGAGATTAAAGGTATTCCCCTTGAGGAGGGAAACTAGGCAAGGATACCCACTATCACTTCTCTAATTAAATATTCTATTGAAAGACTTAGCGATAGCAAAAAGGCAAGAGAAGGAAATAAGAGGTATACTAATTGGCGAAGAGGAGGTAAAATTATCTCTATGTGCAGGTGATGATATGATAGTATAGTTAGAAAACCCTAAAGACTCAGCATGAAAACTACTGCACATGACTGACCAATTCAGCAAAGCGGCAAGATACAAGATCAACAAAAATCAATTGGATTTCCCTATAGTAACAAAGATAATGCAGAACTGGAGCTGAGAAAAACAGTATCATTCACAATAGCTAATCACAAGATCAAATACTTGAGAGTAAATCTAACCAGAAACATAAAGGATCTGTTCAAAGAAAATTACAAAACATTATTATAAGAAACAAAAAGAGACCTTGAGAAGTGGAAGAATATCCCTTGCTCATGGATAGGAAGACTCAATATTGTGAAGATGACAATTCTACCAAAGGTAATTTACACGTTCAATGCAATCCCAATACAAATACAAATTCTATTCTTCAATGAGATGGAAGAGGTAATCTCCAACTTCATTTAGAATTGAAAGAGGCCCTGAATAAGCAAAGCCCTCTTTAAAAAGAGAAACAAGGTAGGAGGCATCTCACTCCCTGATTTCAAATCCTACCACACTGCTGTGGTGGTCAAGACAGAATGGGACTGGTACAATGACAGACACATACATTAATGGAATAGAATTGAGAACCCAGACATCAGCCTATGGTCGACTAATTTTTTAAAATAAGATTAAATCAGTTGAGTGGGAAGACAACAGCTAGCAAAATGGTGCTAGCAAAACTGGAACACTATCTGTAAAAAACTTAAGCAAGATCCACACCTCACTCCATACACAAAAACCAACTCAAAATGGATCATGGACCTAGGACTAAAACCAAGGATTATAAACTTCATTGAAGAAAAGCTTGGAAGAACTCTATAAACAGTCTTGCAAGCATCCTGAAAAATTTTCAACCAGGAGAGGATAAAATAGATGAATAAGACCTTCTAAGAAGCAAATCCTTATGAACATCCAAACCCTTCTCCAACAGGGTAAAAAGGGAGCCACAGACTGGGAAAAATATTTGGTAAAGACATGTCAGATAAGGGACTTATATCTAGAATTTATAAAATACTCGAGCAATGCAACAAGATAAAGGTAAACAACTCAATGGAAAAATGAGCACAGGATATGAACAGACACTTCACTGAAGACGACATTCAGATGACCAACAAACACATGAAGATGTGTTCAACATCCCTACCTCTAACAGAGAGGCAAATCAAAACAACTATGAAATATCATCTCACCCCAGTAAGAATAACAAAAGTTAACAGAAAAGCAAACAACAAATGCTGGCAAGGTTATGGAGAAACTGGAACCTTTATTCACTGTTGGTGGGAATGTAAAATGGTGCAACCACTATGGAAGACTGTATGGCGCTTTCTCAAAAAGTTGCAAATAGAAATATATTTTAACCCAGCAATTCCACTACTGGAAATATACCCTAAAGAAGCCATAACCACCACCGAAGCAGACATATGCACACCCATGTATATTGTGGCTTTGTTCACAATAGCAAAGAGTTGGAAACAACCTAAATGCACCTCAACAAATTAATGGATAGAGAAGCTCTGGTATATTCACACAATGGAATACTATGCTGCATTGAAAAACAAGGAACTCATGAAATACTATGCAAAATGGGCAGCCCTGGAGACCATTATGCTGAGTGAAATATCTCAGTCAGAAAAGGACAAATACTGCATAGTGCCACTTTTGTAAAATTGGACTGACATGGGGGTTGGGGGGAAGACTGAGAAAGAGGGGATGAATAATGAGGGAGAGGACTGCTTAAAAGGGATATAGGATTAGGTATTATTGTCATAACAGGAGTCCAGAATGAAGGCTGCATAGTAGAGTGGACTTGGGGGGAGGGATTATGTAGCAATGAAATAATTTTTCTTTTACTTTTCAAAAAGAAGAGCGAATTGGGAGGAGAGGGGTGGGTAGGAAGAAAAGTACAACAAGGAATGGATAGAAAGCCAAAGACTCTGTAAACTTGCATTAAAATTAATTTTAAAAAAGACAACATTTAACCAAAATAAATAAAAATAACAAAAAGCCTGAAATGGCCTTTTCAAAATGGAGGCAGAAATATATTAAGGTTTTCCTCAAGGAATTCCATATAGACCACTACTCTTTCACCTCTGTTATATTGTCTCCCTCCTTTCCTCCCAGACATAATATGCTTATATAGCCCATGTCTTGTTTGGTTATGTAGACCATCACCACAAATACCAAGGCAAAAAAAAAAACCCAACCCAACCCAACAACAAAACAAAGACCAAGGCCAATCTCATAACAGGATGTTTCCAGAGAAGAAGTTAAGATCACAGTAGTAGAAGAAAATGCTTGACGGGTGTTTGCATGTACATGTTTTTCCCCCCATCTTATTTTTCTTAATAGTTCTTTAATTTCAGTATTAAACTTGAGACTGATCATTATTTCTTCCTCTCATCATCCCACAGTAACTCCAGATCAGCACAGACTAGACTCCCAATGTCAACATTATTTGCTTTCCTTTCCAAGCAAGACACGTTCAGTCCTACACTATCACACATTTAGAGCAGATGTTCCTAAAAAGGATAAACCAGGTGCTTAACATATTTTATTCCAAGGGGTAATTTTAGAAATTATTGCAATCAATGAGCTAATAATAATGGTGGTAATGATGAGGCCAAGTTATTATTACCTATTACCTTTAATCATCGACAGCAACTCAATTGGACATAATTAGAGACATCATCATAAATAACGTAGAGCAGATGGAAGATGCTGGGCTTTGCTTTTCCAGGACTGAGTAAGATGGTTAATGACAGAGCAATGGGCATAAAGAATGGGCCATTTATGTCCCAAATCCATCCTGCACATGAATCTTCCTTTACTTGTGCTTGTAAAAACAGAGTTGAAATTGACAAGATATAAACAGTCAACGTTTTCCATTTAAAGTTCAGTCACTGACCTTGCAACATTTTTCTTCCCATCACTCCCTGCAGACTCTCAGTTCTTCCCCATTTCTATCAACATGGACTAAACAGTGGCCTTGTTTGTTTAATCATTGCTTTTCATTTTATCATCGTAAGAAAAGTAAACAATGGTCTTTCTAGAACTTTCTCATTACCCTAACTTCTGTCACTCCAGAAGAACAATCCTCTAAGGTGATTTTCACCTTTTTGGAACCCTGGAATAAAGCATTTGCTTTATTGAGCTGTTTAGATCTTAGTAGAATACTTGGCATGAGATACAGAAAAAAATATCATTATCTCCTATTCCATACTCTAACAAAACAACCATTCTCTATGTTCTAGAGGCTGATTGACAGGTGAAAGGTTGTATATTGAGGTAGAGAATGAGCATAGGATGGAGAGAACGAATGAATCTGAACACAGGCCAGGTCTATTGTCTAGAAAAACCTTTTATTGGGCCATAATGTTGGGCAAGTTGCTCTCTATAAGCCTATGTCATCAATCTGAAATGATATGCTTGTATTAGTAGACAATTTGTAATGATAACACCCTGTTTTTCTCATTGTCCATGTTAGAGTGTAGGCATACATTTATCTTCCCGTCTCATCTGCAGTCTTTGAAAGGATACTGCATCATTTTTCCTTTTGTTTTTTCTTGCTATTGACCTCCATTTTCTAGTTCTACTATAACACAGATACCATAACTAAATAGGTTTAAAGAGCAAAATTATTTTCTCTCAGTTCTTGGACTTAAAGTCCAAAGTAAGATCTCAGCAATGTAATCTTCTTCCTTATTAATGACCCCGGGTAAGGTCTCCTTGGTTGCTTGGCAGTCCTCACATGGCATCTGCTTTGTGTGTTGGTGAATTTCTGGGTCTTTTCTGTTTTTCATATCACAAAGAAGTGATATTTGTTTTGGATTCACTCCACACTGATATGAACGCAAATGATTAAATGTATTATATTAGATTGCACTATGGAAGATAATGATATTTAGTTATTTTCATAGAGAGAGGGGATACGTTTCTAGTACATATTCTAGTGCTACAGGATTCAATTCATAATAATATCTGACATATACTAGCATTCAATATGTTCCTTAACTTTCTATCTAAATGAGTAAATACTGACATTGACAAATCAGAGACTGACACAAAAGCCATGCTGCAGATGCAATTGTAAACCAGGAGAAACAATAAGGATCTTAATATCCAAACAAACTCCTTTAGAGGGGTGAGCTGTGCTTTGAAGTTGGTGCTAAACTTTTTACAAACAAATAGTCTCAAGATTACCTTCTGCGTTCTCAATCCATTGCTTCAGCTTTTTATGATTTTGTGTCTCACAAGATAGATGGCAATAATATTTGACCCTAAGAATTATGTAGAGTTGAAATACTCTTTTTAAAATTTGTAATTGATTTACTTATCACTCAAAGATAAACATCATGGCAATCATACTAAGGAACAAAATAGTAATGAGGCAGATATTTATGTAATGTCCTATTTTTGTGGTTATTGAGAATTTTTACACAAATATAATCTAGATGAATAAATACATATGGTCTATAAATATTTTCAAAAGCACTTTTCTTGATTTGTTCCCACATACGCCTTGCTGTAGAACTGAAAATAAGTTCAGTTCACTTACAATTTTATGATATCATAGGAGTTTTCCCCCTTAATCAGAATTCACATTTAAGCCAATAAACATTTGGTAGGTATAAAAATTAATAACAGGATATAAGCATACAGAATCTTATCAATAATATCTTTACAATCTGTTGCTTTCTTTGAGATATGCCAAACATAACTTAGATTTATGGCTAGATACAATATTTTGAAGTATAAAACGTTATGTATGTTTTCCTTTGCTCAATTAGTAAATCTCGTCTAAAGTTAATATTGTCATGAGACTTCATTTAGCAATGACTAGTTATCATTGCCAAAGTAGATACTTTCATTTTAATTATCTGCCTAAATGCTGTAATTCAGCACATGCAGGTTGGAAAATTCATCAGGGGTAAAAGTTTAATCAGAAAAAAAAATACTTTATAACTACTATAAACAATTTATGTTTGTTATAAAAGGGTATATGAGAACTATGAAAGAGGATATAAGAAAATCTTAGTCCTCATTAAGTATACATTCTAGTTGATAAAGGAACTGGAAATTAAGGAAGCCCAAATAACAAAGTACTGGAGCCCATTACCCATTCCTATGGAATAAATTGTGAACAGAAGAGAATAGCCAATAGGGTTTCCAAGGCTGCAATCTTCATGTACACATTCTCATAGAGGCAAAGCATCCCAGCACTTAACCTGACTAAGAGAACAACACTCCACAACCAGGGCTCCTTCAAAACACTGTAGGAGTAACTGAAATGTGAGAGATAAACTCAGGTTGCTGCAAAATATTCCACAAGAGATTATATTTAATTATGGAGATGGAACAAAAAGCATAGGTTATTATCCCAAGGGAAGCTTTTGACCAGAAAATATGGAAGAGTTTTCATTACAAATCAGAAAGTTTGAACAGTAATATGGAATTAGAAAAAAAATAGCATTTCCTCTACCTTTTCTCCTGCTACAGGAATATTGGGAAATAAAGTTAGGAAGATGGATTGAACCCAAAACCTTGAGGATGTTAGATAGCAGGTTTAATTTTTTTTAGCTCAGTTAGTTTAACTCATCATGAGAGATGGCTGAAGGGCTTTTTAAAAGCAAGTAGTTGCCTACATTATTTGATTATTATCCCACACCTCATGTATACTTTCTCATAAGCTTCTGTAAACTCTGCATTTTATTACTGCAGAAGAAGTTTATTCTAGTTCTGAAAGAAAGGTTTCTGAAGGAATGTTTCTAGAACTTTCTTTAGGGTCCCATGCTATCAGGGCTACCCATTACAAGACAACCCTCAACATGCTGGCCATCTCCTCTCCTACTCCACATGCTTGACCTTACATTGAAATCCCCTTTCAGGAGAGTGCTTTAAAAGACTTAGTAACCCTTCCTCTTCTATAGGATAATGTCTAAATTTTAAGCATTGTTTACAATTTTGTTGTTTTCTGAACTTTACCTACTGGTGTACTGCAACCCCATCAAACAAATATTCTCTGTGCTTCTCTACATTTTAACCTAGAAGGCCTCACTGTTCTATTAAACACCCAAGATATCTCACATTTCCACACCTCTATACAAGGAGTGTAGACTCCTTATCTGCTTACGGAAACACTACTCATCTGTGGGTTTTGTCATTCCCATTGCCAGAGGGCTGGAACTGGCTCACAGCTGACTCATCACTGGGTTTCTGAGGTTGTAAATCACACAGAATTGTCCATCTTTCTTCAGTGGAGAAACTGGTAGATATGAAGCACTAGAGAATCTCAACCCTAGCAAGGCCACTTCAGACTAACTGTAAGATTGCTAGGCTCGAATGCCACTTCCTCCATGAAACCATTCCTGAAAATTCCCAACCTTGTCCTTCTTACTGAATCAGTAACTCTTTCCTCCCTAACGTCATCCAGGATTTTTACGATTCTGCTCCTCAAGTATTGTTGTCTATGCTTGTATGATAATTTTCCTTTTGATTGGCCAGCATCATTTCTTATGGTTCTTTGTAGTCTTAGTGCTGGTTCTCAATATGTAATAGTTGAACAAATGAATTAATGTATTTTTTTAAATTTTAACTTCTTAAAATTATCTAGGCAGAGGAGAATGCAGAGCTTTAAAAAATGAATATGACAGTGACATATTAGGTAAATTGGATGAGAGACTGCAGACTTGGAAGGAGGGGGAGAAGATGATGGATATGGCTTTGAACATGGAAAATATGCCTTTGGCATCTACTGCAATCAGGACCTGCTTTTGAGACTGCAAGTGATTCTGATTAGAAAGGGAACAGAGAATTAAGTCGTCCTTTTCACTTCCCGGGGTGAATACAACTATCTCATTCTATAACTTTCTCCAAGACAACTCTGAATTTCTTTAGCCTTGTCTTTCTTATCCAAATATTTCCTTGAACAAGAACTCAAATTGGGCACGTTTTCAGATCCTATATCTCTGAATGTGTGTGAGCGCAGGGAGAAGGAAACAGAAAGTGATTTGCAACCTGGCGCTGGAAAGAGTGCAACTGTCAAGGGGACCAGAGATTGTTTCTGTTATTACTGCCTTACTTCAAGCCCTTGTCTGTTTATTGTTATTGTCTTGTCCCCTTACTGATGCTCAATCCACTTCCTCATCACAAGTGTGAAAGGAAACCTGGCAGAAGTTACCACAGCGAGAGTTCCGAATCAATAATGGATTCATCCTGAGATACAGCACCACATCTGTTAGATATTTGGAGGCACTGTCCATCCGGCCTTCGGGGATACTTAAGCAGTCAGGCTCCTTTCTCCCTGGAAGGCTATAAAACATAGAGAGTTAAGAAGTGACAGGAAAGTGCTAGTGATGCCTGCTTAAAAGAGCAAGTGCTAGGAATTGCACGAAGGATAGATATATTTTAAAAGGCGCTAAAATTTAACCCATGCTCTTGAACCCATATAAGTAGAGAACTTACATAAAGAAGTTGAACGTGTACTAAACTGAAACTAGTTAAGCTATGAAATGGTTAAATTTGCATAAGTAATTTTATACTTATCTGTTAAAATTTTAGAGTAGCCTCTGTTAGTATAAAGCTTTTAAAAAATATTCCATTATGTGGATATTCAAAGAATCTTCATGGAAAACGTTACTGATTCTTGTCACATCTGTTCTGGTGGGAATCCCTATGAAATATCAGAAACCTCTTTCTTCCATAATAGTAAAGCTTACCAATGTGAAAATCAAGGCCAGAGAGGGAGAAAGGGCAGTTGAAGAGATCCAGGAAAAAATCTGAGGAATATTGCAGTAAAAATTAGATAATGCATAAAGGATAAGAAGAGAAAAATGTGTGGAAAGCATGTTGTTATTATTTTTAGATCCTGTTAAGTTGATTTTGTTACCCAGTAACCCCAGGTAACAAGAAGCCTGCCCCACAAAGTGTGCTTTTTTGGTCTATAATCTTTACAACAGCAAATCACCTGGTTTTTCTCCTTCAAACAATTCAGTTAGTAACCCTGTATAAAAAATGAAAATAATCAAACTTATCCACTGTCATTGAGTCAATTCTGACTCATAGGGACCCTCCCTCTGGACTTCCCAAGCAGTAAATTTTTACCAGAAGATCCTGTCTATCTTTTTCCCAGGTAGTACTCAGTGGATCCAAAAGTGATCTATCAGCTACTACAACACATAGTACACTCCACCACCAGAATTCCTTGATGAAAAAGAAGGGAGGAACAAATAAAAAGTTCCTCGAGTGAAGAGGAAAATGTGAATCTAAAATTTCCTTTAATTCAATGGCAAAAGAAATCCAAAACAAAGCTTCAACAGTGGCAACAAAGACCAGTTACAAAAAAGAAACAAAACTATTTAGGAATTCAGAGTTTATCAAAATAAAGTACCAGTATATGTTTGTTGTTGTTGTTGTTTACCATATAGTCACAACAACCCAACAGTTAATCACACAGGAGAGTGCCCATCCATTTCCTGGAGCAGCTGGTGGCCTTGAACCATAGGCCTTCCAAATTGCGGCACAGCTTCTTGCCACTAGGCCTACAGAACTCCCTTACAAATGCTTAGAAAAACATTTTAAATGTGAATTTTAAAAAATTTTAAATTTAGTTTTTTTAATGCTTTGAAATGCTTAGAAAAGGGTTTTAAAAATCAAAATCTCAAACTACGAAGGGAATCTGAGAAAAGATAGATGAATGAGAATAAAAATGAGGAGAAAGAACAATCGTAGGAGGGAGAGCAAAAGAAAGCCAGGAACGAAACAAAAGTTGAATCATTGTTTTATGAAGTATTAATGATTTTCAAAGGGTTATTTGTCATTGCTGAATTTAGAAATTTATTATCCTATATTAACAGGAGACCAAAATGTCTAGAATCATTGGCTCAGAGTATTTTTAAAATGCTCCTTCATCCAAAGAACAGTGACCAAATTAACAAGAGGTCTAGTTTTTAAAGGGGGAAGATGGAACTTTAAACCTGCCAGTTCCCATACTCTGTACCCTGCCACTGGCCAAAGAGAGCCTCTGGGGTCCAAGAAGGCTTTGAAGTCAAGAAGAGTTTTGGACAGGGAAGGAGGAGGAGTGGCTACGGAGGAGATGATGAGAATTTATTACCAGGACCTTCAGGGGGTTTCACATACAAGCCCTAAATTAACTCTTAATACCTATGAAATTCTGGGCTGTCACCCACTTTCTTAACTTTATTGCTTTGGTATTTGCTGAGCCCTTTACATGTCAGGAGGGACTAATCTCCAAACTGTGCAATTTCATTGAAATAACCCCAAAGAAAACATTTATGCTTCAAACTTCAGGATGTATCTTGAGAAGGCAGAGAAGGGGCACCATCTCCATATCTCAAAGAGATAGAGAAATGGGAAACACTCAAGAATTTTGTGAACCATCTAGAATGCCCACCATCAAGGAAGTTCACTACAGTCAGAGATAGAGTTCTTAACAATCCGTTCACCTTTGACCCAGTGATCACTTCTGCCACATGGAGGATTTTTGTCCCCCCCGTCACCCTGAATGATGCCCCCTCACATCTTCCTGCCCCACTGAGTTTCTCTTTAGGTGCTGAATTCTGCTTTTCTGAGCTTCCTGAGCCTCTAGATGACCATAAGTATCCCCTCATCCCTATTCATGCTCCCCAGAACACACTCTGCTTTCCCTTCTCCTAGCACATGTGAACTGAACCACGCTTGTCTGCTTACTCCACTGTCCCCACCAGAATGCAAGCTTCTTGAGGACAGGTGTACATCCTATTTGTTTTCAGTCTTCTCAAACATACATCACGGTGCCTTGCATAACATCTGGTACTCAAGATGTACCTTTAGTTAATAAATAAGTGAGGCTTAAAGACAGTATTTTTAACTTTCAAATATATGTTCTCTCTGCTTTTTCATGTGGCCCAAGGTACTGGATGTTACTACAGTCCAAGTGGAAGTAATGTTGAAACTCGATCCCAAAAGTCTCCTGGTAATCTTTTTCTGTATGCAATTTTAGATGTAAAAAAAAAAACAAAAACAAAACTCAAAACCTTTAAATGCATTATCGAATATACAGATGAAGTGTACTTCTTCTGAAAACCAAAAATTAAGTGGGAGGCATAGCACTCCCTGACCTCAAAACCTACTACACAGCGGTAGTAACAAAACCAGCATGGTACTGGTACAATGACAGGCACAAAGACCAATAGAACAGAATTGAGAACCCAGAAATGTACCCAACTA
>NW_006399759.1:19396373-19397951 GCF_000299155.1 Elephantulus edwardii | reverse complement strand
AAAGATAACTAGTAAAATGTGTACGAGGATACAAGGGGGCAGAGGGGTGAGGAAGAGGGCAAGGGCATAATCACAGGGTTGCACAATTTGATGGGTAGAAGAAGGGATGGGTAAAAGAAATGGGGGAAAATACAGTTTAAAAAACAATGTATATGAACTTTGTAAGTAAAGCAATGTAATAAAAAAATTGTATTAAAAAAATTAAGTGTGCTTGTCACAGAGGATAGACTAGTAAAAGTAATAGAGAAGAAGGATCTGATCTTCCAGAAGTTTACAGTCCAGCAGGGTAAGACGCACGAAACTATGACTCACAGAGTTGTTGTGAGAGTGCAATCAAAACTGCTCAGCACTTACTGTTTAGTTTAGTGCAGTTTGAAATAAAAAGTCAAATGTATAGACATTAACAAGGTAAAAAGGAAGCTGAGAACAAAGGCCAGAAAGTGGAAAGAACAAGTGTTAAGGCTCTAAAGCAGAAAGTCATGAGGGATATTAAGGAAACTGTGAATCAAATCCAGCCAGAGGCAGAGGCTGACGTGAGATGAGGCTGGGAAGAAGAATGAAGTTCTCCATGACTTCATGCATGTGACCATTGCTGGTGTCTGAGAATACCCACAGTTAAGAGGACTTCAGATGTAATTTAAGAAAGGCTTGTTGTTTCTGGTTGCTGTTGAGTCAACTCCTAATGACAAGAACATGTTTCTAATTCTTCTTGTCTTCATGATCATTACAATATTTGAGTCTGTTTTGACTGTTGTCTCAATTTCTCTCATTGCCATTTCACTTTTTTGCACTGACCTTTCCACTTCACAAGAAGCTCTCTCTTCACTGTCAACAAGTAGATTTCAGCATGCATATACTTTTCTTTCTTTGGCCTACATGTTTTTAATATACACAAAGCTTGTGTGATAGTTAATTTTCATCTGGTTATGCTTTTTCCACTTAGAAATGTTCTTTAATTATCTTACTTATATTCAGTTGGAGAAGAATGTCCATTCTCCTGTCATGTGATTTACTGCCTCTGAAAACCCTCTGGAGGGTCAACTATGAGTTGGTTCTGACTAGATGGCACACAACAACAATAGCATATCCTAACTTGCTATAGTTATTGCTAGGTGCTATTGAGTCTAGTAGAACTCATAATGACCCTGTGAGCAAAAGATCTGACCCTGTTCTGTCCTGTGCCATCCTCATACTTTCTGACACACAAGAGCCCATTACAGCAGTCACCATGTCAATCCACCTGGTTGAGGGTCTTCTTCCTTTTCGTCAATCGTCTATCATCCAGCATCACGTCCTTCTCCAAGGAATAACTCCTCCTAGCAACATGCCCAAAGTATGTTAGGTGAAGCCTCATCATTCTTGCCTTCAAAGAGCACTCAGACTGCACCTTTTCTAAGACATAGCTGTTTGGTTATTTTGGCCATCCATGGGATGCTCAGTGCTCTTCTCGAATACCACAACTTAAGGGCAATGATTCTTTTTATGTCATCCTTATTAATTGTCCAGTTCTCAGAGGCATAGCGAATAATTGGAAAGACAATGGCCTGAATCAGACACACCTCAGTCCTCAAATTGGCA
>NW_006399759.1:19393374-19395938 GCF_000299155.1 Elephantulus edwardii | reverse complement strand
TTTTCTCTCTCTCCCTTCCCAATTCTATTAACACTTCAAGAATGATTCTAGCTATGTATAACTAATTCTTTAGCCTGTTATAACAGTGATCTTATGCAATATTTGTCCTTTAGTGCCTGATTTAGTTCACTTAGCATATTATCATTCATGTTATACAGTGTTTCATTAATTCATTATTGTTTTTCAGTGTTGTATACTACGCCGTTGTGTGAATGTTGACAGTTTTAATCTCTCCATCCATCATGATGCTGCCTGTCAGTCCAGTGGTACGAAGCTTTGTCTTCTTGACACTGAGATGCAATCCTTACTGAAGGTTGCATTCCTTGATCTGCAACAAGTACTTCAAGTCCTCTTCTCTTTCAGCAAGCAAGGTTGTGTCATCTGCATAACACAGGTTATTAATGAGTCTCCCTCCAATCCTGATGCCACACTCCTCTTCGTAGAGTCCAGCTTCTCAGATAATTTGCTTAGCATACAGATTTAATAGGTATGGAGAAAGAATACAGCCCTGACACACACTCTTCTCAATTTTAAACCATGCAGTGTTCCCATGCTCTGTTTGTGCAGCAGCCTCTTGGTCCAGATATAGGTTCCACATGAACACAATTAAGTGCTCTGGGATTCCCATTCTTCTCAATATCAGCCACAACTAGTTATGATTTGATATCCTAAGTAGTTGTCCGATAATCAGTAAGTTAATTTTAAAGGAGAGTAGGTAACTTTTATGACACATTAATGAACTGGGAGCATTTAAGAATTATGAACCATGTAAATCTGTACTGGAGATTGGAGTTGGTGACTTTGTGATTTATAATTTCTGGTCCCTACCGCAGAAGAAAGATCCTAGTGCTGTGCTGGTGATGCGCCTAGTTGCTGACTGAAAAGCTGGCAATTCAAAGCCCTAGTCACTCGGAGAGGAAAAGATACAGCAGTTTTCTTTCATAAAAATCACCAAAAAATCAAGTAATAATAATTTTTAAAAAAACCCTCTCTGTCATCAAATCGGGAACAATTAATAGTTAACTCTTCATTAGTTTTCAAAGACTATAAAGGAAGAAGTTGCTCACATTTCTCCTGTAGGGCTACTAGTGGCTTCAAATCTCCAGAGAGGGCACCATCTTTGGGTTAGTAGTCTAATTCTCTGTGGACTACCAGCACTCCTTGAAAAATTATTATCTTGAAAATCCTATGAGGCAGTCCTTGCCTGTCCTACAGAGTCGTGATGAGTCAAAACTCACAAGGAGGCAACTGATTTTTCTAATGTGAACTATCTGAATAGCAGGTGTCTGTCTCTCTGAATTGCTTGTGGCTCCTAGATCTGGTAGTAGTATATGGTGATTGAGAATTCTGACCTTGAGGTCTCAGAGAGTCACTTTAATTCTTACCTTTACAACATAATCACTGGGAAAAATCTGTAGTCAGGGACTTCTTCAAATTATTGAGAAGTAATTCTCTCAGTTTAAGGACTAAGGTGTACCTGATTCAGTCCATAGTCTTTCCAATTAATTGCTATGCATTTGAAACCTGGACAATGAATAAGGATGGCAGGAAAAGAATAGATGCCTTTGAGTTGTGGTGTTGGAGAAGTGAACTGGACGACAAAGAGAACAGATATGTTTTGGAGAGTGTGCAGCTGGAGTGCTTTTTGGAGGCAAGAATGATGGATGATGCTTTGCTTCACATACTTTGGACATGTTGCTATGAGGGGCTATTCCTTGGAGAGGGACAAGATGCTGGGAAGGATCAAAGATTGGTTAAGAGGAAGACCTTCAACCAGGTGGACTGACACGGTGACTACTGCAATGGGCTCTTGTGTGCCAGGAAGGGTGAGGATGGCACAGGATAGAACAGGGTTCAGATCTTTTGTTCATGGAGTAGCTATGAGTCCTACTTGACTCAATGGCACCTAACAATAACTACATAATAGCTGCATTAATGAAACAAGTTTCTCAAGCCTCAAGGCTCCTGTGTGAAGCAGTTGGATTCTTGAGGATAGGTTCTCTTATTTTAGTTGAAAGTCTGATGTAAACTGGTTGTATTTTTTAATTTCTTTAACAATTATATGTGAACTGATTTGTTGCCTGGATTTATTGGATTTAACAATCAGCTGTGAGCTGGAAGCCTTTTGTTTAAGTCAATTACGACCTGGTGAATGGGCCTTTGTATTTAAAAGTCAGTTGAACCTTGACAAAGTCTCCAGTTTGGAGGCTCATGTGTGAATTTATGCTAAAGGGAATTAAAATAGTACCTGTCATGTAAGGTCAGTTGTGAGAATACAAAGAGACAAAGAAAGTCAAGCTCAAATCTTTGAGTTAGGCTGCTAAACCAAGAGATTTGGGCTGCCACAGCAAATCTCGTTTTCTTAATATGGGGTTCACTAAGCAAATCTAGCTCTTTCTCTTGTTAGCATTATAATTGATGTTATCATTATCACTATCAACAAACAAGTGTGTAATACTTTGACTCAGTTCATTGCCTCTGAGTCAGAACAGATTCATAGCTGACCCACTAACAGGATTTCAGTATACAAAACAGATCATCTGAGACGTTGGGCTGTACGAAGA
>NW_006399759.1:19386065-19391174 GCF_000299155.1 Elephantulus edwardii | reverse complement strand
ACGTGTTGGCCCGGAGCTCCGCAATAAACCTCTCCTCTTGCTGTTGCATCAAGCCGGTGTCTTGGAGTCTTGGGTCTTCGCCATCTGCTCGGGACAGGACCATCGGTTCGGGGGTCTTTCAGGTCAATCAATGTAATCTCTGAGTAGCTCTAGACTGTTGTTTGGTGCTGACAGGTTGTCTCTGACTCATAGCAACCCTGTGTACACCAGATCAAAACCTTGCCTATGCTGCATCATCTTCACAATCTCCAACATGTTCATTTTGACCATCACTATGCCCAACCATCTCAGTGAAGGTCTTCTTCTCTTTCTTTGAACCTCTACTTTTCCAAGCATGTCTCTAAGGACTGGCATCTCCTGAATCCAGACCACAGTACATTATATGAGCTAAGTCTATTTAGCCTGTTTCTATCAGCGAAGAAACAGATGTCCAATGAGAATAAACTAGTTATAGCACCCAAGTGGCAGAGCCAAAGTAGTAGCATTGTCAATTTCGTTGTGCAAGTTGGCCAGAACTATCCACAGCACCAGAACAAAAGCATGTTCTTGCTAGGCAGAAGCACAAGACTTTGTCAAATGTCACGATGCAGATGAGAAAATTGAAGCTCACAGATTTAGAAGGGCTTACTTCCAGATGACATATTTGAATCTGAGAAAGTCAATGCTAATCCAGACTTTATACCATGTTTGAACATTTTAGAATGTTATCTCACATTATGCTTTCCCTTAGAAGGCCAAAAGGTTGCTGGCACTTGCATATTAAGCAGTACTTGCACAATGCTGTTTTATGATTTAAATGTGTGCTAATCCCAGACATAAGGATTTGATTCTTCTTTAAATTTTCATGAGTTTGTTAATAAACGGAAGAGCAGAGAAAAGTCCTGGCAATAGGAAAATACAAAATGAAATTGTTTTAAGTGTCAAATATTTGGCAACAATTGATGGAATCAGCACTGTTTTCCATAGCCAATTGACTTGTTAATGTCACTATTCATCGGACTTTGCTTTTAACACATGGGACCTAGATCTTAAGCAGCAAATTCTTCTAGTTTGTAAGTAAAGCTACCCAACAAATCTCTCTATTCTAAACTCTGACAAAAAGCTTCTTTTTTTTTCTCCCAACATTTAGTCATTTCTGGATATTCTTTCAAGTGCACTCATCTTGTTAGTTGCCATTGAATTATTCCTCAACTCACAGGGTCCAAATACTGCCCAGTGTTGTACCATATTCAGGATCCACTGCAGATCTTATCACCGTGAACCGTAGGGTTTTCACTGGCTGATTTTTAGAAATAGCTCTTTAGATTTTTCGTACTAGTTCATCTTAGTCTGAAAGCTTTGTGAAACCTGTCCAGCCTCACAGCAATACAAGATTCATCATTGACAGATAGATGATCACTGTGCATGGCATGCATTAGCCAGGAATCACATCTAGGTCTCTTGTATCTCTCTCCATCGTTGCCATTAAGAATGACACACCTACTCTCATTACCCTGCTTACTGTGTCAATCAATTTCATCCAGGGTTTACCTCTCCTGCACTGTCCCTCTACCTTTTCAACATGATGTCCTTCTCCAAGGACTGGTCCCTTCTGTCAATATGCTCAAAGTATATGAGACAGAGTCTTAAAATCCTTGCCTCCAAGGAACAACTTGGTCTCACCCTTACCAGAACAGACCTGTTAGTTCTCTTCACCATTGATACTTTTTTCCAGTTCTTCTTCTAAAGTCCTACTGGTGCCAAGACTGTTGATGGTGGAATCAAGCAAGCTGAAATTATTAACAATCTCAATCTCTTCTCCATCTATCATGATGCTGCCAACTGGCCCAGTGGTGAGAATCTTTGTCTTACTATTAACTGGATTTCCAAGTGTGTAAATTGAATGCAAAGAGATTTCCCAACTTCCCCTCACAGAGCCATTGGTGGATCCAAACTGCTGAATATATGAGGTCTTTTGGCCAGCAACACAACCCTTTATGAACTATATGACCAAAGCTCTCTAGGTCAGCTGGCATGGAAGGTAAGCATACTATTACTGAACTACAACTGTCTTCAGATGTACTACTATTGAGGTTGTTGTTAGTTGCCATTCAGGTAATTCTAATGTATGGTGACTCCAAACACGCAGATTTGAACTGCTTGCTAGGGCTTTCAAGGCTATGTCCTTTAAGAAACAGGATTTCCAAGTCTGTCTTAAGACAGACAAGTATTTTGACAAGTAGTCAAACACTTACCATTTGTGCTGCCGTAGGACATTAACACAGAATTGTTGTTGTCAAATTTGAATTGACTCATAGCTGGCCCTCCAGCAGGCTTTCAGAGGCAATGAAGAGCAAATAAGATTGCCTGTCTTTTCTCATTTAGCATCTGGTGGATTCAAACAGCATCAATACAAAATTAGAGGCAACTAAAAGAAGAATTTTGAATGCATAGCAAAATTTCTAATAAGAAAAGGTAGCGTGCTCTAGAGTGATTTTAAAAAAACTAAAGTTAAGAGGGTTATGATCCAGGCTTTCCCTCCATCCCACTGTATAACTTTTGCCAAGTTTTAAAAAATAGTTCTGGGGTTAATTGATCTATTGATGTGGCACTGAGGATTTACCCTAAAAAAACCAAAGACTCACTGTCACCGAGTCAGTTTCAACTCATACAGATTCGGTATGTGTTTCTAAGACTTTATATCTTAATGGGAAGAGAATTTCCATGTTTCCCCCATGAAGCTGCTAGTGGATTTGAACCTCCACATGTTCAGCCTTTTAGTCAACAGTACAACACATTACTCACATCTAAGTTGTTAGGAGAATTGAGACAATGGATATTAAATACCTTAAGGCAGTTGTATGGAATTTCTATGTTTAGCTTGTTGAGGAAGCGTCAAACTGCCTTCCAGAATGGTTGCACCATTTTACAATCCCACCAACAATGTGTAAGAGTTCCTATCTCACCATATCCTGTTGTTGTGACTCATAGCGACCCTCTGTACAAAAGCCTTAAACCACGCTCTATCCCTTGCCAATCTTCTTGTCTCTGACACACATATCCTGATTAATCGCTGTCACTGAATCAATCCATCTCCTAGAGGGTCTTCCTCTTATGTGTTGTCCCTCCACCCTCCCAAGCATGAAGGTCCTCTGCAAAGACTGATCCCATCTTGCAACATGTCCAAAGTTACTACCTAAGTTGGAAGTGACTTGAGAGCATTATGCTGAGTAAGCAAATTCAGTCCCCAAGGACAAGTGTTGTATAAAACGTTATTGTGGAATGAGTATGAAGATTCAAGGAGGTGGAGGAAGCAGAGTGATGAGGATGTCCAGGGGGGATTAATCATGGGGTTATACAAGTTGATGGGGGGGTGGTGAGCGAAATTGGAAGAATCTGGCCTGAAAAACAATGTATTCAAATTTTGTAAATAAAACTAGTAAAAGTTGAAAAAAAATACCTTGCTGTATGTAATAATTTAAAGACTACAGAGCTTTCTAATATAGAACCTTTCTTAATCACGATTTTCTATCTTCTTTCTGCAGTTTCCACATTCTCATCTTCCAAAATGCAACTTCTGTTGCTAGAATGAAAGCTCTGATTGGGAGTTCTGTTCCTAATCCAAAGGCCAAGTTCCCTGGCTACTCAAATCCACCAGTAGGACCTTTGAAGAAAGATGAGCAATCTCTTCTTGCAATTTACAGCCTTGAAAGTTAGTGGAGGATCAGTTTTGATCCATTTCTCACTTGACAGCTATGAGGAGGTAAGGGAAAGAGTTAAGAAGCTCCCTGGGTAGTGCAAATAGTTTGTATTCAATTACTAACCGAAAGTTACCAACAGAACCAATTGGTTACCAATGGAACCAACCAGTCAAGGGTGTTGCAAAAGAAAGTCCTGGGAATCTGCTTCCACAAAGATCATAACCTTGAAAATCTTATTGAGCAGCTCCACACTGTAACACATATGGCTGTGTTAGAATAGACTTGAATTGACTCGGTGACAACAAATTGGTTTTGTTTTAAATAGCCAAGAAGCAAATGTTTATTATGCACATATTCTACACTCAAAAATCTCCAGGGTTGGATATTAATGATGGCCAAAACCTAAAACTTGCCCTCCACGACTTCTAGTCAACTATGAAGATTGTTGTTGTTTTGTGCTGTAGGGTCACTTGTGACTCATAGGGATCTTTTGTACAAGAGTCCTAAACCCTACTCTATTCTATGCCAATATTATTGTCTCTGACACACCTACCCCACTGCTCCAGTGACTGAATCAATCCATCTAACTGAGGTTCTTCTTCTCCTGTGCTGTCCTTCCACCCTCCCAAGCATGATGTCCCTCTTCAAGGACTGGTCCCTCCTTGTAACATGTCCAAAGTATGTCAGACAAAGCTTCAGAATCCTTGCCTCCAAGGAGTAGCCTGGTTTCACCTTCTCTAAGATGAACCTGTTTGTTCTCCTAGCAGTCCATGGTATATTCAACACTCTTCTCCAGCACCACAGCTCAAAGGCATCAATTCTCTACCATCCCTAGTCGTTATCCAGCTCTCTGATGCATAGTAAGCAATTGTGAAGACTATAGACTGCATCAAGCTAACCTTAGTCTCCAGATTGACATTGTTGTTGTTCGTGACTTTGGAGAGGTCCCTAACAACTGACTTTTCCAATGCAATTCATCTCTTGATTTCCTGGCTGCTTGTGCCAAGAATGTTGATTATGATGTCAAGTAAACTAAAACTGTTAATAATCTCAATCTCTTCACCATCCATCCTGATGCTGCCTATTGGCCCAGTGGTGAGAATCTTTATTTTCTTGATGTTGAGCCTCAATACATATTGAAGGCTGCAGTCCTTGGTCTTCTTCAGCAAGCGCTTCAGGTCCTCCTCAGTTACAGCAAGCAAGATTGAGTCATCTGCATAACACAGATTGTTGATGAGTCTTCCTCCAATCCTGATGCCACATTCCTCCTCATACAGCTCAGCCTCCCGGATGATCTGTTCTGCGTACAGATTGAAAAGGTATGGAGATAGACTATATCTTTGGCGTACACCCTTCCTGTTCTTGATGTGTCTTCTTCCTCTGTTCTGACGACTGCCTTCTGATTCAAGTATAGGTTTCGCATTAGCAC
>NW_006399759.1:19327153-19383225 GCF_000299155.1 Elephantulus edwardii | reverse complement strand
CTATTCACTGGACTTCTTTGGATGTGCATTGATAATACTCTGTCACTCACCACATGGTATTTCAAGATGGATCTAGAAATGCCTTTTTCAATTATGAAAGAAACCCCATTTTTTCCTCACCTTTTCATCCCTGATATAATAGATCATATGGTGATCTGACTGAGAGAGATTGAAGAGTAGAAAATGAACCACAAGATAGTGAGGCCAGTTCCAATCTGCCTTGGACACAGAGAGAGTGGAGCAGAAACCCCGCTCTGCTACCGCTGTGGATCATCAGACATTCTCTCACAGACCTGTCAAAACACTTTTGTGACATATTCATTCACTTTCAATGGAGTCTCTAGAAGGTCTTAGCACCAGATCTAATCTCCTAGTCAGTCAGAAGGAAGTTTGCTATCACCACCCACCAAGCACTTAGTGATATCCTCCAGGCATTTCTCACAAATTCCGGTGACCAAATAACTTTGGCACTATTGACCACACACCCAGGTGGTGCTACATATATTGGCCTCATAACAGCAGCTAATGAATCACTCCCTCTGGCTACATAAAGAGCAAAGCCAAAATCTCCTCTGGCACCCACTGTGAGGTACTCTTAACTCAGAGAGGTCTGGATGTTAAAATCTTAGCTACTCCAACCTGTTTCATTTACATGTTCACAGAAACATGTAGAAACAATAACAGCACATGTTTGCAATAATAATTCTCTACATATACAGGATGTTTC
Source organism: Elephantulus edwardii (assembly GCF_000299155.1). Lineage (NCBI taxonomy): Eukaryota > Metazoa > Chordata > Mammalia > Macroscelidea > Macroscelididae > Elephantulus > Elephantulus edwardii. The sequence goes on along the minus strand of NW_006399759.1, from coordinate 19,382,498 downwards.
TCACTTTATAAAATACCTCTGCATCTATTATTCTGATTCTTAAATTTGTTGCAATTGATAGAGCAGGCACAATGTTCTTTTTCATTTTTTTTTTGTTTTAAAATTTTTATGTATTTTTCTTGTGATTAGGATGAAATTTTACAAAACATACAGGGTTTGTTTTTTTTTAATTCAAGCATTCATTAATATTTGTTTTATACAATAATTACAACATCCATAATCTATTTACACTTTCATCTCTTTAGTTCTCATTTCCGTTAATCTTTCTATCAAATCCTTCCAGACTTCTGGGCTTTGTCTTTGGGCAAATGTTGCTCTTTGACGGTATAAAATTGTTTATTATAAGTAGTGGATGCCTCTTTGTGACATTGCTCTTCTTTTGGCTCTATCTTGGAAAGGTGGACAGGCAGTGAAGGAGGGGATCACCCTTAACCAGATGGACTGACACAGTAATTGCAGCAGTGGACTTGGGTATTTCAGAGATTGTGAGGATGGCACAGGATAGGACGAGATTCAGCTCTGTTGTTCACAGAGTTACTATGAGTCATACTAGACTCACCTGCACCTAATAACAATGGCAACAATATAGGTCTACCTATTGTTTGGCTGAAAGTTGACCCATGAGAGTGAGCTTTGAAACAGGTTCAAGGGGTGACCAAAAGTCACAGTTTGGGGAGATTTACTATTTTCTATTATACCAAAAAGCTTGACCCTTTTAATACTTTTGAGTTTTATTCCACATTTCAGCCATTCAATCCAGGATCTCTTATCTTTCAGAATAGTTACCAGTGGCTGTCAGGAACCCAGGAGTTCTGATCTCAAGGTCTTGGGAGTTGAAGTTCCATTGGTTAATTGATCCTTTGGGTTATTTTTTTCAGTATATATTTGCTTTTCTTATCTCTTTTTTACACTAGGCAAAGAAAGACCATTAGTTGTAGCTTAGGTGGATACAAACTTAAGATTCCAGGTACAATTCAACAAAGTAGAAAGCATTGTTACTGTGGGCTGTTGTTGTGTGTTGTTGAATTAGAACTGCGTCATAGCTGACTCCCCCCAGTGGGTTTTCAAAGGCAGTTAATTGCACTGGAGGAGATTGGTCATCCTCCTTTCAAGAAGCAGCTGATTGATATGAACCACGTGCCTTTGGTATTATAGCACAGCTTCTTACCACTAAGCCACCAAAGTGTCCTCTCTGTGGACTTATTGTTAGGCATTGTCAAGTTGAGTATGGCCCTGTGAACAACAGGTGTGAACACGGTCTTATCTTGTGCCATCCTCACAATCTCCAACACCCTCAACCTCATTGCTGCAGTCACTGGGTAAATCCACCTGGTTGAGGGTCTTCCTCTCTTTTGTCATCCCTCCTAAGCATGATGCTAGTTTCCAATGAAGTTTCTCATAACAACATGCCCAAAATATGTGAGACAAAACTTCACCGTCTTTGCCGCCGAGGAACACTCTGAAAGCACTTTCTCCAAGACATATCTGTTCTTTTGGCAGTCCTTGGGATGTTCAGTACTCTTCTCCAGCACCACAGTTCAAGGGCATCAAGTCTTCTGTCATCTTTAGTCATTTCCAGCTTTCTGATGCATAGTCCTCAAACTGAAATCATTGCTCCTCAATAATTTGGAGAGTTCCTTGACTACAAGATTTCCCAGTGCAGTCTCCTGATCTCCCAACCGCTAGTACCAAGTATATTGATTGTGGATCCAAATAAGATGAAGTCATTGACAGTTGGCTAGTTATGACAAATGACCATGATACTCTCAAAATTCTGGCCCCAAGACCCCAGAATCAGCAACTCATTCTTTCAGGGAATTTGGTTATGATTAAAAAGCTTACAAAGCTTACTGCTAGATAACTTGAACTAAAACTCAAGTCTCCTGTCTTCTAATCCATTGCTCCCACAGTTGCCCCACATTGCAGGGCAGGACGGTGGCAGACTAAGAGAAGAGAAACCAGCAGTTATATTACCTTTGCTTTCCATGAGTCAGTTCAAGCTTGTAAATACTTTCTTAAATTTCACTACCAACAGAGCACTACAGCTGTTGTTTCAGAGTCAGTTCATCCCATGGGAGGAGATTGTCCATTCTTCTGCAGAGGAGCAGCTGGTGAATTTGAACTGCATGCTGATGTGTAGTGTTAGAACAGGTAAAATGGTCAATGCTGCCTCTCAGAAATACCTTAGCTGGTAACAGAGACAAGACAGGCATGCAATTAGTTACATAAAAGGTCAGAATGAAGTATATACCATAAAAAATACTTGAAAGGCTTTTGTTGTGCTTTGTCTATAAATAAGGCTGGTATAAATAAATACATGTAGGCATACGTAGAGGTTAAAGTCAACAACTTGAAGTGCTAATTAAAAAAAAAAATAGTAGTTGGAATCCACCCAGAGGTGTCTTTGAAAATAGGCCTGGAAATCTACTTCAGAAAAATCAATTATTAAAAAATTTACGGAGCACAATTTCTATTCTGACACACATGGTATTGCCAAGAGTCAAAACTGACTCAGTAGTACCTTGTCTAGGGTTTCTCTTGTTAGGTGTCATCGAGTTAAGCATGGCACATAGCTCTCTCTTCAGTGAGTTTTCAGAGACAATAAGTCTCACATGGTGGATATCGTCCATTCTTCTCCTATGGAGCAACTGGTGGGTCTGAACCATATGCCTTTGGGATTCCAGTGCAACTTCTTACCACTAGGTTACAAGAGCAGTGGGGGATACTGAGCAGTGGGAGGTTTAGTTGCTCCAGTAGAGCATGACAGGAATTGGAAAAGCAAGTGTTCCTTAGAGCTGGCAATTCATTGCTGGCATTTGGCTCTGCAGCAACACACGTTAGTCTAAGACATAGTTCACTTACTATAGCCTTTGCAGTAAACTAGAACAATAATTGCCAAGGCAAAGCCCAATGAACTGAGAAGTAAATGGGAGTCGTGGGAGCTTAAACAATTGTGGTGGCCTTGCACTCAGTAATAAACAGAGATGACTTCAGTCAGGGGGAGAAGTTATTCTGGCACATAATTGATGTGACTAATTTGATTAGCTGAAGTGGTTTAAGATCAGACTCAAATGTGGGTAGATAAGTGTGTTTTGCTCATGCACTGCTAAATAGTCAATTCCAAATCATGGCAATCTTCCATAAGTTACTGAGCTTGTAAATCTTTAGAAGTGGAGGAGGACATGCAAAAACGTTAAGGGCTATGGAAACTCTGCTCTTGGTGATTAAAAACAATGCCAGAGATTACATGGGAGAATTTTATAAGACCAAATTAGTCATTGTAAATGAATCTTTTCCACAATGCAAATAGTGACTATGCAGGTAAGACTTAACCAGAGAAAATACACAGGATTGTCTACATCTGTGAAAAAAGAAGCTGGAGAAGTATAACTTCACCAGTCAACTGTAAAACAAAACATCTTTTTATAATATGACAGTTCAAGTAGAAGATCAGGGAAATAAAACCAAGGAACGATAGCCAAAGTGTCTCCTTGTGTATATCCTAACTGAACCTGAAGTTTCTCTCAAGAATAGATTGCATGCATTGAACAATAATGACTGAAGAGCAGAATAAAAGTTTAAAATTAATGTCAGAGAGGTTTCTGAAACTCTTGAAAATAAAGTATTGAAAGAGGTTGGATGAAATAATGAAGGGTTGCTTGAGAAGACAAAGTATTACCATGACATGTGCAAAGACCTCAAGTAAGAAAGTCAAAATGGAAGAATATACTTAATATATCTCACTTAAATCACTGGAGGGAAAAAAAACCTTGAGCCATAAGTCGAAATATTGAATAATTCTATGGGAAAAATATTTAATTGCATTAAGATGCATCAGATGATGATGGAAGGAATACTTCTAATAATTTTAGGAAACAGCATGTGATCAAAACCCAAACATAGTGAAGGAAGAAGTCCAAGCTGTACTGGCAAAAAAAGAGGTTTCAGGAATTGGTAGAATACCAATTGAGAAGTTACAACAAAAACAACTTTGCCAAGTGTTCATTCTTTGGTGCCAATAAGTCTTGAATACTTGATCAACTTACCTTAAGAAATCCATATTTCATGATGTATATGAACTTTTAAGCAAACCAGCATAAAATAAAAAATTATTTTAAAGAAATATATTAATATATTTACTAACTCTAGATCAAATTGATCCAGTAGATTACTGAGATTATCAAACAAAATTATTAGTAACACCAATATGTAGTATTTGCTGAATATCATTAAACAGTAGTCATACTTTTAGAGAACTGTCAGAAATTCAAACCAAATTCAAAATGAAATATAGAACAAGATATACTATAGTTGATATCATATGAAACTTGGTTGAAAGCAGAAATATCAGGAAGATATACATCTATTTTTATTAACTGTAAAAAAAGGTCATCTGCTGTTTGGATTATAACAAATTACAGGTAACATTGCAAAGAACAATATCATTAATATCACATGCAAGCAGGGATCTTAGCTGAAAGCAAGGAGTACCATAGGAATGTCTATGTTTCATTGATTACGCATTGGTGTTTAACTGTGTGGATCATAACAAACTATGGCTGACTCTGAGAAGAATGGGAATTCCAGAACACTTGATAGTGCTAATGCAAAACCTATACTTGGATCAGGAGTCAATCGTCAGAACAGAGCAAGGAAACACTACAAGGTTCAAAATTGGGAATGATGTATGCCAGGAATGTATCCTATCTCCATACCTTTTCAATCTATCTGCAGAATAGATTATCTGGGAGGCTGGGCTCTATGAGAAGTGTGGCATCAGGACTGGTGAAAGATTCATCAACAACCTGCGTTATGCAGTTGACACAAGCCTGCTTGCTAAAACCGAGGAGGACCTGAGGAGCTTGCATTCTCACCACTGGGCCAATTGGCAGCATCAGAATGGATGGTGAAGTGATTGAGATTGGTAACAGCTTTAGTTTGCTTGGCTCCATAGTTAACACCCTTGGCACCAGCAGCCAGGAAATGAAGACATATTGTGATGGGAAAGTCTGCTGTTAGGGACCTCTCCAAACTACTGAAGAGCAATAGTGTCACTCTGGACTCTATGGTGCGCCTGATATATATAGGCCATGGTCTTTGCAATCTTTTGCTATGTATGCATCAGAGAGTTGGACAATGATTAGGGAGAATAGAAGAAGAATTGATGCCTTTGAGCTGTGGTACTGGGGAAGAGTATTGAATATACCACGTACTGCTAAGAAAATGAACAGGTTCATCTTATAGAGGGTTAAAGAAGGCTGCTTCTTGGAGGCAAAGATTCTGAAGCTTCATCTGACATACTTTGGACATGTTTCAAGGAGGGACCAGTTCTTGGAGAAGGACATCATGCTTGGGAGGGTGGAGGACAGTTCAGGAGAGGAAGGTCCTCTATGAGGTGGATTCATTCTGGGGTAATGGGGGTAGGGGTGTCAGAGACAGTGAGATCGGTACAGGACAGAGCAGGGTTTAGGGCTATTGTACATAGGGTCACTATGAGTCTCAGGTGACTCAATGGCACATAAGAACAACAACAATAATATGTTGAATCTCTTTATAGATTGTTGTTGTTTCTATTACATGCCATTGAGTCACTTATGACTCATAGTAGTCCTATGTACAACAGCTCTGAACTCTGCTTTATCTTGAGCCAATTTCATTATCTCCTACACACATACTCCAGTCACTGAGTCAATCCATTGCATCCAAGGTCTTCCACTCTTGCACTGTCCCTCCACCCTTCCAAGCATCATGTCCTTCTCCAAGACTGAGACAGTTATTTGCAAAAAAACAAAGGGATACTGCATGGTTTTCAATAAGAAATATGCATATCTTTTCATCATACTTATTTAGACAGTGTGCTGAACAAGTAATCTGAGAAGTGGGACTATAGAAAGAAGATTTAGAATTGTAGAAAGACTCATCAGCAGCCTGCCTTATGCAGATAACTCAACCATGCTTGCAGAAAGTGAAGAGCACTTGAAGTACTCACTGCAGAATATCAAAGACTATAGCTTTCAATAATTATTATATCTCAACATCAAGAAAACAAAAATCCTCACCACTTGACCAGTAAGCAACAGCATAATAGATGGAGAAAAGACTGAGGTTGTAAATGATTTAATTTTACTCATGTTCAGTCAAAATCCATGGTAACAGCAGTGAATAAATCCAAAGATATGCTGCACTGTGAAAATCTGCTATCAAGGCCCTCTCCAAATTACTGAAGTGTAAGGATGACTAAGGTATGCCTGGTTCAATAAATTTTTTTTTCAATTGCTTCCTATGCATATGAATACTGGACAATGAGTAAGGATAGTAGAAGAAGAGTTAATGCCTTTGAATTGAGGTGTTTGAGACCAGTAACAAATATTTCGTGGGCTGCCAAAAGAATAAGCAAGTCTATCTTGGAGGAAGTATAACCTCCTTAGAGGTAAGGATAGTGAAATTTCATCTCAAATATTTTGAGCATGCAATTAGGAGGCATCAGTCTCTGGAAAAAAACACCATGCTGGGAAAGGAGGAGGGTCAGGTAAAAAGAAGACCCTCAACCAGAGACACAGTGACTGTAACAAAAGACTTGAGCATGTCAGAAATTACAGCAATGGTGGAGGATAGGGCAAGGTGTAGATCTGTTGTTCATAGGGTTGCTATGAGTTGTAGTCAACTAGATGACACCTAACAACAACAAGAACAACATAGCCTTCACTATGGGTTACATCTCAGCATAAAGGAAACAAAAATCTTCACAGCTGTTCCAATAAGCAACCTCATGATAAACTGAGAAAAGATGAAAATCTTCAATAACTTCATTTTCTTTGGGTACACAGTCTGTGTCCGTGGAAACAGTGGTCAAGAAATCAAATAATATTGGACTAATCAGGTGCTAAATATTTTCTTAAACTGTTATTAAAAAAATGTCACTTTGAGGACTAACATGCACCTGACCCAAGCCATGGACTCTAGAATAATCTCATTATGTATGTGAAAGCTAGACAATGAACAAAGAAGAACTGATGCTTTTGAATTACAGTGTCCATTATAAAAATGGCCAGGTTTACTATTCTGAAGAGGCCAATGGAACCCCATGAGACTACAGCCCTTAGTCAATCTTTGAACTGGGAACAAACCTCACTCTGAAAGCTTCAATTACAGTCAAACAACACAGAAGTCGATAATGTAACAAATAAACCCCAAACACAAAACACAACAAACCAACAGGCAGACATTCTATCATTAGATTAATCAACCATATAAGATCAATATGGCAGCATGTGGCCTGGAATAAATGTCAGAAGGCAGGCAAGGCTAGGCTGGAAGGATTCATGGAAACAAGAAGCACAGGGAGGAAGTGGGAAGATTGGTTACACTGCTGGTACTGCCATTAATAACATGAAACAAAATACATATGAGTAGTTGAATGAAAAATCAATTTGCTTTGTAAATTTTAACTCATATCAAAATAAAAAAAAAATGTATGACATTGGCAAAAAATTAGTGAATACTATGGAGTGCCAGAATAAAAACAAATCCCTCTTGGAAGAAGTACAGACATAAAACTCCATGGCAGTGATGATGACAAGACTTGTCTCACATACTTTGACCATGTTATCATGAGGGATCAGGTTCTGGAAAAGGACTTTGTAATGTGGAGGGTCAGGGGGGCAAGAAGACTGCTTTCAACAAGAGGGATTGGAATGGTGGCTGTGGCAATGAGGGTGGTACCGGAGCAGGCAGTGTTTCATGCTGCTGTAGAAGATCGCTATGCATTGGGACTGGCTTGACGGCACTTGACAATGCTGATAAGAATCAGTGTTCATAAGAGTTCCAGTTGCTTTATATCGCTCGCCACACTTGGACTGGTTAGTCTTTCTCATTGTAGACACTCTTGTTGGTGAACAGTGTTACCTGGCTATAGTTTCACTTTGCATTTTCTTAGCGACTAATGAATGATGTTCAGGATTTTTTTGTCTGCTCATTTTCCAACTATATGTCTTTTCTAAGTACTTGCCTAAATCTTCTATTAGTTGTTGTTTTTCTTCTGCTTTTCACCAGAAGTTTGACTCCACCATCTTTTTCAAGGGAGAAAGATGGACCCTCTCAGAAACGATAAGTTGGACCTGACTCAACAGCACTAAGTTTGAGTTTACATTTTCCAATATGAGGGCTTTTTTTCTAGACTGTTATCAGTCAATGTTCTGCTGCTATTCATAGGATTTTTAAGGGTCTATTATGTCAGAAATGGGTCGACGGCCCTTCTCCCTTAGTCTCTTGATCTAGAAGTTTTGCTGACTCTCACCATGGTATTTGAAATACTGGGGGTTTCTAGCCCCCAGTTTATGTGTAGTAGCACATAAACTACTACAATAGGAAAATCTGACAGATGAGTAGTGGGAAAGCTTAAATATAACATTTTTTGGATAGATCATGCTAACGTCAATTACTAATTCAAGATTTTAGATAGGAAATATTTGTCAATGTTTTAAGTGTCTCTTCTAGAAAGTAGTGATTAAAAGTTTAAGACAGAAGTGAAATGTAGCAACATTGCTAAATTTATTTTATTCAAACTGGCTTCATTAGTAGCAGTCTTTTCAATATGTTTCCACAATGTTGGGAAAACATAGCAACTAGCATGATTACTTTTAAGTCTTGCTTGCGGTAACATCTTTTGGAACCTCTTGGATACATGTGACATGTTGAAATATGTCATTGGCTTTCCTCTGCAGTTTTATATTTAATTGGTTTAGAATGCTGAAAATTTTAGTTAAGTAGCCAATTTTGCTACTCATGGAACATCTTTAGAAATATTTTCCAAGTGAGATTCCTTTTCAACTAAAAATGTGAATCTCATTCATGACTTCCTAAGCTCTATTCAGTATTTTCTCTTCCAAAAACCAAGGAATTTAAGAAAGTAAAACTAAATAGAAATAGTTAGCACCAATCTCTGTATAAAATAGAGTTTGAAAACAGCTATCCAATGATAGCTGTTTCCATTAGTAAATTTAAAAAACAATCAATGTACTTAAATTATAATCATGATAATCAGTAGAATTTACTACAGTTTTAAAGTTTTATGATGTATTAAGTGTTCTGAAATGGCCACCATTAATAGATTTTAATCTTTTTATAAATTTCAATTCATATATAAATGTGTACATTTTCTCCTTTATCACAGGCATTATTTTTATACTTTTTAATGGTTAATTTATACTGGTGAACAATTTTTGTTCACAATTCTATAAAAAGATGTTTTCTAGAACAAGTGCATGTACCACAACAAATCCCCTATGAAATTAGCTTGTCACACTTATCTCCTAGAAACCTACACTTGAATGCAATAATTTAATAAGAATTGTTTTAAATATTCTGAAATAAGTTATTTAAGATTAAAACACGAAATAGTATAGTTTTAGATGAATCAATTGATTTATCAATGTTCATATCCATACCATAAATACATTAGAGAAAACTACTTTATTTAGTAATGACATTTGGCCCTCTATATCCATAGGTTCTGTATCCATAGAGTCAAGCAAGTAGTCATAGAAAACATTCAGTTTAACAAAGACAATTAAATGTTTAAATCAATCAAGAGCAAAGAGGGAACATAAAGTATTTATACTGTATTGAGTAGCATAAATTATCTAGAGATGATTTCTCTCTCCCCCCCTTTTTCTCCTCTAAATATTATCTAGATATTGGCAAAGAATAGTGGATATATCACAGACTGCCAAAAGAACAAACAAGACTATTTTGGAAGAAATGCAGCCAGGTTGCTCCTCGAGAAGCAAGAATAGTGAGACTGTCTCACATTTTTTTGGCATGTTATCAGGAGGACCAGACCTTGGAAAGAGGTACTGTGTTTGGACAAGTAGAGGAAATATTCTCAATGAGAGCTCTGTCAGTTATCATCATCTCCACCCTGCCAGTAAGCCTAGATCTGAAGGTACTCAGTTCTTGCTTCATGGGTCAGCAGACTTCGCTCTCCTTGCAAGTGCCCAAATGCATCCACTTCACCAGCAAGGACTTAGCTTTCTCTCACTATTGGATGGGAGCTCATAACACTATTTTACACCAGCTCTCCACCAATTTTGCCTTTGTCTCTGCCACTATTGTTCTCCATCACCACTGTTGCCCCTGATGCTGAGGCTTGTTCTTCCATCTCTTCTCTTTTTCTGATTCATGTAGGAATCAGGTGCAAAGGATACATGATGGTAGTGAGATTGTCACTTTCCACTTCTGAAAATGCTTAATTTAAGCCTGAAGTCAGGATTGGCAAAATTCATCAAAAGTCACATTAGTGTTATACATATTTGCACATTCCCATCCAAAAAGGTGCCACTTACCTTATTTCTATTATTAATAAAATTTTCCAAATTCCCTGGGTAATCCTCAAATATCTAATATTTTCTTAGTTGTTCTGCCAACCCAAAAGCATGTAGTTTGAATCCACAAGCTGCTTTACTGAAAAAAGGTGGGCAATCTCCTCCTGTGAAATTTATAGCCTCTGAAAACCCACTGAAGCATCAGCTGTGAGTCGGTTCTGACTCGACAGGGCATGATAACAACACCAACAATCCAGTTATATAGTGAAAGTCACAAAACCCGTGGCTAGAAAAGCTGTTATAAATAATCCGAATAGCACAAACATCTAGGTTATCTTTGTCAACTGCTTTACTTCAATGATGAGCTCATTTTCTTGGGATGAGGAGAGAAGAATGGTGATAATTTCTTTACTGAATGTCCAACATTATTTTCAGAAAAGCAACACATCAGCATAGGCTAAGTTACAAGTATCATGCATGGAAATGGGCATTCTCCTCTCCAGTCATGTGCTAAAGTGTGTACATGTTGCAGTGGCCTGAGGTTATCTTGTGCTCAGAGTGCTGGAGGGCTCTCCCCCAATGTTTTTGCTCTGTCCCACAGAGGTCTGTCTCTATGCCGTTGTTTCAACCCTACTAGCAGACATAATGCTTGTTATTTGGTTCTGGATGCCATAGTTAGACATGAGTGTTGAAAGTTCTCGTTTCTCTTGATCTAGATTTAGTCTTGGGTAAAGCCTGTGTCCTGGAGTTGATTCCCATAATAATTAGCAAATTCAGGCTTGTGTATACAGGACCAAAAGGAAGCGGTCCTTGGATGGTAGAGTGTCTCACCTTTCTGTTAGTGATATATTTCTTCCCTAAAACTGTGAAGGATTTGGGTCTCAGAGAGTTCTGAACACTTCCTCTAGAAATGTAAGGATTTTTCTTAAGTGTAACAGAAGGATTTCAGGAAAGTAGAGCAGTCTCATTCCTGTGCACCAACAGCACCCAGTCTCTGAATACCTCCACCTCTGAACCTCAGCCCTTCCTCTTGCCATGTCTGTCCCCAATCGGCATTCAACGGAGATCAGTAGAAAAGAGCTCTCTAGAAAGTATGAATTCACCTTGTATATGAAACTTCAAATTGTTCTAAACTCACATCAGCCCACCTTATGCCATTTGAGTCAGAATTACCCAGAAGCAGATTTTGAAAGTTTATATTGTCATACATGGTACAGGGAGTGGTTTAGCACTTGGCCGCAGCAGAGAGAGTTGGCTTTTAGGAGGACAGGCTGAGAAGGCTACAGCCTTGAAAACCCCATGGAGCAGTTCTGCTCTGAACACCCGGGGTGGCTGGTCAGAACTGATTCCATGGCAGCTCACAAGGATGCCCAGGAGATGAGGGAGCTTAGAGGAGATGCAGCCCAATGTGGAAGTACCTGGATGCTCTCTCAATTGCTGAACACTACATAGAACTAGGCAGATAAAGAGTAAATGGATTATGTTCATTGCCTTTCAAACTTTCAGTAAAGGAGATAGATGCACACTAAGATGCTTCACCTTTCTCTAAACTCTGGAGGAGCCAATCTGAGGGCAGGACAGGAACTGCTATAAGAGTTTATGCTGGCCTCCTATTGCTGACTCCTGTCGTGGACTATTTTTTTTAATCTGTACTTTTAAAAAAAGTATTTAACATAACAGTGAATATATCACATTTTATTTTCTTTTTTAAAAAATAACTTTTTATTTATATTGGTTTGCTTACAAAGTTCATATACATTGTGTTTCACACTATTCTTCATTCACATTGTATTTCACACAATCATCTCCATTGATTATATTTTATAAAATGAATCATCATTGAACTATGCCCACCATTGCCCTGTCTTTCAAGATCTTCACCTAATCTTCCCTATTTCTGTTACCCATCCTTCCTTCCACCCATCAAATTGTATGATTCTGTGATTCCCCCTTGCCCATCCTTATCCTTCTGCTCCTCCCATCTTCATAGAATTTTTTTACTAGTTCTATTTCTATAAATAGAAATATATTCTATATGCTATAATTTCTATAATGATGCTAACATGTTTTTAAAGCTAGGTGTGTTTAACAGACATTCTAACCATCATGTAGTAGACATGTACCTCCATGTTGTTTGCCTTCAAGTGCACTTCCTGAAGTACAATTAGTATTGAAGCTTTATGGTACTTGAACTATGACAATAGAAAAGTGACTTGCCTATCATGTTCTATTACAGACAATTCTACTGGCATCCATGTTTTGTTCACATCACATAGGAGTGAAAGACGTTGATAATGTTCACCACTGTTTAGTCTGCTGAACTATGTTGTCATCATTGTATCATGTCTTTTTCTTATGTTGTAATTTTTGCTAAAAAGCTGTACAGCCAACGCAAACACAGGTGATTTGAATCCACAGAAACTGCTCAGTTGGATCACCTCCCATGAAATTTACAGCCTCTGAAAACCCATTGAGGGTCAGGTTCTGACTGATGGCACATACCAACAGCACCATGTATTTACAGGGATAAAGAGGCAATGTTATGCAAATTTCTAATTATAGCCAGGCATCCTGAGGGTACTTATCCTAGGGCCTCAGGGCCACAGTCCCTGGGGACATCAAGGTAATGCGGTATAACATAGTTCATAAAGACAGTGTTTTACATCTCACTCTGTTACTGGGTAGTGAGCAGGGATTTAAAAGCCTTTGCTGAGCCATCAAAGGTGCAATTATTGGCTTTCCTCTGTTCAGAACAAAGAAGAGGAAGAAAGTAAAATGTTATAAACAGTCTAAAGGACTGATGGACTGCTCCAGCTTCTGAGACTTTTTAAGACCAGGGTAACTAGGTGGTGTCCAGCCACCACTCCTGACCACTCTAAAAAAGGTTACTGTAGGAGGAGGGTTACTGTAGAAGGAGGGTCTTAGATTGGGACAAATATGTAGAACAAAACTCTGAATCATAAAAATGACCAGGTGACCTGCACTGATAGTAACTGATAGAATCTCAATACTATGACCTCTAGTCACCCTTTGAGCCTAGAATGAAACTCACTCTTGTAGTTCTGCTTTTCAGCCGTACAGGCCTTTAAGGTGAACAGTAACCCTTGAGAGGTACTCAGGTTTTAAAACAATCAATCATGCAAGATCAAAAAGGGCAGCTTTTGCTTAGGGTTGAATTCAGAATGAGGGAAGATTTAAGATAAGTTTATGGGAAATAAGAATCACAAGGAGGAAGTGGGAAGAGTAATTACAATATGGGAATTGTAATTAATATCATAAAACAAATTATGAATAATTGAGTGGAAAACCATATTGCTTTGTAAACTTAAATCACAAACATGGACACACACAAACACAGAAACATGTGATTTACAGCTGCTAACATTGAATGGGTTGCCAGGAGTCAAAATCCATTCAATGTCAGGGACCTTGGTGGATTTTTGTGTGTAAATGGATATCATTGATGGCATCACGTTTCAGAATTGGTCTTGTAACTGTTCTTTGTAAAAATGAACGCAACTCTTATCTTCAGTTTGTTGTTCTTAGTACAGTATACTATGATTCTGAATGTCAATACCATTTCATTTCAATTCACTAAGCATTCTTTCTGGTGATGCATTGGCTATTCACTCAGCTGCTAACTGAAAGATTAGAAGTTCAACTCAGTGGCTGTTCCATGCAAGAAAGCTGGGGCAATTTGCTTCTGTAAAGAGTACAGCCTTGGAAGCCACAGACCACAGCTGTGGAAGCCTGTGGACAGTTTTCTCTGTCCATACAGTTGCTTTGAATCAGAATCAAGATTGGAGCTGCCTGTCTTTGTCTTAGCAATGAGTTAGTCTATTAGTGACAATAGTATCAGTCTTCCGATGTTATATAACATTTTGAATGGCTTTTAGTTTTCTTCCTTTTCTGTGCATTCCACGTTTTGTTTATTAATGAATAGACTTCTCATGTTGAGTGTGCCCCATCAACAAATAAAGATCCATCTGTCATTAAGGTTGATTCTACTTTGAGAGCGTCTTCCAACTGAATAGACTGTTCTTCCAGCACTGAATCTACAGTGTTCTGCTGTTTATCATAAGTTTTCCTTTAGTTTCAGGGAATAGAGTGTCAGGACTTTTTCAGCTGTCCAAAGTGTCTGCAGATATCTGTCCACTATGGGTGACCCTGAGGAGCTCTGCTGACAAAGGCAGGCTGTTCGAATCCACCAGCTGCTCTGAGGGAGAAGGATGGGACGTCTCCTCCCAGGGGATTTACTGCCTCTGAAAACCTGCTGGTCGGTCAGGTATGAGTAGGTTCAGCCTCGATAACAAACAACAAAGCTAACCACTTGGAGGACCCTGAGGGTATTTGAAGTACTGGCTGTATATAGCTTCCAGCATCATAATAGAATTCAAGTAACTTTGGTAGGAAAACTGATGGATGGTGGAAACTATAGTGGTTACCACCACAAACCACTAAACCAGAAAACCGTCTGTGGCTGTTGAGTTGATTCCAACTCATGATGAACACACATCCTAGAGGAGAACTGTCCCACCTTAAGTTTTCAGTGGTGGTCATCCTACAGAAGGAAATTGCGCCACTGGTGACTTTGATCTGTCAACCTTTCAATTCGTAATCTAGTGTAATCTAGGTGCATACTGCATCATTTAGGGACCTCTGAAGTGGTTATACAGTTGGAAAGCTTTTCCAGTTGGTAGAATTCCTTAGTGATATGTAATGAATGATATGCTAATTTTTATACAGGCCTAAAACTATCCATTGTTAATATGCTATCAAGTTAGAACCAATCTATAGTTGACCCTCCAGCAGGTTTTCAGAGGCAGTAAATCACAGGGAAGATCTCCTATCTTCCCCCTGCTGAGCAGTTGGTGTGTTTGAACCATGTGCTTTTGGGTTGGCAGTGCAACTCCTTTCCACTAGGCCACGAAGAATCAAGGCTGTGCCAAGGATAAAGGCTATATACAATCTCCCAAGTTATCTGTAAGTATTTTGCTGTCATAAAGTTGTAAATTCAGATCCCACATTCAGTTTGTTGGGGTTTTTTTGGTTGTTTTTTTTTTTTAAGCAGGAGTGACATCCAATTCCTAAACAACACGCCTCTGGAAACTCTATGAACTTTGATAAATGATGATAGTTATAGAAAGCCTTAAAGCCTTTTTGTTCATAGGGTTACTACGAGTTGTGCTTGACTCAATGGCAATTAACAACAACAACCATGGAGAAGCTGATAGATTTAAATTGCCTGACTGAGTTGGCAGTGCAACTCCTTACCCACTAGGACCCCACAGCTTCCTCTCTCAGCCTATAAGAATTCATAAAGATTTGAGCTGCTTGTTATCCAGCATATTTCAGAAATACTACAATTTAGTAACTTTAACTTTCTCTATTAGAGTGGACCCAGAAGAATTTCATGAAACAATGTATGAGCAAGAGCCTGTGGTGATGAAAGAAGTTCAAGCTGCTCTGAAAGAATTGGCAAAAAACAAGGCCCCAGGAATTGATGGTATACCAACTGACATATTTCAACGAATAGACGCTGCCCTGGACATGCTTACCAAGTTGTGCCAAGAAATTTGGAGGACAACCACTTGGCCAACTGACTGGAAAGTCTATATTTGTTCCCATTCCAAAGAAAGATGATCTGACAAAGTGGGAACATTATCAAACATCATTGATATCACATGCAAGCAAGATTCTGCTGAAGATTATACAAAAAGACTGGGATAGAACATCAACAGAGAACCACCAGAAATGCAGGCTGGGTTTAGAGAGGCGGTGGCACTAGGGATATTATAGCTAAGGTTAGATGGATCTTGGCTGAAAGCAGAGAGTATCAAAGGAATGTCTATTTGTGTTTCATTGACTATGCAAAGGCATTTGACTGTGTGGATAACAACAACTGTGGCTGACTCTGAGAAGAATGGGAATCCTAGAACACTTGATTGTACTTATTGTGAAACCCATACCTGGATCAAGAGGCAATCATCAGACAGAGCAAGGAAACATTGCATGGTTCAAAACTAGGAAGGGTGTGCATCAAGGATGTGTCCTGTATCTATATCTTTTCTATCTATAAGTGGAACAGATTATGTAGGATGCTCAACCCTATGGGAAGAAATGTAAAATCAGTATTGGAGGTAGACTCATCAACAATTTGTGTTATGCGGATGACACAACCCTGCTTGCTAAAACTGAGGATGACCTGAAGTGCTTGCTGTAGAAGGTCAAGGACTTCAGCTGTCAATATGGATTGAAGCTCAACATCAAGAAAACAAAGGTTCTCACCACTGGGCCAATTGGCAGCATCATAATGGATAATGAAGAGATTGAGATTGTTGACAGCTTTAGTTTGCTTGGCTCTTTAGTCAACAGTCTTGGCACCAGCAGCCAGGAAATTAAAAGACAAATTGCACTGGGAAATTTTTCTGTCAGAGATCTCTCCAAAGTACTGAAGAGCAACGATGTCAGTCTGGAGACTAATGTGTGCCTGATCCAGGTCATGGTCTTTGCAATTACTTGCTATGCATCAGAGAGCTGGACAATGACTAGGGATGATAGAAGGAGAGTTCGTGCCTTTGAGCTTTGGTGCTGGAGAAGAGTACTGAATATACCATGGACCGCTAGAAGAACAAACAAGTTCATCCTAGAGAGGGTGAATCCAGGCTAGTCCTTGGAGGCAAGGATTCTGAAACTCCATCTGACATATTTTGGACATGTTGTAAGGAGGGGCCAGTCCTTAGAGAGGAATGTCATGCTTGGAAGGGTGGAGGGACAGCGCAGGAAAGGAAGACCCTGGATTAGAAGGATTGATTCAGTGACTGGGGTAATAGGGTAGGTGTGTCAGATACAATAAGATTGGCACAGAATAGGGCAGGGTTTAGGGTTGTTGTACACAGGGCTGAATTGAGTTGCGAGTGACTCAACATAACAACAAAAATTTTGAAGGGACACAATTCAACCCATAACACTTCTGATCCACTTTGAAAGCAATCTTTTTTTTTTCTCTCACTAGCTCTGCCAAAGGTGAAACAGCCTTGTTTGTTTTTTCTCTCCTTCACATGATTTGTCACTTTTTGGGATTAAGTTCACCTTGTTGTCTTGACTCAACAATCTAATTGGGGTTTTTTTTCATTATTGTTGTTTTTATGTGCCATTAAGTTGCCTGTGAGCCATTGAGACCCTATGTGAAGCAGCTCTGAACCCTGTCACCCTGTCCTAAGCCAATCTTACTAATTCTGACACACCAACCCCCATCACCCCAGTCACTGTATCAATCCATCTCATCGGCGTCTTCCTCTTCTGCGCCGAACCTCCACCATTCTGAGCATGATGTCCTTCTCCAAGGACTAGTCCCTCCTGGTCACATGCCCAAAGTATGTGAGAAGGAGCTTCAAAGTCCTAGCCTGCATGGATAAACTTGGTTTCACTCTCTCTGAGAGACCAATTTTCTTGGCAGTCCTTGGTATGTTCAAGACTCTTCTCCAGCACCACAATCCAAAGGCATCAATTCTTCCTCTGTCACCCTTAGTCATTGCCCAGCTCGCTGATGCATAGCAAGTGATTGCAAAGACCATGGCCTGGATTAGGTGCACTTTAGTGTCTAGACTGACATTGTTTTTCAGTACTCTGACGAGGTCCCTTATGTTAAAATAAATTTATCTTAAAAAAAATTTATCTTGTGTTTCTTCTTTGTTTTTCAGAAACAGAACTGGAAACTTATTCTATTATGTATTATATTCTATTTATTTCCATACCATTAAGAAGAAAGTCACTAGTGTTTTCATATGTTTCTCAGTCAGAATTGATTCACAGCTGACCCTCCAAGTGGGTTTTTAGAGACTGTTAATTGCAAAGGGGAAGATTCTCCATCTACCTACAGTAGAAAAGCTGGTGAATTCAAACTTCTTGCCTTTGGGCTGGGTTACTCACCAGGTCACCAAACTTGTCCTCTAAATAAAACATTTCACCATACGTTATTGAGTCATGACTTGATAAAAGTCCTAAAAAAGTATAATGAATTATTATAACCAAGGAACCAGACTTTTCCTGTGACTACACATTTATTCCCCTAAAACCTGCCTTCCATTCAATTCTATATCATCAACTCTTTTTACTGTTTTGAAAATAAAATCCACACCCATGTACATGCAATTAATGAAATGTATAAGAAAATATATTTTTGTATGCTAGAAATAAGAACTGTAGGAAGATTACCCACTACCATCCAGTGAGTTCCAACCCATAATGATTCTCCATCAGAGTTTCCAAGGTTGTTAATTTCTGTTGGAGGAGACATCCTATATTTCTCCAATGGCACAATGAGTAGATTCAAACTATCGACCTTCTGATTAACAGCTCAATACTGCAACACATTGTGCTACTGGAGCCCCTTGTATAAATATTAGAGCAAGGTAAATGTATAAGAACTTCTTTTTATCACCAGATTTTTTCCAATCTAAACCAGACAATTCTTGTTGTTTAAAAAGAACATCAGGTTCTAATGTCAAAAGACACAGATTTACTACCAATAAGGGCACTAAAAGGGCTGTTGTTATACACACAAGTCCCAACAATCCTCAGAGAAAGATATGTGGTAAGTGAATATTTTCATAAAAGTTTTACTTTTGTGAAAATGACATTCAATGGATCCATGAAGTAATTTTATGGAACAATCTCTCTATTTTACAATCAGTTTTATAAAATGGGATTTTCTATTAAGGGTTGAATTTATAAGCTAAGTGTAGACACAGAACTGAAATCCAGGTAACTAGAAACATGGAAAAAGAGGATAAAAAGTGTTGAGTAGCATCGATAGAATTGGAAAAATGTGTATACATGATGAGACTGTATAACAGAACTTCCTGAAACAATGTTAATAGAGAGAAATAAATATATGTGATTATAAACTGAAAAGGAAAGCCCAAACTGCTCTGTATGTGTACTGAAACTAGCAAAGAAGCCAGAGACGGAAAAGAGAATAAAAAGACCAAATGGAAATGGGGGAAAAACCAAAAAAAACCCAAAACATTAAAAACATGAAGTGTCCAAATAAACCAATGTGAGTTCTTGTAATGCATTCTGATAATTTTGCATATTACATGTAGCTTTATATTTTTGGTTCTTTTAATTGTATTTTGGTTTGCTGTCAAAATTCATATACACTGAATTTCACACTATCCGTTCACATTGTGTTTCATATAATCATTCTGATTCATAATATTTTATAAAATGAATTATATTGAACTATGCTCACCATTACACTGTCTTTTCAGATCCCAGCTAGGTCTTTTCCATTTTTTTTACCTACTCCTCCCTCCATCCATCAAATTGTATGACCCTATGGTTTCACCTCCTCCCATCTTCACCCCTCTGCTCACCCCTCCCCCCTTAGATCCTTATACCCATTTTATTAGTTATCTTTCTATTTCTCCAATAATGGTCTCATATAGTATTTGTCCTTATGGGGATGAGCTACTTCACTCAGCATGTTCTCCACTCCCTCCCAAGTTATGGAGTAGTTTTTGAAATAATTGCTCCTGAGTAGTGTGTAGTATTCCATTGTGAGAATGTACCACAATTTCTAAATCCATTTGATTGTGGTTAGACATTTGGGCTTCTTCCATGTTCTTGCAATGGTGAATAATGCTGTGATGAACATTGGTGTACAAGTCTCCGTTTATGTCTCTGTCCTAATTTTCTCAGGGTATGTTCTAAAGAGTGGAAAAGCTGGGTTATATCAAATTTCTATGTACAGTTTTTGAGAAAATATCAAATGGCCTTTCAGAGTGGTTGTGTCATATAACAATCTCAACAAGAGTGTATGAGATTTCCTATCTCTCCACACTCTTTCCAACATTTATTACCTGATGTCCTGTTTAAACTTTACCACTGGTACTGGGGTGAGATGGTACCTCGTTGTGGTTTTGATTTGCAACTCTCTTATTGCCAGTGATTTTGAGTATTTCTTTATGTATCTGTTGGCCATCCAAATGTCCTCCTCTGAGAAAAGTCTTTCTATATTCTTTGCCCATTTTGTAATTGAGTTATCAGTCTTTTTCTTGTGGAGGCCCTGTAGGACTCTGTAAAGTTTTGTTATGGGATCCTTGTCTGAGATGGTATTGACAAATGTTTTTTTTCCTCATAAGTAGGCTTTCTTTTCACCCTATTGGAGAAAAGGTGTTTTTGTGGTTTGGTTTGGTGTTTTTTTGTTTATGTGTTTTTAAAAATTTTTCTTTTATATTGAGTTGCTTACAAAGTTTGCATGCATTGTGTTTCACACTGATCTTCATTCACATTTTGTTTCATACAGTCATTCCTATTTATTATTCATTATGTTTTAGAAAATTACTCACCATTAGACTATGTCCACCATATGTCCCTGTGTTTTCAGGTTCCTGTTGAATCTTTCCATCACCTTTATTTTTCCTTCTTATTATAATACTAGTTTATTTACAAAATTTGAATACATTATTTCTTATACCAATTCCTTCCCATTTCCCTAGCACGCCACCCCACCTCACCCCCTGCAATCAAATTTAGAAAGTCCCTTTCATCAATTTTATTCTCTCCTGGTATTATATTTCTCACTATATTTATCAGCCTTTTTATACCATGGGCTAGGCCTTCTAAGGTTGGCCTTACTTTGTCTCTTATGATCTTTATGGTTTGGGGCTTTACCTCTAAGTCTCTGATCCACCTTGAGTTCATTATTGTGTATGATGACAGGTGTGCATCCTGCTTCAGCTTTCTGCAAGTAGCAGTCCAGTTTTGCCAGCACCATTTGTTGAAGAGATTGTTATTTCTTTATTTGATAGGTTTTGTTTCCACATCAAATATCAATTGGCCATGGACAGATGGATTAATTTCTAGGTTCTTGATTCTCTTCTGTCTCTGTGCCTGTCATTGTAGCAGTATCATGCTATTTTAGTTATTACAGCTGTATAGTAGTAGGCTTTGAGATCAGGGAATGTTATTCTTGTTTCTTCAGAAGTGTTTTGCTTATTCAAGGTCTCTTTCCTCTCCAAATAAACTTGTCAATTGCCTTTTTTATCTCTTTGAAAAATGAATTTGGTATCTCTATTGGGATTGCATTGAACATGTGGATTGCTACCAAAGTAGGATTGTCATTTTCACTATATTGAGTCTTTCTATCCATGAACAAGGAACATTTTTCTATTTATATAGGTCTTTTATTGCTTCTTGCAGAAGTGTTTTGTAGTTTTCTTTGTAAAGGTCTTTTATGTCTCTAGTTAGGTTTATTCCCAAGTATCTTAATTTGTGGTTTGTAGCCTTATATTTTAAACATTTAAAGTCACAGTCCACGGAGTGGGACTGACAAATATACCAGGTATCAGGGGTTATGTAAACAATCTTTGGTGCACTCCATAGGCTAATTTACTGTCATAAACATTGTGGGAAACAGAAATCTCTGTGGCAGCTTGGTGTGGATATTCTCACTGTCAGCAGGGAAAATTCATTGCCTCCTCACAAGGCTGGGACTCTAACGGCATTTTACCAAGACAGATGACTTGGTGACAGACACTGCAGGCCGAGAGTTAATATTTAGCCTAGTAAATGAAACATGAGAATGTCAGCATTGTGTCTCAGGGCTGGTTCCTTAGTCTGTGCAATCCGGGGGGCTGCCTCTAATGATGACCCCAAGAGTGAGTCTCGGAGGGCCAGGATGTCACATTTGACACCAACCACAGAGGTCAGTGAATTGCCCAGTCACCTCAGCCTTCCTTAATAAACCATGCCATGGCTGTCACCCAGGAATGAATTTAAAACTCTCTGCAATCTACTTGCCTTCTACCCAGTACCACCTCCTAGGCTAATGAGTTCCAGCGGTATATTTACTTCCCTTTGTAGAGATTATCAAAAGTTCAGCAGTTTAAAGCCACCAGCTCCCTCGTGGGAGAAAGATGTGGCAGTCTGCTCCTGTAAAGAATACAGCTTTGAAAAGCCGGTGGGGCAGTTCCACCTTCTTCCAGAGGGTTGCTATCAGTTACGATCAACACAGTGATGATGGGTTTGCTTTGGGGTTAAGATGATACTGACTTTTATTTATTGTGAATTGATTAGAATATGCAGTACTTGTGGCTTCTAAAGAATCTATGGTAAAACAAGCAACTAAAGTGCTTAGTTTCCAACTGTAGACTGCAGGTTGACGTCTAAACAGAGATGTTTTAGAGTATAGTCTTGGCATTTTGTTTCTCAAAACCCAGCCACTGTAAATTCTGTGGAGCATCATTTCTACCATAACCAGGAATCAAAGTTGAAGATTCCATGGCAGCTGGTTAACTGCTTGTTTTTTCTCATCTTGATTTGACAAAGAAATCTTATAAAACATAACCTTCTTTTTCCAAAGAAAAGGCCTATTAAGTCAAGACCACATTAATTGAGTTCTTTCTTCTCTTGCCTCATCTTTATCCCACTAAACTCTCTTTCTGGATTAAGTTAAAATATGTTAATGATATAGGTTAATAATTTCCCCGCAGTCACAACTATCCCGGTCTTTTCTACTTCTTCCTGGAACTAAAGTTGAGCAACATTGAAGTTGCTGGCAATGACTCTTTACAACGCTGGACTGTGAGGAATACAAAGTTAGAAGTTCTTCCTAACCCAGGAAGGGATAATCTGTTATCCTCTAATAAAATAAACTTTTTCTTCAATTTTTCATAACATTTTCTATAAAATTAACATCTTCAGCATGACTTAACACTTTGAGAAAATGGTATCACCTCAGAATACTGGAGCAATAAAACCAGAAGATTCACTAAGTATTAACTATTTTCCAGGGTGGTCTATTGACTGATACATACAATTGCCGTTCCCCGGGCGTGTCTGTATTATAATTTCAGAAAGTCCACTAAAGTCATTGTGTAAAATAAGCTATCAGGAAATCTCATTGCTTTATAGTGCTTTGTATTTGATTAAGAAGTGTAAAACACTTAATATTTCAGAGTTCCCTTATTATAAATTAACCATTTTACAAAAAATAGAACTATCCCATAGGGTCTCACATTTTTGGAGGCTTATTCTTTTTTTAAAATTTTTTTTAAGGTTTTAATGAGATTTTATAAAGAACTTGGTTTTCCATTCATTCATTGTTGCACATTTTCCTCCCTTGTTCCCTTTCCCCCTAGTTCACTTTTTTTCTTCGGGAAAAAAGTTCTTCCATTGTTATATAGTACTCACCCCCACCCCAGACCACTTTATTATACAGCTCTTATTCTGGACTCTTGTCATGTCAATAATACCTAATCAAATGTTCCTTTTATACCATTGTCTCCCTCGTCTGTTTCAATGCCATGTACATTATTTATCCGCTCTTTTCTTTGTTTTTCCCGAACCCCCATCAGTCCTGTTCTATAACAGTGGCTTTATGCAGTATTTGTCTTTTTGTGACTGAGATATTTCCCTCAGCATAATGTGGAGACTTACTCATTTATGGTTTGTATCTATCAGCTGCTCCATGGGAGAAGGGAGAAGGACAGGCAATTTCTTCTCGTGCAATTTATTACCTTTGAAAATCCTCTGGAAGTATGAAATGCAATGTGAATGAAGGAATGTGTGAAACACAATGCATATGAACAAAACACGATGTATATGAATTTTGTATATAAGCCAATACAAATTTAAAAAAGAAGAAACCAAAAAAACCAACCAAACCCTAAACCTGCTGGAGAGTCAGTCACCTACAGGTGGGTTTTGACTGAACAGCACATAACAACCGCTCACTATCATTAAGTCAGTTCCAAAGTATTGTAACCCTTACATTTTTGAAGTTATCAATAGAAACAGGAGACTGACAATTCATCTTTCTGCCCTGCAGCTGTTGGCAGATTCGAACTGCCAGAGATGTGCAGCACTTGAATTAGCAGCACAACATGACATGAACTATACAACACAAGATCTCTGTAAAGAAGACTCGAAGCACTTATGAATTGAAGAACAAAGAATGCCACCTGCAGTATGGCATTAAGAAAGCAGAAATCCTCACAACTGAACCAAGAGACAGTATCATAGCAGATGCAGAAAAGATTGAAGTTGTCAAAGATCTAATTTTGCTTGGATGTATAACCAACATACATGATAGCATCAGTCAAGGTGGCAAATGATGTGTTGCATTAGGCAAAGATGCTGCCAAAGACATCTTAATAGTGCTAAAGAGCAAGAATATTGAGTTAAAAACCAAGGTATATGTGACTCAAACTATGATGTTTTCAATTACTTCAAATTCACGTGAAAATTGGACAACGAATAAGGGAAGACTAAAGAAGAACTGATGCCTTTGAATTGTAATTTTGGTAAATAGTATTGAATATCCCTTCAGTTGCCAAAAAAGAATCTGTTGTATTGGAAGTGCAACCAGGGAGCTCTTCGGAGGCAAGAATGGTGAAACTTCATCTCACATACTTTGGGCATAATATTGAGAGGCGTCAAACCTTGGAGAAAGACATCCTAAGTGGGAAAGGCAGAAGACCAACAAAAGAGATGAATGACTTCACTGAGATGAACGGGTATGGTGACTACACCAATGGATTCAAGCATGGCAAAATTCACAAGAATGAGACTGAGAAAAACTGGATAAATTATGTACACTGCATTGAAACAGATGAGGGAGAGAACAGTTTGAAAGCGATATATGATTGGGTATTATGGTTATCCTGGAAAAGGTTAAACCAGGTGGCTCCTTGAAGGCAAGGATTCTGAGGCTCCATCTAACATACTTTGGACATGTTGTAAGGAGAGACCAGTCATTGGAGAAGGACATCATGCTTGGGAGGGTGGAGGGACAGTGCAGGAAGGGAAGGCCCTCTGTGAGATGGATTGACTCAGTGAATGGGGTAATCAGGATGGGAGTATCAGAGACAGTGTGATTGGCACAGGACAGAACAGAGTTTAGGGCTGTTGTACATATGGTCGCTATGAGTTGCAAGCGACTCGATGGCACATAACAACAACAACATTATGATTATGACAGGAGTACAGAATGAAGAAGGTTGTATAGTGGAGTGTACATAGGGGGGTTGGCTGTATACCAATGAAGGAATTTTTATTTTACTTTTCAAAGAGAAGAGTGAACTGTGGGGGGAAGGGTGGGCAGGGAGAAAAATGCAACAATGAATGAATGGAAATCCAAAATCTCTGTAAATGTTCATGAAAATTAATAATTTTTTTTAAAAAAAAGAATGGTACAGGATAGGACATGGTTGAGCTCTGTTGTTCATAGGGTCACTCTGGGTTATAGTAGACTTAATGTCACCTAGCAACAACAATAATAGAGCTTCCAAATCTTTATGGAAGTAGACTGTTACATTATTTTCCTGAAGAACAGTTGGTAGATTTGAACGTTCAACCTTCCTGGTTAGCAATCGAGCTCTTAATCACATACACTACCAAGGTTCCTTTCTTTATGACAAAACTATTTTAATTTACAATGACTTTCTTGTTTCATAATTTAGAGCAAAGAACCAATTTTTATGGAGGGATAATGTTCTAATTTAATATTATTCTAGTGAAATAGTAGGGAGTTCTGGAGGCCTGGTGAAAAGGAGTTGTATGGTGAACCCAAAGTCACACAGTTCAAATTCACCAGCTCTTCTGCAAGAGGATAGCCAGTTTCCTCCTGTGAAATTTACAGCCTCTGAAAACCCAGTATGAGTTGTTTCCAACCTGATGGAACATAATGACAATATCAACAACAAAAAAATTATTGACAATTTATTCTATTTACATAACACTCCCAATGTACAAACTAAACTTTTTTCTTTTTTAAAATTTTTTTAAATTTTATTTCATTAATTTTAATGAACATTTACAGAGATTTTGGATTTCCATTCATTCATTGTTGCACTTTTCTCCCTGCCCAGTCCTCCCCCCTGAAATTTTATTTACAATAAAACTATACCTCAAAATTTGCTCTTTATATCATTCAGAGTGCTCGTGCTGAAGGACATAATTGAGGTTACAAAAATTCTGTTTCTTCATTTTTTTGCTTCAATATGCAAAGAACTGCCGGAAGTCCGGGCTGGGTTTAGAAGGGGTCGTGGTACTAGGGATATTGTAGCTGGTGTTAGATGGATCTTAGCTGAAAGCAGGGAATACCAGAAGAATGTCTGTCTGTGTTTCATTGACTATGCAAAGGCGTTTGACTGTGTGGATCATAACAAACTGTGGCTGAGTCTGAGAAGAATGGGAATCCCAGAACATTTAATCGTGCTAATGTGAAACCTATACTTGGAAAAAGAGGCAATTGTCAGAACAGAGCAGGGTAACACTGCATGGTTCAAAATTGGGAAGGGTGTACGCCAGGGATGTGTCCTATCTCCATACCTTTTCAACCTGTATGCAGAGCAGATTATCCGAGAGGCTGGGCTCTGTGAGGAGAAGTGTGACATCAAGATTGGTGGAAGATCTATTAACAATCTGTGTTATGCAGATGACACAACCCTGCTTGCTGAAACTGAGGAGGACCTCATGCACTTGTTGCAGAGGGTCAAGGACTGCAACCTTCAGTATGGACTTAGGCTCAATGTCAAGAAGACAAAGATTCTCACCACTGGACCAATCAGTAGCATCAGGACGGATAGAGAAGAGATTGAGATTGTTCAGAGCTTCAGTTTGCTCTGTTCCACGGTCAACACTCTTGGCACCAGCAACCAGGAAATAAAAAAAAGTATTGCAATGGGAAAGTCTGTTGTTAGGGGCCTCTCTAAAGTACTCATGAGCAACAGTGTTTTTCTGGAGACTAAGGTGCGTCTGATACAGGCCATGGGCTTTGTAATCACTTGTTATGCATCAGAGAGTTGGACAATGACTAGGGAGGATAGAAGGAGAATTGATGCCTTTGAGCTGTGGTGAGAGTATTGAATGTACCCTGGACTGCCAAGAAAACAAACAGATTCATCCTGGAGAGGGTTAAACCAGGCTACTCCTTGGAGGCAAGGATTCTGGGGCTTCGTCTGACATACTTTGGACATGTTGTAAGAGAGACAGGTCCTTGGAGAGGGACATCATGCTTGGTAGGTTAGAGGGACAGCGCAGGAGGGGAAGACCCTCTATGAGGTGGATTGATTCAGTGACTGGGGTAATTGGATGGGTGTGTCAGAGGCAATTAGATTGGCACAGGATAGAGCAGGGTTTAGAGCTGTTGTACATAGGGTCCCCTGAGTCGCAAATGACTCGATGGCACATAACAACTACAGCAACATATATTATTTAAATGCAAGGATTAGAGACATAAATGGTACCAAAAGCAAACTTGAATTATTCTGAACCTTTAAAAACTTAATCCTGAAACAAATACACATAGCTTAAGTCCACTCATGTTGGGATAAACTGAAAAACTGGGAGACTCCAAAATTAATTTCCTTTTAGAATCTACTATTTCCTAGAGGATAAGTATTTTAAAATGTTCTAATTGGTGGCCTAATGGCAAGAATCTGTGCTGCAATCCTGAAAGCTCAAGGTTCGAAGGCACCAGCTGCTCTGTGGGAGAAGGATGGGCAATCTCCTCCAATTAGATTAACTGCCTCTGAAAAGTCCCCAGAGGGTCAGCTATACTCCAATTCTGACTCTGTGTTACTAAACAAAAAACAATGCGAAATTTAGGGAGCTCTGGTGGCCTAGTGGTATGAAGTTAAGCTGCAATCCCAAAGGTATGCAGCTCAAATCCACTAGCTGAAGAATGGTGAATCACACCTGGGCAATTTTCTGCCTCTGAAAATCCCCTTGAGGGTTAGATATTTGTTGATTCTATCGCTTCTCGGCCTTTTGGCTAAGATCAAGTGTAGATATTTGTCGATTCTGACTCAATGGCAAACAACCACAATGTTCAGCTAGTTCGTATATTTAGATAGATAGTAGATGATAGAGATAGATAGATGATAGATAGATAGATAGATAGATAGATAGATAGATAGAAAATTAAAATTATACAAGTAGCAATTGTATAAAACTTAGATAAAAATATTTGAGGCTAGGAGATTATTACCTTGATGATAATAAGAACTAGATTTTATATTTGGTTTCATTAATACTTTTAAATTCTCTGAAAGGGTGAAATTAAGTTTCTACTTGGAGGCAAGAATTTTGAAGTTCTGTCTCACATACTTTGGGGCATGTGGCCAGGAGGGACCAGTCTTGGAGAAGGACATCATGCTTGGAATTGTGGAGGGACAGCACTGAAGAGGAAGATGATAGATTGATACAGATTTATATAGTAACTGGGCAAAATGTCAGAGTCAGTGAGACTGGCTTAGGACAGTACAGGCTTCAGAGATGTACCTAGGGTCTCTATGAGGTGCAGGCAACTCGATGGCACATACAACAACAATAAACCAATAAGACACTCTTTAATGCCCGCATCTAGAGTGGAGCTCTGCAACTAACTCATCAATAGCATCTCACGATAATAAAGTATAAAATAAATCAAGTTCAGAAAGAACAACAACAATGAGAGTAATATCTATCTTAAAACACCCTGTTCATAGTGACTGGAAGCCATAACATTAGATGTCACAGCTCAGAACAAGCACAGACCGAAACTGCCACAAGAGTCCTTTGAAATGATCTACATAGTCCTTCAGCATAAGCAGTGCTGCAGAGAACAGATGAATAAAGAGCTATTTGTGCAATTCTGCTGGGCCAGCCTAACTGAACCTCATTTTAATCATCTCGTGTCATTTGGCCATTCCCCTTTCCTACAGAATGATGACCTAGGAAAGGCTTCCTAGAGGAATGAAACAATCTCCCTAGGAGGAATCTGTGCTCTGATATGAAAAAAAGAAGGCTTTCTTCATTTAAAAACAGCAGAGGTGGCGGTGAGGCAGCCTGACAGAGGTGAAATCTGACAATCAACACGCCTGCAATTTGAATTGCCATGTTGTTCAGGAGGGGGCCTGAAGCAGCAGAGGAAATTACACGACCTGCGTTTATTAATCATCATAGTCTTTCATTTGTAACTCTAAGTTTTAACCAAGACTCTTGGGAAACTTGCAGAGAACCATCTGTTCAAAAGGGAAGGAAGAGAAAGGGGACACAAAAAAGAAAAAGAACAGAGAAAAGATAAACAAGAAGGTAATCTATAAAAAAGGAAAAAGTATAAAAGTATTTGAACTAATATCCTGAGAGAGGTTTAAGAGGAGGGGCATCCATAAAACAAAAATGAGCTATATTTCTTTTTTAAAATATTTAATCAAAGAACAAGAAAGAGTTCATGGAAATAAAACGTATTATTTAATAGCCTGTCTGGAAGGAGTTAAGGAAAACTTTGAGAATAAAAACTTAAAAAGATAAAGTAACAAAATAAAAGAGAAAGTTATACATTTAACATATAAATGTTTCTCTTTTTCTCAAAATATGTTTTTAAATCTCATCATTGATTACATTATTATTGATGAAGGTAAAATCCAAATTTAAGAAATAATAATGTAGCCTGTCTGTTTCTCTTGATATTTTGAACTTATCGTAGAATCACAGAGCATAGTGCTGAAAAGAACTAATTTAGGTGAGTAGTTTTTCAACACTATTCTACTGAGGTCTGAATCTGACAAAATTCTCTCTGGAGGCTAAATTGCTACTACTATTCGAGTTCTGGTGGTCTAGTGGTAAGAAACTGTGCTACAAACCCAAAGGCACATGGTTCAAGTCTACGAGCTGCTCCATGAAAGAAAGATGAGCAATCTCCTCTCATGCAATCAAATGCTTCTGAAAACCTACTGGAGAAGGGTCAGCTATGGGTTTGTTCTGACCCTACGATACACAGCAACAACTCCCTAGTAGGTTTTCAAGGCAGGAAATCTCATAGGAGGAGCTTGCCCATCTTTCAGCCTTGGAGCTACCGGTCAATTTGAACCTTCAGAGATGTGCTGCCTTCGGTTTAACAGCACAACATCCCACAGCTTTGGCAGCAGAGCTTCTTCAGGCAGTGACATGGGAAGCCAACCTCACAGAGTTCCATGTCTTTACATTCACATCAGTTATGCTGCTACCTGTTTGTAACACTGGAGTTCTAGGTAAGATCTCATGTGTAGAGCACACGAAGGCTGAAGCATGCAGAGCTAATCATGAGTTTCAGCCAGATTATATTTTAAAATATCTGTCATGTATGCAACAAGACTGAGTGCTGCAGGGAAAAGATAGAGATATAGGATTGCTGGTGGCGAGTCTCAGCCTCCCCTCTATTGTCCCAGGCATCTTGGATGAGGCCCAAAGTGCTGTTTCACAGAACAAAAGCTCTGTGGCAAACCAGATTCACTCTCCTAAGAAGGGTTTATTCCCCATCTGTTGCTTCTTAAGCATACTCCTTGGGAATCTCACCCAATATCCCAAATGGCTAACTCTAAGATCACATATGGTACTCTTATTTAAAAGGGTTCTGATAAATTCCATTTTATACATCATATTATATTTCCATTGCTGTTTTAGCACCTCATATAGATGGATATCCTGGGCAGCTACTCAGCTGGCCTGTTCCATCATCTGGCAGAGCGTATTTAACATACATGCTTGATAACCACAAATAGAAATCCAGCCTCTCACTTGAAATTGGGTAAACATACCTGGAAGAGATTGTAGACTAACTGAGGTTGTGAACTTTCCCACTAAGCTCAACATTGCTCTCATGCTCCCTAATGTTGTTGTTGTGTGCCATCAAGCCAGAATTTACTCATAGATGACCTTCTTTCTAGTGCGTTTTCAGAGATACTATTTGCACAAGAGGACACTGTCCCCATCCTTCTCTCACACAGCAGCTGGTGGATTTGAACCATGCGTCTTTGGAATTGTAACACAGATTCTTACCACTAGGCCACCATAGCTCCCTATGTTCAACGTTAAGCTAAACATGACTATCATGCTCCTTAATAGTTTCATTTTTTTCTTCAAATAGATTGCTAACTACCTTGATTAAAATGCATCAGACTCTTCCTTCTAACTCCCTTTGTGTAATATTTAGAATAAAATAGGTATCCAACAAGCATTTGTTGGTAAATATCTTT
This sequence comes from Elephantulus edwardii, assembly GCF_000299155.1. Taxonomy (NCBI): domain Eukaryota; kingdom Metazoa; phylum Chordata; class Mammalia; order Macroscelidea; family Macroscelididae; genus Elephantulus; species Elephantulus edwardii. Next base: position 19,351,168 of record NW_006399759.1, on the reverse strand, counting down.
AAGATTGTTTTTAAAAAAACAGTTAGAGCTCCACTTTCAGGTGATATATAGTAGGATAAAGTAGCTCAACTTTATTGTGTAATAATTTGAAAAATAATCCAACTCCTTGCCCGCCAGTCTGACTTGACAATAGCTGGTGCTCCATTGGATTTGTCCATCTTTCTTCCTCAGAACTCTTGGTGGATTTGAACTGCCAGAGAGCTGTGATTTTTGGATGAGTAGCACAAATCCTTATAGACGAGGACACCAGAGAGTAATTAGAAAAATACTGAGAAACAATATTTTAACAACTTTTAAAAAACTATGGAACATCAGAGAACTATAGAAGCAAAAGGGCTGAATCATATACAATTTAATGAAAGGAAATATCCTTTCTAGAATGAGCTGAGAAATGCCAGCCATTTTGCTTCCTGTTGGCAAGTTACTCACCCCAGGTAGAGGTATTTTAGCAGAAAAACATAAACCAGTGGAGGTTTGGTTTTGGATTGTGATGATAATATATACAACAAAACATATAACTGAATAATTTCTACACGTATAATTCAGTGATATTGTTCACCTTCTTCAGGTTTTCCAACCATTCTCACCATCCTTCACCAAATCACTCTGTAACAGGGTTTTAATAGTTTATGCAGACTAGGTTGATGGATTGGAATCTAGTCAAACTCTAAATTCACAGCCAGTGTCTCCCATGGGATATATGCTGAGGTTTGGGAAAGCACAAAAGGCTTGTGATAAAAATCAGAAAGTGGTTGCCTGTTTGGCAGGCACTCAGTGAGGGAACTGATTGGACAGCAACACCAGGAAATTTGACATGGTGAAAGATACGGTCTACAACTTGTTCTAAGTGTTGATTACACAGATGTATCCTACTGCCAAAACGCACTTCATTGATCATTTGCAATCTATCATCTGCCTATTTGTACATAATTTTGTACATAATTTTCCAATAAAAAGCAGAAGGATGGTAAAAAGAAAGAAATGGGTATTACATTTGCAGGAGTGCTTTGGAACTCTAGGCCAAAGTCAAAGGTTAGAAATACACCTACTTCACTGCTCTCTGTGCCATCATTCACTTACTATACAGCATTTTAAATTCAGGTATTTGTGAGAGTGTATGGGTGTATGTCCTATTTTCCTAAGTAAAATGTTAATTTCTTGAAGAGGAAAAAAAATCCACCCCCAAGCCAAAAACCACACTATTGAAAACTGAAGTTAAAATTGGTAACATCAATTTGATAAACTTTCTGTAAGCACAGACTAAAACAATACATTCCTTTCATTTAACTCAGGAATTGTACTCTTAGTTGTGTGTGTATATGTGTGTGTGTGTGTGTGTGCACGCATGTATATGTATGTGTATGTGTGTGCATATATATGTATATCTATATTTATATGTATAGTTGTCTATATGGAAGACAACTACATAACCATCCTGGAAGAGACTGTTATATTTGCTCTTTCCAAAGAAAGGTGATACAGTGGAATTTGGAAATTATAGAAAAATATCATTAATGTCACATGCAAGTAAAATTCTGAAGATAGTTAAAAATGGTTGCAGCAATGCATCAAGAGCATACTATCACAAAGTTAAGCAGAATTCAAAAGAAGATATGAAACAAAGACTATTATTGATGATGTCAGATAGCACTTGGCTAAAAGTAAAGAATACCAGAAAAAAAATTGCTTACCTGTTTTTGTTGACTATGCAATGGTATTTTTCTCTGTGAATTATAACACATTCTGGGTAGCACTGTGAAGTATGGCAGGCCCAGGACACTTCGCTGTGCTCATGCTGAGTCTGTACATAAAACAAGAAAAAAAATCATTCAAAGGAGTCGCTTTTTCACTTACATAAGGGGAAAAAAAGTATGTATCAGGATTGTAGTCTTTCACTAATTAAACCTATATGATAAAAAAAATATAATTTTGTTGTTGTTGTTGATTGTCTTCTAGTCAAGCACGACTCATAGCAACTCTATGAACAAAAGGCTTGAAGCTCCTCTCCAATTATCAACATTTATCAAAGTTCATAGACTTTCCGAAGGCATGTTGTATAGGAAGTGGATGACACTTTGCTTACAATTAATTTTTTTTTTTTAAAAAAGCAACTGAACTATATGAAGAAAAGCATGGCGTCAAGATTGAAGGAAGTCTCATTAACAATATGCAACTGGGGCAACCTTGTTTGCTAAAAGCAAGAAGATTTAAAACTCTTACTGGATTGCATTTCAATGTCAAGAAAACAAAGATTCTTAACACTGGATTGACAGGCAATGTCGTGATGGATGGACAGGAAATTGAAATTGTCAACAGCTTCATCTTGTTTGGATCCATAATAAACACCCTTGGAACAAGCAGTCAGGAAATCAGGAGATATATTTCACTGTGAAAATCTGCAGTTAGGCACCTCTCCAAATTATTGAGGAGTAATGATGTCAATTTGAGAACTAAGGCGTGTCTGATTTAGGCAATGGTCTTTCCAATCACTTGTTGTGAGAGCTGGACAATGAATAAGGATGACAAGAAAATAATTGACACCTTTGATCTATAGTATTAGAGAAGACCACTAAACATCCCGTGGACGGCCAGGAGAACAAGCAGATATGTCTTGGAGAGGCTGCAGCCTGAATGCTCTTTGGAGGCAAGAATGATGAGGCTTCACCTCAGATACTTTGGGCATGTTGCTAGGAGGAGTTGTAGGGCATTATGCTGGGAAAGGTAGAGGGTGGGTGAAGGAGAGGAAGACTCTCAACCAGGTGGATTGACATGGTGACTGCTGCAATGGGCTCTTGTGTGTCAGGAAGTGTGAGGATGATGCAGAATAGAACAGGGTTGAGATCTTTTGTTCATAGTGTTGCTCTGAGTTGTACTCAACTTGATGGCACCTAACAACAACAACAACAACTGCAGTGTCATAGGCTTATTGTTCAAAACGGCTTTCCTAGTCATAGGCTTTGATTTTCACTACATGATTGGGTGGGACTTTAAAAGAAATCAGGTGTATGTAATTAACTATCATAGACTTTGGTCAGTTTTCTCTATCCCACCAAGTTTAAACTGAGTGAATGTAGTACGCATCCTTTTGGGCCAGGGAGTCTCATGCCAGTCAGACTAGGACCTCTACATGAATGCACCAGCAGCTACAGCAGTGAACCAAAGATAAACAAGAGATAGAATTGACTTTAGATTGCTGCTCCACAGAGCCAGAGTCAGAGACTGAGCTCACTGGAGCACGAGGTAGGAGACAAAATGACTGGCAGGTCTAACGGACTCTGGTGGCGTCACGGGTAAGAGTTGCACTGCTAACCCAAAGCTAAACAGTCTGAATTCACTAGCTGCTGCTCCAGAGAAAGATGGGTAATCTCCTCCTGCTCAATTGATACTCTCTGAAAATGCTCTCCAGGGTCAATTCTGAGTCATTTTGAGTCAATGGCAAGGAACAACAATAAGGGGCCTAAGCCATGAGATTGAAAGTCAGAAGCCTGACAGCATGTCTGAGAAGCTGTCTGGTCTGAGGAAATTTATCTTGTTGCCCATCTGAATTGTAACCTATTAACTCCCTTAGCAAACTTCATAATCACAAGTATGGTTCTGTGAGATCTGAGGTTCGTTGCAATGGATTTTGCACCCAGCACTAGAGTGGTATGATTGGTGTTGGAATCGGTAAAAATAGGTGCAGGATAATGGAGACTTCGTGTAACCTTATAGGTACTGATCTGATATTGTAGATGTTGCTGATGGACACTGTTCACCTTTTGAAAGTTAACAGAGGGGGAAAATGCGGCTAAACCCATGGTACCTAAATCTTTTTATATTTACTGATAAAGCTCAAAGATTACTGTCCTCCATATAGATTACACCTGGAAATAAAGAAAATAAAAATTCTCATAACTTCAATAAACAACATCTTGATGAATGGAGAAAGGATTGCAGTTGTCACGGATTTCATTTTACTTGGATTCACAGTCAGCCACCCTCAAAGCAGCGGTCAAGAAGACAAAAATGTTGCAAATAGACGGCTTATGGTGTTAAAAAGCAGTCACACTGAGGAACAACATGTGCCTGACTTAAACACATGCTATCTCAGACACCTCATGTGTGTGCTAACGTTAAACAAGCAAAATATTGCCAATAGATTAACAGTGCTAAAAAGCAAAGAACTCACTTTGGGGATTAAGGTGTGTCTGACCCAAGACATGGTATTTTCAGTCACCTCCTGTGGGCGCTAAAGCTGAACAGTGTATACAGAAGAACAAACAGGAACTGATAAGTTTGAATTAAAACTCAAAAAAAATCACTGCCATTAAGTCAGAACCAACTCATAGCTTGCCCTCCAGTGAGTTTTCAGACTTTAATTCACACAGAAGGAAATTGCTAATCATTCCTCTTTAAATTAAGGTGTCAATAGAGAACTAAAAACTAAATCTGTCTTGTAAAAAGGACAGCCAGAATTCTCCTTAGAAGCAAGGAGGGCAAGAGTTCATATCACATACTTTAAGCATGTTATCATGAGGATCTAATCTCATGAGAAGCAAAGCCAGGCTTGGTAAAATGAAAGATCAACAAGGAAGTCTGTCAGTGAAATGAATTAAGATAGTGAATGATTATTAAATAAAGCAATCATTGTGATAATGAGTAGGACCAAGTAGTGATTAATTCTACTGTGCATAGAGTTACTGGATATGGAATCTCTGCAGTAGTGTTCTGGTGGCCTCATGGTAAGAAGCTGTGCTGCAATCTCAAAGGCATGCAGTTCAAACCCACCAGCTGCTCCATGTGAGAAGGATGGACAATCTCCTCCTGTGTGGTTTTTAACTCTCATGCATTGCTGGTGGAACTGTAAAATGCTACAATCATTCTGGAAAATAGTTTGTTGCTTTCTTAAAATGTGGAAAATAGAAATACTATTAGACCCAGAAATCCCTATACTGGAAACAAACGCTATGACACTTGCATTCATTGTAGCATCATTTACAATAGCAAAGAAGTGGTAAAACCTAAACACCCGTTAATGGATGAATGGAAAAGCTATGGTACATACACACAGTGCAGTGTGTATGAATCTAAGACTATAAATGACTGAATGGAAAGAAAATTTCACTCCCCTCCGGCTGGTCTTTCATTGTTTTTGTTCAGACATTCCTCTAGGTCATATAGCCCTGGTGTACAAGTTGCTGTCCCGAGGTCACTTGTGGTTGCTGTGAGGCTGAACACTGTGACACTGGTGTGTCAAATGCGTTAATGGTTGGCTACCCAATGAGGACTGAGAGTGGGGTGGAGCTCCCCGATTAAACAAGTGTGGAAGGAGGAGTGGCATCCACTTCCATAATAGCTTGCCTCTGGAAACCTATGAACCTGGAGAGAGGATGAAAGGCACCCAAGCGTCGAGGACTCTCCTTCATAGGGTCGCTATGAGTCGCCTGCGACTCAACGGCACTTAACAACAACATATATTAACACACACAAAAAAGTCACCAGGCGGAGGAGAATTCACACGGGCTTCAGTGATAGTAAAGGAAATGGAGAACAATGGTGAAGTGTACTTTTGAAATGCTATCTCAGGGTTTGTTAATATACTATGGAGAAGAGAAGAAAGCCCTTATCTTTTTCTTTTAAAATTACTTTATATTGGTTTACCTCCAAAGTTCGTATACATTGTGTTTCACATAATCCTTCATTCACATTGTGTTTCATACAATCATTCCCGTTCATACATTTTCTAAATTAATCATCATTGAACTATGCCCACCTTTACCCTTTCTTCCTAGATCCCTGCTGGATCTTTCCCATTTCTTTTGCCCATCCTCCCTTCATCCACCAAATTGTGCAACCCTATGATTTCCCCCTACCCGTCCTAACTCTTCTACTTCTCCCCCCTTTTGGATCCCTAAACACCTTTTATTAGTTATATTTCTATTTCTACAGTAATGGTCTTATGCAATATTTGTCCTTATGAGACTGAATTCACTCAGCATAATGCTCTCTAGTCCCCCACAAGTTATGCAGTAATTTTCAAAATTGTTGCTCCGGAGAGCTGCATAGTATTCCATCCTATGGATGCACCATTGTGTGAAAGTAAAGAAACCATTTCTTACTCATTAAATACTCGATTCTCTAGGCTGCCAAAGGACTCAATTCTACTAGTTTTGTCCTCTATTGTGCTTATTTTACTTCTCTAGCTTTCTTTTATATCTGAAATATGTCTGCATTCCTTTGTGTTTGTGGGCTTGGCCACTTTTGTTTTCTCTTCCTTCTACAGACTCCTCTGAAGCTATAAAACTAGCAGCAATCCTTCTTCCATTGCCACAACTCCCAGATGTCTTTCTGTAGTTCTGATGGCTCTCTTAGGTTCTGTATGTATTGGACATCAGTGTTTGAATGATCTAACAAAAGCTTCAGACTCAATGCACGCAACAATGAACAAAATCTTCTCTTTTTTTTTTTTTAACATCTCTTACAAAATCTTCTCTTAAATCATCTCCTGTACTTCCTCTATTGCTTAATAGCATCGCTGTTAATTAGAATCACATTGCCGATCATCCAGGTTAGAAGCCTATGGGTCATCCTAAACCTGTTTCTCACCTCCCAAGTTCTCATCAGCCACTATTAACACTACCCACTCAGTACCACCCACATCTTTTCCCAGCTATTTTTCCCCACTGTTACTGCCTTAATTCGCGTAGGTTGTCATCCTTAACACAGATTATTTCAAATATACCAAGTAATTTCTCTCTCAATTTTATTTTTATCTTTTATTATTAATATTTTATCATTCATTTACATTGTGTATCATGCATGTGCATTGTGATTGACATAGTCCTTCATTTAAATTTTGTTCACTTATATTGGGGGGGTTGCCTCCTTTGCAATCATCCCCTCAATAACTACTTTCATGAAAGCCTGTAAGTCAGGTACTGCATGCCTCATGCCCCAATACCCCCTTTCAGATGGTTAATTGCTGATTTGTCCATCCAGTACTCTGAGGAAACAAGCACTTCCCTTTTACTGAAGGAGCCTCTGTTCACCTTGGAAACTTTGAGCATCTACATCCATAAGCATTGTCCAGTCCAGAACAAGCCATCAGGTTGCAACAATCAATCCTAGCTCACAGTATGGATACCATCTCTTCATCCAGTTGAGTTCTGGTCAACTCCTCCCCAGCCATCTGTGGCTAGGTTTAAATGGGCATCAGCTGCAAGCTCAGGAGTCCACACTTCTCCCATCATTCCATACCTATTGGTTTTTTCACTCAATCTTAGCCCCTGGTCAAGTCTAATCACAGTTTTCACTCTGGTCGCCTAGTGGCAAGAAGCTGTGTTGCAATCCCAAAGGCATGTGGTTCAAGGCCATCAGCTCCTTCAAGGATGAAGGATGGGCAATCTCCTCTGGTGTGATAAAGTGCCTCTGAAAACCCTCTGAAGAGTCAGCTATAGGTCAGTTCCAATTCTATGGTATAGAACAACAATACTGCAGTTTCTATCTTATCTCTCCAATGGACTATATATTATCTAACAAGTTGTTGTCAAGTCACTTCTGAATCATAGTGATCCCACATGCTTCTAAGGAGACCGACATTCCATTGAGTTTTCATGCCTGTGACCTTCAAGTCTTATCAAGTCTTTTTCCTGAGGTTAGGTAGGTTAAACCATCAGCCTTTAGTTGCCTAGCTCTTAGCCATTTGCACCACAAAACATTACTTAAGTCAACCTTGCTTTTTGATTGGGTTTTTCCCCCCCTTTGCTTAAAATATCCCTTAGTTCCATTGCTCCCAGGGTAAAATACTAGTTGTTAAATATTACACCAGACCATTGTGATCTGGGTCCCACATGTGGAACTTATTAAATCTCCTGCTTAATACATAGCCTAAACTACAGTTTACTTAATTGTTTAGGTCCTCTAGATCTTTTGTGTAGTTCTGTGTCTTGGGAAGCATCTCAAGTATTTCTTCCTCTGATGATCCCGTCTCTCTTATGGATTTGATCAACTCTTAATTCCAGAATGTTACCTCTTATATGTTATTATTAAGTGCCTTCGAGTTGCAGGCGACTCATAGCCTGGAATCTCTTATATACCATTTGTTTTACTTGCTATAGCAACTAAATGTTTGATTATTGGTCTCTATTGTAAAAACAATACTTCCTGTACTACCTGCAGAAGCAATTATTCTAAAGTCTTTGTGTGCTCCAAGAAACGGATTTTTTCCTGTGTTCTGTGGATGTATTTTTTTAGAAATAATACTGTGTTACATATCTAGGGCTTTTATTCCTTTTAAGATCAACACTGGTCTTACAGTGCATCCGTGTTGCTAGTTATGCAGTTAACTAGTAACATATTACCTATGATTTTTAAAGGTCAACAAAACTACCACCTTTTAAGCAATTAAAATGGCAACGAGCTTACTGGTCATTGTCTCTCTCTTCTGACAGTTGATCGTAGAGGTAATCCCTGATCAAAAAAATCAATGTCATTTCCCAAATTATAACTACCACCTTTTTCTCCATGCTGATCAATAAATCAACACCTGCTTGAAAGTATCTATCTTTTTAGGTCAGTTAGCATGTTCAGCCCTTAAGCTAATTAACTGGTTAACTCTGACATTTGCACCTGCAGAGCAATGAGCCCTGCAAGACATCTGGTCTCTGTTTGACATCCCTTTAATTTTATTAGTAGCTTATGGACAAGATCACTTGACTTAAACTTTTTCAAGTTTATTTGGATTCACAAGAGCATTTTTCTCCATGTTATAAATCAATGAATCTAGTTAAGATTTACTGCCTACACGTGAACTTCAAAAGATCCTGGATGGCAAGGCAGAGTGGAAAGAAACACACAGTTCCAAATCACACTAAAGATAGGTTGATCCAAGTTGTTGGAGTTGGTTACTTAATATTGTACTTTCCCACCATCACAGCCTGATTTCAAATACTTTTCTTCTAAAATATATATTGTTATAAGATTTAAATATTATTTTAAAAATAGTCATTTATCTGTCTTAACTGGACCAAGAATTTTTTTTTTTTTAAGATGGCCTTCAAGTAAAATCTAAAGTCCTGCTGGCATGTAGGGGAATGTTCAGCTGCTAACTAAGAGGCCAGCAATTCAGGCTTCGATGAGAAAAGGATGTAGCGGTTGGCTTCCATGTACACTAAGGAGTTCTATTCTGACCTATTATGTAAGGTAGAGATGGTGTTCAAACCTTTCAAATCCAAAAGTAGTAAGTTATATAGTTCAAATCCACCAGCTGTTCTGCAGAAAAAGGATGGGCCAGTAAATTGCACAGTAAATTGCAATTTACTACCTCTGAAAACCAACTGGAGGGTCAGCTATATAGCTAAATTATAACTTGATGGCACACAACACAACAAGGACAGTCGTAGGGAGCTCTCGTGGCCTTGTTGGTAAGGAGTTGCACTGCCAATCCAAAGGTATGGGGTTCAAATCCACCAGCTACTCTGCAGGAGAAAGATGGACAATCTTCTCCTTGTAATTAACAGTCTCTGAAAACCCACTGGAGGGTCAGCTGTGGGTGAGTACTGATTCAATGATACATAACAACAGCATCAAGGACAGTCATGGGGGAGTGGAAGACCCCAAAAGGTGGACTCTAACCAAAGAAGCTGTTATTTTCTCTTTTAAAAAAAAAATGTGTGCTTTCAAGTAGCAGGTCATTTTAAAGCAACAATTCTTCTGTGTAAAATTTCAAAAGTCACTATCTAATCCAGTGTAATTCCCAAAGCAATTCTCTCTCCCCTGGCTTTGACAAGCCACAATCTATTGTCTGTTTGACTACAGTGGTCAGTGTGAGTTCACCACCAGGAAGCAGCGTCTTTCCACATTGACGTGAATTAGTCGAATTCCATATTGGAGAATGCAAATTGGGAGGAGGAACCTCTTCCTCGCCAGAGTGCCATGTTTTACCTTCTGTTCTCTGTGATAATACAAAATGTCCATCTGTTCCCTTCTTCCTCCATATGTCCATTCAGAATTTGAAGAAAATTATTAATGCACCTCTTTTTACAGGTTAAACAGCCATGTCCTTAACATACATAGTTTTTAATATCAGCAGTGTAAATACCAATAAAGAACGAGAAAGTACAGAGAGATTCACAAGAATTACAGTCAATAATAGATATACAGACAGTCAGGATAAACGGACCTGGATAAATAAAAATGACTACACCCATGTTCATGTGTAAGTTTGGCAGGTCATATTTCTGCATTCATATTGGCAGATCCTGTAAATACATCTACTACATACACTTAGCAAAACCAAGAGGGGCAATGCTTTGTAAACTTTTTAATCATGTCTAAACATCCTGGGAGAATAAGTTGCTGGTTCTGGACCTTTGGAACAATTATCTTAGGAGAGACAATGAGGTTGGCATACCATAATTCACAAAGGCAATTTTCCACATCTTTGATGATGTTGTTGTTGTTGTTGTTGATTGCCTTCGAGTCAAGCACAAGTCATATCTACCCAATGAACAAAGCCCCTCTACAGCCATCAACATTTCTAAAAATTCATAGAGTTTCCAGAGGCATATTATTTCAGAAGTGGATAGCAATCTTAGAAGTTTGTGAGTTCTCATGGTAGCCATCTCCCCTAATCTTCTTTCACATTATCACCCTCTGATTACTCTTTCACTACCTAATTGTGGAGACCATTAAGTCTCTGCCTATGAGGAATTCCAACTGGACCCAAGGCCAAACAAGCTGGCTGGTCAGGACAGAGGAGAAGGTTGTCAATCCAGACATCATCATAGGAAAGTCACAATGAAAAATGCATTGTGTACACACAAGAAAAAAAATTAGTTGGTGAGCAGTAATCTAAAGTGAAACTATTGCTCTCTGCATGTCAAGAGAAAAAAAAAGGAAGAAAATCAAAGATACACTGAAATAATTAGTCAAAAGAATGAATAACTCCATTTCATGGGCAACTCAACTTCTATGATCTGGAGACCAGAAATAGATGGTGCTGATCATTCTAAATATTATCATCATTGAAGATCCTAGACAGAGTGGGGGTGGAGGGAGATGTGAAACAATCTAAAAAAAAATCAAGTTTACTAGTTTAATAGATATTAGTGCAGCCTTTTAGACTATGGTCCTTAATTATCCTTCAAACCTAGCATAAAATTCATCCCAGCGGCTCAACTTTCAAACAGAAGACAGACCTATAAGGTGGCCAATTGTACTAGAGAAACACTCACTCCTTATGATACCCAACCATATAGCCTTGGAGAAGCAGCATTTGTCCAAAGATAAAGCCCTGATGCCAGGAAAGAGTAGAATATAAAGATTAATGTTAATGAGAATCACAAGGAGGAAGTAGAGAAAGTACCATTGTTGTTATGTGCCATCAATTTGCCTGCAACACAGTGACCCTATGTACAATCGCCCTGAATGAAGTCTGTCCTGTCCTGCGGCAGTCTCACTGACTCTGACACACCTACTACCCCCACTGTCCCAGTTACTTTATCAATCCATTTCATCTGGGGTCTTCCTCTCCTGCACTGTCCTTCCACCTTTCCAAGCATGATGTCCTTCTCCAAGGACTGGTCTCTCTTGGTCACATACCCAAAGCATATGAGACAGAGAGAGCTTCAAAATCTTACAAGGAGAAACTTGGTTTCACCCTCTCCAGGACAGACTTGTTTGTCCTCTTGGCAGTCCATGGTATGTTCAAGACTCTTCTCTAGGGAAAGAGCAATTACACTGTGGGTATGATAATAAAGGTCATAAAGCAAACTGTGGTTGAAAGAAAAATCAATATGCTTTGTAAATTTCCACTTAAATCACAATAAAAATGAAAGCTTAAATAAATAAACTTTTAAATTCACCAGTGCAATATTTAATTTTCTCCAGGTTAGTCACTCTGCTACTTTAATCAGGAAACTTGATGGAGCAGAGTCTGCTAATGTGCTGCATGTGGTTGTTAGGTGCTGTCAAGTCACAATGACCCTGTGAATAGCAGCTCTGAACCCTGTCCTATTCTCTGCTGTCCGAATTCACCACGTATGCAGCAGGAGAAAGATAAGAAAGTCTCCTCCTATCACCTTAGACTTGGTTGTTTTGTTTCTCTACCCTTTACTACTGGGTACCCATGGTGGACAGTGTTGGCTGGAGTTTCCCGACTAAATCAAGCCTGGAAACAGGAGCGGCATCCACTTCCGAAATGGCTTGTCTCGGGAAATTCTATGTACGAACAGTGCTCAGGCCGTTTGTTCATAGGGTTGCTATGAGTCGTCTACAACTCGACAACACCAAACAACAACAACCCTTTACTACACAAATATACTTATTAAGGTCAAGAACCATGTCATGTTCATGCTAGAATCGCAAGCGAGTACAGCAAACACTAGTACTCATACGAGAGTGGCTGGTAATTAATTGGAAAGAAACATGTATTTGTCCAAATTAGGACTAAAAGGTGATAGCTAGTAAAAACAGATCCTAAAATTTTAGTCTCTTTAGACAAGGATACTATCTCAATATCAACAGGTAACAAATGAGCCTGTGATCTTTCCTCATAGCTGGTCAGTGACTACACTTAAGCAATTGTTCATGTCATAATTGATGTTTCCCATGAGCTCACACATATCAAATTCTTCAACAAGTTTTCTCAGTCTTTGATAATGTCCACACTTTGTATGCTTCTCTCTTTTTTCTGTCACTGCCACAGCCTGGTTAATCTTGTGTACTGTCTAGTTGAAACTGACCCATAATTGCCCCGGTAGTAGGTTTTCAGAGACAGTAAGTAACTGCCTCTGATGGGAGGATAATTGCCTATCTAGTGCATTGGAACTGTGTACCTTTGGGTTGGCAGTGCAATTCCTTACCACTAAGCCACCAGACCTCACTAAGCCACAGGCTTAACTACCCAAATTACATTTACTCTTACCACTATAAATTATTCACACTGATGAGTTTTCCCAATCATAATAGATCGGTAGATTAAAATTAAAATTTTATAAGATTAAAATTTATATCTTGGTCACAAAGTTGTGAATAGCCCGGTCCCTAAGTACCACTCTACTTTCTATTCTGCCTTTACACTACAAAAATTATTTCTGTTTCTCAGCATGCAGCCAGTTAATAACATAATGTTTCTTGAGCACAGATAACTTAGAATTGTCTTCTGAGCTGACTCTCAGGCTGGGTGGAATATCTGATTTTTATGTCATCATAATACTTTATATACTTGCTTTCTAATATTTGGCAGAGTGGTAGGATTCTAATTTATGAGTATGCCTCTTGGGTTCAAATATTTCTACCATTTTAAAGTCTCATAATTATAGGAATCATAAATAATTTTGTTACCATTGTGTACCCAGTATATAAATACTACTTGGCCCATAGGCATTTAATTAACATTTGATTATTGCATGAAAGACTAAATGGTTAAAAACTAATACCCAAAAGCTCTTGTGAGAAAAATTGAAGATAATTCACATTTATATAGCATCTAGACATATTTCAACAAATGGATACTGCCATGGATATGGTCACCAAGTTGCACGAAGAGATCTGGAGGACAACTACCTGGCCAATTGACTGGAAGAGATTCATATTTATTCCCATTCCAAAAAAAAGATGACCTGTCAGAGTGTGAAAATTATTGAACAATATCACTAATATGACACACCAGCAAAATCCCACTATAGATTATCGAGAAACACATGCAGCCTTATATTGACAAAGAACTACCAGAAATACAAGCTGTGTTTAGAAGAAGTTGTGGCACTAGGGACATTATTGACAATGTCAGATGTATCTTGGCAGAAAGCAGAGAATACCAGAGAAATATATCCTAAACAAATCAGAGCTGCCATCCAAATAGATATATGTAAATCCATGTTTATTATTGTTATTCACAATAGCAAAGAGATGGAAGCAGCCCAAGTGCCCATCAGAAAATGAATGAATAGAAAAACTATATTCACATAATGGAATACTATGCAGCACTGAAAATCAAGGAACTCATAAAATATTACACAACATGGATGACCCTGGAGGACATTATGCTGAGTGAAATATTTCAATCACCAAAGGACAAATACTGCATAACAGCACTGTTATAAAATAGGACTGACGTGTTAGTTTGGGGAGGCACACTAAGAAAAGAGGTGATAAATAATGAAAACTGCATCAGATGAAGGAAAGAACTGTTTAAAAGGAAAGGTGAAAGATCCAGTGTGAAAAATAACATATATAAACTTTGTAAATAAACCAGTATAAAATAATAAAAGGAATATATAATTGGGTATTATTTGTATGACAACTGTCCAGAATAAAAGGTGTATAGCAAAGTGGACTGGGGGAAGAGTGGGTGAGAAGGAGGAAACTATGCAACAATAAATGAATATTTTTTTTAAAAAGTGAATGGGGAGGGTAGGGAGGAAAATGTGCAGCAATGAATGAATGAAAAGACAACTATTCTGTAAACTCATTAAAATTACAACAAAAGTATTAATAAATAATAAAAAAGGAAGTCTCTTATGACTTACACAATCAAATGCCTTTGCATAATCAAGAAAATATAAAAAGACATTCTTTTGGAATTCTTTACTTTCAGCCAGGATCCACCTGGCATCAGAAATGATATTCCTGGTGCCATAGCATCTTCTAAATCCTGCTTGAACTTCTGGCACTTCTGAATCTATGTACTGTTGTAGTTGTTTTTTAATGATCTTCCGCAGTATTTTGCTAGCATATGATATTGTTTCCACAAAACTAAAAAAAAAAAAAAGTTGGATCACTTTCCTTGAGAATGGGAACAAATGTGGACCACTTCTAATAAGTTGGCCAGACAGCTGTCTTTCAAATTTCCTGGCAAGAACTGGTGAGTATATCCAGGGCTACATCTGTTTCTAATTAAAACAAGTCAATTGGTATTCCATCGAATCCTGGGGCCTTGGTTTTGTGTTTTTGTTTTGTTTTGTTTTTAATATTATTAACTTTAATGAACATTTGCAGAGATTTTGGATTTCCATTCATTCATTGTTGCACTTTTCTCCCTGCCCACCCCCACCAGCCAGTTCGCTCCTCTCTCTGAAAAGTAAAAGAAAAATTCCTTCATTGGTATAAAATACCCCCGCCCGAGTACACTCCATTATGCAACCTTAATTCTGGACTCTTATGATAACTATAATATCCTATAATATATCGCTTTTAAACTGTTCTCTCCCTCATCTGTTTCAATGCCTTATTTTTTGCCAATGCCTTCAATGCAGCTTCCACTTCCTCTTTCATTACCATGAGCCCCTCCTCATATGCTACATCCTGAATTTTTTCAGGGTCAGTCAGTTCTTTTTGGGTCAGTGACTTTATACAGTTCCTCCATCTTCTTTTGTTGCTTTCTGAGTCATCTAATATATTGTCCATAGCATCTTTCAATATTGTGACTCGAAGATTAAATATGTTTTCAGTTCTCTCAGCTTGAGCAATGCAGAGTTCTTTTTTATTCTCTAATTCCAGCTCTCTGCAAATTCTTTTATAATGCATTGCTTTGTCTTCTCGAGCTGCCCTTTAAAATCATCTGTTCAGCTCTTTTACTTTGCCATGTTTTTCCTTTGTTTTGGTTTCTTGATGCTCTGGTGCAATTTTTAGGGTTTCTTCTAACATCCATATCAATTTTTTTCTTTCTCCTTTGTCTTTGTAACAATCTTTTGCTTTCTTCATGGATGATATCCTTAATATCATTACATAAGTTATCTGGTCTTCAATTATTGATATTCAATGCTTCAGACCTATTCTTAAGATTATCTTGAAATTCAGATGGAATGTCTATTTATGCTTTATTGAATATGCAAAGGCATTTGACTGTGTGGATCATAACAATTTATGGCTAAGACTGAGAAGAATGATAATCCCAGAGTACTTAATTGTGCTCATGTAAAATCTTTACTTATACTAGTGGGCTGTTGTGTGAACACAGCAACACTATATGGTTTGAAATTAAGAAGGGAGTGCATAAGGGTGTATTCTCATCCAATCTGAATGTTGTTATTGTTGTTATTGAAATGTGCTATCAAGTTGCCTGTGATTCTTAATGACCTTATGTACATTATCTCTGAAATCTACCTTATCCTGAGCCAATCTCATCATCTTCAACACACCTAATGTTATTTCTCCAGTCACTGAGTCAACCCATCTCATCCTGGGTCTTCCTTTCCTGCACTGTCTCTCTACTCTTCCAAACATGATGTCCCTCTCTAAAGACTGGTCCCTCCTGGCCAAGTGCCCAAAGTATGTGAAACAGAGCCTCAAAAATCCTTGCCTGGATTGGACAATTAAAACAGACATTCGGGGGGGGGGGGGGGGATGAACTGGGGAGGAGGGTAGAGAAAACAGTGCAACAATGAATGAATGAGAACCCAAAATCTCTGTGAATGTTCATTAAAACTAATAAAAAAAAAAAAAAAGAAAGTTGGACAGTGAAAAAAATAAATCCTTGCCTGGTTTCACTCTCTCCAGGACAGTCCTGTTTGTTCTTCTGGCAGTCCATGGTATGTTCAACATTCTTCTTGAGCACCACACCTCAAAGGTATTTATCTTTCTTCTGTAATCCTTAGTTATTTACCCTCTTCCTGATACATAGCAAGTAATTGTTAAGACCATGGCCACATTAAGAATCTGGCATTCTTTATTCTCCTGACTTCATTGCTCTTCAGTAGAGAAATCCCTAACCGAAGACTTTCCCAATGCAATTAGTTGTTTTATTTTCTTTTTAATTCCCTGATTGCTGGTGACAAGAGTGTTGATTGTGGAACCAAGCAAGTTAAAATTATCAACAATCTCAATCTCCTCTCTATCCAATTATTCAAGAAGCCAGAATCTGTGAAGAGGAATGTGGTATTAGGATCAGAGGGAGACTCATCAGTAAACTGTGTTATGCAGATGACATAACCTTGTTTGTTGAAAGTGAGGAGGACTTGAAGCACTTGTTGCAGAAGATCAAATAATACAGCCTTCAATATGGAATGCACCTTAATGTCAAGAAAACAAAGATTCTTACCACTGGACCTATAGACAGTATCATGGTAGATGGAGAAAAAAACCTGAAATGGTCAACAACTTTATCTTACTTGGATCCATAAGTAATACCCTAAGTATCAGCAGTCAGAAAATCAAGAGATACGTTGCATTGAGAAAGTCTGCAGTTATGTATCTTTCCAAGTTGAGGAGTAATGATGCCAGTTTGAGGACTAAGGTGCCTCTGATAAAGCTGATCTTTCTAATCACTTGTTAATCTGAGAGCAGGACAATGAAGAATGACAGAAGAATTGATGTCTTTAAGCTGTGGTGTTGAAGAAGAGAGCTGAACAGCCTATGACTTAAAAATAAAACCAAACAAATATGTCTCTGACAGGGTATAGACAGAGTGCTCTTTGAAGGCAAAGATGACAAGGCTTCACCTCACATATTTGGGGTATGTTGCTTGGAGGGGCTATTCCTTGGAAAAGACATGAAGCTCAGAGAGGTGGAGGGTTGGCAAAGGAAAGGAAGACCTTTGACAAGGTGGATTGACATGGTGACTGCAGCAATGGGCTTTAATGTGTCAAGAAGTGTGAAGATGGCACAGGATGGGACAGGGTTCAGATCTACTGTTCATAGCATTGCTATGGGTTGTACTTGACTCAATGACACATAACAAAAACAACATAAGTCACACAAGAGGACATTTTCTGGTTGATTTTGGGGGTGTTTTGTTTTGTTTTGTTTTGTTTTGTTTTGTTTTTCTTCCAGAGAAGCTAGTAGATTTGGACCATCTGCCCTTGGACAGGCAGCTCAGCTTCTTACCCACTAGACCATAAGAGCTCTCTAATCAAGTAATGCAGAGGAGCAAAAGAGGAAGGACAGCCAGCACTCACACACACAGTTCCATGTCTCCTTAAACAGCAGAATAATGATGCCAAAGAATAAATAGGACTTCTAAGGGGTCGAAGAAGGGACCTAGTCATATCTGTCATCACTCAGCCTTGGGAGGACATGGGCTCTGGTTGAGCTAATGAAGCTAGAATTCATGATTTCTCACCCTGCATTCTACATACTTCTTTCATGGGATTTTCTTCTCACTGATCCTCAACAAGAATTTTCTTTAATAACTTTGTCTAGCATCTTTCTATTTTAACACAGTGTGGACTAGACACAGTCTCAACAAATTTCTTAATTGGACACGCTATAAAAGAGTGATAACTTGATAATGGCATCATCCTCTACATGAGGATTATTTAAACACTCAAGTAATTAGGCCAAGTTGAGATAAGAACCCATGAAATGCACAAAAAGATCCAAAAGACTTGTGTCTGAAAATATATCCCAAAATGATTTTTTTTACACTTTTTCTGAATGTCTAGTTCTGATTGAACCAGAAAAACCAGATGTTACAAGAGAAAAAAAAAATACCACAAAACAATTTGTCTGATGTTGTTACAAAAACAGGACAAAACTTAGATCATTAATTTGTCAAAATTCCAAAATGCCAATTTTGATCTAAGTGGTTTGGCTTATATGAAATTACCCAACAACCACGGCCAATGCCAAACCTCTCATCCACAAAAGATATGGGGTATTTGTTTAATCTCTAGAATAATATAATATGACACTTTAGAATTTATAAGTCATTGCTGCCTGCATTGTCTCACTAGAGTCTTTCAAATCTCTAGGTGGTGAGGGTAGGCTCAGAGAGATTCACTAGGGATAGTATATTCTCTTGGTATTGAAAATCTAAAAACCAGATTATTCAATAATCCTTCTTTCCAGAATGCTACACACACATAAACAATAACAATAAAACAAAACAGAACAAATAATAACAAAATTTATTAATATGAATTTATGTCCTAAATTCTGATAGCATTGAACTGTCTTGGACTTGTACCATTGCAAAATTAAAAATAAATTTTACTTATACCAATTTATGAAAGAAATAGTGCTCTAAGAGATAGAACTTAAATTGTATTGTTTGATCATCTCATGTGAAAGTATGCTCCTTAAACACACATTCACACAAAGATTGTCACCATTGGGTCAATTGGCAGCATCATGATAGATAGTAAAGAGATTGAGATTGTTTACAGCTTCAGTTTGCTTGGGTCCACAATCAGGACTCTTAGTACCAACAGCCAGGAAATCAAAACATGAATTGCACTGGCAAATTGTGTTGTCAGAGACCTCTCCAAAGTACTGAAGAGCAGCATTGTCAGTCTGGAGACTAAAGTGCGCCTGATTCAGGTCTTGGTCTTCACAATTCCTTGCTATGCATCATAGAGTTGGAAAATAACTAGTTATGAGAGGAGGAGAATTGATGTCTTTGAGCTGTGGTGCTGAAGAAGAGTATTAATTATATCATAGACGGCTAGGAGAACAAACATGTGTATCCTATAGAGGGTGAACCCAGGCTGTTCCTTGGAGGCAAGGATTCTGAAGCTTCGCCTGACATACTTTGGACATGCTGCAAGGATAAACCAGTCCTTGGAGAGGGACATCATGCTTGGGAGGGTGGCAGGACAGCACAAGAAAGGAAGACCATTAATGAGATGGACTGGCTTAGTGACTGGGGTAATGGAGGTAGGCGTGTCAAAGGCATTAAGGTTGACTCAGGATAGAGCAGGGTTCAGAGCTTTTGTACATAGAGTCACTGAGTCATAAGGGACCTAGAGGCACATAACAACAAACAACACATCTAAGCAACTCCTTTGTTCTGCATCAGTTAGGGTCCTTGAGAGAGGAATTACTGACTTCACTTTTCAAGTCCTTATAGCATAATGAGGGAGCTCTGGTGGCACAGTGGTAAGAAGTTGTGCTGCAATCCCAAAAGTAACTGTTTCCAATGCACCAGCTGCTCCGCAGGACAATAGGCAATCTCCTCATGTACAATTTAAAGCCTCTGAAAACATGCTGGAGGGTCAGCTATGAGTCAGTTCTGACTCAACAGCACACACACTAATAGTTTGATGAATCACATTTACTCATTTAGGTTTAGACCAAATAATTGTCACTACATCTTACTCTTTTATGTCTAGGGTGTGTACCTTCCATTAGCTCTTGTTTCTACCCTGAAAGTGATGAAGGGTCCCAGCCAAGCTGAGACAACTGAACTCATTCTAGGTAACAGAGGAATCAAGACAGAGACTTTCAGAAGAAGCAGTTAGTTCTGAATCATCTACGTTATGATATAAGCATCAAGGCTTTGGGAAATC
Source organism: Elephantulus edwardii (assembly GCF_000299155.1). NCBI lineage: Eukaryota > Metazoa > Chordata > Mammalia > Macroscelidea > Macroscelididae > Elephantulus > Elephantulus edwardii. The sequence goes on along the minus strand of NW_006399759.1, from coordinate 19,330,961 downwards.
CAAGGTAGGGAGCAAGTTTCTAAGCATGGAATTCATTGGGGGAGTACAGCTGTCCAGAAAGTTTATGGCAAGCAAGGAATGGTTGCTTTGTGGCCAACAGGAAAGAGCTCACACAACTATCTTTGTGCCAACATCTTGTCATCTAACCAAAGTCTTGAGAAGAAAAGGCTTGTTTGCTCTTTTGTACGGATTTCTCATTCATGGATTCTTACATTCTCCATCAGTCACTTGAGCGCAACTCTTGTCCTCCCTCTGGAGTGTGTTATGGAGTAAATTATGCCTTCTCAAAATACGTTCTGAATTCTTGCTTTTTAGAAAAAATTTTATTGTGATTTTAATGAAAGTTTACAGAAAAGTCAGATTTTCATTCATTCGATGCTGCATATTTTACCCTCTCTTCCTCCCCCCCAGTTCACATTAAAAAAAATTCATTCATTGTTGCACAATTACCTCCCTTCCCTCCTCCCCTCAGTCATAAATAATGAATACTTCATTGGAACAAGAGAAGGAAAGAACTGTTTAAAAGGAATATATGATTAGACATTTTACATATCACAACAGCCCAGAATAAGAGGTAGGTTGAATTCCTGCTCTTGTAGGTGCAATCCTCATTGACTATATGACTTTGTTTTGGTATGTTACTGAGGTCATACTAGTGTGGAGTAGATATTAACCTAACTTCTGAGATATAAAAAGATCAGAATAGACATAGAGATATAGAAGGAGGGAAGACAGCCATGAAGGAATGCCAAGGAACTCTAAGGATATGCAACAGACACCAGAATCTAGGAAAGAGGCCCACGGAAGACCCTGGTTGGAATGGTGAGACTCCAAAACTGTGAGAAAATATATACCATCTATTTCTGGTATTTTTGTTGCAATGTTGTTGTTATGTGCCATTGAGTAGCTTATGACTCATAGCGACCCTATGTTCAAGAGCTCTATACTCTCTTCTATCCTGTGCCAACCTAGCCCTCTCAGACACACTTATTCCCACCTCTCTAGTCACAGAATCGATCCATCTCATTAAAGGTCTTCCTCTCCTTCGCCGCCCCTCCACTCTGCCGAACATGATGTCCCTCTCCAAGGACCAGTCCCTCCTTGCAACATGCCCAAAATATGTCAGACAAAGCTTCAGAATCCTTGACTCCAGGGAACATTCTGGCTTCACCCTCTCCAGGACAAACCTGTTTGTTCTCCCAGCAGTCCATGGTATATTTAACACTCTTCTCCAGCACCACAGCTCAAAGGCATCAATTCTCTATCTACCCTAGTCACTGTCCAACTCTCTGATGCATAGCACGTAATTGTGAAGACTATAGCCCAGATCAGGTGCTCTTTAGTCTCCAGTCTGACGTCATTGCTCTTCAGTACTCTTGAGAGGTCCCTCACAGCCGGCTTTCCCAATGCAATTCGTCTCTTGATTTCCTGGCTGCTGTTACCAAGAGTGCTGACCGTGGAGCCAAGTAAACTAAAACTGTTAATTATCTCAATCTCTTCACCATCCATACTGATGCTGCCAATTGGCCCACTGGTTAGAATCTTTGTTTTCTTGATGTTGAGCTTCAGTCCGTATAGGAGGCTGTAGTCCTTGATCTTCTGCAGCAAGCGCTTCAGGTCCTCCTCAGTTTCAGCAAGCAGGGTTGTGTCATTTGCATAATGCAGGTTGTTGATGATTCTTCCACCAATCCTGATGCCACATTCCTCTTCGTATAGTACAGCCTCTCGGATGATCTGTTCTGCATACAGATTGAAAAGGTATGGAGGCAGAATATATCCCTGATGAACCCCCTTCTTGATTTTGAACCATGTAGTGTCTCCTTGCTCTGTTCTGACAACTGACTCTTGGTCCGAGTATAAGTTTCTTATTAGCACAATCAAATGTTCTGGGATTCCCATTCTTCTCAGAGTCAGCCACAGCTTGTTGTGATCCACACAGTCAAAAGCCTTTGCATAGTCAATGAAGCACAGGATAGACATTCTTCTGGTATTCTTTGCTTTCTGCCAAGATCCATCTAACATTAGCTATAATATCCCTAGTACCACAACCTCTTCTAAATCTAGCCTGCACATCTGGCAGTTCTCTGTTGACATATTGTTCCAAAGGTTTTTGGATAATTTTCAGCAGAATCTTGCTTGTATGTGATATCAATGATATTGTTCGATAATTTCCACACTCTGTTGGGTCACTTTTCTTTGGAATGGGAACAAATATCGATCTTTTCCAGTCAGTGGGCCAGCTGGCTGTTCTTCCGATTTCTTGGCACAACTTAGGGAGCACATCCAGGCCAGTGTCTGTTTGTTGAAATATGTCAATTGGTATGCCATCAACTCCTGGAGCCTTGTTTTTTGCCAATTCCTTCAGAGCAATTTGAACTTCCTCTTTCATCACCGTAGGCTCTTTGCGCATATGTCATTTCATGAAATTCTTCTGTGTCAGCCAATTCCTTCTGATACAGTGACTCTGTGTGTTCTTTCCATCTTCTCTTGATTCTTCCTGGATCATTTAATATTCTGCCCAAAGTATCTTTAATTTTTGCCACCCGTGGCTTGAATTTGTTTTTCAGCTCCTTCAGCTTAAGAAACGCTGAGCAAGTTCGGCCCTTTTGATTTTCTGACTCCAGCTCTCTGCACATTTCATTATAGTATCTTGCTTTGTTGTCCCGGGCTGCCTTTTGAAATTTTCTGTTTAGCTCTTTGATTTCTTGGTTTCTTAGGAAAGTAAGACAGAAGACTTGTTCACTCAATTCTGGCTTTTAACTACATTTCTCTCCCAAAAGCTCCTACTGTATCAAAGAAATCATCTTCACAAGCCAGAATAATTTGTCATACTTTTATTGAATATAATTCATATACATATATCTAATGCTTATACAGAGTTTTATACAATCTTTTATTTACATTGTGTTTTATCCGATCATTCATATACATTATCCTTTATGTAATCAATTACTATTTATTTGTGCCCATTACCATCCTATCTTTTCAAGTCCCTACTGAGTCTTTCATTCCTTCATCCCCCTCAATCAATTCATTAGCATCTGCTATACTAATGATTTCCCTTCTCCCCATTTTCCTATCTATTCTCCCTTCCTTCCTCCCCTTATGAATATTTGTGCACATCTTGCTCAGTTATCCTTCTATTTTTAAGTAATGGTCTTATGGACCAGTTGTTCTTAAGAGACTGAGTTATTTTACTCAGCATAATGCTCTCCAAACATTCCTATGCTATACAGTATTTTACAAAATCAGTGTTCTTTAGTGCTGCATAGTATTTCATTGTGTGAATGTACCACCATTTCTTGATCCATTAATTTGTTGATGGAAATTGTCACTATTTCCATTGTCTTGCCATTGTGAATAATGTTGTTATGAACATAAGTGTGCTTCGTTTTCCTCATGTCTTATTCTGCTTTCCTTGGGTTATCTTCCTAGTAGTAGAATAGCTGAATCATATGGGATATCTATATTCAATTTTTGAGGGAATACCAAACTGCCTTCCAGAATGGTTGTACCATTTTACAATCCCACTAACAGTGCATAAGAGTATCATTCTCTCCACATCCTCTCCAAAACACCATACACAACTCAAAGTGGATAAGAGGAGTACATGTAAAATGCCAAACCATAAATATAATAAGAAAAAAAATCAGGATAAATAAGACTTAGAAACTCTAACCAATGGCATAAATGTTGTTGAGTATCAACAAGGCAAAGATGACCAAGCTTCACGTATCATATTTTGGATATGTATCTAGATGAAGCTATTCTTTGGAAAAGGAAACATGCTTGGAAAGATGGAGGTCAG
>NW_006399759.1:19325958-19327053 GCF_000299155.1 Elephantulus edwardii | reverse complement strand
TTCAGCAACGGGCTCTAGTATCTCAGAAATAATTATGGAACAGGATAGGGCAAATTTCAGAACGGCTGTTCATAGGGTGATTATGAGCTGTATTCGAATCAACAGCACCTAACAACAACCACAATCAAGTCCGAACTTATCTGTACCTGACCCATCAGTGAGTATTCACAGGCAGTTAATCTCAGGGGAGGAGATTACCCATCTTTATCTCACAGGGCAGCTGGTGGATTAGAATCATGTGCCCTTTGCTTGGCAGCATAACTCCTTACCATTAGACCATTAGAGCTATGGTATAAACACACTTGCAAATACATCCAGAAATACATAACCAAGAGAAAAATAAAATTTAAAAATATGGCCTTCCAAAAATCAAGACCCTGTCTGCACCAAAAACTTTATCCAATAAGGTGAAAAGAATCTCAGCAAACTAGAAAATACATTTAGCAGTGACCTTTCAGACAAGAGTCTCATAGCTAAAGTTTATAGAATACTATAGGGCCTCCAGAAGGAAAAAACTGATAATCCAATAACAAAATGGGTAAAAGAAATAAAAGGACTTTTCACAAAAGAAAGCATTCTGAAGGCCAACAGACACATAAAAAAATGTTCAAAATCACTGGCAATTAGAGAGATACAAATCAAAACAACAATGAGATAACATCTCATTCCAGTAGCAGTACCAAAGTTTAAGAGGACAACAAGCAATAAATGTTTTCGTGGTTGCAGTGAGATTGTTGATGTTGTTGTTATGTGCCTTCCAGTCTTTTCCGACTCATAGAGACCCTATGCACAATAGCCCTAAACCCTGCTCTATCCTGCGCCAACCACACCACCTCTGACACACCCATCCCAATTACCCCAGTCACCTAATCAATGCATCTCATAGAGGGTCTTCCCCTCCTGCACCTGCCCTCCACCCTCCCAAGCATGATGTCCCTCTCCAAGGACCCGTCCCTCCTGGCAACATATCCAAAGTATGTCAGATGAAGCCCCAGAATCCTTGCCTCCAAGGAGTTGCTTGGTTTAATCCTCTCCAGGGTGAATCTGTTTGTTTTCCTGGCAGTCCACGGTATATTCAGTACTCTTCTCCAGCAC
>NW_006399759.1:19320955-19323912 GCF_000299155.1 Elephantulus edwardii | reverse complement strand
TTGGTGCATATATCTGAATGATAGTGGTATTTACTGGACTTCCTTGTAAGTGTATGGATATTATCCTGTCACTCACGATGTTGTACTTCAAGATGGATCTACAAATTACTTTTTTTACCTTGAAGGCACAAAACCAACTCTAGGGTCAAGTTCTTCTTTAAATGTATACTAATCTCACTGCATGATATATTACCATGCAGTGAGATTAGTATACATTTAAAGAACTTGATCCTAGTGTTGGTTCTGTGAAATCCAGAAGTTCATCTGTAAATAATTCTCTTACATGTCCTTCCCCTAGATGGCATATAAACAATTTAGACTGAATGTACATAATGAGTTTTGACACTTGAAGGATTATTAAACTAGGCTCTTAAGATGGGGAACACAACTTTTTAAAATCTCTATATTTGGGTGTGTTTATAAGGTGAGATTATTAATGTCTAAGCAGTCCCGGTGGATAAAGTTCAAATATCTCCATCAGAGATTAGTAGGTCCTTCATGATCCAGTCTCTGCTGATACAAGACTGAAATTTCCACTCCCACTCTCCAAGAGTGATTTTCCAATTCCAATCATATTGAACAACAAACAATTTCCTAAAATCCTAAACTCTTTGGACCAGACGACACATGCTGTTTTTCTGTCTTAACTAACCACAGGGAAGCAAAGAATCTCTGATCATTGGTATTGACCAAAGACCTCTCTTCTGTTCTCCTATAACACCTACAAACCAGCTTCCACACCTCATCCCCCAATGGTAAGTCAATTCTAACTCAAGGCAACCCTCCGTTGGGTTTCCAAGAATCTAAATCTTAACAGAAGCAGACTAGCTCATCTTTCTCTTGTGGAATAACTGGTGGGATTCAAGTAGTGCCCTTTTGGTTTCAGCCCAACACTTAACCTATTATGCTAGAAAGGATCACAGAAAGTTACCCCTAAAGAGGCACTGGTCACAGTGTGCAAACATGGTATATTTACATATCTGATTCTAGAAGGAAAGACCTATGGTGTGTTATTATTGTATCTGCATGCAGGTGAAGTGTCTGTTCATATCCTGTGCCCATTTTGCAACTGGGTTGTTTACACTTACCTTGTTGTGGTGCTCGAGTATTCTATAAATTCTAGATATAAGTCCCTTATCAGACATGTCAGTACCAAATAGTTTTTTTCCAGTCTGTGGCTTTCTTTTTAACCCTGTTGGAGAAGTTCTTGGATGTGCATAGGGATTTGATTCTTAGAAGGTCCCATTCATCTATTTTATCCTCTCCTGGTTGTAGGTTTTTCAGGATGCTTGGAAGACTCTTCATTTTGTGGATTAGAGTTTTTAAAGTTCTTCCAAGCTTTTCTCTAATAAAGTTTATAGTCCTTGGTTTTAGTCTTACATCCTTGATCCACTTTGAGTTGGTTTTTGTATATGATGTGAGGTCTGGGTTTACTTGAATTTTCTGCAGATAGTTTTCCAATTTTGCCAACACCATTTGTTTAAAAAAGCTGTCGTTTCCCCACTTTAACTGATTTCATCTCTTTGTCAAAAATCAGTTGACCATAGGTAGATGGACTGATTTCTTGGTCCTCAATTCTATTCCATTGATTTATGTGTCTGTCATGCTATCTTGACCACCATGGCAGAGTAGTAGGATTTGAAATCAGGCAGTGAGATGCATTCTACCATGTTTCTCTTTTTAAGTAGTGCTTTGCGTATTTGAGGTCTCTTTCCATTCCAAATGAATTTGGAGATTGCCTTTTCCATGTCATTGAAAAATGGAATTGGTATTTATATGGGGATTGCATTGAATGTGTAAATTGCCTTTGGCAAGACTGTCATTTTCACAATATTGAGTCTTCCTATCCAAGAACAAGGTATATTTCTCCATTTCTCCAAGTCTCTTTTTGTTTCCTGTAGTAAGGTTTTGTAATTTTCTTTGAATAGAGTTTGATTTACTCCCAAGCATTTAATCTTGTGATTAGCTATTGTGAAGGGTATTGTTTTTCATAGCTCCAGTTCTGTATTCTCTGTCACTGTAGACAAATCTAATTGATTTTTATTTGTTGATCTTGCATCCTTCCACTTTGCTGAATTGGTCAACTATACTGAATAGTTTTCTTGCTGTCTTTAGGATTTTCTAGGTATACTGTCATATCATCTTCATATAGAGATAATTTTACCGCCTCTTTGCCAATTTGGATGCCTCTTATTTCCTTCTCTTATCTTATTGTTATCGCTAAGACTTCCAACACAATATTAGATAGGAGAGATGATAGTGGGCATCATTGCCTAGTTCCTGTTATCAAAGCAAATGATTTTAATCTCTATCCATTGAGAACAATGTTGGCTCTCAGGTTTGCATATACACTTTTTACTAAGTTGAGGAAATTCCCTCTAATTCTATTTTGTTGAGTGTTTTAATCAGGAAAGGGTGTTGGATTTTGTCAAAGACCTTTTCTGCTTCAATTGATAGGATCATATGGTTCTTATCCTTTGCTTTGTTAATGTGAAAAATGACACTGTTTTTCTTATGTTGAACCATCCTTGCATACCTGTTATGAATCCCACTTTGTCATGGTGATTTTTTTTTAATGTATCAATGGATTCTATTGGTCAGGATTTTATTCAGGATTTGTGTGTCTATGTTTATGAGAGATATTGGCCTGTAGTTTGCTATTTTGAAAATGTGTCAAACTGGTATTGGAGTCAAGGATATGTTTGCTTTATAGAATGAGTCTGGGAGAATTCCATCTTTTTCTATTTTCTGAAATTGTTTATATAGACTTGGTGACAGTTCTTCTCTGTATGTTTGATAAACCTCAATTTTAAAACAATCTGGTCCAGGGATTTTTTTGGCTGGAAGTTGATTTATTACCTTTTGAATTTTTTCTACTGCAATACGTCTGTTCTGGTGTTCAATTTTGGTTTGTGTCAGTTTAGTTAGGTTGTGAATTTCTAAGTATTTGTCCATTT
>NW_006399759.1:19319323-19320545 GCF_000299155.1 Elephantulus edwardii | reverse complement strand
GAGTGTTGACTGTGGAGCCGAGGAAACTGAAGCTGTGAACACTCTCAATCTCTTCGTCATCCATCCTGACGCTGCCAATTGGTCCAGTTTTGAGAATCTTTGTCTTCTTGACATTGAGCCTCAATCCATACTGAAGGCTGCAGTCCTTGACCCTTCACAGAAAGTGCACGAGGTCCTCCTCAGTTTCAGCAAGCAAGGTTGTGTCATCTGCATAACGTATAGTTTTTCATAATATTCCAATGATATAATTTTGATTTTAGGTGGTTCTTTGTGACATTTCCTGTTCCATCTTTTTTTTTTTATTTTTTGTGCCTTTTCCTTTGTTAATTTTGCTAGTGGTTTGTGAAGTTTATTGATGTTTTCAAAGAATCTCCACCTAGTTTTGTTGATGGTTTCTATTGTTTTCTGTTTAATTTCTTTCTGCTCTAGTATTTATAATTTCAGTTTTGGGTCTTTTTAGAGTTTGTTGGGCTTTCTTGATGTTCTTTTTCGATTTGTTGCAAATGTTGGGTTAGAGAGTCAATGGTCATTTTTCCCTACCTTTTGATGTGTTTAGTTATTGTCATAAATTGGCCTCTAATTACTGCTTTGTCCATTTCTCAGAAGTTTTGGTAAGTGGTGTTTTCCTTGTAATTAGTTTCAAAAAACTTTTTAATTTCATTTTTTATATTTTCTAATACCTATTCATGTTCAAGCAAGGTGTTGTTCAGCTTGCAAATGTATAGGGGTTTTCTTTCCCCCTTTTATTCTCTTGTTATTAGTTTCCAGTTTTATAGCCTGGTGGTCTGAGAAAATGCTTTGTATTATTTCTGTATTTTTTTTAAATTTATTGATGCTTGCCTTGAGACCTAAAATGTGATCTATCCTCAAGAACATTCCATGCACATTGGAGAAGGTATACTGTGCAGTTTTTGGGGGGAGGGTGTTAGCCTGTAAATATCTATGAGATCAAGGTGGTTTATTGTGTGGTTTAATTGTTCAGCATCTATTTTGAGATTCTTTCTGGTAGTTCTATCTTTTCTTGAGAATAGTGTGTTGAAGTCTCCAACTACTATAGTGGTGTTGTCTATTTCTTTTTTATTTGTTTGTTTGTTTCATTAATGTTTGTTTTATATATTTTGCAGTTCTATCATTGAGTACATAGATAATTATTATGTTATAATCTTTTGTTTTACTGACCCTACAGGCATTATATAGTGATCTTCCTTGTCCTTAGTGATGG
>NW_006399759.1:19310625-19316243 GCF_000299155.1 Elephantulus edwardii | reverse complement strand
TTGGACCTTATATTTTGGATTGTGGTGTCTTGTTTTTCCAGAGCCTCTAATGACTCACTTGTTTTATTTGCATTGTTTTGGATTGAGTTTTAAGCTCCTCCTGATTTTTGCTTGCATGGTCCTGTAATTTTTCAAGCTGTCTCTCACCCAATGAAAATATTCAATCATTGTTCTTTTAAATTCTGTGTTAGAAGATTCCATCAGACTTTCTGGCTTCAAGAAATCCATTGATCCTGTGTCACTTTTGGGGAGGGGTGACATTTTGCTTTGTGTTTGTGTAGGGTGTTAGGTAGCTTCTTACATGACATTACTGTGGTAGAGTTTTTCATGCCTGAGGCAACACCAGGTTCTTGATCTGAAGTCACTGTTCCAGAGAAGGGTGGAGCAGCTACCCTGACTGTATTTGTCTCTGAAATTCTCACCCTAGGGAAAATTTGCTTCAATGTGGGAGAGAAAAGGCCTGTGATATCAGCTTCTTCTATCAAACAACTGTTACTAGGCCAGTCCATGGTGCTCTGGGCTAAAAGCAGTTAAGTGACTGAACATGAGGGGATGCAAGGCAAAGTTTGGAGATGCATGCAGGGCAGGCTAACACTCACAAGGCAGGTTCACACAAACATACACAGGTTGGGCACATTTGCATATGCAGTCAGTGCAGACAAGTGCAGATGCATGCAATGAGGTGTCTGTGCAGATACACACAGGGTGGGTGCATGCACAAATACACATTGTGGGGAGGGGAGTCCAGGAAGACCTGAATAGAAAAGCAGGAAGCCTTGGTTTTCCCCTCAAGAACTGGGTCTGCCACCTCACTTGGGTTCCAGCTGTCTCACACCCTCCTGCTTGAGCTTAAGGTGTTCCACATTGGTCCAGCAAACAGCAGTAATCACCACAAAGTACCTCTCTCTAATTCAGCTGTACTGCTCATTCATGGCAGGTCAGTGCTCCTGGCACTTGCTGCTCCTGGTGTTGCTCTCAACTCAGTTCATTCTTTTTTGAAGGTGGTACAAATTCCGTTTCTTCCTATTTAATAGCCATCCATGGCTGCTGCTGATGAGGAGGCTGCTGACAACATGTTGGCTGTGGATGATGACAAATGATGCCTTTGAGTTATGGTGCCAAAGAAGAGTATGGACAGCTAGGAGAAGAAACAGGTTTGTTCTGGAAAAGGTTAAATCAGGCTGCTCCTAGGAGGCAAGTATTTTGAAGCGTCATATGACATACTTTGTGCATGTTGCAAGGAGGGACCAGTCATTGGAGAAGGACATCATGCTTGAGAAGATGGAGAGACAGTGAAAGAAAGGAAAACCCTCAATGAGGTGGATTGACTCAATGACTGGGGTAATGGGGTTAGGTGTTTCAGAGACAATAATGTTGGCTCAGGGTAGAGCACGGTTCAGAGATGTTTTGCATAGGGTTGCTATGAATCATAAGTGATTCAATGTCACATAACAATTTTTTAAACTTTATAAATGAGTTATTGTTAAATACTTATATAATTAACTAATTTAATAATTCAATTCGAGAAATATTTACTGAAGATCTGCTCTATGCCAGGCAGGCATTGTGCAAGCATTCAGCTTACTTCTCTCTTTGACTCTCTCACTCAAGTGATGCATACTACCAGACTGAGACACTCAACCACCATTTTCATGGTATCCAATCCTTTCTCAAGGTCTCCTTAGTTGAACTGGCTTTGGTCTGAAAAGATAAAACTAAGAACAGGTTCTTAGCCTTCTAACCACCAGTGCTGTACAGAATCAAAATGAAAGTAAACTTTAGTATTACCAAACCTTAAATCTAGGTGAAAGAAAGATCAATTCAATTTCAAAGAGGAACAGGAATAGAAACTTCATATGTGTGGGGGTGGTGGAGTTGGGGAAGGGACAGAAACTGGATTATTTCTGGGTACTTTCAGGAGTCTGAGAATCTCCAAAGTATGCTGTTGTGTTGTGTATAATTGAGTCAGAGACAACCCATAACTGACCTTCCAGAGTGTTTTCAGAGGCAGTTAATCTCACAGGAGGATATTGTTCGTCCCACATAATTAATTTCTGTAAGAATTTCAGAGGTTGTAGCAAATGAGAACAATGTCAGGAAAATTACTGAGTCTTGTGTATCAGGTGGTGTGTCCTAGAGAGGGAGAGGGAGAGGCTTAATTCACTACAAATTCAACTTGAAATTAGATTAATCAAATTTTATGATCTAGCTTGTTCAGAAACAAGTATCTCACCAGTTCTCTAAAGTTTCCCCATGTGTCAGAAATCAGAATTTAGACAAAGTAATTCAAACATCAGCTTAATATTGCATCATCTTAAATTATCATTTTATATTAGGGTCCACAGGCTCCAACAAATTTAGAGAACAGCCTGATAAACAAAGATAAAAACAAGCAGTATTACAATGTAAAATTTCTTGGAGAAATTACATCTCACAAAGATGTTGTTCCATGTTGTCTGCTCCATCAAGGTAGGATACCTTCTCTGATTTCTGATGATTTGCACAGTGATGCCCCACAGCTTCCCAATACATAATCCACACTCACACTGGCCCATATACACTGTATCATAAATATTACAGGCTTACTTCAGAGTTTATATATTTAATTGAATTACTTCCCAAATATACTTCTTTCTTATTTCTATATATGTCAAACAACCATCCATCTGTACTCAGCCCAATTTACATCTCAGTGATACTATTTTGGTTTGGTTTGTTTGCTTTTAATTTTATTTAATATTAGTTTGCTTAGAAAGTTTGTATACCATGTGCTTCATACTTTCTTCATTCACATTGTGTTTTGTACAATCATTCCCATTCATTATGTTTTATAAAATTAATCACCATTGGGCCTTGCCCATCATTACCCTGTCTTTTCAGGTTCATAGTGGATCCTTCTCATTTCCTTCATTCCCTCCCTCCACCCACCAAAGTGTCCAATTCTGTGATTTTGCCCCTACCCATCCTAATCCTTCTGCTCTCTTCCTCCCCTCCTACGGTCCCCATGCATGTTTTACAAGTTATTCTTCTATTTTTATAATAATAATCTTATACAGTATTTGTCTTTATGAGACTTAGTCCACTCATAATAATGCTCTCCAGTCTCTCTTAAGTTATATAATGTTTTTCAAAATTTCTGCACCTGAGTGCTGCATGTACAGCAATTTCTCAATCCATTAAGTTGTGGTTGGAAATTTGGGCTGTTTCCATGTTTTTGCAATGTCTTGGTAGCGCAAATTTCTATCCACTAAGCCAACAGAGCTCATAATCTATTTTAATTAGAAAGTCTGAAATAAACTACCTCCTTTTTCAGAAGACATTGTCTTTTATATAAAACTCCCACAAGATTCTCTCTCACTCAAATTCATGTACACATAAACTGTTAAAGCTAATAAGCACGGCAACATTGAAAGATAGAAGATCCCATAAAAATCTACTATATTTGTATATACCTTCACTAAACACTCTGAAAATGAAATTCCTCCTCACACATACTGCCATCAAGCAGAGTTCAACTATTTATCGATCATCCACTTGGGAGTTCCAAAGTTGTAAATCTTTAAAGAAACTGACCCTCTTTCTCCTTCAGGGCAGCTTGTGGATTTTAACTGTAAACCTTTATGCATTATCCCACCAGAACTCCTTGAAAATTAAATTAAGAAAAATAATTTCATTTATAAGGACATAAAAACTCAAGAATAATTTTAACCTAAAAGGGGTAAGACTTATGCACGGAAAACTACAAAGCAATAGAAAAATAAATGAGACAATTGTTTGTCATCGAGTCAGAACAACTCATATGAGCTGACCTTGCAGTGGATTTAAGACTGTAAATCACAGAAGACATTCCCTCCAGAGACATTAGTCAATTCAAACCACCAAAGAGGCACCATCACTGGGGTAACAGCACCTTTTCCTAGGGACTACGCCATCAAGTACTCCCTAAAATAAAGAAGATCAAGATAAAAGAAAACGCTCATGAACAGCCAGGAGAGTATAATAATGATGAATGGGATCTTTTAAGGATTAAGTCTTTGTGTGCATCAAAAACTTTTTCCAATAGGGTGAAAGGAAAATCTACTGACTTTGGGGGAAACACCCCCCCCCAAAAAAACCCCAAACAACCAAAAGTATTGCATAGTGATATCTCAGACAAGTGTCTCATAATGAAAGTTTAGTGAATACTGTGCCTGAGCCAGGCCATAGTCTTCATGATTACTTGTTATGTGTCAGAGAGCTGGACAGTGACTAAGCGTGACAGAAGAAGAACTGATACCTTTGAGTTGTAGTACTAGAGAAGAGTCTTGAACATACCATGGACTGCTAAGAGAATAAACAGGTCTATCTTGGAGAGGGCAAAACCAAGTTGTTTTTTTTTCTTGGAGATAAGGAATATGAACCTCTGTCTCACATACTTTGGGCACACGTCCAGGAGGGACTAGTCCTTGGAGAAGGAGATCATGCTTGTAAGGGTGGAGGGACAGTGCAGGGGAGGCAGACTATGGATTAAATGGATTGGGGTAGGTGTGTCAGAGTCAGTAAGACTGATACAGGATAGAGCAGGGTTCAGAGCTATTGTACATAGGATTACTATAAGTCACAGGAGACTCGACAGCACATAATTACAAAAACAACAGGACCTCCACATGGAAAAGACTGACAACCCAGTCACAAAATGGGAAAAAGTCACGGAAAGACTTTCGACAGAGGAAGACATTTGGATGGCCAACAGACACATGAAGGAATGCTCATAATCACTGGCAATAAGAAAGATGCAAATAAAAACCACAATGAGATACCTTTTCACTCAAAAGCAATGACAAAGCTTAACAGGACAACAAGTAATAAATGTTGGAGAGGGTGTGGAAAGATTGGAACTCCCATATACTATTGTAAAATGTTATAACCACTCTGGAAGGAAGTTTGATATTTCCTCAAAAAGCTAAATATATAAATGCCATATGACCCAGCTATTCCACTGTTAAGAAATATTTCTTTTTTTCCCCAAGGAAAATAAAACTGAGACACAAAAGGAGATTTGTATACAAGTATTTATAGTAGTTTTATTCACAATCGCAAGAACATTGAAGGAACCTAAGTATCTATCAACAAATGAATGGATTGAGAAATTGTGGTACATTCACACAATGGAATACTATACAACTCTTAGGAGCAAGGATTTTGTAAAATATTCTAAGCCACGGGAAAGGCTAGAGAACATTATGCTGAGTAAACCAACTCACTCTCAAAAGGACAAATATTATATAAGACTAGCATTGTAAAAATAGAATGATAGCTAGAGAGATGTTGATAAAATTCCAAAGTGGGGAAGGAAAGGGTGTAAAGGAAGCTGAGAGTGGGTTGGGGAATATCATAGGGTTTCAGAGTTTGGTGGATGGAAAGAAGAGATGAAGGAATTAGGATAGATCTAGTGGAGACCTAAAAAGACAGGGTGATAATAGACATAGATCAACGGTGATTAACTTTATAAAACACAATATACATGATAGTATGCAACACAATGTGAATGAAGAAATGTGTGAAACACAATATACATTCATTAAATCCAATATATACAAACCTTGTATGTTGTTATTTTTGTTGTTATTATGTGCCAT
>NW_006399759.1:19268144-19309305 GCF_000299155.1 Elephantulus edwardii | reverse complement strand
CAGATTAAGACAGACTAGGAAGAAGGATTGGCCATCCACTTCTGAAATGGCAGGCCTCTGAAAACCCTATGTACCTTGTATGTAAATCAATAAAATTTTTTTTAAAAAGAATCAAAAAAGGAAATGTTTACAGCTGAGATGATTTAATACTTTGAAGACACCAATACTTAATAAAATTTACCTATAAATCAAAATGTTGTTGCTATATGCCATTGAGTCAGGCAACTTATGTCTGACCCTCTGGTGGGTTTTCAGAGCCTGTGTAGCACATAGGAGGAGATTGCTCATCTTCAGTGGAGCAGTTGGTGGAACTGAACTGCCTGTCTTTGGGTTGGCAGCACTAAGCCTTCCCCACGAGAGTCACCAGAGCACCGCTCTATAAACCAAGACAGTTCTTTTTTTATTTTTTGTATTTTCCTCAATTTAATTATTTTTTAAATTTTATACTAGTTTATTTACAAAATTTGAATACATTGTTTTCAAGAACAGATTCTTTCAATATCCCTCCTCACCCCCCTGCCCGTATACAACCTCATGATTAAGCCCCCCCTCTACCTGCACATCAATTCTTAACAAAATCTCATCTGTCTTCTTTGAAGCAGTGAACAAAAAAAAATATTTTATAGTCTTTCCTAATTAACTGTCTTATTTGGTTTTAGGGAAATCACCATATATAGAGAAAAGTATGCTTTGTCAGCAAATTGAGCTTAGGGGGTGTGGGAGAAAGGAAAAACATAAGATTGCAGAGTTTGTTCTAGTTTGGACCTTTAAAAGCCACACGATTTGAGGGAGATCTCTATATTTTCCTGGGCTCTAGTCACCTCACCCTGTTGGAGTCTGCTTGTCCCAGGCATGGGCTTGGCCTGGATTGAGGATACTATAGAAGGCCCATGAGTCAGGGCTGAGTGTGATGAGAATGGTTGAGAATATTTATCGTGGTAAAGGACAGGAGAAAGAAAGCAATCCTCAGATGTCCCTAAAATCCACCCTGTATTATCCTCATCTACGGGCAAAGCGCTCAAGGGTGCTATTTTCAAAAGGGTGACGATATTTAGTTAACATGCTCTCTGAGGAGAGGGAGGTGAGGCCTGGGAGAAGCGTGTCCAAACCACAGGGCCTCGAAACTACAGTCCACATCACCAGCAACAGCCCTAATGAGCCCTGTGCTGGACTCTCCAAATTGAATTACATAATACATTTCCGTTTCATTTCATGAATCACAACTTGGGATACAATTTTCCTGGGTTTGCAGTTGATATATTTCCGAGATTACCAACTATTTCAAAAAGAAAAATCTACTTTATTAGGTTCATATGTAAAATGTCTGTATGTGAGCCAACTTATTTACTTTTCAATTTGGGATTTTCTTAAAGTGCCATAGTTAGAACTCCATGTCAAAAAATTTCCCGATAAACCCATTATTGAATGGTAAGACTGCAGTTGCCCCCGGATTTTTCAATTTCTTTTGACAGTTCAGTTACTGGTTGATGTTGGTGGGTTCTATTTCAGTTGCCCTTAATGGAATTCCTTTGTAGATGAGAGTAAGAAAAAACAAAATCATCAGACCATGGACCAGGGAAAGGAAATTCATCCATATGACGCCGTAACTGTGAGCTTGTTGTTGTTGTTTACTGTAGAGTTGGAAGTGACCCATAGCTGACCCTTCGGTGGGTTTTTAGAGGCAGTTACTCACATGGGGTAGATTACCCTTCCATCTGGCAGCCTCAAACAGCATGCCTTCAGGATAGCAGTCCAGATTCTTGACACTAGGCTGCCAGTGGTCCCTGGTAAATCAAGATAAACTGGCTTACATATTCATTCTCCTGGATTGATGCCAGTACGGTCACTTGCTCTTCTTTGCTCAACAGAACAAGGTTAGAGCTAGATTCTAGAATCAGGCAGAGGGAGAAAGGAAGTAGAACAAGTACACGTTTACCCATTGTTGTTGTTGCTATGTGCCTTTGAGTCAAATATGACTCATAGAGACCTGATGAACAATGGCTCTGAATCTTGTCCTATCCTGAACCAAGCTCGCTATCACTGACACACCTGCCCCCAGAGCCACTTTCACAGTGTTAGTTGATTTTCTCCAAAAAAGGGTCTTCCTCTCCTGCACTGACCTTCTTTCTACCCTTCCAAGTATGAGGTAGTTCTTCAAAGACTGGTGCCTCCTGACAACATGCCCAAAGTACATGAGACAGAGTTTCAAAATCCTTGCCCCAAAGGAGCAATCTGGTTTCACTCTCTCCAGGATAAACCTCTTTGATCTCTTGGCAGTCCATAAAATGTCCATTACTCCTCTCCAGCACCACAACTCAAAGGCACCAATTCTTCTGTTATTCTAATCCATTGTCCAGCTCTCAGATGCATTGCAAGCAGTTGAGAAGACCAAGGCCTGGATCAGGAGTTTCTTCTCCATTGTTAACTATGTAATGTTTGAAAGTTATGTGAGTTGTCTAAGCTGCAATAGCTTAGCTGTAATGGGGGTATAATAATAGCACGAATGCCATAGTGTTGTTGGAAAGAAATGAAATGATGTATACAAGTGATTTGCACGGTACCCAACACTTAATAAATCCATCACTGTATTCTCTCATTGTTATCCAGTCAAAACTGGCTCAAAGCTGACCCTTTAGGGAATGTCTAGGGCTATAAATTATACAGCAGCAGACTGTCCATCTTCAAGGCACAGAGCCACTGGTAGATTTGAATTAGTAGAGAAGCACCATGTTTGGGTTAGCAGCACAAATATCTATGGACTAGTCAGTAAATATCACCCATTACCTTTATCATTGCTTAGTCTGCCTCAGAAGTAGCCACTCTGAACTGGAGCTTAATTTTAGTTTATCCAGCATCTCTTGCATCTTTACTCATTTTCAAAACTTGTGATCAAGTGCACTATCTTGAAAAGCTATGTTCCTTCAGATATGTGACCAGATCGTACCTCATTCATTCATTTCTTTATTTATTTAATAATTTTCTTTAAAAATCTTTTTGGTCTAGTGGTAAGGAGCTGTGTTGCCAATCCAAAGGCATATAGTTCAAATCTACAAGCTGCTCCATATAAGAAAGAAAGCAGGACAGCAAGTGTAGTGATTCCTGCCATTCCTTCATAAAAATCCAGGGGGCTTCCACCTGTATAAAATGAAAATTGACATGGAAAGAGAAAAAGACTGTGTGTGAGGATAATCTAGTTGCGGAGGTGAAGAATAATTACCTTAAAATAGCCAAGGATGGGTGCAACAATGACATTTTTAAATGTATGCTAAAACCAAGGTCCAGAAAGTATTTTGTACTTTGTCCAGGCTCATACAAACAAGTGGGTAATGATCGATAGAAAAAGCTCAAGACCTAATTTTTCAGGCTCTTTTAAAAAGTTTGCATCACCTCCCTTTGAGGGAGAAAGATGGGCAGAATTTTAAAAAAAAACCCATTGAAGGATCAACTATGAGTTGATTTCAAATCAATGGGAATAAGTGAAGAGCTAGAAGTGTAAAGAAGCTTTGTGAGTCTTATGGATTAACATATATCACACCCTCAAAAAAGATAAAGTATTGGTTTGACAGAATCTGGTAGAATCCCTGAGATTATGGCTGTTAGACACTCTTCTTGCCTAGAACTAAATTCATCCTCATGACTAAATTTTCAGCCAAACAATAGAAAGAACTTAAAAGTGAACAGCAGCATCAGAGAGGTGGTTGTTACTGTAGTTAAGTGTGGTCCAGCCAACTACAAGGCATAGTGACCCTACAAACAAAAGAACTGAACCCTACCCTAACTCGTGCCATTCTCATCATCTGACAAACTCGAGTCCACCGTTACATTCACTATGTTAGTCCATCCCGTTGAGGATCTTCCCCTCCTTTGCTGATCCTCCATCTTTCAAGCATAATGTCCTTTTCCAAGGACTGGCCCATCCTACCAACATGCCCAAGGTATATGAGACAACACATCATCATCCTTGCCTCCAAGGAGCATCCTAGTTGTACGTTTTCCAAGACATATATATTTATTTTATTGGCAGTCCATGGGATAGTCAATACTCTTTTCCAGAACCACAACTCAAAATCATTGATTCATCTTCTGTAATCCTTATTCATTGTTACCTCATCATTCTTATTACCAGAAAGGTAGGCACTCCTTAAAACCATCAACATTATGAGACCATATGGCATTATTTGCTTAGGGGAAAAAACTTACCAAGTTGGAAAGGAGAAGAAAGAAGGACAAATGGAAACAGCAATCACAGTGAGGAAGCAGGAAGAATGATGTTACATGGGGGAAGGAGGGACTGCAATCAGTGTCACAAAATAAAATGTGAATAGAAATCAGATCTATAAACTGCAATTCAAATCACAGTAAGAGTTTGAAAAAGAACGAAAGAAAAAAAAGACAAACCACTTACATCAATCAGCACTAAAAGGTATAGTTGTTGTTGTTGTTGTTATGTGCCCTTGAGTGGCCTGCGACTCATAGCGACCCTATGTACAACAGCCCTAAACTCCGCTCTGTCCTGTGCCTATCGCATCATCTCTGACACTCCCATTCCAATTATCCCAGTCACTGAATCAATGCACCTCATAGAGGGCCTTCCTCTCCTGTGCCGTCCCTCCACCCTCCCAAGCATGATGTCCCTCTCTAAGGACCGGTCTCTCCTCACAACATGTCCAAAGTATGTTAGACGGAGCCTCAGAATCCTTGCCTCCAAGGAGCCACCCAGTTTAACCTTTTCCAGGACAAATCTGTTTGTTTTCCTAGCAGTCCATGGTATTCTCAATACTCTTCTCCAGCACCACAGCTCAAAGGCATCAATTCTCCTTCTATCCTCCTTGGTCATTGTCCAACTCTCTGATGCATAACAAGTGATTGTGAAGACCATGGCCTGTATCAGACGCACCTTAGTCTCCAGAGAGACACCATTGCTCTTGAGTACTTTGGAGAGGTCCCTAACAGCAGACTTTCCCATGGCAATGCGCCTTTTAATTTCCTGGCTGCTGGTGCCAAGACTGTTGACTATGGAGCCAAGCAAACTAAAGCTGTGTACAATCTCAATCTCTTCACCATCCATCCTGATGCTGCCAATTGGTCCAGTAGTGAGAATCTTTGTCTTCTTGACATTGAGCCTCAATCCATATTGTAGGCTGCAGTCCTTGACACTCTGCAGCAGGCGCTTCAGGTCCTCTTCAGTTTCAGCCAGCAGGGTTGTGTCATCCGCATAATGCAGATTGTTGATAAATCGTCCACCAATCTTGACCCCACATTTCTCCTCATAGAGCCCAGCCTCCCGGATAATCTGTTCTGCATACAGGTTGAAGAGGTATGGAGACAGGATGCATCCCTGGCGTACCCCCTTCCCAATTTTGAGCCATGCAGTGTTCCCTTGCTCTGTTCTGACGACTGCCTCCTGGTCCAAGTATAAGTTTCGCATTAGAACGATCAAGTGTTCTGGGATTCCCATTCTTCTCAGAGTCAACCATAGTTTGTTATGATCTACACAGTCAAATGCCTTTCCCAGACCCTCCCATCTTCCCAGGTAATCGAAGACGCAAAAATCGCGAGACATTCCTTTCGGCCCTCGGGGCCTATCTACACACCAGTCCTACAGGATGCATTGCCTTTGCTCGGGAAACATTATGAGAAGGTATAAGGACAGTTTAATCATGATTTCCCCCTGCCATGGGAATAGGAGCAAGTTATAAGCCATTTGTGCAGAACTTGTTAGTTCTTTTCACCTACATTTAAGAACCCAGTTCAATTCTGTTTATATACATATATATATAAAATGCAAGTGTGTTTTGGAGCGTTTGTAACATTTAACTTTTGAAGACAAAAAAAAATCAATCCTTAGTTCATAAAACAAGCATGTTGAGCTTCTATAATAATTAAAAGGATTTCTGGTAAAGCAATGTTTAAGTGCTCAACTGTTAACTGAAAAAGGTTAGCAGTTCAAACCCACCAGCCACGTGTAAGAGAACAGTGTGGTAGTCTGTTTACATGAAGATTACAGTCTTAGAAACACTATGGAGCAGTTCCCAGTTCTATAGGGTAGGTGTAGTTATGAGATGGAATAAATTGGAAGGATTTGTTTTTCTTAGTTTAACTCTAGAACCTTATTTCTCTCATTTGACATTCATTATGAGTCTTAAAGGAAAATAAACTCACTGCTATCAAGTAGATTCTAACTCATGCCAGTATAGCTGTGCTTCATAGAATCCTTGGTTGTAATATTTATGGAAACAGATCCTTATTCCATGGTGTCACTTGAGTAAGTTTGAACTGTTAGTCTTTAAGTCATCGTCAAGTGAAAAACATTCACCAGTCAGTGATTTTAAAAGCAAAAGAAGAGGTATTTTCACCTTTATGCTATGGATAAAACGCTAAGGGAGAATTGTAGGCCTAGAGATAAGAAGCTTCGTTGCAATCCCTAAAGAATGTGGTTTGAATCCATCAGCTGCTCTGCAGAGAAACATGGACAATCGTCTCCTGTGAAATTAAACTGCCTCTGAAAAAGTTAGAGGGTCAGATATGGATGAATTCCAACACAACAGTACCCCAAAACAACCTGTGGATGAGGCATACAAGTTCAGAAGGGTTAAGATGACACACATCAAATGAAAAGGCCGTCACTAGTCACAGAGTAAATATATATCTCACCCAAGGTCTTCCCCCTACAATATGGTTGTTCGTATAAGGTACTATTGAATCTAGTATGCCTTACAACAACTCTATGAACAACAAATGTGAACCCTATCTTAACTTATGTCATCCTCATCATTTCTGACATATGTGAGCCCATAGCTGAAGCCACTCTGTCAGTCCATGTGGTTGCGGGTCTTTCTCTCTTGCACCAACCTTCCACTTTTCCAAGCATGATGTCTCTAGTTAGGTGAGATAAAGTTTTGTCATCTTTGCCTCCAAGAGTCAGTCTTTTTATAAAATAAACAAATAAAAGTTTTATACTGGCTTACTTACAAAATATACATTTGCTTTTCACACTGGATCTTTCCCAATTCCTTTACCCACCCCTCCCTCAACCCGTCAAATTGTGCGACCCTATGATTACTTCCCCATCCTCACCTCTATCCTCACCCCTCTGCTCTCCCCCCCCCTTGAATCCTCATACACGTTTTACTAGTCATCTTTCTATCAAGGAGCACTTCTGGCACACTTTCTCGAAAACATTTGTATTTTTCTTTTTGCAGTCCAAGAGATATTCAGCACTTTTCTCCAACTTCACAGCTCAAAAGTATCTTCTTCTGTCATTCTTAGGAACTGTCTAGCTCTCAGATGCTTAACAAGTGATTGAAAAGAACATGGCATGAATAAGGCACATCTTAGTCTTCTGGAGAGATCCTTTCCCAGTGCAATACATATCCTGATTTCCTGACTGTTAGTACCAAGGGTGTTGATTGTGGAACCAAGTGAGAATGAGTCATTGATAATTTCAACCTTTCCTCTATCATGATGTTGCCTATTGGTCTAACAGCGGAGATTTTTGTTTTCTTGTTGTTGAGATATAATCTACATTGAAGGCTGTATAGGCCTTGATTTTCTGCAGCAAGTGATTCAAGTCCTCCCCACATTCACCAAGTGAGGTTGTGTCATCTGTCTAATGTAGGTCATTGATGGGTCTTCCTCTGATCCTGATGCCACATTCCTCTTCATAAAGTCCAGCTTCTAAAGTTCTTTTCTCAGCATACAGACTGAATAGGTATGGAGATAGGATACGACCCTGATAGACATATTTCTTCACTTTAAATCCCTTGCTCTGTTAGCACATCAGGCTATTATTGATCTAGGTCTAGGTTTCACGTGAGCATAATGAAGTGTTCTGGGATTCCCATTCTTCTCAATGTTAACTATACAATGAACAGAGCAATTAGGAGACAGCGTGATGCAGGACACCTAGGTTTTACATCATGCTAATTGTTCTGCTCACGTCGTGCCCGTGAGGGTTAACTGGGAACACAGGAGTTCTGTTAAATATCACAGTAGTTAGTCCGTTTTAATCCTGATCCCCCAGCCTACTGTAGCTGCTGTAAAATATATGGCAATAATTTCCTGAGGCAGGGTAATGTATAAGGAATGTCAGGCCAGCCTCTGGGCATATTTGCCTTAGCTCAGTTTTATTAAAGTGAAACTTTTATTAAGGCATGTGGTGAATTGAGCAATCGGCATGATTCATGCTGTTATAAACCCATTGCTACACTCACAATAAATCAATGAGCCATTGTCGTACATTTGCTGTGGAGTTGGTAGAAATGAGGAAAAAATCAATATGGGGATATTATTCAGACCATATGAAAGTATTAAAGTATATTTTGTGTGTATTAAACTTGGCCAAATCATATTTCATGTATCTTTTTTTTTAACCTGTAAATATCTCCGTTAGTATCCTCTGCTCTTGCCTATTTGCTAATCCATATGCTTTTGCAAAATAATTATAGGAAATATCTAAAATTCCACATAGGTTGTTATGATTTTAAAATTGATCTCATAGTGACATATTTGCATGACAAAATTGTTATGAGGGGAAAACACTAATAACACATTTAGAGTAATGAGTCTCTTCCTTTATAAACAATGAAAAGCCATAAACTTTGTATAATTCAATAAGTAATGTGCTCTTCCCTTGGAAAAAAAAATCAACCAACTAACAGGAGGAAGTGATTTGAGCCAAAGAAAGGACATGCTTATTATCTCCCGGCTTGATGGGGACAATCATTGGGCCAGCAGCATTCTCCACATCTCTGGAAACTATTAGCATATCTCCATTTACCTGGGACCCTCTCTGAATGTTGAAATGCATGTCAGTGACAGCCATCGCCCCGTGGCTGCAGTGTGGGATGAACTGCATTTCTGCATCAGGAAGTTTCAAGGTTCTTCTAGAGGCTAACATGAGCTGAACAGAAGGGAAAGATAAACCTGTAGCTGTCTGGGGTACAAGCTATCAGACCAAGAGTTCTTTCTGCCTTGCAGGTGGTGGATTGCAGAGAGTGTCATTTAATGCCATCTTATTACTCAAAAGCATTTTCCTAATGCTTTCTGAAACAAATGTCAGATTTCACTAGCATCTACGAAGTACCCCTTCGATTCAAGGCCCCACAATGGTCCTGAAGAAAAAAGGAATAAGTGAATATGCCAGGGCTCTACATTGAGAGCCTAGGTAGCTTCTGACAAATATTGCAAATAAAAGGCATTGTGAACTTCAATGAGCAGAGAGAATTTCAGTCAGAGTATGTGAGATCACTAGATAAGCTTTTATATGTCACTGAGTCATTTGTTACTGACTCATAGCCACTCTATGTCCAACAGCTCTGAACCCTGTTCTATCTTTAGCCAATTTCATTGTCACTGACATACCTACTCCCATTATCCCAATCACTGAGTCTCATCCCAATCTTCCTGTCTTGTGCTGTCCCACCACCTTTCCAAGCACAATTTTTATATTCACGGACTGGTCACTCCTGGCAACATGCCCAAAATATGTCAGGCAGAGTTTTAAAACCCTTGCCTCCAAGGAGCAGCTTGGTTTCATCCTCTCTAGGATGAATCTGTCTGTTTTCTTAGCAGTCCGTGGTATATTCAATACTTTTCTCCAACACCACAACTCAAAGGCATCATTTATTCTATCATCTGAGTCAGATACAGTTAGATACCATGAAATCAGCTCTGACTCATAGAGACCTCATGTACAACATAATACAACTCCCTGATTCTGTGCCATCCTCATAATTCTCTCTCTGTTGCAGCCACTGTGTTGACCCATCTCAATAGTGGTCATTCTCTTTGTCATTGATCCTTTATTTTTCTAAAAATAATGTCCTGCTCTAAGGACTATGCTTTCCTGATAAGGTGCCCAAAATATGTAAGTCTCACCATCCTTGCTTCTAAGGAGTATTTTTTAGTTACCTTTTCCAAGATAGATTTGATTTCTCTTTTGGCAAGCTATAATATATCAATATACTTCACCAGCATCATAATCCCAAAATATCAACTGTTTCTGTTCCCTTTATACGTTTTCCAAACTTCATATGCATATGTTGTTGTTATGTGCCATCTAATTGCCTGCAACTCATAGTGCCCCTATATACGACAGCCCTAAATGCTGCTCTATCCCTTGCCAATCTTATTGTCTCTGACACACCTATCACCATTACCCCCGTGACTGAATCAAACCATCTTATTTAGGATCTTGTTCTCCTGTGCTGTCCCTCCACCCTTCCAAGCGTGACATCCCTCTCCAAGGACTGATCCCTCCTTGCAACATGTCCAAAGTATGTCAGAAGGAGTTTCAGAATCCTTGCCTCCAAGGAGCAGCCTGGGCTCACCCCATCTAGGAGGAATTTCTTTGTTCTCCTAGAAGTCTGTGGTATATTCAATACTCTTCTGCAGCACTAAAGATCAAAGGCATTAATTCTCCTTCTGTCAATCCTAGTCATTATCCAGCTCTCTGATGCATAGTAAGTAATTACAAAGACCATGGCCTGTATCAGACACACCTTAGTCTCCAGACTGACATTGTTGCTCTTCAGTACTTTGGAGAGGTCTCTGACAACAGATTTTCTCAATGTAATTTGTCTTCTAATATCCTGGCTGCTGGTACCAAGAGTTTTGACTGTAGAGCCAAGTAAACTTTAGCTGTCAACAATCTCAGTCTTTTCATCATCCATCATGATCCTGCCAATCAGCCAGTGGTGAAAATCTTTGTTTTATTGATGTTGAACTTCAATCCATGTTGAAGGCTGCAGTCCTTGACCTTCTACAGCAAGTGCTTCAGGTCCTCCTCAGTTTCAGCAAGCAGGGTTGTGCCATCTGCATATGAAGCAACTGAAAATATCATGGTTTGAGAAAGTCACACCTTATTCTTTATAGTGACATCCCAGATCTTTATTGTTGTTGTATGCTGTCAAGACAGAACCAACTCATAGCTGACTCTCATAGCAAGTTTTCAGAGCCAGTAAATTGTAGAGGAGTAAACCTATACTTGGACTGGAAAGCAGTCCTCAGAATGGAGAAAGGAATCTGCATGATTCAAAATCAGGAAAGAAGTGCATCAGGGATGTGTCTGATCTCCATACCTTTTCAATCTATATGCAGAACAGATTATTCAGAAGGCTGGGCATTATGGGGAGGATTGTGGCATCAGGACTGGAGTCATATAAACATCAATAACCTGTGATATGCATATGACACAACCTTGCTTGCTGAAACTGAGGAAAATCCAAAATGTCTGTGGCAGAAAACTCAAGGACTGTAGTCTTCAGTATATGGTTTGAAGCTCAACATTAAGAAGACAAAGATTCTCACCACTGGGCTAACTGGTAGCACCATGATATATGGAGAAGAGATTGAGATTGTTAACAATTTCAACTTGCTTGGCTCCACAATCAACACTCTTGGCACCAGCAGTCAGGAAATCAAAAGACAAATTGCACTGGGGAAATCTACAGTCAAATACCTCTCCAGAGTGCTGAGAAGCAAAGATGTCAGTCTAGAGACTGAAGTGTACCTGATTAAGGCCATGGCTTAATTACTTGCTATGCATCAAAGAGCTGGTCAGTGACTAAAGATGATGGAAGAAGAATTGATGTCTTTGAGTTGTGGTGCTGGAGAAGAGTACTGAACATATCATGGACCACCAAGAAAACAAATATGTCTGTGTTGTAGAGGATGAAACCAAGTTTCTCCTTGGAGCCTAGGATTTTAAAGTTCCTGTCTCACATATTTTGGACATGTGGCCAGGACGGGCTGGTCCTTGGTGAAGGACATTATGCTAGTTAGTAAGGGTGGCGGGACAGCACAACAGAGGAAGACTAGGATGAGATGGATTAACATAGTAACTAGGGCAATGGCTATAGGTGTGTCAGAGTCAGTGAGACTGGCTCAGGACAGGGCAGGCTTCAAAGCTGCTGTACATAGGGTCACTATGATTCGCAGGCAACTCACTGGCATATAATAACAATAACAGACTGCTCATCCTTCTACAGAGCACACGGTGGATTCAAATTTTCTACCTTATTGTTCTTAAGTGTCATCAGATTGGTCATAATTCCATAACAACCCTCTGAACAACAGATTGAAAACTTGCCCCATTTTGTGCCATCTTCACCATCTCAACCATGTTCATACCCACTGTTACAGTCACTGCACTAATCCATTTCAGTAAAGGTCCTCCTCTCTCTCATTAATCCCCTACTTTTCCAAGTTTGATGCTTTTCCCCCAGGGACTAGTACCAATCTAACAACATGTCCAAAGTATAGGAAAGGAAGTTTTATCATCTTTGCCTTTGAGGAACAACTCTGGTTGAACTTTCTCCAAAATAGTTTTGTTTATTCTTGTGGTAATCTATGAGTTATTTAATACTCCACAATTCCAATACCACAATTCCAATGTTCCAATTATTTTGTTTTCCTTATTTCATATGCATCTGCAAATACTGTGGTTTGGGGCAGGTGCACCTTAGTCTTTAAACTGACATCCTTCCTCTTAAGAGCGTTCAAGAGCTCTTTGATAATGCATTTGCCCAATGCAACATGTCTTTTGATTTGAAGGCTGCTGCTACCATTGATTGTAGATCCAACAAAACGAATTCATTCACAAATTCAACCTTTTCCCCATCTATCATGATATGATGTTGATGTGTATCTATGTTGAAGGCTGTAGTTGTTGCATTTCTTCAGTAAGTATTCTTCACTTTTTGCAAGCAAGTTTGTGTCATTGCATACTTAATCTTTAGGAGGTGATACTTTAACTGAGTTTTGAAGAATGTTGTGGGCATCTGAAAAAAAAATTGTCTTTTTCCTGCATTGATGGTTATTTGTGGCCTTCCATCCAGCTCCATATTTTTGGAGAAATAAAATCAGTAGCTCTAGAGAGTTATAGCTGTTGGAACTGAGCTGGAAATCTTATATGACATTATTTTACATTTTTCAATAAAAGAAGAAATCCAAATGCATAATCCAGGCACCAGAGACATCAAGGGAATTTTGCGATGACTCCAGTAAGAGCTGAGTCTTTTATAATGAAAAGGATTATGCACACCCCTAGATGGAAACCTCTTCCCCACACTTTGTTTTGTTTTCATGTGTGACAGGTTTAATAAAAATACTATTCTCTACTTACGAAGTCGTATAAATATCATTTGAACCAGTTAAAACCAAGAGAATTAATTTTTGTGTGATTCCAAAAGAAATAGAAAGGAGAGAACCAGTGAGGGGGTGGGCGTGGGGCACGTGCAAAAATAAATGTGAGGCTGAGCATGTGAGCCAGTGTGTGCAGTTAGGGAGGTGAGCACTGAGCTCCTCACCCCCCTTGCCCACTCACTCCTACCAATTGCTACCTGGTACAGTGACTCCATGGCTCCCATTGTTTAGCTGTCCTGCCTGCTGTCATTCACATGTCCAACCCACTGGCTACAAGCACTTCAACGGAGAGACCAGAGTAGATGTGACATAATCTTTGGCTTCAGAATGGTATGTGTGTCTTTCAGGGCATATGGTCTGAGATGATCCATCAAGGCTTATGATGTCAGATTATCCACTGAGACTCCAGTCTTTTTTCGCAGAAAGGCAATTTTATTCAGATAATGGTATTTCCAGTTGTTGTGATAGCCAAGACTGATGCTGGGAAGAAGTGACTGGTAGAACACTGCATGATAGACGAATGTACAGGGCAGGCAGGAAAATGAGGCATCGTGAGCTGAGCTGTCAGTGAGTTTCTCAGTTCTTTTCTTCCCTGTGCATTATTTCTCAGCAGTTGGTACTGTTTGCTGTTCAAAACCCCATGGCCCATGATTTCACATAGCTCAGTCCCACGGCCCAGTATGTCTTAGGCCCCTCCAAGTGACTCCCCGAGACTTCACTTGCTCTTTCATCTATCATACATCCTCTTAATAAGCTCCTCTTCATTTCATAAACCAGGAAGACCATTGAGAGGACTATGTTCAACTCTTTCCATGTTAAATAATCCAAATAATTTAACTTTTCCTCTAATTCTTTTCATTTGTCTTACGTTTTCTACCTTACATTTATTCTCTGTTTTGGTTTTTTTTTTTTATTAACCCTGTCCCTAAAACTTTTACATCTTTCTTTGAAACTACATCACTAGGTTGGAAACAAACAGGAATCTAACCACTGTGAATTAGCCACCCCTTCATTTACACTATCTCTAGGAATCCCTTGTGTTCCTAGTACTGGCTAGGTACTAGGTATACAAAGCATCAGTATGGTATAATGAAAAAGAACCTTTAAAAGCCATTGGTTTGGGATCAAATAACTGTTCTGCCACTTAGTAATCTGTGACCTTGGCGATGTCATCTAATCTCTCGGAGTCTTGGTTTTCTCATTTGTATAAAGCATGTGATACAAGGCCAGACATAAGCGTAGAAACCGCTGTCATTTCTCAATCATTTCTAAATTATAATCCGTGCCCTTAGAGAGTAATTGTGTCTTGAATCATAAAATCTCTGTGAATATTTATTCCATATTGCTGATAAAATCATATTTGTTTAAAAGGGGATTTTGGAGGCATATTCAGATTCCAGTCAAAGGTACAACAGATAACATCTGTTCAGTGTTCATTAAAAATCAGTGACATTCACTTTGTTCATCTTTCTCTTCAGAAATCAGCTTTCCCTCTGATTCTTGATCTTCCCTGCTTCTCTTGATCTTTTTCCATCTCATTAAGAGATTGCTATTCAATGGCCTCTGTCTGCATGTTATGCTGTTGTTAGGTGACAAGAGTACGATTCAGAGACCCTGTGAACAACAAATCAGAACCCTTCCCTGTCCTGCTCCATTCCCATCATCCCTGACAGACATGACCCATTGATGCAGTCACTGTATCCACCCGTCTCATTTCACTGAGGGTCTTCCTTTCTTCTACTGACCTCCCACCCTTCTAAGCACGATGTCCCTTCCCAAGCAATAGCCTCTATTCTTTCCTCTAAGGAGCACTCTGGTTTCACTTCATCCAATATGTGTCTGTACTTTTGACAATCCATGAGAATCCAGTACTCTATGCTTCTCCACCTGTTAAGGTAAAGATTGTAGGAGATTCTAATCTATGAGAGAAAGATGCATGGTTTCCTTCCTTATGTTTTACAACTTGAGAAACAGGTGAAAGGTCTCCATGAATTGAAACCAAATCTCTGGGCTAAGTCCCCCACATGTTAACACCCCCCCCCCCTCCGCCCCCCGCCACTGCCTTCCAGTAAGACCTAACCCATAGCTGACTCTTCATCAGGTTTCCAAGGCTGTATGTACATTGTATGAGAAGAATTGGTCCAGCTGTGGAATTGGAACTGCCAGGGTCACTTGGCACTTTTTAGCTAGCAGCACAATTCCCTATGGACTACCCCCTAGTCTGCTAACCTTAGTAAAGGTTTGACCTGACTTTACCAAAGGCATATGCATTTTAATAGGAGCCATTAGAAGACCAAAGTGCTTTTTACATTCAAGGGAAAAAAGATTTCCTAGCAAAGTCCCCTCCCAGATCAAAGTAATCAGAATCTCCATGAAGGAGCAAAGGGATCTCTATTTAACAAGCAAATTTGAGCACTACCTCACTCACCAATGGTTGGTGATCTAGTGTGCCCAAAGGCACTCTGTAAGAAAGCTCAGGCTTCTGAAAACACGGTGGAGCACAGTTTTACTCTGATCCACGTGAACTTGTTATGAGTTGGTTTTGACTCAATAGCAATTGATAGTTGTTCTTTTATTTGGGGGTTTTGTTTGGTTGGTTGGTAGATTTTTAATCAGCAGGTAAGCTACAAAATTAGAACTAAATCCATCACAAAAAAATGTCAGGGCATATCTATATCTTCCCCAAAGTATTGTATGAAACAAGAAGAAATATTTATGTCCTTAGTGAATTTATACTCCTCTGTTGTGGGGTGTGTGATTTATACACACATATTTTGTTACTTTTCTTTCTGTTTCTCTACATTCAAGAGCAAGAATCAGAGATTTTAACTTTCATTTTTGTCTTTTCTTTCTTGCTTGCTTTTTAAATGTTGTTTTGTTTTCTTTATATAGGATGTCCTTGATGTCATTCCAGTAAATAAAACTCACACTGCTTATTAACCATCTGTGATGCTTGTACACTGTCTTACTTAGATGAGATCTACAAACCACACTTTAAGTAATACTGGTTTAAAGCAAGTCTCTGAATTGTTGTTGTTATGTGCCATCAAGCCGTTTGTGACCCTGTGTACAACAGCCCTAAACTCTGCTCTATCCTGTGCCAATCGCACTGCCTCTGACACACCCATCCCGATTACCCCAGTCACTGAATCAATCCACCTCATAGAGGGTCTTCCCTTCCTGCGCTGTCCCTCCACCCTTCCAAGCATGATATTCCTCTCCAAGGTCATGTCCAAAGTATGTCAGACGAAGCCCCAAAATCCTTGCCTCCAAGGAGTAGCCCAGTTTAACCTTCTTCAGGATGAATCTGTTGGTTTTCTTGGCAGTCCATGGTACATTCAATACTCTTCTCCAGCACCACAGCTCAAAGGCATCAATTCTCCTTCTAGCCTCCCTAGTCATTGTCCAACTCTGATGCATAACCAGTGATTGCAAAGACCACAGCCTGTATCAGATACACCTTAGTCTCCAGAGACACACTGTTGCTCTTTAGTACTTTAGACTTTAAAAAAGAGTGAAAATATTTCAGGTAAGGACAATGGTGAAAAATACAACTGAACCATGGGAGATAACTAATTTTAATAGGTATTGACACTCTGTTGAAGGAACCCTAATGTTATACTGGGTTACATCTTGGGCTGCCTACAAAAAAACAACCACCAAAAAAACCACCACCACCAACAACAAAAAACACTAGAGTTCAAATCCATTAGGGTCTCCAAGGGAGAAAGATGAGGCAGTCTTCTCCTGCTAAGATTTATGGGTAAGAAACCTAGTGAAAATGACGTGATCGGAATGAGTTTGGGTTTTGTTTAAACTGGGCTAAGATTGAGATTGTAAATAGCTTTAGTTTTCTTGGCTCCACAATCACCACTCTTGGCACCAGCAGCCAGAAAATTAACAGATATTTTGTGATTGAAAACTCTGCTGTTAGGGACCTCCCCAAAGTACTGAGGAGCAATGATGTCAATCTGGACACTAAGGTGCACCTGATACAGGCCAAGGTTTTTGCAATCACTTGCTATGCATCAGAGAACTGGAAAATGACAAGGGAGGATAGAAGGAAAATTGATGCCTTTGGGTTGTGGTGTTGGAGAAGAGTATCGAATATACCATGGACTGATAAGAGAACAGGTTCAAGAGGATTTAACAAGACTTCTCCTTAGAGGCAAGGATTCTGAAACCACTATTTATTTTCCTTATTTAATAGCATAATTGGCCCACTAGTCATGGTTGAAATTAACCTGGACTGTAGGCAGGGTTCCAAATGAGACAGACACACAGGTAAAGTCTGTCACCCAGGTTCTGAGTTGATCTCACCCTCAATACCTGTGTCAAAGAAGGACTAAGAAGGTGGAAAGGAATGAAGGGCATGTGATGTGAGCTGTTAGATCATGATTACTATGATCTCCGTTGTTGTTGTTGTTGTTAGGTGCCGTCGAGTCGTAGACGACTCACTGGGACCCTATGAACAAAAGGCCTGAGCACTGTTCTTAGAGTTTCCAGAGGCAAACCATTTCTGATGTGGATGCCACTCCTGTCCCCAAGCTTGTTTTAATTGTGAAGCTCCAGCAAACACTTTCCAGTATGGATAACCGCTATCTCATTTACCACATCATTGTCACGGTGTTTAGCATCACAGCAACCATGAGTTACCTTAACATACTATCTCAAGCTCTGGTGGCCTAGTGGTAAGTAGCTGCACTGCCAACCCAAACACACATAGTTTGAATTAGCCATCTGTTCTGTGGGAAAAAGATGGGCAATTTCCTTCTGTGTGATTTACTGCCTCTGAAAAATCTACTGAAAGTCAGCTAGGGATCAGTTCTAGCTTGAAGGTAAGTAACAAAATACTATCTCTCTTACACCACAAATAGCCATAATAACTAATTATGTCCATTTACCAAGAAGACTGTGATACAAAGACTCTGAGAGACAGTCCCAATTTCACAGTTAATAAAATATAGTAGACTTGGTTTTAAACTTTGGTAGTCTGGCTTAACAGATTCATTCATACAACATCAAAAGTATCTTACATGAAGGATGAAGGGAATAAGGTACTTTGTGAAAAGGCAGACAGCTATAGGGACAGAGGGGAAAAAAATGAGAATACTAGGGTTCTCAAAGATAGACTTCTGATTCTACAATTTTGCCACAAAAGGGCCTTGCACTTATTAGTCATTTAATCTTCCAAATATGAATTCTATAAAAGACATCTATCTACTCCATGCCATAGGGATAATAAAGGTAGTAATAAACATGATTTCTCCTATTTCTCCAGCTCTCACAAGGTGGCAAAGGTAACGTGTTGTTGTTGTTGTTATGTGCCATCAAGTCTCTTGCTACTCATAGCAACCCTATGTACAACAGCCCTAAACTCTGCTCTGTCCTGTGCCAATCGCACTGTCTCTGATACTCCCATCCCGAATACCCCAGTCACTGAATCAATCCACCTCATAGAGGGCCTTCCCCTCCTGTGCTGTCCCTCCACCTTCCCAAGCATGACGTCCTTCTCCAAGGACCAGTCTCTCCTTACAACATGTCCAAAGTATGTTAGACAGAGTCTCAGAATCCTTGCCTCCAAGGAGCCACCCAGTTTAACCTTTTCCAGGATGAGTCTGTTTTCCTAGCAGTTCATGGTACCCTCAATACTCTTCTCCAGCACCACAGCTCAAAGGCATCAATTCTCCTTCTAGCCTCCTTGGTCATTGTCCAACTCTCTGATGCATAACAAGTGATTGCAAAGACCATGGCCTGTAGCAGACGCACCTTTGTCTCCAGAGAGACACTATTGCTCTTCAATACTTTGAAGAGGTCCCTAACAGCAGACTTTCCCATGGCAATACGTCTTCTAATTTCCTGGCTACTTGTGACAAGAGTGTTGACTGTGGAGCCAAGCAAACTAAAGCTGTGAATAATCTCAATCTCATCACCATCCATCCTGATGCTGCCAGTTGGTCCAGTGGTGAAAATCTTTGTCTTCTTGACATTGAGCCTCAATCCATATTGGAGGCTGCAGGCCTTGACCCTCTGCAGCAGGCCCTTCAGGTCCTCCCCTCCTCAGTTTCAGCAAGCAGGGTTGTGTCATCTGCATAATGCAGATTGTAGATAGATCTTCCACCAATCTTGACCTCACATTTCTCCTTATAGAGCCCAGCCTCCCAGATAATCTGTTCTGCATGTAGGTTGAAAAGGTATGGAGACAGGACACATCCCTGGTGTACGCCCTTCCCAAATTTGAGGAGGTAATAAGATATGTAAACCATTAACACAATGAAATGAGATAAGCAAAATAAGAGAGAAACAGATAAAGTGATCTGAGGGCTAGAGGAAGGAGCCTTTTACCTCACAGCTTCTGTGGCCAAGGAAGCTTCATGAAAGAGGGAGCATTTCACCTGCATCTTGAGTTTTAGGCAAAGTGATGTGAATGTGATAAGATGAGGTGAAGTAAAAGCAAAAATTAAGATGTTTTAAGCAAAATGAAGAAATCTAAATAGAAAGAGCAAGATAATCATAGGGAGGTAAGTCTGAGAACAGCTGTTGTTGTGTACCATGAATTCGAAAATAACCTATAGGTGACTTTCCAGCATGTTTTCAGAGGCAGTAAATCAGATCAAAGAATAGTGTTCATCTTCCTCCCAAGGAGCAGCTAATAGATTCAAACCAAATACCTTTGAGTTGGCAGTGTAATTCCTTACCACTAGGCCACCAGAACTGTGACCTTATTAATTTCATATGCCCATGCCCAGATGCACACACACACACACACACACACACACACACACACACCCCTCTCTGAAACCCAGCAGATTCCAGTTCACCTCAATCCTACAACAGGCATTTGAGGTTATAAATTTTACATGAATAGACTGCTCTTTCTTCTTCTGCAGAATGTCCAGTGGATTTAAGTTGCTGATCTTACAGTTGGCAGTCCAGCACATAAAACACTATATCATCAGAAAGCCTTTGAATGTTGTTGTTGTTCTTATTAAGTGTTACCAGCCTAACTTCTACTCATGGTGACCCTATGTCCAGTGGGTCAAAATCTCACCCAATTCTGCAACATACAATCTCTTCTGTGCTCAAGCCATTGTTCTGGTCACTATTAGTCCATCTCAGTGTCTTCCTCCCTTTCACTGACCCTACTTTTCCCAGCATGTCCTTTTCCAAAGACTCACTCATTCTGAAGGGTTATAATTGACAGTGATGGATAATATAGTTGAAAAACCTTTTGTTAGTCAAGATATGCATTGTTGTTGTTGTTATGTGCCATCAAGTTGTTTGCAACACATGACGATCCTGTGTACAACAGTCCTGATATTCAGTGGCTTAACACAATTGATAACTACTTTTCCTTCACAAAACAAATCCAATAAGATGTGCCCTAGACAGTAAAATGTTTTATTTCAAATGTTGTTTCTGGGATTCACACCCCTATTTTTTCCCCAGTTGTCAGAGTGAGATAAGATCAGTAAGATGCATCCTCTATTTAACAACATTGGCCCTGGGATGGCTCATTATTCATCCACTCCACTTGCAAAGCAAGATGTTGGGGAGGGTGATGCGAAATGTACTCTTAGGCTGGGCAGCCACTTTCAAAACAAATGTATGCACTGTGAGGGGGAGATGGCAAGTTTCAGGTGACTCTCTCCTGCCACAGGGACTTTATCTGAAAAGTCTTAATCCCAGGGGAAGCTGTTGGAATATCATCAAGTAGGAAACTGGTTTAGAAAGGTACCTGGCCAACTGGCTGGAAGAGATCCATATTTATTCCCATTAAAAAAAAAAAAAAAAAGAAAAAAGTGACCTGACAGAGTGAGGAAATTATCATCAGTATCACTCATATTACACACAAGCAAAATCTTGCTGAAGATTATCCAGAAATGATTGGAACAGTACGTTGACAGAGAACTACCAGAAAGACAAGTTGGGTTTATAAGAGGTTGTGGCACCAAAGACATTATCACCAATGTCAGAAAGATCTTGGCAGAAAGCAAAGAGTAACAGAGGGATATATATCTGTGTTTCACTGACTAAACAAAAGCATTTAACTGTGTGGATTACAATAAATTGTGATTAACCTTGAGGAAAATGGAAATCCCAGAACACTTGACTGTGTTTATGCAAAACCTACACTTGGACCTGGAAGCAGTAGTCACAACAGAGTAGTGAAACACTGTAACGTTCAAAATCAGGAAAGGAGTACATCAGGGGTGCACCTTGTCTTCATACCTTTTAAATCTATATGCAGAACAGATCATTTAGTAGGCTGGGCTTTATCAAAAGGAATGCAGTATCAGAATTGGAGGAAAACTCATCAACACCTACATTAGGCAGATGACACACTCTTGCTTGCTGAAACTTAGGTGTACCTGAAGTACTTCCTGCAAAAAAACTGTAGTCATCAACATGGATTGAAGTTCGACATCAAGAAGACAAAGATTCTAAGGGAGCTCTGGTGGCCTAGTGGCAAGAAACTGTGCTACAATCCGAGAGGTACGTGGTTCGAATCCACCAGATGCTTTGCTGGAAAAGGAAGGTCAGTCTCTTCCTGTACCAGTCAGATCTAATTTGACGGTACACATACAAAAAGAAATAATAAAATAAATTACAAAAAAAGACTCAAGATGACAAAGATTCTTATTATTGGGCCAACTGACAGCACTGTAATGAATGGAGAAGAGATTGAAGTTGTTAACAGTTATAGCTTGTTCGGCTCCACAATCAATACTCTTGGTACCAGCAGTCAGGAAATCAAAAGATGAATTGCACTGGGGAAAGCAGGCTCTCAGGGACCTCTCCAGATTGCTGAAAAGCAACGATGTCAGTCTAGAAACTAAGGTGTCCCTAATCTAGGCCACAGTCTTTGCAATTACTTGCTATGCATCAGAGAGCTGAACAGTGACTAAAGAGGACAGAAAAAGAGTTCATGTCTTTGAGTGGTGGTGCTGAAAAAGAGTCTTGAACATATCATAGACTGCCAAGGAGACAAGTAAATCTGTCTTGAAGAGAGTGAAACCAAGTTTCTCCTTGGAGGCTAGGATTTTGAAGCTCTGACTCACATAATTTGGGCATGAGGCCAGGAGGGACCCGTCTTTTGAGAAGAATATCATGTTCGGAAGGGTAGAGGGACAGTACAGGAGAAGAAGACCCTGGTAAGATGGATTGGCAGTGTAACTGGGGTAATGGGAGCAGGTGTATCGAAATCAGTGAGATTGGCCCAGGACAGGGCAGGCTTCAGAGCTGTTGTACATAGTGTCACTACGGGTCACAGGCAACTTAATGGCACATAACAACAACAATTTTGGCAGAGAAATACACTTTAGAAGAATATGTCTGGTAACAGGTTGGCTCTGAGATTTAAAGAGTAGTTATCAGACTACTTATCAGGCACGAAGTGGTTACCTGAGGTTAAGTGGTGGCAGTGAGGATGGTGAGAAGACAGAAGAGAAGGATAATTACTGTTCCAACATAGGGGACAAGAAATAAGTAAGATGAAGGAGTGAGGGATGAGAGGAGAAAACAATCAAAGATGGGGTTTGGAGTCACTATGTACTCTATACAGAAGAAACATGGCCTCAGAATCCACAAAAGATGAGACAATTACCAGAAGAGCCTTCCACTTGCTGTATGATCAGAGAAAAAAAAGTCTGTGCCTGCAATGAAGGGACAAGCCACAGAGGAGACACTCAGCTCCATTTGGTTTGGATGGAGCCTGAAGGAAAACTCTGAACTCACGAGTTCCCAGGCCAGTCTTTCCTGGATCTGCCCCAAAGACAGTGTCTGACCGACCAGGCAACATTTGCATCTGGAGTGGAGAGTGTCTGGGACTCCAGAGTAAGCTAGTGGACCGTGCACAAGTGCAGTTGCCAAATGTGGCCGAAGCTGCCACCAGAGATCTATTTTCACAGGTTGTGCTTGGAAACTCAGTGTGGGGGCTTGGGAGCAGCTGGGAGTTTCTGAGTAATTGCATACCCTGGGGAGTGGAGTGGGGCCAAATACAACAGCCTGTCCCAGGGACCTGAGTGAGAGCAATGCAACAAGTCAGGTAAGGCTGCCCTCAGGGCCAGTGCCCTAAGGGTAAAGCTCCATCCAGGGGTAGATCCAGTAGTTGTAAGGGAAATGCACTGGACACATCAGTCCGGCTCTTGGCGCCAAAGGCCACCTTCTGCATCAAATAAGTCTGAATGCTTTATGTACATATTTATGGAACATCCCTCTCCCTAAAAAAAATAAAATAAAATAAAATAAAATAAAAAAATATCAGACCTGTAAAATCTGAAAAGTAAATAGATAAATGGATGATTGCTTTACAATCTGTACTCTTTACAACTCAGATCAAATATCAGCTTTAAAACTTTGACCTTATTCATTCTTTCAGGAAAACTGATTGTCTCCTCTTTGTGTCATGGTACTTCTACCACCAGCATTTAACCAACAAGATTCAATCATTACATACTTAAATGTTTCATAGTTGTTGGGACTATAGATATGTAGATAGCACAACTTTGCTTGCAGGAAACAAAGACTAAAGGCATTTACTGAAGAACATCAAAGACTGTAATCTTCAATATAGATTACACTTCAACATAAAGTAAACCAAAATCTTCACCACTGGACCAAGAGGCAGTATTACGAACGGAGAAAAGATTGTAAATAATTTTTCTTGGATCCACATCAGCACCAGTATGGTAGCATCAGTCAAGATATAAAAGAATACGACAGTGGGAAAAACTGCTGTCAGGGATCTCTCCAAAGTGCTAAAGAACAGCAATATCAGCTTAAAGACTAAGATGCACTTGATTTTAACCCACGGAATTTTCAGTTGCTTCATATTAGTGCGTAAAATAGAATAGGACAGATGCGTTGAAATGTGATGTTGACCAAGAGTATTGAACACCCATATAATGGAAAAAGAACAAACAAGCTTGTCTTAGAGGAATTTCAACCAAGGTGCTCTTTTGAGACAAGAATATTGTCAGAAGGCACAAGTCCTTGGAAAAAAATACCACATACTGGAAAAAGTAGACAGTCATTGATAGAGAAGAAAACACTCAATGAGGTGATCTGATCCAGGACTGAAGCAATGGGTTTAACCGTGGCAGATATCCTGAGGATGGTGTAGGATAGCACAAGGTGGTCTATTGTTATAGGGTCACCATAAATCATAGTTGGTGGCACCTAACAACAATTGTTTTGTGTCTCCTATTTGAATTCTGAGCTACATAGATAAGGAATTGTTGTCATGTACCTTCAAATCTTTTGTGACTCATAGTGACCCTATGTACAACAGCTGTAAACCGTGTTCTATCTCACAGAGGGTCTTTCTCTCCTGTGCTGTCCTCCCAAGCATGACGTCCCTCTCCAACGACTGGTCCCTCCTTGCAACATGTCCAAAGTATGTCAGGCGTACTCCTTGGACCACCTACTGCCTAGGTTTTGTTGTTGCTATATAAACTGGAATCAGAACTAATTCATTGCTCACCCTCCAGTGTGTTTTCAGGGGCATTAAATCACACAGAAAGAGGCTGCTCTTCTAACTCTTAGGGAGCATCTGGTGGATTCAAGCCTAGTTCTTTAGGGTTTGCAGCACAACTCCTTACCACTAGGCTATCAGAGCTCCCTGCCTAGTGTAGTGGTGCTTATTTTAATTAGTTTCATGGAATTCAGTTGAATTTACTAAATATTTTCTTTCCTCTTCGACAGAAATCACCAGTTGTTGTTGTTGTTAAGTGCTGTCGAGATGTAGACAACTCATAGTGGCCTGTTGAAAGACCTGTTGTTGTTGTTATGTGCCATCGAGTCATTTGCGACTCATTGTGACCTTATGTACAAGAGTTCTAAATGCCTTTCCATGCTGTGCCAACCTCACCATCTCAAACACACTCATTCCCACCACTCCAGTCACAGAATCGATCTATCTCATCGAAGGTCTTCTTCTTCTGTGCCATCCCTCCACTCTGCCAAACATGATGCCCCTCTCCAAGGACCAGTCCCTCCTTGCAACATGTCCAAAGTATGTCAGATGAAGCTTCAGAATCCTTGACTCCAAGGAACATTCACCTGCTCTAGGACAGACCTGAATACTTGCATAACTTTCATCATTTTTCCAGATTCATAGAGTTTCCAGAGGTAAGCTATTTTGGAAGCAGATGCCACTCCTGCTTCCAAGCTTATTTTAATCAGGGTGCTCCACTAAACACTGTCCACTATGAGTAACCATTTTCACTTTTGACACATCAGCGTCATGGTGTTTAGCATCACAGCAACCACAAGTTACCTCTGTACAGCAAATTGACAAACCAGTGCTACACCACTTAGAAGAATGTTTGACCAAAAACAATTCAAACTTGGCCTGAGGGCTGCAGATTAAAATCACCCACCTCTGGCTTGGTAGCATAACTTTCATCGATTAGGCCAACAGAGCTCTCTCTATGTTTTTGTTGTTACTTTTAAGTGCCATCGAGTCATAGTGTTCCTATGAACAAAAGACCTGGATACTTGTATAACTTTCATCATTCCTTCACATTCATGGAATTTCCAGAGGCAAGCTATTTCGAAGTGGAAGCCGCTCCTGCTTCCAAGCTTGTTTTAATCACCAGTAAACTGTTCAAAATACCAAACTCTTCTAGTACATTGGAAAACAACAATTGGTGCTTCTGCCCAGGGGAATCAATTTGCACAAGTCTCTCAGTAGGAGGACAAAGCCTAGAATTCAGATCTTGGCTCCAGGTGGCTGTGGTTCAGGTTGGCTGAAAATAATGTTATTGACTAAAATGAGGTGCCCTTCCCAATCATTTAATCTTTCAGAGTAATTGCTGCAGGGCACTGAAGGACTGGCCTTTAGAGTGGCCTGGAGAGTGTTATTTTCTTTTCAAGGAGTGATTTGTTCTCAGACAAGATACAAAGAGTCCTGATATCCAAAAGTAATCTCTGGGTGGTATACAAACAGTTAGCCTGGCTTTTTACTAAAAAGTTAGTGATTTGAACTAACTACTCAAAGGATCTTTGGAAGAAAGACTTGGGAATATACTTCCAAAATCTTGTCACTGAAAATTCTATGGAGCACCACACTCTCCTCTGACACAGATGAGCTCTCTGCATGTTGGCGCCAACTCAAAGGAAAATGACGATGACAGTAGGGTTAAAAATCCCTTTTCTCTTATCTAGCTTTGACAACATGAGTCCCCAAAGCCAAATTCTTCTGAATCTTGAGTTTTCTCACTTCCTCAACCTTTCCAACTCCAGTATCTTCTTTTTCTGGATTTGGTTTTTCTTCACTTCCTCAACCTTTCCAACTCAAATATTTACTATCACCAAATTCTAGAATCCCAACTCTGGCTATGACTTTTAACTTCAGTTTGATATAACATTAAGATCTTCTACAATTTATATTATCTTATATTCTTCTTGTATTTTAATTGAGGAATAAAAAGGCAGACTTTTTGACCAGACAGCCAAGATTCCCAGGTGGGTCTCTCTGTGAGAGAAGCACATATGTCTGTCAAGATTCTGAAAAATGTATCCTCTTCAATCCCTGTGTTTTTCCTTAAAAGAAAATATATGGAAACCACAAACATATTTGTATCATTCCCAAATGATGCCTTCATACTTGAAGGAAGTGTTGGATTTTCTTGTTCTTTGGCTCAAAAAGCAATGGGTGACATCAGTGAGCTAAAACTGAAGGTTCTACTACCCTTTCCCTATTAAACTTGAATGTTTATTTCTCAGGGAATTTGCCAAGAAAGTCCATTTGGGCTGGAACGCAGCATATTTAGTCTCAGAATTAAGGTAATTTCTTTGGAAAAGTGTCAACCAAATCAATTTATTTGAGAGATGTTGGTGTTGGTTCACTTTTAAAAATTCCAAAGCCTCAGGCTTTTTAACTGTACCTGCTCTGCTAATGTGATTCCAAGCTGGCTGTCACTCTGAGAACAGCACAGTTTAGGTGTATGAGATTCAAAGGTCCAAGCCTTAGGTACATTTGGAAAAGGCTGCAATTTTATAAGAAGTGTGCAGATGTGAGGCTGGAGGTCCATGCTCCTGGGAGGCTACTGATGAACGGACTTAAGAAATCCAGACGATGACCATTCCTCATATTGATATATTTTTTTCAGTAATAAAGCATATTTGTATGCACTTTCTCATTAGATCCAGAAAACAATTTCAAGAAGCAGACAGATAAAGTATCATTATATCTACTTGTATCAAAACATGGAGGGAATCAGTGATATTAACTGCCATGACAAGACTTCCTGGCTGGTCCATTTCAGACATGAAGCATGGTCTTCTCCTGAGTAGTATTCCTTCAGTAAAGCTATGCTGTCTACTAAATCAGGAAGAATTAGAAAAGAAATGGCTGTCCTGAGGATATTCCATTAAAAACCCAATAGAGAAATATCTAAGTCTTATGTCAAGACTATTAAGCAGGATTTTCATTTGTTCATTCATCTTGAGAAATGATAAATATATTCTTCCCTCTTGGTTTTCTAACTCCAGGTCTTTGTCTGTTTTCAAGCTGTCCTTTTGAAATTTTCTGTGCT
Organism: Elephantulus edwardii; assembly: GCF_000299155.1. Taxonomy (NCBI): domain Eukaryota; kingdom Metazoa; phylum Chordata; class Mammalia; order Macroscelidea; family Macroscelididae; genus Elephantulus; species Elephantulus edwardii. The sequence goes on along the minus strand of NW_006399759.1, from coordinate 19,281,616 downwards.
TGTTACAATGAGGATGATCCAACAGAAAGCAGAAATTATTAAGCTCTATATCATTAATATAGTACTCAAGTAAAATCTCACCGAAGATAATCCAAAAATGGATGGAGAAATATATCACAGGCAACTTCCAGAAATTCAAGCAGGATCCAGAAGAGGATGTGGAAAGGGCACATTGTGCAGAAGTCATATGAATTTTGGCTAAAAGTTGAAACTATAGAAAAGATGCTTACCTATATTTTAGGATAATGAAAAGACATTTGATTGTGTTGATCATTATAAATTATGAATAGCATTATGGAGAATTGGAATTCCAAAACACTTGGTTGTGTTCATGTAGAACTTGAATGTAGAAAAAGAAGCAAGTCATTTGAGCAAAGCAAGGTGATATTACATAGTTTAAAATGAGAAAAGGTGTGTGATTTTGTATCCTTTTACTCTTCCTGTTCAAAATGTGTGTTAAAAAATTATCTGAGAAGTTGGACTACATGAAGAAAATGATAATTGGATTGAAGGAAGGTTCTCCTACAACCTACAATATACAGATGACCCAAGCTTGCTTGCAGAAAATGAAGTGACGGATATTAAACTGTTTACATCCTCTGTTCCACACTCTCTCTCTCTGTGACACAGAATGCCAATAGTTTCCATGCCTTTTAAAATATTCTTAAGGATTTAAGTAGCTGACGACTGTCCAGTTCTATATGGATTGATTTCTCAGGAAGCAAGATGAACTCCCGAGTCTGAAGCAATCATTTTGTTTCTTCTCAAGGCAATAGTATCCGGCTCAAACTTTGCTTATTTAAAGATTCCATGATTCAAGTTGGAATTCCACCATTAACTCTAACTAGTTGTGTAACATGGAAAATTGCCTCTTCTTTCTAGGTCTTGGGAGGATTTTATTTCTTTTTTTTTTTTTTTTGCAACAAAATAAAAGGAGTATCAATAAAATCTCTCGAACCATTTCAACACAAAAGTTCTGTTACGGAAGAACTTACTCTCTCTGAAAAGGCAATACAGGCAAGAAAATGGGAATGATCCAGGTGCATTAGAATATTCTTCCAATCTACCTGTTGATGACCAGAATCACTATCTCTCCATGAGTGAAGCCCCTTTTTTACCAGTAGAGATCAGACTGAGCTCACTAACTGACATCACACTGAATTGTAAATGTTTCCTGTCTTATGATACTTTCTTGAAAGCAGATTTGAAACGAAGAAGCAGATGACAGCAACTAAGCATTCAGTAAATTTGAAGAAATGTAAGAGCAGAGCTGAGTTTCAATAAGAGGACATAGGGAAATATAAGATGGTCTTTGCAGCAGGTTAGAGGGCAAAGGCAAGCCTAAGTTTAACCTTTCAGAGCTTAAAATGAAACACTGGAGTGTCTGGCCTTCCTCTCTGTGCCAAAATCGACCTCCCCTCTAGAGGGCAATACTTCTTGAGCTCCATCAGCCTCTGAGGTCAGAAGGTTAATGTCCACCCTGACTCAGCTCACCCCCCGAGCCCCTTCTCTGAAATATAGCCCTACATTGTTAAGATGCGTATAATAAAATCTTGACCCTAAGGTCTGCCCCATTAAAGGATTTTTAAAATAGCAATCCAGATACATACATTTTAGATACATGGAAGCTCCATTTGCCTCTATTCTGAAATGTAATGCTGACAGATTTATGATAATTTGAATATTATCTTTCTTCTTATATTAAACTTACTGTAGAAAAGACAAACAAAAGTAGAAAAACCTCAATTACCATGGTGAAAATGTATAGTAATATCTATTGCATTAAATAAAAGAAAGATCTTTTTATTTCTACCTATTAACAGACTTTTTAAAAAAAGTACAGAAATAGTCTATGTATTTATTTAAAACATGACAAGTTAATACCATTTGAAAGCCAACATGTTGTTGTTGTTGTTAAGTGCTGTCGAGTCACAGGCAACTCATAGTGACCCAATGAACGAATGTCCTGGACACCTCCTGTATAACTTTCATCCTCTCTCCAGGTTCAAAGGGTTTCCAGAGGCAAGCTATTGTGAAAGTGGATGCCACTCCTGCTTCCAAGCTTGTTTTAGTCAGGGAGCTCCACCAAACACTGTCCACCATGGGTAACCATTCTTGCACTTGACTCATCAGTGTCACAGTGTTTGGCTTCACAACAACCACGAGTTACCTTGGTACAGCAAGTGGACATACCAGGGTTACACGACCTAGAAGAATATTTCACCAAAAACAATTAAAGGCAGGCCTGAGGGCTGTGGAGTAGAGTCACCTACCTTTGACTTCGGAGCGTGGCTTTCTGTCCACTAGATCCATTGCTCTCTCTTTCTATGTTGTTGATGGTGGTGGTGTCCTTGACATAGATTGCTTAAATAAAAATATGCTTTCTTATCCATCTTTGAAGCTATCAAAATGCTCAGCATTTTATAAATGCCCAATATATGGAATATATGAAGTAGTCAATTGCTTCCTATGCTTCTGAAACTTGAACAAATAACGATGATAGTAGCAGAATCAATGCCTTTGAACCGTGAGGTTGGAGAAGCATACACACCATCCCCTGGACTGTTAAAAGAACAAACAAGTCTGTCTTGGAAGAATTGTAACTGGGATGCTCCATAGATGCAAGTGTGGTGAAAGTTTATCTCATCTGGCCCGGGCATGCTGTCAGGAGAGAGCAGTCCCTGGGGAAAATCTCATTCTGGAGGGTCAGTGAGAGAAAGGAAGATCCCTCACAAGATGGGTTACCACAGTGATTGTAACAATGAGCCGGATATATCAGAGAGCACAAGGATAGTTCAGGAACGGGCAAGGTTCAGGTCTGTTCTTTATAGGGTAGCTGTGAGTTGTAGCCAACTCAAAAGCCCCTACCAACAGCAATAGTAACAACACAGTTGATGAGTGAACTTGGAAAAGGTCATTGGGATGCAAGTGATTCTAGCAATAATTATGGGATTTAGGATACCAGGGTTTTCGTCATGACCCTGCTATCAGATGATTTAAATCCTCTTTCTGTGCCTATTTCTTTTGTTTGTATTACTAAGAAGTATGCAGATATGGCCATGGCAATCCATTTTATTGCCCATTCCACTTTGCAAAACGAATTTACCAGTGTTCTATTATGAATTGGAATCTAATTCTCTCCTCTTGTATCTGAGCAGTTCTGCTTTACTTTGTCTGATAGAACGCATTGAAAGGGCACTTACTGAAGTTGAATAGGAAGCCTTGCACCTTTTGACTTTTGAAGTTAAGCACTTGGGGACATTGCCCTTTTCCCCCTTTACTGAAATAGTCTTGCAATTGTCATGTAAAGAAGGTGGTGTAACTTTCTGGAAGATGGAAACAAATAATATGGAGCCTCCCCCCTCCACACACACCCCACCTCCCCCGCTGGCACCAACTGCCCAAGCTTGGGTTCAGCCACCTTGAATCTTTCAGCCCAGCTAACCCCCTAGCTAACAGTAGTAATGCAAGTAAGCCCAGGGAAAAGCAGATAAGAAACTCTCTGCTCAGTCAATCTATGTGTTTTAGTATATAATATACCACTGTGCTTTAAACTATTAAAGTTTTATATAGATTGCTAAAAACAAAAGACAAACTGGCCAGGAAATAAAACCAGATGACATCTAAAAGTTCTTCAGTTTTTTTAGTCTACTCATAATGATAATAGGAGATGATTGTTGGAAGCATCTCTTTTGTCGGTTTTAAATGCTATTGTTATTGTTGTTGTCTGCCTTTGAGTAGGAATGAAACCACAGCTGACCCTCTAGTGGGTTTTCAGAGGCAGTAAATTGCACTGGAGGAGAAAGCCTCTTCATCTCCCGCAATGCAGTTAATGCGTTCAAACAGTGTGTCTTTGATATTGCAGCAGAGCTTCTTACCACTAGGCCACCAGAGTTCTCTAGATACTGTGAAGTCACTTTCAAATCGTAACAAAATCACCCATAATGAAATAAAATGCTGCCAAGTTCTTTCCCATGCTCAGAATTAGTTGTAGATTTCACCTTTGTGATTCATAGGGTTTTCATTAGCAGAATTTCAACAGTAGCTTCTCAGTCCTTTTGCCCTAGTCCATCTTATTCTGGAAGGTCATTGAAACCTTCTTAGCATCACAGAAACATGAAGGTCTCAACTGACAAATGAGTGGTGACAATGCATGAAGTCCGTGACTGGAAATTAAACACCGATCTCTTGTATTGTTGTTGTTGTTGTTATGTGCCGTCAAGTCGCTTGTGGCTCATAGTGACCCTATGTACAACAGCTCTAAACTCTGCTCTGTCCTGTGCCAATCACACCGTCTCCAATACACCCATCCCGATTACCCCAGTCACTGAATCAATCCATCTCATAGAGGGTCTTCCCCTCCTGCGCTGTTCCTCCACCCTACCAAGCATGATGTCCCTCTCCAAGGACCAATCCCTCCTTACAACATTTCCAATGTATGTTAGACTGAGCCTCAGAATCCTTGCCTCCAAGGAGCCGCCTGGTTTGACCCTTTCCAGGATGAATCTGTTTGTTTTCCTAGCAGTCCATGGTATTCTCAATACTCTTCTCCAGCACCACAGCTCAAAGGCATCAATTCTCCTTCTATCCTCCTTGGTCATTGTCCAACTCTCTGATGCATAACAAGTGATTGCAAAGACCATGGCCTGTATCAGACGCACCTTAGTCTCCAGAGAGACTTCAATACTTTGGAGAGGTCCCTAACAGCAGACTTTCCCGTGGCAATACATCTTTTAATTTCCTGGCTACTGGTGCCGAGAGTAGGAAAGAATAATTCTACCACTGACCTACCAACATCTTATCTGTATTCTACGTCTTTTTTTTTTTCAGATGGGGAAATTGACACCATGGAAGACATGATTTGTTTGAATTTGGCTTTTCTACCTGTCTTAAGTTAGGATCTCTAGACCCCAAGTACTGGCTTTCTGTTGCTTTCATCTGTGTCTTTGAAACCACTCAGGAAAATTCTTCTCCCTGAAGTGTGAGCCATTACTAACATATCATACAGTCTGGCATTGATTACGGCCAACCTGGGAATTTTGGGCCTGAGTTTGGATTTATCTCAGAGGAGTTAAATGTTTGGGGCAAGGGTGGAGTGCTATTCTAACAAAATGGCAAAAGTAAACTTCAAGATGAGTGTCAGTAGGCAGAATTAGAAGAGACAATTAAATAAATACCTGGATGGAAATTCTGGGTCTGGTGCCATCAACAGAGCACACAACACACATTTTAGACACATTCTAAAGACAATTTCAATAAGTCATCTGAGAAGATGAATCAAATAAATTCCAAATCTTAAGAACAGGCTGGTTTCTCTGTGGCTTCTTGCAAGTGGACCATTAAATCAACTTTTTAAAAAACCTAACAGTTTCTCCTGTCATCACCAAGTAAAGAAGTGGAGGGAGGGAAAAAAAAACCTGTTAGCCAAAGGAATGACATTCAGATGTTGAAAGGGTGAAACTTGAGGAACACTACCAAATCTTTGCTGAAAAACAAGAAGCTAGAGCTGAAACTGAAGATACAGGGAATGTGTTCTCCACACCATAGCACCCTTTGTCTGTCCCCACACTTGTTGACTGGCACCAGTAATTTGCATAAGAAAAAATAGTAGCACTTTTTCTCCTACTGTTCTCACTCCAAACAGGGGGGAATATGTGTTGTGGGATGGAAACCCCCACCTTCTCACACGTCTCTGCTTGTGCATTCAGGAACCAGCAATGCTTTAAATCTGTAGATTGTTTCAGCATGCCCATCTGTAACACACAGCAACTGTTGGCTCTCACAGCACTGTAAACAGATTCGCTGGCCCAGAAGATCCTCAACCCACCAAGGAAGACACGATACAACATATGAGACTAAATTACCAGAATCCTCTTTGGTCCCAAGAACACAATTTGTGTTGTTGTTGTTGTTGATTGCCATCAAGTCAAACACGACTCATAGCGACTCTATGAACAAAAGACCTAACTATAGCCTTTCCATAACTATAGCTGTTTCTCCAAGTTCATAGAATTTCCAGAGGCTTGTGGTTTAGGAAGTGGATGCCACTCCTGCTTCCAAATCTGTTTTACAACTCGGAGCTCCACCAAACACTATTGTTGAGGATATTTGGGTCCTAGAGAAGCTCTAATCAGATCTATGGAGAGAGAAATGGAGTAAGAGTAAAGAACCTTTAAGACTAGCCAAGTTCTGCTGCCTAAGAAACCATGAGTGTCATTAATCTTCTCTGAGTTCATTTTCCTGCTCATGAAATTAGATGATTAGACTAGACGATCTCTCTGGAGTTTCACAGTTCTACTAAAGAGAGAATAAAGCTATCTCCTCACACAAGACTGGCTCTGTCACAGCCCCAATAATTAACTAAGGAATCTTAGCCCGTCTAGCCGCAAACCCTTGATTCCTCAACTATAAAATTGTAATTTTATGAGGATGCTCTCAAAAAACTTATTTCCATCAATTCCGACTCTTAGCAAGCCTCCATCAACTCTGGACTGAGTATCTGAGATAGTAAATCACACAGGAGATACCCATCTTTCTCCCTGAGAGCTGCTGATGCATTCAAATCACCAGCGAAGCTTAGTCTTTGAATAGTCAGTCTACAGATTATGCCACCAGGGATTCTTCTGTGTGGATAAAAGGAGCTAAAACAAAACACATCAAGAGTTTAGAGCAGTATCTGCATGCACACAATGAGTGTTCAGTATTCGTTAGGGCGGAAATAAATACTTAGTTGTTCAGGTAACTCAGAAGAAAGCAAGTACTCTGGATTCATGAATGAATTTGGGGTTATGATACAAGCCTGCCATACTTCTCAAGTTTCCCCATAAAGCTTTTATTTCTTTTTATTCAAAGTGATCTCTCATTTTTTGTTATATAATTTTGCTATGTTGTATACTTTTATTATGCTATGTTATACACTTTGGAAGCAGGAGTGGCATCCACTTCCGTAAATAGCTTGCCTCCAGAAACCCTATGAACCTGGAGCAAGGATGAAAGTCACACAGGTGTCAAGGACTTTCGTTCATAGGGTCGCTATGAGTCGCCTACGACTCGATAGCACTTAACAAGAACAACATGTTATATACCATCAAGTCAGAGTGGACTTATAGTGGAGGTTTTCTGAGGCAGTTAAGTCACACTGAAGTAGACTACCCATGTTTGTCTTGTGCAGTAGTGGGTGGTTTTGAACCAGGTGCCTTTGCATTAGCAGCACAGCTCCTTACCACTGGGCCACCAGAGCTTCCTTTTACAGGATCATTTTCCTCTAGAAATCTTTGATGACTAATCATAACATTAAACATTTACTTCATTAAAGAAAATTTAAGCTTTCTTTAGACATCAGTGATATCGTTTCCCCCGTGACTGAGCTTACTAATTGGAACCTTAAAGTCATGCCTATTATATTTAGAAATTAGCATCTTTTACATCAAAGAAATGATGTCAGGAAAATATTATCAGAAACTCAGCGATTTCTCTAGTTTCTTCTTATCTTGCTAAACTGACAACTGTCTATGGGGAGGGAGCTGCTATCACAGTTGGTGGTGCCTCTCTGGCAGTTTTAATCCATTTGAGGCTCCAAGGGAAAGAGGTGGGCCATCTCCTACCATGCACTTCATATCATCAGAAACTCAGTGGAGGGGAAGCTGTAAGTCAGTTCTACCTTGACAGCAAGAAGTTTCCTAAAAACCAAACACCATGAAAGTTATTTTCATCTTGTCACCTGTTGGTAGTACAACTGGAGTAAAGATTCTTTTTTAAAAATATCTTTGTTCATTTTCATATAATAATACATTTACAGTATGTTTCATTAATATACATTGTTTTATACAATCCTTAATTTACGCTGTTTCATACATTCATATACATCCTATTTTACATTATTCTTTTATACTAGTTTATTTACAAAATTCAAATACATTGTTTTCCACACCAGATCCTTCTCATTTCGCTTACCCCGCCCCATAAGATTGTGTGGCCCCGTGATTAATCCTCTCTGGTCACACATCCTCACCCCTGTGCTTTCACCCTCTTGTGGCCCCCCTCCATGCCCCAGTTGAATTCTCATACTCATTCTATAATAATGGCTTTATACAGTATTTTTTCCCTTATGGGACTAAGTTATTCACTCAGCATAATGCTCTTTAGTCCCTCCCAAGTGAGGTAACGTTGTTGTTGTTGTTATTTTTGTTGTTGTTGTTGTTGTTGATTGACTTTGAGTCAAGCACGACTCATAATGACCCTATGAACAAAAGACCTGATGCTCCTGAGTTTCTGGAAGTATGTTTTTAGGAAGTGAATGCCACTCCTGCTTCCAAACCTGTCATAGTATGTTACTGTTGTTAGGTGCCATTTAGTTGCCTACAATGTTTAGCAACCCTATATACAGCAGCTCTGAACCCTACCCTATCGTGAGCTAGTCTCACTAATTCTGACACACCACCCTCATCGCCCTAATTACTGTATCAATCCATCTCATCCAGGGTCTCCCTCTCCTGCGCTGCCATCCACCCTTCTGAGCATGATGTCTTTCACAAGGATCATTCTCTCCTGGCCACATGCCCAATGTAAGTGAAGCTTAGCTTCAAAATTCTAGCCTCCAAGGAGGGAACTGGTTTCACCCTCTCCAAGACAAACCTATTTGTATTCTTGGCAGTCCATGGTATGACAAGACTCTTCCCCAGCACCACAACTCAAAGGCATCTATTATTCTTCTGCCATCCTTAGTCATAATCCAATTCTCTGAAGCATAACAAGTAATTAAAAAGATCATGGCCTGGATCAGGCGCACCTTTGTATCTAGACTCATATCATTGCTCTTCAGCACTCTGGAGAGGTCCATGACAACAGATTTTCCCAATGCAATTAACCTTTTGCTTTCCTGACTGTTGATGTTTAGAGTGTTGATTGAGGATCTGAGCAAGCTGTAATTGCTAACAACCTCAATCTCTTCTCCATCTAACATGGTGCTGCCAATTGGCCCAGTGGTGAGAATCTTTGTCTACTTGATGAATGCAAAAAAGTCATTACTAAGAAGGAAGAAGAAGAAAAGACCAAAATGGATATAAGAAGAGACTATGAATATTGCGCTAAAGTGCCAAGAAGCCAAAGCAAAGGGAAGAAATCAAGAAGTTAAGGAGCTAAATAGAAGATTTCAAAGGGCTACTTGGGGAGAAAAGGCAAAATGTTACAATGAATTGTGCAAGGAGCTGGAGTAGGAAAATCAAAAGGGCCAAACTCACTCAGCATTTCGTAAGCTGAAATAACTAAAGAATAAATTCAAGCCATGAGTTGCAATGCTTAAGTATGCTATGAGCAGAATATTGAATGATTCAAGAAGCATTAAAAAGAGATGAAAGGAGTATACAGAGTCATTGTACCAAAAAGAATGACTGACACAGAAGAATTTCAAGAAACAACTTAAGAGCATGAGGCAATAGTGATGAAAGAGAAAGTGCAGGCTGCTCCGAAGGACTTGGCTAAAAATAAAGCTTCAAGAATTGATGAATACCAATTGCTGTATTTCAGCAAAGAGCTTGTGCTCACCAAGTTGTGTCAAGAAATCTGGAGGATGACTACTTGTCCAACTGATTGGAAGAAATCCATATTTATTCCCATTCCAAAAAAAGGTGACCCAACAGAGTTTGGAAATTACTGAACAATATCACTAATACCACACACTAGCAAAATCCTGCTGAAGATTATCCAGAAACGACTTGAGGAGTACATTGACAGAGAACTACCAAAAATACAGGCTAGATTTAGAAGAAATTGTGGCACTAGGGACATTATTGCCAATGTCAGATGGATCTTGGCAGAAAGCAGAGAGTACCAGAAGAATGTCTACCTGTGTTTCATTGACTATGCAAAGCCATTTGATTGTGTGGATCACAATAAATTGTGGCTAACCTTGAGAAAAATGGGAATCTCAGAACACTTGATGGTGCTTATACAAAACCTATACTTGGACAAAGTAAGCAGTCCTCAGAACAGAGTAAGGAAACACTGCATGGTTCAAAATCAGAAAGGAGTGTGTCAGGGATACATCCATACATCCTGTCCCTGTATCTTTTCAATTTGTATGCAGAACAGATCATTTGGGAAGGAGGGCTTTATGAGGCAGAGTGTGACATCAAGATTAGAGGGAGACTCATCAACAACCTACAATATGCAAATGACACAACCTTGCTTGCCAAAACCGAAGATCTGAGGCACTTGCTGCAAAGATCAAGGACTATAGTCTTCAATATGGATTGAAGTGAGGTAATAATTTACGAAAGCATTGCTCCTGTGTGCTGCATAGTATTCCATTGTGTGAATGTACCATAATTTCTCAATACATTCAGTTGTGGTTGAAGATCTAGGCTGTTTCCATGTTCTTGTGTTGGTGATTATGGCTGCTATAAAGATTGGTATATAAGTCTCTATTTGTGCCTTTCAAACTATTTTGTCATTTCAAAGCTTTCAAAGATGAACTTCACAACTGTAATATAATAAAAAAGTGAATTTTCTAATGTCCTTGTTGGTCCAGTCAGTTCAATGCCCTTTGCTCCACTTACCAAACAGGGGTTCCTTTCAGGGGCCAGAATAACTGTTAAAATACAGGATACATTCTCTTCTCTTGGGACTTCACAGTTTATGGAAGAGACAGATAAAGCGAACTGAGATACATTTAACACCAGACAGGATCTACAGAGTAAATAAACTTTGAACAAGAGATGAAGCTGGGGCCTCAGCACTTTGTGTTGTAGTAAAATCTCTATCCTGCACTCACTGATTTAATAGATACGCAGCAACAGTGGTGAGTAAGTAAATTTGACTCTCAATGACCACATGTATGCCAGAACAGAACTGGGCTTCATGTGGCTTTTAAAGGCTATAACCTCTGAGAAGAGACATCGCCATATTTTCTTCCAAGGAGTCTTTGGGTGAACTAGAACCTTCATCCTTTCATGGTAGTCCAGATTGGCCATTGTTTGGCTTATACAAGGTCTCTAATAACTATACACATATTACTTGCTGAACACTGACGTAGTTTTTCAAGATATGATGGTGAATAAGAAGTCCTCCCACTTCTTTTCTCATCAAAGTCACAAAGGAAGAGGAAACATGGAGACATTAAGAGATATTTTTAAAATAAATTATATAAAGTTTTATTGTATTTCACATATGCCTTGTGCTCATTCATGAAAAAAAATGCACTGATGTTTTTTCTAACCAGGCACAGAAACAGAAATATATAAGAACTCATTAAGGAAGTTTACATGAATGGCAGAACTGATATTATTAAGCACATTTTACAGAAAACTTAAAATTGAGGTAATGTGTCCAAGATCACAAAATTACAAAGGACCTTACAGGGCTAGAACCCAAGACCACTGATCCACAGTCCTTTTAGAAGTTTCACCTCTCAATTTTTACTTTTAGTTGAAACAGAGGTATTTTAGACCAACCCTCAGCTTCATAGCAAATGTGAATCTTCTTTTATAAATGAATGGAATGAGAAAATCAGAACAAGAAAGACACCTGTTCATCCATTCACTTTTTCTTTCATCCCCTCTGCTATTAACCCAATAGCTATTTCCTGACTCTGCCTGTCTGTCAATTCCCGTGTTGGGCCCTGTCCACACAGAGATGTACACCTTCCCCACATCACACACCTTCTCTGCTGCCCTGGACAGCTGGGAGAGTGTCAACTGCCAGCATGTGGAAAAAAATGACATGATTCGTTTGTGTGAAGGAAAGGTGCTCAAAGCACTGAGTTGAGACTCACAGAATTAATTTCACCACATATTTAAAGCTTGAGCTGTGGTTTTGGTGATGAAATGTTCAAACTGTCCCTGCTGGGAGAGCAAACGTACATTGCCCCAATTCAGGGAAGGCCACTGTGTGGAGGTGGCTTCAGATCCCACAGACTTGGCCTGTTGTTTCTTCTGAATGGTTAGTTTTAAGTGGAGATCAGATTGGGGTTCAGGTGGCACTTTTTCTTCCCTTCCCTTCCCTTCCCTTCCCTTCCCTTCCCTTCTCTTCCCTTCCCTTCCCTTCCCTGCAGACTCAAATGAGTCTTTTCCAAGTCTCTCTGAGGTAGGATGACCTGTCAGGCAGCATGAGTGTTAACCCATTCAGCTCAGACACAATTAATCCTACCTATTGCCATCTAGCAGATTTTCTTTCTAGTGGTTTGTTTCTAATATTTCATCTCCTCCGGATCCAGGATTAAGACATCAGGGTGGTAGAGGGTGGAAAGCACTGGACAGAGTTGAGTTCGCATACAGTAATGCAGGTGCTTTGGGTAAGTCTGTGATCTTTCTGAGCTACTTATTTATTTGTAAATGAGAATTTGATATTGCTAACTTTTACGATCTCATTAATGGTCTGGACACTTTCTTAAACTTATCACATACAGCATCAGACTTACTCCTCACTTCCTATGAAGTAAACACTATCTTTATTCCCATTTTAGAATTGAGAAAACTGAGAGTCAAGAAACAAATTAACTGTGAATGATTAAACAGAGAAGAAAGGAGTTCAGGTTTTCTCAACACCAAGAACCAAACTCAAGGTTAGGCTGTCTGAGTTAAACTGAAATCATCATCAGATTATGATCATTCAGAAGATTTTATTGGAAATGTATCTAAATTTTGGAAGAATGATAATACATCATCTTATATTGCTGATATGTGGATCTCTTAAAACATTAAATAATAAACAAACACTAAACTCATTACTGTTGAGTTAATTCTCACTTAATGTACCCTCCATTGAAGCTGTAAATAATAATGTGAAGATTATTGGTGATGGATATTTTCCCCCTCCCACGTAGTAGCTGATGGATTTAAACCATTAACCTTTAGTTAGCGGTCCTAAATGTGCTACACTATGCCAACAGATCTCTATTTCTCCCACCCTTCTTTTACAGATCCCTCTAATTAAGTATGCTACTTGCTGTTAATCGAAAGATCAGTGGTATTAATCTACTAGGTTCTTTTTGGAAAAAAAAGATGGACAGTCTCTTTCTATAAAGATTTACAGCCTTTGAAACTTAGAATGTTGCTATGTATGAGAATGAGCTAGATGGTAACTTAACGGTTTTTCTAATTAACATCAATTTAAAAGCTGGGCGGGACCAACAAGTCTATGTTGTTAACATGTTAACAAATGCATCAAATTGACTAAACAAAATCAAAACAAGATTTTCAATGCTAGATCTTAGTGCTCCCTATGTTTTCTTAATAATAACCATCAGATACACTTTTTAGTAAAAATCATCAAGACTCACTCCTGAAGTCTTTGTCTATTAAAATGAATGGAGGCCAGTGATTCTAAGGAGCAAGAAATGCTATATGGTGCCACTGTTGTAGAATGAGGCTGGCATCGGGGTGGGGGTAAGACTGAGAAAAACTGGATGAAATATGTTTACGGCATTGAAGTCTATGGGGGAGAGAACAGTTTAAAAGTATTATATTTTAGGGCAT
>NW_006399759.1:19264333-19267794 GCF_000299155.1 Elephantulus edwardii | reverse complement strand
CAAAAATGTTACCTTCTTTTTTTTTTAACTTTTAAAAATTAATTTTTAACTCTAAATTTGTTTGCATACAAAGTTTTCATACTTTCTGTTTCATTCATGTACACTGTGTTTCACGCAGTCCCTCATTCAGATTGTATTTCATAGTCATTCTCATACACTATGTTTTATAAAACTAATCATCATTGATCAATGCCTACTATCACTCCATTTTTTCAAGTCCCCATTAGGTCTATCCTTACTCCTTCACCTCTTTTTTTCTCCACCCACCAAACTCTACAACCCTGTGATTTCTCCTCTTCCCCACTCCCAGCCCCCTTGCCAGCCTCCCCTTCTCCCTTTGGACTTTCATCCATATCCTACTAGTTATCCTTCTATTTTTACAATGATGATTTTATGCAGTATTTGTCTTTATGACACTGAGTTCACTCAGCATAATGCTCTCTAGTCTCACCCATGTTATATTTTGTTAAATCATTGACTCTGAGTGATGTATAGTATTTCATTATGTGAATGTACCACAGCTTCTCAATCCATTCATATGTTGATTGACACTTGGGATGTTTCCATTTCTGGCTATTGTGAATAATGTTTCTGTGAACATCAGTACAAATGTTCATTTGTGTTTCAGTTTTATTTTTCTTGAGGTATATCCCTAACAGTGAAATAGCCGAGTTATATAGAATTTTTATTTTCAACTTTTTGGAGAAATACGAAGCTGCCTTCCACAGTAGTTGTACCATTTTACAATTCTACCAATAGTGTATGAGAGTTCCAAACTCCATATCCCCTCCAATATTTATTGTTTGCTGTCTTGTAAAATTTTGCCACTGCTGCTATGTTTAGATGGCACCTTATTATGATTTTTATTTGCAATCTTTTTTTTCCAAGTGATTGTTCTCCAGATTTCTTGGCACAACTTGGTGAGCACATCTAGGGCAGCATCTGTTAATTAAAATATGTCAATTGGTATGCCATCAATTCCTGGGGCCTTATTCTTAGACAATTCTTTCAAAGCAGTCTGAACTTCTTCCTTCATCACCATAGGCTCTTGCTCATATGTTGTTTCATTAAATTCTTCTCTGTCTGCCAGTTCCTTTTGGTATAATGACTCTGTATAATCTTTCCATCTTCTTTTAATACTTGCAGGATCACTCAGTATTCTGCCCAAAGCATCTGTGAGTATTGCAACTCGAGGCTTGAATTTCCTCTTCAGTTCCTTGAACTTAAGAAATGCTGAGCGAGTTCGGCTCCTTTGATTTTCTGACTCCAGCTCTTTGCACATTTCATTATGTTACTTTACTTTGTCTGGTTGTGCAGCCTTTTGAAATCTCCTGTTCATCTCCTTAATGTCTTGATTTCTTCTTTCTGCTTTGGCTTCTTGGTGCTCCAGTGCAATATTCAAAGTCTCTTCTGACATCCATTTTGGTCTTTTCTTCCTCATCCATCATTGCAATGACTTTTTGCACTCTTCCTGGATGATATTCTTGATATCTTCCCATAACTCATCTGGTCTTTGTTCATTAGTGTTCAAGGCCTCAAACCTATTCCTGAGATAGTTCTGAAATTCAGGTGGTATAGACTCAAGGTCATCTTTTGGTTCCTGTGGGCTTGATTTCACTTTCCTTAGCTTCAGCTTAAATTTGCATGAGTAGTTGGTTATCTGTTCCACAATCAGCAGCGGGCTTAGTTTTTGAGCTTCGTCAGCAGTTCTTTCCACAGATGTAGTGTGATGCCTACACATAACATAAGGTGAAATCCATGTGTATAGCCTGTATTTATATTTCTTTTTTTATATTTCTTGTAAAATGTATTTGCAATGAATAAATTGTTTGTGCAAAATTATATCATCCTATCTCCAGCTTCGTTTCTGTCACCAGGTCCATACTTTCCAACTACTGATCCTTCTAAGGTGCACCTGATACATGCTATGGTCTTTGTAATCACTTGCTATGCATTGGAGAGCTGGACAATGACTAGCAATGATAGAAGGAGAATTGATGACTTTGAGCTGTGGTGCTAGGAAGAGTGTTGAATATACCATTGACTGCTAGGAGAACAAACAGGTTTGTCCTGGAGAGGGTGAAGCTGGCTTGTTCCTTGGAGGCAAGGATTCTGAAGCTTCGTCTGACATACTTTGGGCATGTTGCAAGAAGGGACCAGTCCTTGGAGAAGGATGTCACCCTTGGGAGGGTGGAAGGACAGCGCAGGAGAAGAAGACCCTTGATGAGATGTATTGATTCAGTGACTGGGGTAATAATGAGGGCAGGTGTGTCAGAGATGGTGAGATTGACACAGGATAGGGCAGAGTTTAGGGCTGTTGTACATATAGGGTCACTATGTCGCAGTCGACTAGATCGCACACAACAACAACACCAACTCTTTTTTTGCCAGTGATTTTGAGCATTTCTTCATGTTTCTGTTGGTCATCTGAATGTGTTCATCTATGAAGTCTTTCACATGCCTTTTGCCAATTTTAAAAATAGGTTATTGGTCTTTTTCTTGTGGGGGTCCTATAGTATTCTGTAAACTTTTGTTATGAGACTCCTGTCTGAGATGGTATTGCCAAATGTTTTTTTCCCCAGGCAGTATTCTTTTCACCCTATTGGAAAATGTTTTTGATGAACACAAGGATTTCATTTTCAGAAGGTCCCATTTATCAATTTTATGCTCTCCTTATTTGTCACTCTCTTTATACAATCGGCTAGACCTTCTAAATTTGGTCTCTTTGTCTCTGATGAACGTTATGGTTTGAGGCTTCACTTTTGGCTATCTAAGCCACCTTGGGTTGATTTTTATATATGGTGAGAGATGTCTATTCAGTTTTTATGCTTTTTGCAGTTTGTAGTAGTCCAGTTTTGTCAGCACTATTTGTTGAAGGGGATGTCATTTCCTCATTTCACAGATTTTATATTCTTGTCGAATATCAGTGGACCAAAGATACATGGGTCCATTTCAGGATTCTTGCTTCATTGGACTATTGTTTCATTGGACTATGTGCCTACCATTGCCCCAACACCATGCTGTTTTGGTTGTTATCACTGTGTAGTAGGTTTTGAGATCAGGTAGTGCTATCCTTCCCACTTCATTTTTGTTTTTCAGAAGTACTTTGCCTATTCAGGGTGCCTTTCCTCTTCAAATAAACTTGCTAATTGTCTTTTCTCTTTGAAAAATGAATTTGTTATCTTTTTTGGGATTGCACTAATGATGTGTATTGCTTTGGTTGGATTGTCATTTTACTGTAATGACATCCTATCAATGAACAGGGAACATTTTTCCCCTTTTATTTAGGTCTTTTATGTTTATAGTTTTCTTTGCATAGGTCTTTTGTGTCTCTTGTTGTTGTTGTTGTTATGTGCCATCGAGTTGCCTGCGACTCATAGCGACCCTATGTACAACAGCCCTAAACTCCGCTCTGTCCTGTGCCAATCACACTGTCTCTGATACTCCCATCCCAATTATCC
>NW_006399759.1:19253329-19261798 GCF_000299155.1 Elephantulus edwardii | reverse complement strand
CTATGAAAGCAACTCCATTTTTCCTCACTTTTTCATCTCCAGAGTAATATATCATATGGTCATCCGACTCAAAATGCCCCATGCCAGTCCATCTCATCTTACCAATGCCTAGTATGTCAATATTTATGCATTCCATTTCCTCCTTAACAATATCCAATTTTCCTACTCCTAAGTGTCTCAATTTGTGGTTGGCTTTTTCTTGGTTTCCTTCTCTACATTTTCTTTGTTACTGTAGAGTAATTGCACTAACTTTTGTGTACTAATCTTATATCCCACAACCCCACTAAATTGGTCCATTAGCTATAACAGGTCTTTTTTTGGGGGGTATGAGTTCTTGGGGTTTTCTGTGTACACTATCATATCATCTGGAGATAGCAACAGTTTAGCCAAATCTTTGCTAATCTAGATATTTTTTATTTTCTTCTCTTGCTGTATTGCTCTAGCAAGCATTTCCACTACAATACTGAATAGGAGAAGTGACAATGGGCAACTTTGGTCCCTGTTTGCAAAGAAAATGCTTTTAGTCTTTCAACACTGAGAATGACATTGGCTCTTAAATTTACAAATATACTTTTCACTATGTTGAGAAAATTCCTTTCTATCCTGTTTCACTGAATGTTTTAATCAGTTAGATTTTGTCAAATGCCTTTTATGGTAAGATTGTGTAGTTGCTGTTATTTGCTTTGTTAATGTCATGAATTATGTTGATTTTTTTAAAACAAAATTCACATCTTATTCAGATTGAAATAAACTGCACTAAATTTATTTTCTTCACCAAAAATAACAATAATAATTTCTGTATTCTTTCTAGATAAACCACAAAACACTTATTTTTGTAGATTTCCCAGGTTTTACTTATAAGTCAAGATGAGACAGTAGATAGAATCATGAAAAAACACTGAAATTATCAGTTGTTAATGTCCATACCCTTACAGTCTATTTAAACCATAAAACACAAGTATTCACTATATACCTGTCATAAGGTTTATGTAGGTGTAGACTTAACAAAGGATTGTAAACAGCAGCAACCAGATGTATAACAACTATGGTAAGTTCCTCCATTCACACTTTAACTGTAATTTATTCCTTTAGGTTCATATCCTCTTTCCTGCCACACTGTGCTCTGCCTCCTGGCCTTATCCCCAAAGAATTGCAGGTTCCATCTTGATCCACAGGCTTCTAAGACAGATGCGGCATTAGATATAAGTTGTGCCAAGAAATCTGGAGGACAATCACCTGGCCAACTGACTGGAAAAGATCTAGATTTGTTCCCATTCCAAAAAAAAGATGATCCAACAGAGTATGAAAATTATCAAATAATATCATCAATGTCAAATACAAACAACATTCTGCTGATAATTATTTAAAAATAACTAGAACCGCACATCAACAGAGAACTGAACATCAACAGAAGTGTAGGGTGGGTTTAGAAGAGGCTGAGGTACTAGGAATATTGTAACTAATGTTAGATGTTAGATGAATCTTGGCTGAAAGCAGAGAGTCTCAGAGGAATGTCTATCTGCGCTTCATTGACTATGCGAAGGCATTTGAATGTGTGGACCACAACAAAGTGTGGCTAACTCTGAGAAGAATGGGAATCCCAATATACTTGATCCTGGTAACACAAAACCTATACTTGGACCAGAAGGCAGTTGTCTGAACAGAGCAAGGGAACACTGCATGGTTTAATACTGGTAAGAGCTCACACCAGGGATGTGTTCTATCACCATACCTTTTCAATCTATATGCAGAACAGATTATCCAGGAAGATGGTCTCTATGAGGAGAAATGCGATATCAGTATTGGAGGAAGAGTCAACAATAATCTGCCTTACACAGATGATACAACCCTGCATGCTGAAACTGAGGAAGACCTGAAGCACTCACCGTAGAAGGTTAAGGACTGCAGCCTTAATATAGTTTGAGGTTCAACATCAAGAAAACAATGTGTGAGCTGATTTGATTTGACCTCATATTCAAAAAGGCTTTTGATTACCAGTTCTGGGACTATTTCCAGGCTGGGAAGATGAGAGGAATGGCTGGATTCTGCAAAGGTATGTTTTCTAGTTTGAGATTGAGACTAGGGTGTGGCTGTTGCTTGAAACAGGGTGTGAGCTGATTGGATTTGGCATTGTATTTAAAAAGACTTTTGGATCTTCAGGGCTGGTTTTTGTGGATCTTCTGAATAAAACAAGCTTGGAAGTAAGAGTGACAACCACTTCTAAAAAAAGATTGCCTCCAGAAACTATGAACTTGGAGAAAAGATGACAGTTTTCTGTTCAAAATTTTCGTTTAATAGCATCGCTATGGGTCATCAATGATTCGGCACTTTGCAACAACAATCATGAAAACAAAGATTCTCACCATTGGGCCAATTGGAAGCATTGTGATGGATGGTGAAGAGATTGAGATTGTAAACAGCATTAATTTGCTTGGTTCCATAATCAACATTCTTGGCATCTACAGCCAATTAAGAGGCATAATGTAATGAGAAAGTCTGTTGTCAGAGATCTCTCCAAAGTACCAAAGAGCAATCATGTCAATCTGGAGACAAAGATGGACCTGATACAGGTCATGGTCTTTGCAATCATATGTATCAGAGAGCAGGACAATGACAAAGGATGATAGAAGGAGAATTGATGGTTTTGAGTTGTGGTGGTGGAGAAGAGTGTTGAATATACCATGGACTGCTAGGAGAATAAACAGGTTCATCCTGGAGAGGGTTAAAACAGACTGCTCCTTGGAGGCAAGGATTCTGAAGATTTGTCTGACATACTTTGGACATGTTGCAAGGAGGGACCAGTCCTTGGAGAGGGACATCATGCTTGGGAAGGTGGATGGATATAGTAGGAGAGAAAGATCCTCAATGAGATTAATTCAGTGACTGGGATAATGGGGTCACAGATAATAAGATTGGCACAGGATAGAACAGGTTTTAAGGCTGTTGTACATAGAGTCGCTATGAGTCGCAGGAAACTTGATGGCATATAACAACAGCAAAATTCATATGATAAAGACAACCTATACTGAAATCCATGTTTGGCAAACTTATAGTTCGCATCACACCAGTAATTTTATTAACTGTCCATTACAGTTTTTTAACATATATTTAAAACTCCCACTAATCAATTATAGTCTTGAGATTTATTATAACAATTTATAAAATATACTCCTTGCTCCTACACCTCCACAAAATTTATTTCTTAAAAGAACTGTAACTCAATAGCTGATATTTTGATCCATAGTGGTGATAAAAGTATGTTTAAAATGACTTAACTTTAAAAATTCCAGAGTACCACCAAAGAGATGACAAAGAAACAAAGTGGGGTACCTTCACTAGAAGAACAGATATTTTTTTCAGAGCAAGAGAATTCAAAAAGGAGCTGTTTAAATAGGTGGATTATCAACAGCAAATATATTCAATTTATACAGTAGATATAAAGGTGGGTAACTTTTAATCCACAGCCCTTGGACCTGTCTTTCATTGTTTTTGTTCAAACATTCCTCGGGTCGCATAGCCCTGGTGAGTCCACTTGCTGTACAGCTGTAACTTGTGGTTGCTGTGAGGCTGAACAC
This sequence comes from Elephantulus edwardii, assembly GCF_000299155.1. Classification (NCBI taxonomy): domain Eukaryota; kingdom Metazoa; phylum Chordata; class Mammalia; order Macroscelidea; family Macroscelididae; genus Elephantulus; species Elephantulus edwardii. Next base: position 19,258,223 of record NW_006399759.1, on the reverse strand, counting down.
TGTGACGCTGAGGTGTCAAATGCATTAATGGTTGGTTACCCATGACGGACAGTGTTGGGTAAAACTCCTCGATTAAAGCAAGCATGGAAGGAGGAATGGCATCCACTTCCATAATAGCTTGCCTCCAGAAACCCTATGAACCTGGAGAGAGAAAGAAAGACACCCAAGCATTGAGGACTCTCCTTCATAGGGTCGCTATGAGTTGCCTGCAACTCAACAGCACTTAACAACAACAACAACACTTTATTGCTATATCTAAGACTTCCAATACAATATTGAATAGGAGAGATGACAGTGGGCATCCCTGTCTGATTCCTTTTCTCAAGAGAAATGCCTTTAAAAAAGAATAATTTCCTTCAGCTTCATTTACGACTTGCATATGAGTAATTGATAGCCTAGTTTAGGCCTGGTTTACATACTATGCATCAGCAAGTTGGACAGTGAATAGGGATGATAGAAAGAGAATTGATGCCTTTGATCTGTGGTGTTGGAGAAGAGTGTTAAATATACCATGGATTGCTAGGAGAACAAACAGGTGTGTCCTAGAGAAGGTGAAGCCAGAATGCTCCTTGGAGTCAAGGATTCTGAAGCTTCATCTGACACACTTTGGGCATGTTGCAAGGAGGGACTGGTCCTTGGAGAGGGACATCATGTTTGGCAGAGTGGAGGGGCAGCAAACGAGAGGAAGACCTTCAATGAGATGGATCAATTATGTGACTGGAGTAGTGGGAATGAGTGCATTTGAGATAGCTAGGTTGGCACAGGATAGAACAGCATTTAGAGCTCTTGTACATAGGGTCGCTAAGAGTCACAAGCGACTCAATAGCACATAACAACAACAAACATTCTTCATTATGCCTGGGAAGTTTTCATCTAGTAATTCTTCCACAACTTTTTTGTTCCTTTTATTTGCTTCTTCCTGTTCTGGGATTCTGATAATGTGCATGTTTTTTTCACATTATTCTTAGATTTTCTTCTTTTTTTTCCTTCCTTTTTTATTCTGCTCTTTCCTCTAGTAGATCTGTGGTGATAATTCTATCTTCTATTTCACTTGTTCTGTGTTCCATCTCTTCAACACTGCTCTTGTGTCCATCATGTTGACATCATCTGAAACACTGGACCTCATATTTTGGTTTCTTGTTTTTCCAGTGCCATTAATGCCTCATTTGTTTTATCTGCATTGTTTTGGACTTTTTTAAGCACTTCCTGGTTTTTGTGTGCAGTGTCCTGTAATTCTTCAAGCTTATCTTTCATCCATTGAAAATATTCAATTATTGGGTGTTCTTTTTTAAAAAAAAAAATTCTGGATCAGAAAGTTCCATTAGATTTTCTGGCTTTAGGAAATCCATTGATACTGTGTTACCTTTTGGAGTGACATCTTGCTTTGAACTTGTTTAGTGTGTGAGATAGCATGCTTTCTTCGAAACAATTATAAGTTTTTTATCTGAACACAATGCTCTAGAAATCAGGTGAGCAGCTACCCTACTTGTGTTTTCCTCTGATCATCAGATTCAAGGGAAATTTCAGTTCAGGGCCTTTGAGAGCAGCCTCTTATAGCTAAGTCAGATCAAGGTATTATGGAGTAAAGGCAAGTTGATTTATTGGACATGTAGGCACAGATGTGGAGCCATATTGGGGGGGCAGGCACAAGGCGGTGGGCTGGCGACCACAGGTGCAGCCACTTGTGGGGACCTCGCTCAGATTTCAACTGTATGGGTGTGCTCATGAGTGGGGTCTCTACTCAAATTCCAGATGTCTGTCTACCACCCAGTGGCTCTCACTTAGCAGTCCCTGTCCAGCAGCCCTTACCTAGGAGCCATCACGCAGAGGCTCCTGCTCCAGCAGAGCCCCAGTTCTAGTGAGACCAAAGAAAATTCAGTCAAATTCCCACTGATCCATTTGTCTCTGGCCAGTCTTCAGTGTCCATAAAAGCTCAGTCAAATGCCCATGGCCTGCTCAATCTTTCTTTGATGCTCTCCTGGGCAATGGGTGGTGTCCAAGAAAACTCAGTTAAATCCCCACAGGCCTGCCAGATCCTGGGAAGTCAGCAGGGCCCAAGAGAACTTGCCAAATACCCAGCTGCCCACTTGTTCCTAGGTACTCTCTCGGCCAGTCAGTGGTGCCCAAGAAAACTCAGTTAAATTCTTATGAGTCCGCCCAAATCTGGACAGTTGGTGGTGACACAAGAAAACTCAGTCAAATTCTAATAGACCCACCCACTCCTAGTGGGGTTCGAGAGAACTCAGTCAATTTTCCTCTAACCTCCTTTCTATTGGTGGATTGGTCCCACAGCAGTTCAGCTGGTGGTTTTCAGCTTTGGATGGGGTCCATGGCATGGTTTAATCCTGTAGCTCCCAAACTAATTATTTTAATAAAAGTTTCAACTCAAATTCCTTCTGTCCACGTCAAACCATGTCAGTCTCTCTGTGCTGTGACAGTCTCTCTAGTGGCCTGTTTCTATGCAGCATGCTGCTCCTTCAGATCCTCACACTGCTTTCTCCACAGCTGCCATTTTGTAATCTCTAGTTATTCCATTTCTAGGAATATACTCCAAAGAAATAAGAACTGACAAACAAATGGAGATTTGTACACCAGTGTTCACAGCAGCATTATTTCTTAACCTTTCTATTTAATGAAGAATACAGAAAGAATCTAAAAAAAATCTAGTACAGTGACTGCTCTATAAACCCATTTTGAAGACTGATAGGGCATTGGGATGAGGTTGCAAGGCAAGATCGTAGAATACCATGATCTTAATAATGTAGCCTTGGTTTTGCTCACCACCAGGAACTCTGGAAGAGAGCTACTTGGCCAACTGACAAGAAAAGATTCATATTTGTTTCCATTCCCAAGAAAATTGATCTAACAGATTGTAGAAATTATCAAACAATATCACTAATATCACATGCAAACAAAATATTGAAAATTATCCCAAAACAGCTAGAATTGACAGAGAACTGCCAGAAATTCAGTCTGGATTTAGAAGAGGCCATGGCATGGCACCAAGGATATTATTGTTAATGCCAGATAGATCTTGAATAGATACAGAGGATACCAAAAGAATGCCTATCTGTGTTTCATTGAATATGTAAAGGCATTTGACTGTATAAACAAGACAAACTATGAATGACATCAAGAAGAATGGGAGTCCCAGAACACTTAATTGTACTCATGAGAAACCCAAGCCTAGAATAAGAGGTGGTTATCTGAACAGACCATGAGAACCCTGCGTGGTTTAAAATGAAGAAAGGTGTGAATCAGGGCTCTGTTTTTTCTACTAACAATTCAATTTGTAATCTGAGTAAATTATTCCAGAAGCTGGTCTCCAGGATTGGAGAAAGACTTATCAACAACCTGTGTTAAACAAGTGAAACAACCTTGCTTTCTGATGAAATGAGGAGAACTTGAAACATGCACTGCAGAAGATCAAGGACCATACAGCCTTCAATATGGTTTACATTTTCAACATCAAAAAGAAAGAAAAAAATATATTCACCACTGGGCCAATATGCAACATGACTGAAATTGTTAATGATTTAGTTACGTGGATCCACAATCAACACTTTCGGTACCAGCAGTCGGGAGATCAGGAGACATATTACATTGGGAAAGTCAGCTGTTAGGGACTTCTTCAAAGTACTGAAAAGCAATTAAATCAATTTAAAGATTAATATGTGCCTGATTCAGGCCATAGTCTTTTCAATCATTTGCTATGTATCTGAGGGCTGGACAAAAAATAAAGATGACAGAATAATCAACACTTTTCGAGTGGTGGTATTGGAGAAGAGTATTGAATATCTATTTTATAGACTGCCAAAAGAACAATGTGTTGTAGAAAATGCAGCCAGACTGTTCCATAGAGGCAAAGATTCTTCTCACATACCTCGGGAACGATGTACTTATTTTTGTGTGCTCTCAAGATAGAACCAACCATAGCTGACCCTCTAGAGGGTTTTCACAGGGAGTTAATCGCACAGTAGGAGATTATCCATTCTTCTATGGAGGAGAAGCTGATGGATTTGAACCACGTGCCTTTGGAATTCCAGCACAGCTCCTTACAGTAGTGAGGCCACCGGAGCTTGCTGGGAAGTAGTTAGAAAGGGTTATTCCTTAGAAAAAGATATCATGTTTGGAAAGGTCAATGAAAGAAAAAAATACTTGAAAGGATATGGGTTTAAAACAGTGACTATAACAAAGGGATCAAATATTCCAGGGATCATGAGGAAGATGCAAGTCAGATCTTTGGCTCATAAGGTTGCTATAAGTCATATTTAACTCAAAAGCACCTATCAACAACAACTATAATACATACATAGAAGGCCCCCAGGCTCCATAAGAAACTGCTGAAATTATTAGGAGAGTTTAACAAAATTACAGGGTGTGAAACGTGCTGGGAAGAGACCCAGGAAGAGCAATAGTCAGCCATCCACTGCGGAACTCCAGAGGAGGGAAGACTACCCACCACTGTGCAACCCCCCTGCAGCCCGCACCTGTGTAACCCCCGACACACAGGGTGCTGCTGCATAAACAACCAGCAGCGCCCAAGCCCCGCCCCCACCTCTTGGTGGTAGTGTCCAAGCCCTACGCTCCTTACCCCACTAGTCCCTTGCTTCCACGCACCTCAGCCCCACCACAGCCCTGTGACCTCAGGGCACCACCGCGGATCCAGCCATCACCTAGAGCTATCAACAGAGCTGTTGTGGAACTAACCTACCAGAAGAAAGGCTGGTAGGATCTTATCTGTGTTTACTGGGGCTGATTATCTGGGAGAACATCTAAATGCGTGCCCACAGGTGGGGAAATTGGCCTAGCTCTCTTGGGTTCCCACCCAAAACGAGCCAGCCAGCTGGCTTCTGTGAACTCTGCAGACCAGCCAGAGGCTAGTGGGTTGGTG
>NW_006399759.1:19218546-19245548 GCF_000299155.1 Elephantulus edwardii | reverse complement strand
GGAGTGATAGGGAATGGCAAGGGACACACTGACAAAGGAGATTAATCAGAACTGGCTTTGACAAGCACTGTGGCAATTGGACAATTAAAATAGACATTGGGGGGTGGGGAAGGAGGAACGAACTCGGATGAGGGTGGAGAAAACAGTGCAAAAATGAATGAATGAAAACCCAAAATCTCTGTAAATGTTCATTATAACTAATAAAATTTAATTTAAAAAAAAAAACCAAAATTACAGGGTGTAATATGCATAGAAATTAACTGGGTTCTTTCAAACTAGCTGAGAGTATTTTGAAAAAGATCAAGGAAACAGTGCCATTTATAATGGCTTTCCAAACAATGAAATATCTAGGAAATAACCTAAACATGGACATAATATCCTTATTCAATGTAAAATATAATATAAAACTTTACCTTGGGAAACTGAAAGACACCTGTATGTAAAAGTGCATTCCACATTCATGGATTTTAAAATTTAATCTAGGGAAAATATCAATTCTACTTAAAATGATCTACAGATGAAATGCAATCTCAATATAAATCTCAATGACATTCTTTCCTGAAAGAGAAAAAGAAATGACCACCTCCATATGAAAAGGAAAGAACCTTGAGTAGCCAAAGCAATAGTGAAGAAGAACAAAGCAGACAGCCCCACACTCCCCAATATCAAATCATACTGTACAACACATTTAACCAAAACATCCTGCTTTGGGTTCAAACACAGAAACATAGACAAGCTGAAAAGAATTCAGAGCTCAGAAATAAATCCACCTTTCTATGAACAATTTATTTTTGACAAGAGGTCAAAGTCCATTCAATTGGGTAGAAACAATTTCTTTAACAAATGGTCCTGGCAAAACTGGATATCTACTTGCAGGAAAATTAAATAGGACTCATATATTACATAACACATTTTTTTAAAAAGAAAGAAAAGAAAAACATAACTCAAAATTGAGATTTTTTTTTCAATAAACATTGAGAAGAACGGGAAATCCATACCTAGATCAAGAGACCGTTGTCCTAACAGAGCAAGGGAACACTAACGGTTTAAAATCAGGAAAGGTGTGCATCAGAGTTGTATCTTCTCTCCAAACTTATTCAATCTGCATACTGAACAAACCACTGTAGAAGCTGGACTCTGTGAAGAAGAATATGGCATCAGGATCAAAGCAAGATGCAGTAACAACCTGCATTATGCAGATGATAGAATCTTGTTTGCTAAAAATAAGGACCACTTGAAATGCTTGAAGTGCAGAAGATCAAAGACTAAAGCCTTCACTATAGATTACATCTAAACATGAAGAAAACAAAAATTCTCACCACTGGACTAATAGATAACATAATTATAGTTGGAGAAAAGATTAAAGTTGTCAGTGAATATATCTTACTTGCATCCACAATCAATACACTTGGTACCAGGAAACATACGACACTGGAATGTCTGCAGTCAGGAAACTATCTAAACTACTCAGGAGCAACAATGTCAGGTTGAAGACTAAAGTATGCCTGATTCAGGTTGTGGTGTTTTCAATCACTGCTATGCATTTGAGAACTGGACAACTAATAAGGATGATAGAAGAAGAATTGATGCCTTTGGGCTTGATGTTAAGGAAGACTACTGAATATCCCACAGACTGCCAAAAGAATAAAAAGATGTATCTTGAAGAAATTGCAGAGGGAGTGTTTCTTGGAGGCAAAGATGACAAATTTTTGCCTCACATATTTTGGGCATGTTGTTAGGAGAGGCTATTTCTTGGAGATAGGAATCATGCTTGGAAAGATGGAAGGTCAGCAGAAGAGAGCAAGACCCTTAAACAGATGGAGTGACTATTGCAATGGGCTCAATTATGTTAGAAATAATGAGAATGGCACAGGATAGGACAGGATTCAGATTATGCTGCTCATAGACTTGCTATGAGTTGTGTTTCATTTGATATCACCTAATAGCAACAGCCACCACCAACTTCTGAGTCTGAAATTGATTGAATGTTCAATCAAGATGTATTAGTAATAATTGGTGATTAGGAATTAAAAAGGTGGAAATAAATTAGAAGGGTTGGGATTTGGAATCTACAACCTTGGTGATAGAAATGTTGCTGCATATTGCATGATATAATTATGTACTATTAACAATTTATACATAGAAAATAGGTTTTTTTAAAAAACCAAAACAAAACCATAAATGGTTATTATACACAAGATCTTACCTGATGGAATACACTAATACCAGTAGGGAAAGAGACATAGAGAAGCTCAAGTAGATATTTAATCTGAATGAGACCAGATGGAAAAGATCATCAACTGCTTAAATGCAAGTGAAAAGTGAAGCTGTGCAAAAGGAAAACAAGTCCACCACAGACAAAATATGACCCTAAGTACATCAAACATGCCTTTAGAAAACACGTCAAGAATAGATTTGACGCACTCAACACTAAAGACCAGATGACCTGTGGGATGACATAGAGGACATTGTCCATGAACAAACCAGAAGATCATTAAAAAGACAGGAAAGAAAGAAAAGACCAAGAACAGACTCTTCAATTTGCTGTAGAATGTAGAGAAGCTACAGCAAAAGAAATAATAAAGTAAGAAAGTAGAGCAGAGTGCTTCAAATGGCAGCTCCTGGAGTCAAAGAAAAGTAAAATAAAATGTGCAAAGTTAGAAAAAGCAAACATATTCAGCACTCCTACTCCTCAGCTTCAAAGAATGGGGGTGGGGGGAAGTCAAGCCTCAAGTTAATACTGACAGATGTAGTGGACAAAATATTGAATGATGTTGTTCCACGAAATTATTCTGTGTCTGCCAATTCCTTTCGATACAGTGACTCAGTATATTCTTTCCATCTTCTTTTAATACTTCCTGGATAGTTTAATATTCTTCCTAAAGCATCCTTAAGTACAGCAACCGAAGTTTGAATTTGTTCTTCAGTTCCTTGAGCTTAAGAAATGCTGAGAGAGTTCGGCCCTTTTGATTTTCTGACTCCAGCCCCTTGCACATTTCATTGTAATATTTTACTTTGTCGTCCCCTGCTGCCTTTTGAAATCTTCTATTAAACTCTTTAGTAACTTGAATTCTTCCTTCTGCTTTGGCTTCTCTATGCTCCAGTTCAATTTTCAGAGTCTCTTCTGACATCCGTTTTGGTCTTTTCTTCCTCTTCTGTCTTTGCAATGACCATTTGCACTCTTCCTGGATGATACTCTTGATATCCTCCCACAACTCATCTGGCCTTCACTCATTCGTGTACAAGGTCTCAAACCTATTCCTGAGATGGTTCTGAAATTCAGGTGGAATAGACTCAAGGTCATATTTTGGTTCCTATGGGCTTGATTTCACTTTTCTTAGCTTTAACTTAAACTTGTATATGAGTAGTTGATCTGTACCACAATCAGCTACTGGCCTAGTTTTCAAGCTGATATTGAGCATCTCCAGTGGTTCTTTCGACAGATGTTTCTCCTTGGAGGCCAGGATTTTGAAGATATGTCTCACATATGTCAGGCACATGGCCAGGAGGGAACAGTTCTTAGAAAGGGACATCATGCTTGGAGTGGTGGATGTACAGCACAGGAGAGGAAGACCCAGGATGAGATGGAATGACACAGTAACTGGCGTAACAGTAGTATTGGAATCATTCAGACTTGCTTAGGATAGGGAAGTGTTCAAAGCTATTATACATAAGGTTGCTATAAGTCACAGGTGACTCATAATACATAACAACAACAGATTTATAGAAAGAAGAATGTGACATCATGTTTGGCGGAAGACTCAACTTTCAAATATGTAGATGATACAACCTTGTTTGCTGAAAATGAAGAGGACTTGATATATTTACTGAAGAAAAGTAAAGATTATACAAATATTAAATACACTTCAAGATCAAGAAAATAAAAATCCTCACAACTGGACCCGTAAGAAACTTCATAATAAATGGAGAATAGATTGAAATTGACAAAGATTACATTTTACTAGGATCCTAAATCAGGACTCATGAAAGCAACAAGCAACAAATCATAGGACATATTTCATAGGGTGAATCTTTTCTCTAGGACCACTTTAAAGTGATAAAGAAGAAGGTTACTCTAAGAAGAAGACCTTATAGACTAAAGTTTACCTGATGCATGCTATGATATTTTCAATTGCTTCATATGAATGTGAAAGCTGGACAATGGTAAAGGAATACCAAAGAAGAATTTACATCTATGAATTGTGCTGTATTGAATGTGGTGAAAGGAAGAGTACTGAATATACCATACACTAAAAAAGAACAAACAAATCTATATGGAAAGAGTAGATCCAGAGTGATATTGAGAAGGAAAGATGGTGAGACTTTGTTTCACACATTTTGGGTCTGCTACCAGGATACATCAGTCCTTGGAAAAGGACATCATGCTTAGAAAAATGGAGAATCAGCAAAGGAGAGGAAGATCTTCTGTGAGATGGTTTGACAGTGATTGGAACAATGCAACACAGAGATTGTGAGAATGGCACAGGATTGGTCACGGGTTTATTTAGTTGCATGTAGACTTGCTGTCAAAGACTACTTGATGACAATTAGTAATAACAACTGAAAATGAATAAAAGATTTAAGTGTTACTTAAAGCTATAAATTTCTTGGGCAAGACCAGGACTTAATAAGAATTATAAACTTATGCTCACCCAAAATATAATCAAGAGTGAAAATACAATGAGTAGAATGAGGAGAAAAAATCTTCAGGAACTACTTCTCAGATATGGATCTAAACTTCAATATTTTTAGAAACCTTCAACAACAACAAAAGGACAAACTACTTAATTATAAAATCAGCAAACATATGCAGAGAGCCATCACCAAAGAGGAAATCCAAAAAGCCAACAAACACATAAAATGCTTACATCATTAACTATTAAAACTAAACCACTGCAGTGAGTAGAGTCCAACATTATCCTCTAGAGCAATGCAATTTAAAAATACAATGAAATATTATCTCACTCCACAGCAAGAACAATGATTTAAGGAAAAAATACAAAGAAAATATATAAGCCTGCCAAATTTGTTGTCTCTTTCCTGACCCAAGACCTCAGCTACAAACAAGCTCTTTCAGATCCTCAATTACACTAAAAATCATCCAATCTTGATATCCTTCTTCGTGTTTATTGGAGCTGCACAGAGCAGCACTGTTTTACATTTGGTATTATTTAATCTAGGTGTCAGTTGGGACAGAAAGAATAATTTTGAACTATGGAACAAACTAATTTCCAATGATCGATACAAGTTCTATTCAGTGAAAATGGATCACAACAAACTTAAGAAGGACCTTACTCCTAATTAAATGCTTTCTATAAAGCCACATAGTATGATGGTCATTCAGAACTCATTCATACAATTTCCCACATAACCTGGAAATATTTATTCCCCAAATGCATGAAATCATATTGGTGTATGGTTATAGCATTTATACTGAGTAATAACTATCTGAGACTTGAGAGAAAAAACAAAAACAAATGTTGTGGGGAGGTTGTAATCTTTATTAATTGCTTGTGGGAATATGAAATGGTGTAACCATTTGTAGTTGGATGCCATCAGGGCAACTGCAACTCATAGCAACTTGATGTACAACACAATAGAGCCCTACTTATTCTTGTACCACATTCAAAATTGGTGCTTTACTTGAATAAATTATTGCAGTCACTAATCCAATCTCTCAATAAGGTTTTCCTCTTTTTTTCCTTAATCCTCTACTTTACTAAGCATGACAAACTTCTCCAGGGTCTAACCTCTTCTGATAATTTCCAAAGCACATTATTATTTTATTCTCTCTAGAAACAGAATGGAAACAACTTAAAGACTCTTCAACAGATGAAGTAATAAGCAAAATGTGGTACAACAGAATACAATGTGACATAATGAATAATGATGATCTATAAAAGTATAATGTGCATAGACCAGAAGGCATTAGGCTAAATGAAAGAAATCAAATCAATAAGGACAATTAGTCTAATATCTATTCTTTATGAAAAGACAGGAATAAATACATATAAAGAGACCAATATTCATTGGTAATTACCTACAGGGAAGAAGGAGGGGAAACATTTTTTAGATCACAGGTATTTGTTATTTGAAAATTGATATTGAAGGTGGGAATAGTGAGAACAGTATGATCAAGGTAAATGAAGTTGCTGTGAAGCATTCAAAATAAAAAGATATCTTTACTAAAGAATTTGACTTATATATCATTCCAACAAATTCAACAAGGATAAAAAAATAAGTGTATGAACACATAAATAGTTATAAGCTTATAGATCTTTGGGTAGATATAGATGTATACATAGGTAAGAAAAGATAGGTGTAAGTGTATGTACATGTAACTGCATATATATGTGTGTGTGTGTGTGTGTGTGTGTGTATATGTATACAGGCATGTATGTTCATTGAAGTTATAACTACAGATACTCCTCACACTTTTAGAGACAGAGTTTTCCAAGTTTGAAAGCTTAGGATTATATTATAAACTGATATACTTTAGTTTACAAAGTTCATTCTAGTGATGTGAGTAGCACCTGGTGTCTTAAAAGCTGCGAGCAGTCATCAAGATATAATTATTTGTCAGGAGCAGTGGAGTCCTTCTGGTGTAGTTGATTAAGTGTTGGGCTGTTAAATAAAAGGTTGGTAATTTGAAACCACCAGCAGCTCTACAGGAGGAAATATGAAATCGTATCCTTTTGTTAAGAATTATAGTAAAAAAAAAATTTAAAAAAAAGAATTATAGTCTTAGAAATCCAATGGAGAATTATCATGGATCCTACTGGACTCAGTATCAGGAGGCTTACTTTTCAGAATCAAAAGTGCAAGAAGGTAAACAACAGCTCAGACAAGAATTAAGTCTATAGTGCTGGTAGCCTACTAGACACGGTCTAGTCTGAGATTAGAAGAATTAGACAGTGCTTGGTTACTTCCACTGCCCACTCTGACCAAGGCCACAATGGATGGTTTCAGATAGAAGAACAGAACAGAACAAAATCCAATTCTTGAGAAACTGTAAGACTAACTCGTTGAATTCAGACCAGAGGACTCCCTGAAATCATTTTTTAACAAAAGAGCTTACTCATAAAACTCAAACTCACTGCCTTCAATTTAGAACCAACTCATCCCTGATCCTCTATTGGATTTCTGAGACTATAAATTTCATAGGAAATATTTCCCATTTTTTCCTTCAAAACCCCTACTGGATTCAAACCACCAGACTGGTATGGCCTTTGAGTTAGCAGCACAATGCCCTATGGATTATGCCTATCAGACTAATTTTAAAAAGGGCCCACCACTCATTTTTCAGTTTGTCGTAATTTAGTGACTTGCACGTACCTATCAGGCTAGAAGCTGTGCTATTAGTATTCTAAATACCAGCAGGGTCATCCATGGTGAACAGGTTTCAGCAAAGCTTCTAGAATAAAGCAGACTGAGAAGTAGAATGTCCATACAATTATGAAAGTATTCAAAAATCCCTATGTATAACAATGAAACACTGCTCAGTAAACTGTTAGAAAATGAGACCTTCAAGTTGGAGGGTACTCAAATTTGATTGGGAAAGAGTTGCCTCCATTAAAGTAGACTCTATCTTAATGACTCTGATAGAGTAAAGCTTTCACCCATTGAAGAACCTTTATTAGCTGATATGGCAAAACTCAAAATGAGAAGAAACAGCTATTGACATCTGATAATTGGGACCTAGAATGTAAAAAATATTAATCCAAGTAAACTGGATTTATGAAATCAAATGGAATTTATACAGATCAACATCCTAGGCATTAATGAACTGTGTTAGACTGGTTTGGCTATTGTTAATCAGATAATAATATAATCTGCTATGCCATGGATGATAAATTGAAGAAAAATAATGTTAAATTCATTATAAGAAAATTTTCATGTGTGTGAGAGCATATTATCCACATGCAAATAAGACAGACTTTTAATGCAACTATTAGTAAAATACATGCAGTAATCACTAAAGCCAATGATAGGGAAATTGTGAATTTCTACTGACTTCTGTAATCAGAAATAGTTTGAACCTGCAACCAAAAACATTAACAATTAGCAAGTAGCAAGAACTGGGAGCTACACTGTCATGAAGTTGTCACTTCCCTGAGCATTTGTCTGCTCAGGCAAGCTTCTTCTCAACCAGCCACTTCTAGAGAGGAGACATAATGTATATTTGGACATAAGCAACTAACCAGAATTGGGAGCTGAACTGTAGAAACTTGTAACTTCCCTGAGCCTTTGCTGGGACAGAGGAGGTGGGGGTAGGGGAAATTCTTCCCCTCCCAACCAGTTGCTTAAGAAGAGGAGACACACAGGTGCACAGCTTGGATGTTAGGAATTAGCCAGAATTGGAAGCTTCACGGTTAGGAACTTGTTATTTGCCTAAGCCTTTGCCCAAGGAGGAAGGAAAAGCTCTCCTGAACCATCCCTAGGAGAGGTACATGCCAATTAGCAAATGCTGAGAGTTGGGGGCTGCACTGTTGGGACCTTGTCACTTTAGTGAGCCTCTTTCCTGAACAATAAATATATCATGGGTAGCACTCCTAGGACTTTGTCTATCCTTGGGGGAAACCTCCCCTCATCAAACAATAGAACAGGACCGAGAAGTTGAATCAGCACAGCTGCACCACAACAAGATAAAGGTAAATAATCCAATAGAAAAATGGGCACAGGATATGAACAGGCACTTCACCGAAGATGACATTCAGATGGCTAACAAACACATGAAGAAATGCTCAAAATCCCTAGCCCTAAGAGAGATGCAAATTAAAACAACTATGAGATATCATTTCACCCCAGTCAAAATAGCAAAATTTAAGAGAACAGCAAGCAACAAATGCTGGCGAGGTTGTGGAGAAACTGGAACCCTGATTCACTGTTGGTGGGAGTGTAAAATGGTGCAACCCCTGTGGAAAGCAGTATGGCGCTTTCTCAAAAAGTTGCAAATAGAGATACCATTTGGCCCAGCAATTCCACTACTGGGAATATACCCTGAAGAGACCATAGCTGACATCCAAGCAGATATATGCACACCCATGTTTATTGCAGCTTTGTTCACAATAGCAAGGAGTTGGAAACAACCTAAGTGCCCATCAACAAATGAATGGCTAGAGAAGCTGTGGTATATTCGCACAATGGAATACTATGCTGCATTAAAAAACAAGGAACTCATGCAATATTATTCAAAATGGTTGACTCTGGAGAACATTATGCTGAGTGAAATATCCCAGTCACAAAAGGAGAAATATTACATGATGCCACTGTTGTAGAATGGGACTGTCCTTGGGGTTGGGGAGAGACTGAGTAAGATGGGTTCAATAATGTATACTGCACTGAAACAGAGGAGGGAGAAAACTGTTTAAAAGAGATATATAACTAGGTATTTCTGTCATCACAGGAGACTAGAGCGAGGGCTACATGGTGGAGGGGACCTGGGGGAGGGTTTGGAAAACAATGAAAGAATCTTTTCTTTTACTTTTCCATAATTTTTGACTCATGTACTTATAACTTGTTAGTCAAATTTGTGTCTTCTAGGTTGCAACACCCCCATGATACATCTTCAAGGATATGAACATGTACGGCCAAGCACAATCAATAAGAGTGCATCTAAATTCCAAAATCAATCTCCATAATAGTCTATGTGTTTCCTACTGCCAAAGGGGCCCTTTAGAGTAGTGAGAGAAGACATTGACCCTGAAACCCACAGCGACCCTTTTCAGCAGGAAGTAGCTAAGAGAATACGCCATCCCCTTTCCCTTATGACTCAGGGTGAAGTCTCTCTCAGGGAGGAGTGATAGGGAATGGCAAAGGACACACTGACAAAGAAGATTAATCAGAACTGGCTTTGACAAGCACTGTGGCATTTGGACAATAACAAACTGGGAGGAGGGTAGAGAGGATAGTGCAACAATGAATGAATGGAAACCCAAAATCTCTGTAAATGTTTATGAAAATTAATAAAATATAATTATAGAAAAAAAAAGAATCAGCACAGCTAGGAAAAGGGAGATATTCCACCTACCTATCCATAAAATGACAACTAGAAGAGAAGAACGCTACAGGAAACAGAGAACAGACATGCCCATAGACAACCAGCAGGGAAGACTGCCACTGGGAAACTTTATGAGAGGCAACATTTAAAGTCTGCAAATTAACAAGAACATCAAAAATATAAGAAACTGTCAACAGTCTACACAGACACACAGAAAAGACCTCACATATTCCAAGAACTTCACATGTCAAGATAGCAGCAGGCAGCTTCAAAATTATGAAAAAACAAAACAAGTCTTCTTCTAGAAAAAGCATATCAAATTGCAGACCCAATGAATACGCTAGAGACAAGGAGGCAGAAGAACTATATTAACACGAAGTTACATGAACAGGTACTGAAGAAGTTACAAATAATGGAAAAAGGAATTAAAACCATAAATAAAGAGATAAAAGAATTTTAAAAAATCATCACAAGATAGAGAGGTTACAACCAACACAGTACTCGAAATAACAGAAATAAGTGAAGATGCAGTCTGGAATATTAAGACAGAAATGGCAGAATTTTCCAACATGCTGGATGGACCAAAAAAAAAGCTCAAAAATGAGATGAAACAGAGAGTTAGTGAACTGGAAGAAAAAAATCTAAATGGGAACGTACTAAAAGTAAAACCAGAAAGAATATGAATGGATCTGAAGAAAATATTAAGATCATACAGGATAGCATAAAATGTAATAACATGGGTGTGAATAGAATTCAAGAACAGGGGGAAAGAGAAAGCACTGAAAAAATTGTGGAAGAGGTATTAGAAGAAAACTTCCCAGGTTTCATGAAAAATTAGAAAATCCATATTCAAGAACTTCTGTGAACTCTAAACCAGTACCCCCCCCAAAAAATTAAGAAGTATCATAGTCAAATTCTCCAAAATAAAAGATAAGGATAGAATACTAAAAGCAATGCAAGAAAAACAAAGAGTCACCAACAAAGGAGAATCAATTAGACTAAGTTCCAATTTCTCAGCAGAAATCATGCAAGCAAGACGACAATGGGTCACCCATGTTGTATAATGTTTTATGAGTTCACTTTTTTTTCCATGCCATGCAGTATTCAATTGGAACAGATGAAAGAAAGAACTCTTTTAAAGGAATATATGATTAGGCACACAGCCCAGAATAAGATGTATATTTCAAGAAGGACTGATGGTATGGGAGGGAGGAAATTATGCAACAATGAATGAATATTTTTTTAAAGGAAGGGAGAAGGAAGGGGGAAGGAAGGGAGAAGGAAGGAAGAAGGGGTAAATGTGCAACAATAAATGAATGAAAATATAACTTTTCTGTAAATTTTCATTAAAATCTCAATTAAAATAAAAAATTTTATTTTTTTTAAAAAGACAATGGAATGTCATATACAGAAGGCTCAAAGTAAACAATTGCCAGTCAAGAGTCTTATATCCACCAAACCTGCCCATCGAATATGAAGGAGAAATTAGGCCATTTGCAAAAAAAGCAGGAACTTAAGGAATTTGTGAGAAGAAGACCAAATCTACAAGAAATACAAAGGGAAATTTATTACACAGAGACAGCAAAGGAAAGCAGATGGACCAAAGCCACCAGAAACAACAGAAAGACAATGATAAAATCCAGCCTGTCAATAATTACACTTAATATGAACAGCTTAAATAAACCATTTGAGGAAAAAAGAGTAATGACAAGATAAAAAACAAACAAACAAACAAACAACAAAGCCCATAAAAATGTTGCCTGTAAAAGACACATCTAGGAGATGAGAAAAAAGACAAGACTAAAAATCAAAGGCTGAAAAACAATAAATACATATATATCAAGCAAATGACATTCACAAACAAAAAAGCAGGAGTGGCAATATTGATCTTCTATAAAATAGATTTAAGGCTGAAAACCATCATAAAAGATAAAGAAGAACATTATACAATGATTAAAGGCAAAATATATGAAGACGTCATAACTTTGGTTAACACCTATGTACCAAATGATAGACCTTTAAAATATTTAAAACAATAGTTAACAGAATTGGAGTAGGGGGATATAGCACTGCAACACTAGTAGGAGACTTTAACACACCACTCTCTACAAAGAACAGGTCAACTTAGAAGAAACTTAACAAAGATGCAGAACTAAACTATACAATTAGCCACATTGACCTCATAGACATATTCAGGGTATTTCACTCAGCTAAAACTCAATTTACTTTTTTTTTCTCAAGTGAATATAGAACATTTTTCAGAATTGAATAGGACATAAAGTGAGCTTCAATAAAATTACAAACACTGAAATAATACAAGAAAACAAATAGGTCTGTCCTGGAGAGGATGAAACCAATTCTCTCCTTGGAGGTTTGGAATTTGAAACTCTGTTTCAGATACTTTGGGCATGTGGCCAGGAGGAATTGTTCCTTGAAGGACATCATGCTTGAAAGGATGAGGGACAGTGCAGGAGAGGAAGACTCCAGATGACATGGACTGCAACAGTAACTGGGGCAATGAAGGGAGGTCTATCAGAGTCAGTGAGACTGGCTCAAGACAGGGCAGGCTTCAGAGCTATTGTACATAGTCACTATGACTTTCATGTGACACAATGGCACATAACAACACAACATTCTCTGGGAAATTTGAAAACCTAGAAGAAATGGACAAGTTCTTAGAAATCTATACCCTATTCAGATTGACACAGATAGATGTAGATCACTTAAACAGATCCATTAACAAAGAAAAAATTGAGCAGGTCATAAAAAGTTTTTTAAAAGTCCTGGCCTACATGGCTTCATAGATGAATTCTACCAAACATTCAGAGATAAAATATCACTAGTTCTACTTAAATTATTTCAATAAATAAAAAAATAGAGAACACTCTCAGAGTCATTCTATGAAGCAAGCACAATGCTAATACCAAAACCAGGTAAGGACATTACCAAAAATGAAAATGATAGAATAATATCTCTCATAAATATCGAGGCAAGTCCTCAAAAATTCTTGCCAATATAATCCAACAATATTTTAAAAGCAAACTTTCATGACCAAGTGGGATTCATAATAGGTATACAAGGATGGTTCAAAATAAGGAAAACAATCATTGTAAATCATCACATTAAAAAATCAAAGAACATGAACCACATGATCTTACCAATTAATGCATAAAAGGTCTTTTTAAAAAGCTAATAACTTTTCTGATTAAAGCACTCAAAAAAAATAGAAATAGAAGGGAATTTCCTCAACATATTGAAAAGTATATACAATAAAACAAGAACCAACCTCATTCTCAACAGAGAAAAACCAAAGATTCCCATTGTGAAAAATGAATAGCAAGGATGACCACTATCACCACTCCTATTCAAAATTGTACTGGAAGTATTTGCTAGGGCAATAAGACAAGAGAAGGGAAAAGGAGGCATACACACAGAGAAAAAGGTGGTAAAACTGTCACTATATGCAGACAATATTATAGTGCATACAAAAAGCCCCAAAGACTCAACAACAACAACAACAAAACCTCTGTGAGATCTGTTGTAATGTGCTGTCAAATCATCTGTGACTCATAGTGACCCTATGTACAACATCGGTGAACCCTGCCCTATCCTGAGCTAATCTCATCATCTCAAAAAACCTAATATCACTATTCTAGTCACTGAGTCACTCTATCTCATTCTGGATCTTCCTCTCCTGCACTGTCCCTCCACCCTTCCAAGCATAATGTCCTTCTCCAAGAACTGGTCATTCCTGGCCACATGGCCAAAGTATGTGAGATGGAGTTTCAAAATCTTTGCCTCCACAGAGCAGCTTGATTTCATCCTCTCCAGGACTGATTTGTTTGTTTTTCTAGCAGTCTATGTTATGTTCAACACTCTTGTCCAGCACCACAACTCAAAGGCATCAATTCTTCTTTTGTTCATAGTCATTGTCCAGCTCTCTCATACATTGCAAGTAATTGCAAAGACCATACCCTGTATCAGGTACACCTTAGTCTCAGAATGTCATTGCTGTTTTTCAGTACTCTAGAGAGGTCTCTGATAGCAGCTTTTCCAATGATGCTGAGGGTAGGATGTTGAATGACCCATGAAACATCAAAAGAAGATGGAAGGAGTACACAGAGTCACTAAACCAAAAAAGAGTTGGCTGACACTGAAGAATTTCATGAAGCAACTAATGATCAAGAGCCAATGGCAGTGAAGAAGAAAATTAAAGCTGCTCAGAAGCAATTGGCCAAAATAAGGCCCCAGAAATTGATGGAACACTAACTGCCATGTCTCAGCAAACAGATGCTGTCCTGAACTCACTCACTCACCAGGTTATACCAAGAAATCTGGAGGACAACTACTTGGCCAACTGACTGGTGAAAATCTATACTCATTCTTATTCCAAAAAATGGTAACCTGACAGAGAATGGAAATTATAGAACAATATAACAAGTATCACACACAAGCAAGATCCTGGTGAAGAGTACCCAGAAACACTGGCAGAGAACTGCCAGATGTGCAAGTTGGAATTAAAGAGGCCATGGCACTAAGGACATCATAGCCAATATTAGATGGATCTTGAGTGAAAGCAGAGAGTACCAGAGGGATGCTTATCTGCTTTATTGACTATGCAAAGGTATTTGACTGCATGGATCACAACAAATGGTGGCTAACCTTGAGAAGAACTGGGATCCCAGAGCAGTTAATTGTGCTGATGCAAAACCTATCCTCGGACCAGAAAGCAGCAGTTAGAATGGAGCATGAAAATACTGTATGGTTCTGGATCAAAGAAGGTGGAAATCAAGGATGGGTCCTATCTCCATACCTTTCCATACCTATATGCAAAGAATATCATTCAGGAGGCTGGACTTTATGAGGAGGAATGTGTTATCAGGATTGGAGTAAGACTTATCAGCAACCTGAGTTATATAGATGACACAACCTTGCTTGCTGAAAATGAGGCATATGTTGTAGAAGGTCAAGGAATGTCATCTTTCATATGGATTGAAGCTCAACATCAAGAAAATAAAGATTCTCATCACTGGGCCAATTGGCAGCTTCATGATACATGGAGAAATTACTGAGATTGGTAACAACTTCAGCTTTCTTGGTCCTACAGTCAACATTCTTGGCACCAGCAGTCAAGAAGTCAAAAGATAAACTGCATTGGAAAAGTCTGTGAGAGCTAGTAAACCCATTTAGTAAATTGGCAGAGTACAAGATCAGTATTCTAAATTCAAGGGGATTTTTCTACAACAACAAAGAAAATACAAAAAAAGGAAACTAACAAAGTATTACTATTTACAATAGCCAACCACAAGATGAACTTTGAGAATAAACCTAAGAAGAAACACAAAAGATTTTTGTAAGAAAAAGTACAAAGTATGAACAATATCATCCCATGTGCCCCTGACAACTGTATGAAGTGTCAGCGATTGGTCAGTTCTGACTCGATGGTGAAGGACCCCCGAACCGGTGGTCCTGTCCCGAGCGGACGGGGAAGACCCACGACTCCAAGACACCAGCTTGATGCAACAGCAAGAGGAGAGGTTTATTGCGGAGCTCCGGGCCTACACGTATCTCTCACAGGAGACAGAGGAGTCGACCTCGAGCAGACAAAGTTGGCTTTTTTTATACACTTTAGGGGGATACAACTGGGTATCAGCTTCTCATTGGGTGATGAAAGCACAGTTTGAATTCATTGGTTCGGTTTTCGCTCATGGTTTACACAGCATATTTGCACGTAGCACATGTGGCAGTCACGTAGCACATGTAGCAGCTAGACAGATCTTTAACTATAGGGTGGTTTCACAAATTCTTAAGTATACAATGAGTTCAAACTCCAGGGCAGTGGAAAAACACAAGACACATGGGTTATCAGTCGGGAAACAAAGGCACATGGGTTATCAGTCGAGAAACATCTGCTTGTTTGCCCTACCCTATAGTTAGCCATTCTTGAAATACTGTTGCCCTGGATACAACTGGGTGTGGGGCTCTACCCGGGACAATGGAAAAATTCCTGAGTTTAACTTAGCTGAGAACTATAGAAACCTGAGTTTAATTCAGCTGAGAACTATAGGGGCCATTTTAATTTCAATCTTTCAATGGTACACAACCACAATAACTACAATGAAAAACAATATAAGTATTTCTTCATGTGTGTTTGGGCCATTCTAATATCTTCCTTTGTGAAAATTCTTTTCATGTCTTTTGCCCATTTTATAATTGGGACAACAGTATTTTTCTTGTGGAGGTCTGGGAGTATTCTATCAACTTTCGTTATGAGACTTGTCTTGTCTCAGATGGGATTGTCAAATGTCTGTTCACAGTTGGTAGGTTTTCTTTTCACCCTGCTAGGAAAAGTTTTTTATGCACATGGGGATTTCATCTTTAGAAGACCAAATTAATCAATTTTATCCTCTTCAGATTGTGCATTTCTGACTGTGTTTGGCAGCCTCTTTATTTTGTAGACTAGGCCATCTAAGCTTGATCCCAGTTTCTCTCTTAAGAACTTAACAATTTGAAGCTTTACTCCCAAGTCTCTGAACATGGAAAGAATTTCCACAGAGGAAGATATTCAAATGGTCAACAGACATATGAAGAAATGCTCAAAATCACTGACAATAAGAGAGATGAAAATCAAAACCACAATGAGATACTACTATCTCACTCCAGTAGCAGTGGCAAAGTGTATTAGGACAGCAAGTAAAAAATGTTCCTATGTGGCAACATAGGAAATCTCATACACTGTTGGTAGGATTGTAAAATGATACAACCACTCTGGAAGGCAGTTTGGCACTTCTTCAAAAAGCTAAACATAGAAATTCTCTATGACCTAACTATTTAATTGCTGGAATATACCCCCCCCCAAAAATGAGAATTGAGGCACAAACAGAGACTTGTACACCAGTGTTCATAGCAGCGTTTTTCACCATTGCAAGAACATGGAAACAGCTCAGTTGTCCAACCACAATTGTATGGATTGAGAAATTATGGTACATTTACAAAATGGAATACTACACAGCATGCAGGAGCAATGATTTTGTAAATTGCCACCTAACTTGGGAGGGACTGAAAAGCGGTATGCTATGTGAACTAACCCAGTCCCATAAGGGCAAACACTATATAAAACCATTATTGTAGAATGATTATGAAGATCCAAGGGGAGATGTGGAAATAAAGAGGGAGGGGTGGGCGATTAATCATAGGGTCACACAATTTGATGGGTGGGGTAGTGAAGGAAATTGCAAAGATTTAATGTGAAAAACAATATATTCCAACTTTGTAAATAAACCAATATAAAATTTTAAGAAAAGAAAGAAAGAAACAATAAGAGTCTCATAACAAAAGTTTACTGAATACTGCAGGGTGTCCACAAGAAAAAGATTGATAACCCAATTACAAAATAGGCAAAGAACAAGGAAAGATTTTTTGCAGAGGAAGACATCTGGATGGCCAACAGATGGATGAAGAAATCCTTAAAATCACTGGCAATAAAAGATTCAAATCATAACCACAATGAGATATCATCTCACTTCAGTAGCGGTGGCAAAGTTTAACAGGACAGCAAGTAATACATTTTGGAGAGGATGTGGAGAGATTGAAAACTCTCATACATTATTGGTGAAACTGAAAATTGATGCAAACACTCTGGAAAGCTGTTTTGTGTTTCCTCAAATGCTGAATATAGATATTCTATATGACCTAACTATTCTGCTAGGAATAAACCCCAAGGAAACTAGAATTGAGGCACATACAAAGATATGGCAGTTAATCACACGGGAGTAGACTGTCCATCCTTCTCCCACTGAATAATGTTGAAGCAGTGTTATTCACAAATTCAAAAATATGTAAACAGCCCAA
This sequence comes from Elephantulus edwardii, assembly GCF_000299155.1. Classification (NCBI taxonomy): domain Eukaryota; kingdom Metazoa; phylum Chordata; class Mammalia; order Macroscelidea; family Macroscelididae; genus Elephantulus; species Elephantulus edwardii. Next base: position 19,227,697 of record NW_006399759.1, on the reverse strand, counting down.
ATGTCCAACCATAATCTAATGGATTGAGAAATTGTGGTATGTTCATTTAATGCAATACTACACAGTACTAGGGAGCAATGATTTTTAAAAATATTACATAACTTGGGAGAGACTGGAGAACATTATGCTGAGTGAATTATCTCTGTCTCAAAAGGACAAATACTGAAGAATAATGATATCAGTTTGAGGACCAAGGGGCATCTTATTCAGGCCATCACCTTTCTGATAACTTGCTGTGCATCTGAGAGCTGGACAATGTATAAGGATGACAAAATAAAAATAGATGGCTTTGAGCTATGATCTTAAAAGAGAACACTGAATATCCCATGGATGGCCAAAAGAATAAACAGGTATGTTTTGGTGAGAATGCAGCTGGAGTGCTTTTTTGGAGGCAAGAATGATAAGGCTTTGCCTCACATACTCTGGGCATGTTGCTAAGAGGGTTATTCCTTGGAGAGGGAGATGATGCTAGGAAGCACAGAGAGTCGGCGAAGGAGAGGAAGACCCTACACTAGGTAAACTGACATAGTGACTGCCACAATAGGCACTAGCATGTCAGGAAGTATGAAGATGGCACATGATAGGACATGATTCAGATCTGTTGTTCATGGGTCACTATGAACAATAGCACTCAACTCGACAACATAACAACAAGAAGTAGTAAAATGTAGATAGGGGGCCAAGGAGGGAAAGGGTGGGAGCAGAGGGGTGAAGATGGGCAGGGGAGAAATCACAGGGTTGCACAGTTTGTTGAGTAGTGAGTGGGGGACAAAAGAAATGGGAAGTATCTGGTGGAGACTTCACAAGACAGGGTAATGGTAAGCCTGGTCCAGTGGTGACTTCCACCCCCATGGAGGGAGTGGGCAAAGCAGATGAGAAAGATCCAAAGGGGCCCAGAGAACACAGGGTAATGGTAAGCCTGATTCAATGGTAATTAATTTTATAAAACACAGTGTATGGGTATTATTGTATGAAACACATGATGAAGGAATTGTGAAACGCAATATATGTGAAGTGTGCATGCAAATTAATATAAAAGAATTTTTTTAAAAAAAAGGAGTGGGGAGAAACAATAAGAGACATAACTAAATGGAAAACATTCCCTGTTCATGGTTAGGAAGACTTCACATAAAGAAAATGACAACCCTGCCAGAAGCAATACAGAGGTTCAGTGTAATCCTTTACATATACCAAACTGACTTTTCAAAGAGATAGAAGAGGTGATTGACAAATTTATTTGCAAAGGAAGAAGACTCTGAATAAGAAAAGCTTTTCTGAAAAATAAAAATGAAGTGAGAGGCATAGCACTCCATGATTTTATTACCTACTACACAGCCCTAATAATCAAAACAGTGTTGTATTGGTATAATTACAGGCACATAGACCAATGGAATAGAATGGAGAACCCAGAATTTAACCCATTCACCTATGGTCAATTTGTATTTGATAACAAGCAAACCTATCAAATGAGGAAATGAAAACCTTTTCAACAGATGATGTTGGAAAAACTGGATATATACTTGCAAAAACTGAAACAAGATCCACTTCTCACATCATACACTAAAACCTATTTAAAATGGATCAGAGGACTAGGGGTAAAGCCCCAAACCATAAGGATCTTAAGAGACAAAAATGGGACCAAGCTTAGAAGCTCTAACCTATGGCATAAGTAGGCTTACACATATAGCCAAAAATGCACAACCAAGAAAGGATAAATGCAACTAATGGGGCCTTCTAAAAATAAAGTTCCTGTGGGAAGCACAAACTTTTCAATAGGGTGAAAAGGAAATCTACAGATTGGGGAAAATCACTTTCAATGACCTTTTAAGACGAGTCTCATAATGAACATTTACAGAATACTACAAGGCTTCCACAAGAAGACTGATAACCCAGATGGGGAAAGGGAATGGAAAAAAGACTTGAAAAGACTCTTCACAGAGGAGACATTTGAATGGCCAGAAGATACAAGAAGAAATACTCAAAATTACTTGCAATCAGAGAGATGCAAATCAAAACAACAATGAAATACTGTATCATCCCAGTAGAAATAACAAAGGACAGAAAATAGTAAATGTTGGATAGAATGTGGAGAGATTGGAGCTCTCATACTCTGTTGGTGGGATTGTAAAATGGTACAACTCTGAAAGGCAGTTTAACATTTCCTCAAAAAGCTGAACATAAAAATGCCATTTGATGCAGCTACTCCAGTGCTAGGAATATACCCCAAGGAGATTAAAACCAAGACATGAATGAAAATATGCACATCTATGTTCATAGCAGCATTACACACAATAACAAGAAAATGGGCGCCTCTCAAATTCCCATCAACAAATGAATGAATTGAGAAATCGTGGTACATTCACATAATAGAACACTATGCAGTACTAAGGAAAAATTATTTTGTAAAATGCTATATAACATGGGAAAGTCTCAAAAGTATTATGCAGAGTAAAAGAACTGTTTCATAAGGATGAATGCTACATAAGAACATTGCTGTAAAAATAGAAAGATGATTGAGAAAGATGCAAATAAATGTCCAAAAAGGGAGGGAAGTGGAGAAAGGGGAAGGTTGAACTCCGTAGGAGGGCATCTCCAGGCTTTAACTTTGACACTGGGGAGGATTTACAGATGGAGTAACGAAAAGGTAGGTGAGATTCATACCAAACCAAACCTGGAGCCAAGTGCCAGGAGAAAATTACAGTACGTGGAGGCAATAGACTTTGAAGGGGGCATTTTTAGCTGTAGTTTTCTGGGAAGTGTGCTTTGAAAAATGAGCAAAGCTTTAAGGGACAGAGATGAACAAATAGCAATCCTGATGGAAGGTCTGATCTAAGTAGCACCTTGGAAGTAGAAAGACATAAAGTGCACTAAGCTTGTTTGTGGTAGAGCTGTGGCCAGAACTTAGATTTTCTAAATTTCACTTAGTCTCATTTGGCTACACTATATATTGCTGGTTAGTGGTTTTCAAACTTGACTGCACATTGGAATTACCTGAGGGGTTTTTTGCTCTTTCATTGTGTTTGTTTTGTTTGAAATCTAGTACTTGAGCCCCATGCTTAGGGCTTTCTATCTAAGTGGGCTGGATCATAGTCTGGACATCAGAATGTTTAAGCATTTCTCAAGAACTTCCCATTTTAGCTAAGGAAGAGAACTATGGCTGTAGGTAACCCTCAATGCTCCAAAAGAAAACACATGTGGTGTAAAAGCAGGATATTCAGAGAACGGGCTCAGCCTTGACTTAATGCCTCTTTCTGGTGGTGTTATGTGTTGTTGAATCGACTACGACTCACAGCCACCCTATGAACAACAGTTCTGAACCATATCCTACCATAGCCAACCTCATCGTCTCTGACACACCTGCTCCCATTGCTGCAGTCACTGTGTAAATCCATCTAATTCAGAGTCTTCCTCTCATGTGCTGACCTTCTACCATTCCAAACATGATGTCCTCCAAAGGCTGGCCCTTCCTGGCAACATGCCCAGAGTATGTGAGATGGAGTTTCCAAGGGGCAAACTGGCTTGCTATCGGACAGAACTATGTTCTTGTTGGTCCATTGTACGTTTTATACTTTTCTTCAGAACCACAACTCAAAGACATCCATTCTTTTTCTGTCATCCTTAGTCATTGTCCAGCTCTCAGATACACATAACAATTAAGAAGGCCTGGATTAGGCACATCTTAGTCTCTAGACTGACATTGTGGCATGTTGGCACTCTGGAGAGGTCCCTGACAGCAGACTTTGATAAAACAACTCTTCTGATTTCCTTGCACTGGTGCCAAAAGTATTGATTGTGGATGTTAGCAAGATGAAATTATTAACAATAATAATCTATTCTCTATTTATCATGCTGCTGCCAATCAGCCTGGTGGTGAGAATCTTTGTTTAATTGCTGATGAGATGAAATCCACATTGATTACTGAAGTGTTTGAAATTCTTCTTTTTTTTTTAAATTGCTTTTTTAATTGGTTTTTGTTTTGTTTTATTTAAATTTATTATTAAGTAAAAATTTACAGAGACTTCAGATTTCCATTCATTCATTGTTGCACTTTTCTCCCCTCCCAACCCCCCCCCCCCCCCAGTACACTACCCTCTTGGAAAAGTAAAAGAAAAATTATTTCATTGTTTTACAAACCCTGACACAGGTCCCACTCGACCGTGTAGCCTTCGCTCTAGACTCTGGTCATGACAAAAATACCTAATCACATATCCCTTTTAAACAGTTTTCTCCCTCATCTGTTTCAATGCAGTATACATTATTGAACCCATCTTTCTCAGTCTCTCCCCAACCCCAAGGCCAGTCCTGTTTTACAACAGTGGCACCATGCAGTATTTGTCCTTTTGTGACTGAGATACTTCACTCAGCATAATGTCTTCCAGGGTAACCCATTTTGAATAATATTGTATGAGTTCCTTGTTTTTCAATGCAGTGTAGTATTCCATTGTGTGAATATCTCACAGCTTCTCTAGCCATTCGTTTGTTGATGGGCACTTAGGTTGTTTCCAGCTCCTTGCTATTGTGAACAAAGCTGCAATAAACATAGGTGTGCAAGTCTTTGAGCCTCTATAGCAAATGTTTCAAGTCCTCCTCAGTTTCAGGGAGCAAAGTGGTGTCATCTGCGTAAAGAAGACTGTTGATAAGTCTTCTTCCAATTCTAATGCCACACTCTTTTTCATAAAGTCCAGCATCCCAGATGATATCAGATTGAACAAGAATTGGAGAGGGAACACATCCCTGACCTATTTCTTTCTTGGTTTTGAGCAATGCAGTGTTCCCTTGCTCTGTTTGTACAACGGCTAGGTCTAGGTACAGTTTTCACATGAGCACAATCAAATGTTCTGGGATTCTCATTTTTCTGAATGTTAGCCACAATTTATTTTCATTAAGATAGTAAAAGGCTCTTGCACAGTCAATGAAACACAAATAGACACCCTTCTCTGACTTCAGTCAAGATCTATGTGACATAGTTGGTACAGCCTTTTCTAAACCCATGTTGTAGTTCTGGCAGTTCTTTGTCAATGTATTGTTTGTAGTCATTTCTGGATAATCTTCAACAAGATTTTGCTCGCATATGATTTTATTTGATAATTTCCACTCTCTGCTACATTACCTCTTTTGGGAATGGGAATAAATATTAATCCAATCAGTTGATCAGGTATCTGTCCTCCAGTTTTTGCATCTTCCTACTGCATATAAGGAAGACCTCTTAGTATCATTATCATTCAAATTTATTTACCAACAACCATAGACAATGAAGAGAAAACAGATAATTTCTATCAACTTTTACAGTCAGAACTTGATTGAATATGCCACCAAGATGCATTAAAAATAGTGGGTGACTAGAATACAAAAGTTGGGAACAATGAAGAAGAATCAGTAGTCAGAAAAGATGGACTTGGTGAAAGAAATGAGGCTAGGGATAGAATGATATAATTCTGCACAATCAATGATTTATTCATTGCAAATGTCTTTTATCGTTTTATAAGAAACACAAATTCTGGCTATACACATGGATTTCACCTGACGGTAGGTACAGGAATCAGATTGATTATATCTATGGAAAGAATCATTAGAGAATCTCAAAACTAGACCAGATTCTGATTGTGAAACAGACCATCAACTAACTACTCATATGCAAGTTCAAATTAAAGCTAAAGGAGGTCCAATCAAATTCAAAGAAATAAAATTTCATCTTGAGTCTATCCCCTCTGAATTTAAAAATGAACTCAGGAATAATTTTGGGACCTTGAACACTAATGAATGAAGAGCAGATGAGCTGTGGGAGGTATCAAGAATATTATCACAGGGGAAGGAAGGATTAATCATGGAGTTGCATCATTTGATGGGTGGAGGGGTGAGGGAAATTGGAAGACTCTATTCTCACAATCAATGTATTTGAGTTTTATAAGTAAACTAGTATTAAAAATATTATCCACAAAGAATGCAAAATAAAAAGATGGAGGAAGAAAAGACCAAAATGGACTTCAGAAGAGACTCAGAATATTGCACCAGAGTATCAAGAAGCCAAAACAAAGGAAAAAAATTAAGAAGTTAAGGAGTTGAATAGAAGATTTAAAAAGTAGCTCGAGAAGACAAAAGTATGAAAATGAAATATGCAAAAGAGCTGGAGTTAGAAAATCAAAAGGGCCAAACTCTTTAAGTATTTCTAAAGCTTAAGGAACTAAAGAACAAATTCAAGCCATGAGTTGCAATACTTAAGAACGCTATGGGCAGAATATGAAATAATTCAGGAGCATTAAAAGAAGATGGAAGAAGTATGCAGAGTCATTGGACCAAAAATAATTGGCTGACACAGAAGAATTTCAAGGAACAACGAATTTCAAGAGGCAATGGTGATGAAGGAGGAAGGTCAAGATGCTCTGACTTGTCAAAAAATTAAGCCAAAGGAATTGATGGAATACCAATAGACATATTTCAACAAATCAATGCTGCCCTGGATGTGCTCACCAGGTTGTACCAAGAAATCTGGAGGACAACTATCTGGCCAAGAGACTGGAAGAGATCCATATTTATTCCCATTCCAGCAAAAGGTAACCCAATAGAGTGTAGAAATTAACAATATCACTATTATCACATGCAAGCAAAATCCTGCTGAAGATTATCCAGAAATGACTGTAACATTACATTTACAGAGAACTACTGTAAATAAAAGCTGTATTTAGAAAAGGTCATGACTCTAAAGATATTATTGCCAAAGTCAGATGGATCTTGACAGAATGCAAAGAGTACCGGAGGAGTGGCTGTGCTTCAATGACTATGCAAAAGCCTTTGACTATGTGGATCATAACAAATTGTGGCTAACCTTGAGGAAAATGGGAATCCCAAAACACTTGATTATGTTTATGTGAAATCCATACTTAGATCAGGAAGCAGTCCTCAGAACAGAACAATGAAACATTGCATGGTTCAAAATCAGGAAAGGTGTGTGCCAGAAATATGTCCTGTCTCCATACCTTTTCAATCTGTATGCAGAACAGTTTCTGGAGGTGGGTTTTATGAGGAGGAATGTAGCATCAAGAACCTGAGTTATGCAGATGGCACAACCTTGCTTACTGAAATTGAGAAAGACCTGAAATGCTTGCTATAAAAGTCTAAAGACTGTAGTCTTCAATATAGATTAATGCTCAAAATCAAGAAAACAAAGATTCTTAATGTTAGGTCAATTGGTAGCACCATGATAGGTGGAGAAGAGATTGAGGTTGTTAACCATTACAGCTTGCTCGGCTCCACAATCAACACTCTCAGCATCGGCAGCAGGGAATCAAAAGATTTATGTAAATCTACTGTAAGGGACATCTTCAGAGTATTGAGAAACAAAGATGTCAGTCTAAAGACTATGGTTCATCTGGTCCAGGCCATGGTCTCGCATTTACTTGCTATGCATCAGAGAGCTGGACAGTTACAAAAAATGACAGAGGAAGAATTGATGCCTTAGAGTTGTAGTGTTGGAGTAGAGTCTTAAACCTACAATGGGCTGCCAAGAGAACAAATATGTCTGTCTTTGGGAAGGTGAAACCAAGTCTCTCTTTGGAGGCTAGTATTTTGAAGCTCTCTCTCACCTACTTTGGGCATGTGGACAGAAGGACATCATATTTGGAAGGATGGAGGGACAACACAGGAGAGAAAGACCCTGGATTAGATGGATTGACACAGTAACTGTAGCAAGGCATAGGTATGTCGAAGTCAGTGAGACTGGCTCAGGATAGGGCAGGCTTCAGAGTTGTTATAGATAGGGTCACAATGAGTCACAGGCTACTTGATAGCACTTAACAATAACAACTGCTTATTAATCTGGGAAACTTTGAGACATAAACATTCAAAGCTTTAATTACTTCATCAGTAACAATGCTATCATTACAGGTAACTACATAGAAAGAGTTAATGTTCAATTTTTCGCTTTTTAAATTCATAGATATTTTTTAAAAAACCATAAAAGCTTTAGTTCCTTTGTCTCAGGAAAATCCACTGTTGCTTTGGCCCCTGACTTAAGTAATTATATACACAAACAAAACATTACTCTCACCTGTTTCAGCTTCACAATGCATTGTGGGTAAGCTCTGTTAAAATTTGTTCTGCATCAGAGTGGGACACAAGATTCCAAAGACAAATAGGTGGTGGCCATGCATAATGAGCATTGAGTCTGATCTGAACTAAGATCTTGAATATGGAAGATGAGAATTCTATCACTGAACTGCAAATGCCCCACAAATGTTCACATACTCATACACGAATATGAATCCAATTTCCAGGGTCTATGAACTCTACAAAAATTGTTCATGGATTCCAGGTGTAGAATGCCTTCTTGAAAAGGCTTTAACATCCTCATGCATCTATCTGGCCACAAAAAGTTTGCCCTGCTTATGTCTATTGCTTTGGGTAAGCCTTGATTCATATCTACATTCTTTTCAACCTGCCCAAGTCTCTTCAGTATCCCTTTGGATGCCATTATGCAGGACAGCTGGGGCAAGGGGCATTGGGAAGCTCAGTGTTTCAAATAGGCAGGGTAATATATATGTAAACAGAGCAAGGTGAAAGTAGAGACCAATGCATCAAGCAGAGAATGAGAACCAGATGCCTCATCCACGGAAGAGTGGAGAAAAAGCTGCCTCAGGCGCCTGCTCTGTGGGTTTACCTCTAATCAAGGCTCACAAGGAATGAAATGAGAGGAAGGGGAGACAGAGAATCCCAGCCTCTCAAAGGCTGCCACTCGGAAGGCAGAGGTGAAGGAGTGCTGAGGTCAGAAAAAGAAATGTGGTATTTTCAGAAGCCTTAAAAGAACTCCTTGGGGAATAGGACACACCAGTCAATAGGAATTACTGATTTTCTAGCAGAACATGAGGCACTGTGGATCAACTAAGCAGGGAAACACCTCCCTCAGGAGTCATTCTGTAAATTTCTGTTATGGGTCCACAAAGGGGGAGCTATCTGTGCTAATTCCAAAAGAAAATATAGTTCATGAATTTGTGAATTTTGTTGGTAAATTTCCTGTCTTCCCTTCACGTCTGTAGGATGTGCTGATACTACATACTCTCCACTCTGGCTGAACTAATTTCTTTTTTTTTTTATTAATTTAGTTTGTTTATTTTTCATTTCAGTGAACATCTACAGAGATTTTGGAATTCCATTCATT
>NW_006399759.1:19202756-19217811 GCF_000299155.1 Elephantulus edwardii | reverse complement strand
TCCATTCATTCACCGCTGCACCATTCTCTCTACCCTCCTCCCAGTTTGTTCTTGTCCAAATGCCACAGTGCTTGTCAAAGCCAGTTCTGATTAATCTTTTTTGTCAGTGTGTCCTTTGCCATTCCCTATCACTTCTCCCTGAGAGAGACTTCACCCTGAGTCATAAGGAAAAGGGGATGGCGTATAAGTGATAATTAATCAACACTGTTATAAAAGAGAAATTTTTTTGACCTTTGGTTCTCTGAGCTCTGGATGTACACATTGGTAAGATACAAGGCAAATTGAATTGTCTCACATAACTGTTTCCAAAGACATAATCCACAGCATCACTGTAAACACTTATTAAAAGTGACACAGGAAAAGATTTTCATGTTTTAAGCCAACAGAAATATATAACAAAACCCACATTTTTTCAAAAAATTCAAGGATACCTGAAAATTTCTAGAAAAGTTGAGAATTTGGACTTCCACAAGCCTAGATATCAAGGAAGATGAGTGAGTCCGCTGACCTGTTGCTGCGTATTACAGTTTTGTTTTGGTTTTTTTTTCCACTGGGAGATAAAGGCCATTGGAAAGTAGGGTTATATATACCTTTTAAAAAAAATACAATGAGTACTTAATTCATACAATACATATGCTTAGAAGCAGCTAGACAAAGGTCTGTAATCTGATGTTCTTGGGATTGGCAAGTTGGTCTTGGAATTGATATATTGCTCAAGAGGATTTATAATATAATTGAGAAATGATACAGGTATAATCATGCATTGTAACACTAACACTGTAAAAGGATACTTAAATAAAATTTAAGAAAAAAGTTTCACTGAAAACTGAGTCACTATTTCAACTTTTGAAAATTATCCATTGAACAAGCAGTTCCCCAGATGGCAGAAGAAGCTAGTCTCTCAGAAGTTCTTTTTCCATAAGTGTATGTGTTTCATTTTTTAACACAATGACCCATCTTTCTTCAAGCTGTGTAGTCTGGAAGCAGTTACCCATCTATACTTAAATTTGGAGGTGAATAATTTGCTATGGGATACTTTGGCTTTATTAAATGTCTCAAATTGTCATTCAACATCTCTGTGGTCTCAGATCAGAACAAACTCTAGTCTGATGTTGAAAGGTTTAACTCAATATGTGGCTGAGGGTGGACTTTGACCAATTTCAGAGTGTTCACCTTGGTCAAATGAAGTGTCGACTCGTAGGAGGAGTTGAGCGTTGGATTGGTCAGGTAGTGTGTCCCTCCACCCCATGTGCACATCCCATCTGTTCAGCACGCAGTGCAAGATACTTGGCACAATCAGATGAACCAAGTACAAAGCAAACAGCTCCCTTGAAGTTCCACTGAGCCACCCTCCATCATCTCGACTCCCTGTAAAATATTTTTAAACCACATTCAGAGGTCTCTGATACAGTTGATCATCAGGCTCACCTTCATTTTCACATCACAGAATCATATAGTTGTCATATTAACACTCTACTTTTTCAATATGGGGCTAGCACTTTGACATTGCAATTCTTGAAGGAGCCTAAATGACATGAAATAAACATGTAGTTGATAGGTTAAATCTTACATCAGGATAATATGGTAATATCAAACTCAAACCATACCCTTTGCTGTCAACCAACTCATGTCAACACGAGAAGACAGAGTAGAACTGCTCCATAGGCTGTACTTTTTCCAGAAGCAGACTGCCACATCTTCTTCCCATGGAGCAGGTGGTGGATTTGAATTGCCATCATTTTCCTTAGCATCCAAGCACTGAACCCCTATGTCACCAGGACTCCTCAATATAGTAATACTTACATAAATTATGCAATTCAACTTTCAACTAAACAAGACTTGCCCCAAGAGTCATCCAGAGTATGGAATTCTGTAAACAGAAACACTTACTCTGGAACTCATCCTAGAGGGTTGGGAGATGTCCTTAATCAATATCCAAAAATTCCAAAGACAATAGCCCATTCTGAATTCAGTAGCCTTTATTGAAGTTGTGGAATGTTCCTTCCCTTTTCCCTGTGATCATCTCCCATGAACCTTTGAAGAAACTATGAATTCATGAAACTATGGCTTTAAGTATTAAATATCCAGGAGTGTTAAGCTACCTGTCAGTGGAATGCTTCTCATTTTTCTCAGTGGCATATCCCTTATCCTGAGATATTCCTAACACTGTACTACATGTTGAAGTTGCAAAGATGTTGGAAAGGGGCATGAAAACCAATAGTACAAGGTGTTAAGTGCTATAACAGATGAATGCACAAGATAATATAGCTTTCATTTAGCCTCAGTAAAAGAGGTAAAATCAAGGTGTTAAAGACCAGGTGTTGAAGGACCATTTGAAACAGAAGAGGCAGCAGATGCAAAGGATTAGAGGCACACAGTTTACTGTAAACATCAGCAGAGGAAGAGGAAAGAGAGGGAGAAATGATAGGGTATAAAGTTGAAGAGATCATTTAAGACCTAAATAACTTTAAATGACAAGCTAAGCATTAGGGGCTTGTGGTGATAGAGTGAAGAGTCTTGAGTTAGGAAACATGGTACAGTGTAGATTTTTAAAAGACAACTCTAAACCCACTTAGGAAGGTAGTGTAAACTGAGGTACTAGAGGCACAAAAACCTATTAAGGACTTATTGAAAATAAGCCAGAGAGAGACTATGAAACTCTGCTTTGAAATTGAAAAATATGTGGGAAGGTGGCTGCAGTATGCATTGTACTGCAAACAGTTTGAACCTACCAGTTGTTCTTTTGGGGAAAGGCAGTCTCCTCCACAAAAATTTACAGCCTCAGAAACCCAGTAGACAGTCACTATTGTTATGAACCATCGAGTGGCCTGTGACTCACAGTGACCCAATGTACAACAGCTCTGAATCCTGCTCTATCCAGAGCCAATCTCACTGTCTTTGACACACCGACCCTCATTACCCCAGTTACTATGTCAATCCATCTCATCCGTGGTCTTCCTCTTCTGTGCTGTCCCTCTATCCTTTCAAGAATTATGTCCTTTTCCAAGGACTGGTCTCTCCTGGTAACATGCCCAGAGTATGTGAGATGGAGCCTCCAAATCCTTGCCTCCAGGGAACAGCTTGGCTTCACTCTCCAGGACAGACCTATTAGTTCTCTTGTCAATCATGGAATATTCTATACTCTTTTCAGAATTGACTTGAGGCAATGGCTTGAGGCTGACTAGATGTGTAAGAATGAGAGAGAGAATAAGAGAAAGCAAACAAAAGAGATGCTATGAAAGGCTTTAATTAAGTCAACATTTTATAGTAGCATTAAGAGAGAGATGAATGGAATAAAGGAAGATAAGTAAGTTTGGGGGGGACAGAATAATTATCTTTACCCTGCTTAATTTGAAGTTTTTTCAGGATATTGAAATGAAAATATCACTGAAGGAAGCTAAAAATATCTGGTGTCCAACAGTAGCCCTGTCAATGATTTTATGAGCAATAGGATTAAATAGTTGTGATCTATAAGGTTTTTGCTGGCTAATTTTTTTTAGAAGGTCAGTAGCCTTTCTTTCTAGATTTTCTTAGTCTTAAAGCTACACTGAAACTAACCACCACCATAGCTGCATGCAAGCCTCCACTGTCATTCTGTGCCTGAGGTACATAAACCAAGAATTTAACCTAGGTCTTATGTCTGGAAGAAAAGAGTTCTGTCACTGAACCACACTACTCCCTTAGGCAGACAGTATTAACTACACTTAGCAGTCTGGGAAACTGGATTTGAAGAGGTTAAATAACCCCTATATGTGAAATTATAATTAATCATTAAACTAGAACTATACACTATCTTACTCTGTGTTGTGTTCTTCCCATTACACTTCTTGCTTTCCAAACAAGGTTTCCAGTAAATGTTTCCTTAGTAACTGGAGGAATAGTCATGACACAAAAGAAGAATCTGAATTTGAGGGTTAAGTTTCCAATACCTTCTTTGTCCCTCCAGAGTAAGCACCCCAGAGGCAAGGCATAGCTGTTGTATCTTTCTTTTTTTTAAATAAAGTTTTTATTTTATATTGGTTGTTGTATCTTGGCAACTGTATTTGATAGGTTTCAAAGTGTCTGAATAGCTATTGGAGAAGATTGAAAGTCACTATTACCTCTCTAAGGTGGATGGAAATAAAGTTAGAAAAGTTCTTCATCTGAGCAACTTCCAATCTGTTCTGGTTTGTCCAGGATAAAAGTCTTCTGACTCAGACTTTTGGTACTGAATGTAGGTCACTGCAGAAGAAACAGCTTCTTTATGATCCAAAATTAACCCAGTTGGTGGTAATCAGAGCCTGGGGCTGCTGAAAAAAGCACATCCCAGGGATTGTCGGGATTTAAGGCAGAAGAAATTCTTGGGAACTTGCTAGAATAATATTGTGAAGCAACCAGGCCTCCTCATCTGAAAGGCTCTGATTCTGACTTTCTCAAACCCAATTTAGGGCCTTTAATGAATTCCCTGGAACAAATATCTTGAGTTAATGCCTCTTCCAAGAGTGTACATTGGACAAACAAGATGGCTATTTAATTTATCTAGTGTTGCTCTAACAAAAATAACACATATGGAAGAATTTAACATAGAGAAATATATTTTCTTGCAATTTAGGAGAATTGAAGTCCAAATTTGTGATGCTAGCTTGCAGGGGGGAGGGGGAAAGGGAGTGGGTTGCTATTATTTCCTTTGTCATTTCTGAGAGAAGGTCAGTACACATGCATTGATATTGCTTCCTCCCTGGGTCTAGGAGATCCTCAGCACAGGAATCCTTGCCCAAAGGATATAGTCCAATCCCAGTTCTTATATCTTGGTAGTAGTTAGATCTCCCCTTTTCAAATTACTTCTCTGTCTTTTTATCTCTTGTAAGATAAAAGGTGATGCAAGCTAGCCAGGAAAACTCTCCTTATATTGTACTGGCTGTGACCTGAGTAAGAATATTACATCCCATTGTGATCCACTTACAAGTGATTGGCTGATCACACTATGGAGGTGATTACATCAGTACATAACTTCCAGATTACATCATTTCATAAGTATCAATAAGCTGAGAACCATGATCCAACCAAGCTGGCATATATTTTCAAGAGACACAATTTGATATTTGATCCATGATAACAATCTTTGCTTCCTAAAATATCCCTTAACTTCTTCTGACAATCACAGTCCCTAAGCAACTGGCATATTGCTGCTCTGTCTCTTCAGTAGCCTGAAGAAGATTAGGAGTCAAGGAAAGACTGAAGTTTCGAACAATACAGCACTTGCCGCTGCTTTGTCAGAGGTGGGGATTCTCTGGCTTTTTGTTCATTCCAGCCACACTCCTAGTAAATGCTAACTGAACGTTAGCTAGCATTAGGGATTGTTAGCTGAACCAAATTAAACTTAAAGAAGAAAAGTATTCTTCCATTCCTCATCTCTGATTGTTTTTGTATGTGTTAATAATTCCTTTGACCTTTATCCATTACTGTACCTTTTGAAATATGATTTATTTTGATTACTCCTCCCACTCATTCAAAAAGTGCCAAGAGGTATTATATTAGAAAATGGTAGTTCTTATACCTTTTATAACCTTTATCTTTATTAATATTGTTGTTATTAAGTGTCATAGAGTCATAGATGGCCCATAGTAACCCTATGAACAAAAAAGTCTTGAACACAAAACTTTCATCTTTTCTCCAAGTTCATAGAGTTTCTAGTGGCAAGCTCTTTTGAAAGTGGATGCCTCTCCTTCTTCCAAGCTTCTTTTATTTAGGAGATGCACAAAAACCAGGCCTAAAGGCCCAAAAGACTTTTTAAATGTGAGGCCAAATCAAATCAGCTCTCACCATATTTGAAGCAAGAACCACCCCCTAGTCTCAATCCCAAATCAGAAAATACACCTTTGCAGAATCTGGCCGTTCCACTCATCTTCCCAGCCTAGAAGGAGTTTTTGTTATCCCTAATGAAGAAGCTGATGATTAGCTTATTCATGCTTATAATCTTTTTCAATAGTATTTTTTTAGATTTAAATAAAATTTTTATTTTTTACTGGTTTACCTACAAAGTTTGTATGCATTGTTTTCATAGCAGATCTCTCCCATTTCTTTTACCCACTCCTCCCTCCACCCATCAAATTGTATGACCCTATGACCTATGATTACCTCCACCCCCCATTTTCACCCCTCCACTCCCACCTTTCCCTCTTTGGATCCTCATACATGTTCTACAATAATGATCTTATACAGTATTTGTCCTTATGGTATTGAGCAAATTCACTTAGCACAATGCTTTCCAGTCCCTCACAAGTTAGGTAGTGATTTACAAAAATCATTGCTCCTCTGTGCTTGTTAGTATTCTATTGTGTAAATGTACCATAATTTCTCAATCCATTCAATTGTGGTTGGATATTTGGGCTGTTTCCATGTTCTTGTAATGGTGAATAGTGTTGCTATGAACACTGGTATACAAGTTTGTGACTCAGTTCTCATTTTCTCGGGGTATATTCCAAGAAGTGGAATAGCTGGGTCACATGAAATTTCTATGTTCATCTTTCTGAGGAAATGCCAAACTGTCTTCTAGAGTGATTGTATCATTTCACAATCAGGTCTTTCTTTCATAGGGTCACTATAAGTTATCTATGATTCAACAGCACTTAACAACACCAACACCAACATAGAGAGAGCTCTGTGGGCCTGGTGGATAGAAAGTTATGCTACCAAGTCAAAGGTAGGTGACTTTAATCTGTGACCCTCAGGCCTGGTTTTAATTGGTTTTGGTCAAACCTTCTTCTAAGTGGTATAGCACTGGTCTGTCCATGTGCTGTACAGACATAACTCTTGGTTGCCGTGATGCTAAACACTGTAACACTGATGTGTCAAATGTGATAATGGGTACCCATGGTGGAAAGTGTTTGGTGGAGCTCCCCAATTAAAACAAGCTTGAAGCAGGAGTAGAATCCACTTCCGAAACAGCTTGCCTCCAGAAACTCTATAACTTGGAGAAATGATGAAAGTTATTCAAGTGTCCAGATCTTTTGTTCATAGGGTTGCTATGAGTCATCCACGACTCAACGGCACTTAACAACACCACCAACCAACAATGTATAAGAGTTCCTAGCTTGCCATATCCTCCCTAATATTTATTATTTTCTGTCCTTCCCTATAGTATTTAACATTAAAAATAGTAACAATGACATTATTAAAAGAAAAAAATATATAATCAAAGCACACAGACCATAGTGTGAAAGCCAAAAGGTAGAATTTGAAGATATTCTTTTCTCCTGCAGCTGGAGGGCAGACTGAGCTGAAAATCAGGTCTGAGATCTTACAGAGAGGGAACTTGAATTATTAAAAAAGGCTGAATTCATACCCCTGGCAAGTTGCCTTTTTTCACTTTTTAAGACTTTTTCTTTAAAAGAGCAATTCTCACATCACTCACCTTCCCAAAACTTTAAGGGTTTTCAAACACCCAGAAGAGCAAGTCTTTCTTTATTCCTCAACAATCTCTACCCCCATGCACGTTTTACAACTGTATCTCCCATGACTCTCCATTCATTTGTCTCTTCTACCTCAGCCATCCACCATTACTGCTTTCTGTCTCATTGCTAAGTTTCACATAGGTTCTTTTTCATGAGGAAATACTCTCTCTAGTTCCAGAAAATTCACTCACAACATGAAACAAGGGTTGTACAACTTAATTCTCAATGCACACTTTAATACAGAGCAGGCCTTCAAAACAGTCCATTCTAGCTCTAATATACTGAGTCAGAATTTACATTTTAATAACAGCCTCAGGAGTTAATAAAATCATCCAGATTTCTGTAGGCATTCCTATGGTTCTTGTTCATGTGTAAACTTTGATTCCGTATACTTTGGTTGGTTGTTGTTGTGTACCATGAAGTTGGAAATGACCCTCCAGTAGCTTTTCAGTAAATTGAATTGGAGGAGATTGCTCATCTTTCTCCTGTGGAGCAGCTAGTGGATACAAACCATGGGCATTTGCTTTGGTAGAGCATTCCTTACCACTGAAGAGGTCCATCTGAAATTCTTTGTTTCAAAACCCTGGAGATATCTCCACAGAACTGACCTCATCTACACAAGGTAGGAAGGAAAACAGGGAAATGAGCAACTGGGGAGCAGTGACTTGCCACTTGTGCCTTCCTGCATTTCTTTTCGGTTGAACATTTAGCCATTAGAAAGAGAACATCCTGTCTCCTGCCTGCACATCTCCAGTCCCTCTGTCTCTGCCCAGTTCTCTGCAGCTGAGGTCTTTTCTGCTTTGACTGTGAAACAGAATCTAAGAACAGGAAGACACCATATCCCTCTCCCCAATATGAGCAATGCATCCAGGGTTCATTCTCCCTCCCAGTACTTATTCTTCTTTCTGTCCCTGCAGCTAAAAATAAATAAATAAATAAATAAAAATTCAATTTAAAAATACCAATTAAAACCCCCTTCTATTGCATATTTGGTTTCAGTAGTCTACATCATATTTCCCTCCTTACAGATGTGCAATTGCCCTGAAAGCAGAGTTGTCCAAAAGTGAAATATTAAGCAATTCAAACCTAAAATGTTCCAGAGGCTGAGCACAGAGAACTGGGTATGTGTAAGAAACACTGTGGAGCACCAGAAAAAATAAGGCACATACATGCACACATAGACATATGGGCACTCACACAGAAATACACACACATGCACACACACACACACAGTACTTCTGTGACTACTAAAACTGTAACATCTGGAATGCCATTCTGGAAAACATCCAGATGTTTTCCATGAGGAACACTTTGTAAAAATTGTTAGCCTTCTAGGCATTTGTGAGTTTTGTAAAGAGAGTGCACTCCCAGGCCCACATAGGAGCAAATATAGGATTATAAAGTGCTAAATGCCTTTCACAACTGTATAAGCAATAATGCGCTGTGGGTAAATATTCAGGGAAAATTATTTTTACAGACTAAGTGAATGGATATGTTCCAATCTGCAATTAGATTTGTATTTCAGAGAAATCAAAGAATGCAGGACAGCTCGTCATAACGCAGCTTGCCTGGGAGCCAAAGCCTCTAACCTGGGAAACGTCACACATCCTGGCCATTAATTTCCTCGTTTGTAGTCATTCCAACGTTGGAAGAGGCTAGTGTAGTTTCACTGCTTGTTATATTTATCTTCCTTCCCCAAGATTTTTATATTGCATTTTATAAATCCGGCTTCAATTTATATGTAAGCCTCGTAATCATTAGCATTATGTTAAAGGGGAAAAAATGCAACAACAATGTTTGAGGAACCCTTGGAAGAATTGTTCGGGTTTTAAAAAATGCATAATATATAAACATCTAAAAGAAATATTCATTTTCCTTTGAAATCAGAAATTATGCAAAGCAAGGAAAGAATCATACGAGCTTATTGATTTCCCCAACCCACTGAGTAAAAGTATTTTTAAACTATGATTCACATAAGGGATACATTTGACACATCAAGAGAAACTAGAAACCAGGCTCCACACAGCCACATCAGATACTGCTTGGAGCTGAGTTTGTTTACCATTACAAAGTGAAAAGAAATTTGCTTTTCCTCCTCTGCTTTCTTTCCTTGGAGAAAGGAGATTTTTATTGATGTTGTCCTTCTTCAGAAAACCGGCAGAAGTTAACATTTCCATGGTAAACAGGCCAGAGCACTTTACCTCTTCATTTGGCCCAGCCCTGCCCATGCTTTCCTGTCTATGTGAAGTTTGACTGGAGGAGCTGGGCAGAATCTTGAAGTATCTCTGTTGTTTAGCAATGGAAAGTTTTCTACATCCTTCTACTAGGGTTTATGGGGTGCTTCCAGCAAACATTTGCAAAGGACAGACCATTTGGGAACTTTCTCAATAAAAAAAAAAGGGATGTCCAGTTTATGATGACAGAGGACACCCCCCAAAAATGTTCCTTGCTGTAGGACTTGATCTTTATGCTCATCACTTTCTCGACCCTTTTCATCTTTCTTTCTTATTATCATCCTCACAATATTTCTACCTCAAGGGCTATTTTGTGTAAAACTCAGAGTTAAATAAATGGATCACCAAGCATGATGACAGGTTCAAGGACAAGGAGCTCCCTTGTTTTGTTCAGCAGTATTCTAGTGACTCACACCTGGGATGCCAGCATCTGAGTGCATGTTCTGTCAGCAGTGGATGCCACTTCTCTGAACCTCATAGCGAGGAAATAGAGACCCTCCGAGTCTCCCTCTGCTGTGGAATGGCCAACCTGCCAATTCTGCAGACATCTCCTAGGTAGTCGTTGTCTGGAAACCATGCTTTGTGCAAGTTACTCTCAGCCCTAGGTTGCTAATACATGACAGGGATAGAAAGCTAGGCATAGCCCTATTCCACCCCGGAGCTACTTCAAAGACAAAGGGAAAGCAACCAGAAATGAGAAAATGCCTAAGAAATCAGAAAATATTACAAGGTCAACCCACCTAGTGTAAATCAGTATACACAACTCCAGAGGGTTGCATAGAAACCTCACGCTTAGGTTTCATTTGCCCATCCTGAGGTATTTTTCCTAGTAGTGCCAAATGCCATAATGCTCTCTGTCAGTGATTTGAAATTATTCTATAAGCTACATATCGGGTACACTATTGTTAATGAAATGCACACAAGATGATGAACAACTTCCTTTTCCTGCTGGAGCCGCAGCTGCAACCAGGGCCTGGATCCTTCGTGGTGTAAATCAGCCCTTTGTACTCCAGGAGGATTCAATGAGCTGCAGGTGTGGGCTCGGGGAAGGCCGCCTGGGATTAGGTAGCAGCATTTGATATGAGATCCCAAACAGCACTGGCAATCTACACGCCACATGCGGCCACAGGCTTTGGAGAAAGCAAAGGAAAAACGCTGATGAAATGTGGCACGGGACCATGGAATGCAATGTCAAACTTTCACATCTGCAGGAAAAGAAAGAGAGTTCCTAATTTTACAGTGATGATGTCATTGAGAATTCATGACAGTGGAAATGATGGGCCAAGCTTTGCAAACTTAACCACTTAGGAGGTTGCTATAACCGAAGACTAAGGCTTCAAGGGACAGTGTGGGTTTTAAAACAATGCTGATTTCTCTTCCTGACCTGAGGTTTTCTTAGGGTGCATGTGTTTGGGTGCGTGCACACATGAATGTGCACACACATTTGCACACAGGCTCTGGAGACAGATGGAGAGCAGAAAAGAAGATGTATTTGAAAAGGTTATGCTCTGCATAAGTATATAAAGCTGATACTTTGCATGCCAAAGGTATGCTTAAAAATATACTGTCTCTGTGTAATTCAACATAAAACATTGCTAACTGTCCTTAAAAACAACATAATATATTTTTAAAAGATTGATTTCAGGCACTCCAAAAATTTACCAGCCAAGAAAAACTATCATAGTTGTTCACTTTCTCTAATGCAAACCACGGAGAAGAGCTTCTTATAAAATCTTTGTTCCTGCTTTAAAGCAACAGAGACACAAAAACAAGTCTGGTTTTCTTATTAGCATGCTGATCAAATATGTACTGAGGAAAATATACCTTTAATTTTTTAAGAGTCTGTTTTTCATTAGCTTATCTTGATAGTTTAACTTAATCATTATTTTCAACCATATATGATTTAGATATTATGTCATTAATTCATGTACAGTCCATCTGAGTAATGATTGTGGTTTTCTACTTTACAAATTCATCTACTTCACCAAGAAACCAAGAGAGTCAAATTCCATGCAACATCTGGTTTCCATTGAATGTAATTGCCATTTGCAGAGTTATAATCATGTGTTATTGTAAGGACCACGGTGTCAATCACTCTCCTAATGGGGAAAATTCAATGCCTAAATACCTGGGAGAACAAGAAGCTGACTTAAACAGGTGCATTCAGATACTGGGTTTTAAGTAGAATTCTAGCCTACCATTTAAATAAATCATTTTAAGGAGAAACAATATTCTTTCCATCCCCTGTAGCAAGGGAGAGTATAAGGGCCCCCATCTCCCATGCTCTGTTTCCAGTACTACATCATATTTAATCTTTTTAAAAATGTACAAATATGCTCATATCATACTGATTCCTTATGTTCCATATACTTAGTGTGAACCCGCAAGAGCTGGGCACGATTTTTTGAGAGAAGGGAGCCATCCTGTAACTCACATCTTCCTTTAAGTAAGCCTTTTTTTTCATAATTAGGTCAAGTTTGAAGCAAAGAAGAAACTAAAAAAACACCCAAAACAAACAAAAAAATCACCCGAGCTTAAAAATTACCAAAACTGCTATAGCCCTTTCTATCCTGTGGGGGTTTGCAGAGCTAATCACATAAGAGGCGGGGGTTGGGGGGCTGGTAGAGAACCCAAAAGCACAGTGTGATGGTGTACAATATGTAAGCACTTTATAGAAAAAGTGAACCACATTTCCCTGACCTCAATCCCCATTGTGTTTACAAGCCAAGCCTTGTTTGAACTGCTGAATGTTTGGCCATTCATTCAGAAAACATTTCCTAAAGGCAAAAATAACATGCCAGCAATTGCACTGGACATTCAGGATACAAAGATGAATAAGACACAATCTAGAGGGCAAGAGAGCATATAAACAGATAATTACAGCATTCCAAATGTAAACCCATGGCATTAGAAGAGCAGAGAAGGGACCTACCTTTTATTCAGCCTTGCTGAAGAGCAGTGGTGAGTGCAGGAAGCTTCCTATAGGAGTCGACAGCTGGGCTGAGTTTTAAGAATAAGGTGGAAAGCTTTCTGTGTTTTAGTGGTAAAAGGTCTGTCACTTTAGCCTTGGCCAAGTAACTTTTTAAGGAGCCTTGTTGTCAGTTGCTGGTAGAACCTACTAGCCTTTGTGGGGATAAGATGAGGCAGCCTGCCCCTATAAAGATATACAGCTTTGGAAACCCTATGCGGCAGTTCTACTCAATTCTATAGGATCACAATGAGTCAAAATCAACTTGATGGCCATGACTTTGGTCCTGCTGCAGACTTAAATATGGACTGAAGCTCACCATCAAGAAAACAAAGATTCTCACCATTGCACTGATTGGCAGCATCATAGTAGACAGTGAAGTGACTGAGCTTGGCTCCACAATCAACACTCTTGGTACCAGAAACCAGGAAATCAAAAGTCTAATTGCACTGAGAAAGTCAGCTATCAGGGACCTCTCTAGAGTACTGAAGAGCAATGATGTCAGACTAGAGACAAAGGTGCACCTGATCCAATTACTTGCTAAGCATCAGAAAGCTGGACAACGACTAGGGATAATAGAAGGAGAATTAATGCCTTTGAGCGGTGGTGCTGAAGAAGAGTATTAAAATACCATGGACTGCCAGAAGAACAAACAAGTTCATCATAGGATGAAACCAGGCTACTCTTGAAGGTAAGGATTCTGAGGCTTCATCCAACATACTTTGGGCGTGTTACAAGAAGGGACCAGTCCTTAGAGAGGAGCATCATGCCTGGAAGGGTAGAGGGACAGCACAAGAGAGGAAGACCCTCAATGAGATGGATTGACTCAGTGACTGGGGTAATGAGTGTACAAGTATCAGAAGCAATAAGGTTGGCACAGGATAGAACAGGGTTTAGGACTGTTGTACATAGGGTCGCTATGAGTCGCAAGCAACTCAAAGACACAGAACAACAACAAGGAAATGATCGTGAGTAAAGTTCTTAACTCATTTGTAATACTTAAAAGAAAAATTTAGAATTTCTTTCAATTTATGCATTCACATCTTTACACAAAAAAACACCAACCATTTATTATACTTGTTCCTCTCATTTACGAGGGACTTAGGAGCCATGCCAAAAGTAATAATTCCCCAGAAGCAATTATTATTATCTTTGGCAGTATCAATATCATGATGCCTCTTACATTTATGGGGCATCTGCAGTCTGCAAAAACTTCTAAGTACTTTATTTTCACTTATTGTAATAATAAGCTTGAACATGCAGTTATTATACATATTGCAAAATATCAAAGACCTCAGAGAACAAAAGATAGAGCTCAAGCCTTTTAACCTCCAACATAAGACTGACTGGCTTAGAACACAGTCTCTCACCTAAATGAGGAGGAAGGAGGGGGAGCTTAGCACAAAGCCCATGTTTGACGGTCACTGTGATCTCATGCATAAATACATTTTCAGCTCTTAGTTTGAGATACTGATGGAGGATACTCTGTTCATTGAACTTAAATGAAGAACTAACATTCAGCAACATCTCTACTGGGCTTCATCAAGCATTTTGGAATCATATTGGCGGCAGATTTATTAATTTCTCTTCCTTTCGAGCAAATATTTGAGGGATTCTACATCTTCTGAGCCCTTCTACACTTACAGGTGAGAGAACCTAGAAAAGCTTTAATAATGACAAGATGAGCCAAATTGAGATTAGTTGGCAATAAATGAAATATGTGGATAATTAAAGGGTATCAAAGTAAACAATAAGATAATCTCTAAAATAGGAAAACAATGTATACTTAAGTGATAATGGACCAAACCCATAGTTACTTTCTCCCAGCATGGATTGGTTAATGGGTTGTTTGTTTCCTTACTATGATCCTCTTCATTGACTCAAGGAGAATTAGATTCTCTATTCTCCCACCCTACAAAATTGGGAAAATAAATGGAAATATCAAATACAAATCTGGTATAAATGATAAAGCCGTGAGCTAATGCAAGGGAGCCATTACTATCCCTGATAAACTGAAAATTACCTCCCTTTCCACTCAATATTGCCAGAGAAGGATTTTAATAATAACATCTGTCAGGTTGAGGACCTAATAACCATCATAAGACACAGAGGAAAGAATCAGCTTTTAGGGTCTTTGCAGTGCTACTTTTCAGTATACTCTTGTTGCTTGTGGTGGTGGTAGTATTTTCCTGAGAGAGAGAACAATTCAATTCTAAGGAAACTTTAAAACTCATTCTAAAAAGAACCTACAGCTTCCAGAATCTCTCGGTATTTGAAGTAACAATAAGGGTTAAACCAGGTGGCTCCTTGGAGGCAAGGATTCTGAGGCTCCGTCTAACTTACTTTGGACATGTTGTGAGGAGAGACCGGTCGTTAGAGAGGGACATCATGCTTGGGAGGGTGGAGGGACGGCGCAGGAG
>NW_006399759.1:19198960-19202656 GCF_000299155.1 Elephantulus edwardii | reverse complement strand
GTCAGAGACAGTGCGATTGGCACAGGACAGAGCGGAGTTTAGGGCTGTTGTACATAGGGTCGCTATGAGTCTCGCAAGTGACTCGACGGCACATAACAACAACAACAACATACTGCTTGCAGAGGAAGATCCCCTCCTACATGATACTCCAATGTCCCCTCTGAAGGCAGCTATCACATTTCTTCTGCCAGGGAATGTTTTTATCCTTAGGATTAGGGACTAGCATGTTAGTAATACTGATAATCCATGGCCTCCTGCACTTTCAAGTCTGCCATCCTCATCAAAAAAATTTTGACAACTGATAACAACAGGGATGAAGAAAAGTCCATTGAGTGCCTTTAACCTCAAGGAATCCTCCATTCACAGAGCAGAAAAAGGCAAAGCAAGAACTGTGATATAAACAGCACCTGCAACAAATAATCTCACTCAAGATTAGTTAGGACACCTGGAAATCAACTCTACCTGGCATCAAGTAAACTACAACTCATAGTGACCCCAAGTGTGTCATAGTAGAATTGTGCTCCATAGGGTGTTAAGTGGCTGATTTATTTTTCTTTTTTTTTTTTCAATTCTATCATTAGACGTTCTTCCCAAGGCATCTCCAAGTGGACATAAACCTCCACCTTTTTGGTTAGCAGCCAAGCATGTTACTCTTTTCCACCACTTAACGATGCTGGGATCAGTGCTAGGTTCTACCAATTATGGAGGGCAAATAGGACAGATAAATTTCTTAACTTTGGGAAAACTTATAGTTTATAAATTTATGTTATTGTTACGTGCTGTAGAGTCACCTATGACTTGTAGTGACCCTATGCATAATAACTCTCAACACTGTCCTATACTGAGCCAGTTTCACCTAACTCCATTACCCCAGGTTCTATGTCAATTCATCTCATCCAGGGTCTTCCTCTCCATTGCTATCCCTCCACCCTTCCAAGCATGCTGTCCTTCTCCAAGGACTAGTCCCTCCTGGAAATATGCCAAAAGTATGTAAGATGGTGTTTCAAAATCCTTTCCTCCAAGGACAAACCTGTTTGTTCTCTTGGCAGTCCATAGTATGCTCAATACTCCAGCACCACAACTCAAAAACGCCAGTCCTTTTTCTATCATTCTTAGTCATTGTCCAGCTCTCTGACATATAACAAGCAATTCCAAAGACCATGGCCTTGATCAGGCACACCTTAGTCTCTAGACTGACTTCATTGCTCTTCACCACTCTGGAGAGGTCCCTGACAGTAAATTTTCCCAGTGCAATTTGTTGTTGTTGTTTTTAATTTGCTGGCTGCTGGTGCCAGGAATATTGATTATGGGACTGAGCAAGGTAAATTATTAAGAATCTCAATCTCTTCTCCATCTATTCTGGCCCAGTGGTGAGAATCTTTGTCTTCTTTTTTTTTTGTTTTTGTTTTTTTGTTTGTTTGTTTGTTTTTTGTCTTTTTTAATTTTTTTTGTCTTTTTTTTTGTTTTTTGTTTTTTGTTTTTTTGTCCTCTTGATGTTGAGCTCCAATCCATACCGAAGATGACCTTCTGAAGTAAATGCTTCAGGTCCTCCTCAGCAAGCAAGGTTGTGTCATCTGCATATCACAGGTTGTTGATGAGTCTTCCTCCAATCCTGGTGTCACATTCCTTCTCATAAAGTCCAGCCTCCCAATGGTTCTATTCTGCATCTAGATTGAAAAGGTGGAAATGTTTCCTGATTGTAGACCATATAGTGTTTCTTTGCTCTGTTCTGATGACTACCTCTGGGTCCAAGAATAGGTATCACATGAAAACAAGTAAGTGTTCTGGGATTCCCATTCTTCTCAAGGTTAGCTAAAATGTTTCATGATCCACAGTCAAATGTCTTTGCTTAGTCAATGAAACACAAACACCAAGATTTTTCAGCCAAGATTCATCTAATGTTGGGTATGATGTCCCTAGTGCCACAGCCTTTTCTAAACCCAGCTTGCACATCTGACAGTTCTCTGCTGATGTACTGTTTCAATTGTTTTTGGATCATCTTCAGCAGGATCTTGCTTGCATGCGTTATCAGTGATACTGTTCAATAATTTTCACACAGTCAGATCAACTTTCATTTGGAATGGAAATCAATATGGATCTCTTCCAGTCAGTTGGCCAGGTTTCTTCCAGTCAGGTGTCCTCCAGATTTCTTGGCACAACCTAATAAGCTCATCCAGGACTGCATCTGTTTGTTGAAATTTGTCAGTTAGTACACAATCAACATTCAGGGATTTGTTTTTGCCAATTTCTTCAGAGCAGCTTGAACTTCCTCTTTCATCACCATGACCTCTTGACATGTTATTTCATTTGGTTCTTCTGTATCAGTCAATTCTTTTTGTACAGTGATTTCTGTGAAATCCTTCCATCTTCTTTTGATGTTTCCTGAATCATTCAATATTCTGATCATAGTATCCTTAAGTACTGCAACTCAAAGCTTGAGTTTGTTCTTTTAGCTTAAGAAATGTCAAGCAGATTTGCCCTTTGTAATTCTATGACTCCAGTCCCTCGCACATCTTATTTTAATGCTTTATATTCCTGAGCTTCTCTTTAACGTCTCTGTTCATCTCCAACTTCCAGATTTGTTTATTCTCTTTGCTTTGGCTTCTTGGTGATCTGGTGCGTTATTCAGAGTCTCTTCTGTCTCATATCTCAGTCTTTTCTTCCTCCTCTGCCTTGTTGTTCTTGTTGTTGTGTGCTGTCGAGTCAGATATAACTGGCACAAGAGGAGACTGTCCATCTGTCTCCAGGGGAGCATCTGGTGGGTTTGAACCACATGCCTTCAGGATTGCAGTGCAGCTTCTTGCCACTAGGCCCCCAGAGCTCCCTTCTCTTGTCTTTATAATGACTCTGCACTCTTTATAGACAATGCTTTTTTCATTTCTCAAGTTCTTTTAAGTGGATTTATTTATTTCCACTGTTTTACATTTCATAATGATGCTAGGATGTTTTAAAATATTACTGTGAAATATTGAAAGTGCACATAGATATATGCCCAGTTGAAACCCATAAGTCAAACATTAAAGTAACTACATCTTTAGTAATTCTTTGAAACCCATTGTACATCCTTTCCTGAGGAAGCGGGGAGGCATGGACTATATTCTTGATACCCCCACAGCTCATCTGGTCTTTGCTCATTAGTGTTCAAGGCCTCAAACCTGTTCCTGAGATGGTTTTTTAATTCAGAAGGGATAGACTCAAGGTAAAATTTTGGTTCTTGTCGATTTAATTTTATTTAGCTTCATCTTGAACTTACATATGAGTAGTTGATGATCTGTTCCACAATTAGCATCTAGCTTAATTTTCACAGCTGCTATTGAGCTTCTCCAATGACATTTCCACAGATGTAATCAATCTGATTCCTGTGTGGATCGTCAGGGGAGGTCCATGTGTGTGGTTACCGTTGATGTTTTCTTATAAAAGGTATTTGCAATAAATAAAACACTGGCTGTACAAAATTCTACAATTCTCTCCTCAGCCTTATTCAGGTTACCAAGTTCATGTTTTCCAACTACTGATCCTTTTCCTCTGTTCCTGTCTTTTGTATTCCAGTCACTCGTTATTATTAATGCATTTTAATTGCACATTCGACTGATTTTAAACTGCAAAAGTTGATAGAAATAATCTATTCATTCTCCTTGGCTCTGGTTGGTTGTGCATATATTGGAATGATAGTGGTATTAACAGGTCTTACCCCTG
>NW_006399759.1:19191401-19198060 GCF_000299155.1 Elephantulus edwardii | reverse complement strand
TTCTTCTCAGAGTAAGCTATAGTTTGTTGTGTTCCACACAGTCAAATACCTTTGCATAGTCAATGAATCACAGATATACATTAATACACTTTATTTCATATTATTCTCATTGCCATCAAGTTGGAACTTGATGAGCCTCAAGTTGCCATCAAGTTGGAACTAGCTGACCCTCCAGTGAGATTCCAGAGGCTGTAAACCACAGGAGAAAATGTTGTCCATGTTTCTCTCAAGAAGCAGATAATGGATTCAAATCACCAGCCTTATACAAATTCACATATTGTATGACTTTGACATTTTTTTAGGGGTAGTGACTTTAGGCGTATCTAATGTTTTCTCCTGTTTAGATTTAGATTATGTATTTTGGGCTGGAACACCATCAAAAGGATTTTTTATAGATAGATAGATAGATAGATAGATAGATAGATAGATAGATAGATAGATAATTTCCTTCTGGCACAAGATATCTGGAAGGATATTATATCTATTTGTCCCATTACTCAGAATGTGAAAACAACAGATATTTTAGACTATGTGCCTTTTTTGTAACGTAGTCTGTCTCTTCCAAAGAGTGGGCTGTGCTACATCCTCCTCAGGCTTGGCACATGGCTATACACTGTGTCTATCCCTGTACACTTGACCTGTTTTCTCCTTTTCTATCTAGACTCTCGTGGTGATCTATTCATCCATACTCTCAATGACAAACTCACGGCAAAGCCAACTGACTTCTTCCTTCACTTGCTCTGAAGTCAGATTGTCTACTCAATTGATTAAGCCCATTTCCTGTGTCAGTCATGAGGTAGATACTGGAGAAGACAGTAAGCAAACATGACCATTGTCCTTAGGAAGAGAGCAGCTCATTCTTCATCCCCATCCCAGGATCTCCATCCTTAAGACCTTCTCCCCACCTTGTTGATGTGTTTTCAGTTGCCTCCAAGTTTGTCCCTGACTCATAATGACCTATGCACAATGGAGCAAAATATTTTGTTATAACTAGTTGCACATTGAGCTATCCTGATTCATAGTGTTTTCATTGGGCTAATTTTCAAGAAAATAGACTGCCAAGTCTTTCTCTCAAGTGTGCCATACTTCTGTTCAGCAACATAACATGCAAGCCTCCCCTGATAAGCAGTAGGTGAATGTGAGGTACATTGGTGGGGTAGATACAATTTGGGTCTTCCACATGGAAGATAATAATTTTACTATTAATTGTCAATGTTCCTTTCTCCCTTCTTCAACTCCACATTCTTATTTTATTTTCTCACAACAAGAATCCTGTTATCTGTGTAAAAAAGCACCCAGTACTTAAGTGTAAAAGCCTTTTGGTAAGTTACTGCATTTCTCCCAGACAACATGCATGCTTGTTATTAGCAGTTTTCAAGAAAGAGAATCTTAAGCAATGAATGATTCTCAAGGTAATAAATTCAGGAAGGAGGAAGGCTTATGGGCAGCAGGGCTGTTAAAACCCCTACACTTGCCACATATAATTCACCAAAATGGGCGTCTCCTGGTTCTTTGTTCTGTAAATATGTCCTCTATAAAGAAGTTGGGAGAAAACAGAAGTTCTCAACAAGATCTTATCCCTGTGCTCTTTGAGATGCAGATAAATAATGGAGAGAATGAAGAAGACTGGCACCAACTTTCCACCAGCAAAAATGCCCTCTCTTTGTCCCTTTGAACTAATTCCATAAATGCAGAATCAAATCACTATTTCATTTATAGGATGTCTGATTGGCCCTCTGTAGTGCCAAGCTCTATAACAGCCCATGAAATTTCAAGAAAAACATGCTCCCTGCCCTCCTAAAGTTTATAATCCATATTCTCACCCTCTCACACCAGCAAATGCTATGGGCATGTGGCGAACTTGTCAACATATCATCACCTGTTGACCTGTCATAATAGCCTTTGACAAGTGCAAGTGTTGTAATGCACTCATAGCCGATGATTAAAGAGAAATGCCAACACAAAGCACTGGTTTCAAAGGACGTGGTCTCACTCTTTGGAAACCACATTGCGGGTCCTGATGGGCAGTGCAGACAGATGGGAGACAGACTTAGCAGAGGTTAAGAACTTGGGATTTGCAATTAAATGGCTAGGGTTTCAGTGCTTTAACACCTAGATATTTTGGGACTTTGAACAAATTATTTAACTAGGTTAAACTAAACCTCCTCATCTTTAACCCTGAAATAATAGTGGAATCTATTTTATAATGTCAGTTGGAGCATTCTCTGTGATCTGTTTAGATCATCTGCTGGGTTATTTGTTGTTGCTGTTAGGTGCCATTGAGGTGACTACAACTCAGGTCAACCTTATGAACAACAAATGGAATCTTGCCCTATCTTGTGCCAGTCTCAAATTTCTAACGTGTTTGAGCCTAGTATTGTAGTTGTTATGTTAGTCCACATCCTTGAGGACCTTCTTTTCTTTCCATCACCATTTGCCTTTCCTATGATGATGTTTATTTCCAAGAATTAGTTCTTTCTGACAATGTATCTGAAGTATGTAAGATGAAGCTTCAGCAACTTTGCCTCTATAAGCAGCATCCTAATTTTACTTTCTCTAAGTTAGATTTCCTGTGTGTAAAAAAGTTCAAAAGGGGATGGGGAGGGGGCATGAAGGTGGTGGGTAGAGGTCTGTGGTGGTGCTGTGAAGAAACCAGGAAAGATCCAATGGGAACCTGAAATGATGGGATAGATCAATAGTCATTAATTTTATAATGTATATGATCTATCTTATGAAACACAATGTGAATAAAGGAATGTGTGGAACATAATGTACGTGAAAGAAACACAATTATAGGAATTTTGATGCAAACCAATATAAAAGTAAAAGGGGGGGGAAGATTTGTTTGCTACTAGCATCTATGTTGATTGTGAATCTAAGCACAATTAAATCATTGACAATTTTAATCTTTTCTCCATCTCTCATGATGAGGTCTATTAATCCAGTAGCAAGGATTTTTGGTTTCCTCATGTTGGGTTGAAATCCATATTGAAGACAGTTCTTGAATACTTTGAGGAAACTTTAGCATAGCTTCAACCCTGGAGGAGAATACACTGCCTAGAGGGAGATAATCCTAATGGAAAAGAGATTATAAAGTTATCATCATCTCAAAGTAGAAACGCTGATGCTAGTCTGAAGTAAAATTAGGCAAGACAGTATAAGCCTTGTTCTAAATAACCACTTGTAGTATAAAAATTTCTAATTATAGTAACAAACACAATTAGAATAATTATTCCAGTTTGAACGAAGCCATTCTTTCACATTTCCTATTAATATGATCTTCATAGCTAAAAGATTACAAATAAACTCAAATTAATTAGGAATATATTCCAGGACATAAATAAGTGGTAGATCCAGAACCGGAGCCTAGATCTCCTGTACCTTTTTTCTTGTTCTGTAAGGAGGCTGACAATAATACTAGCTTCAGCAAAAAGCTTTACAGGAAGGAATGTGTCTGCTACACATTCAAGCCACCACTTAACTGCTAGCTTAGTTCTAATTATTTTTTATCTTAAGAAGAAATCAGGAGACATATTGACTTAAATCCCTTCTCTAGGACAAATGACTAATAGTAGATTCCTACTGAATTGAGAAGGGGATACACAAGAGAGAACAAGGTGACAGGACGCTGACATGATACAGAGCTTTTCTGAGAACAAGAAGCCACCCTAGGAATATGATAGCCAACACTTTAACAACCGCCTCTGTGATCCCACCACCAAAATTTTCCAGTAAATCACCACTCCGTCAGAATCTGGTTGCTGTTGATCTTGGTGCTCCATCATAAGTTCATAACTTTCATGTCTCCACTTTAAAAAGTTGCTGGAGTAGTCCTAATTTTCCAAATCTGATCTTTAAATAATATATCTACATCAAGTGTTTGAGACGAAACTTTAGCCTTAGGGCACTAGGTCACAGAACATATTTAACACCGATTGAAATATTTTCTGGAATGAAGAAATTAACTTCCCATGTGTAGAAGTCAGCATTACTTATTATAGAAGAGTAAATCCCAAATGTAAAATTTATCTCTAATAGTATATCGGGGGGGTAGGGAGGAATCCTAACTCAATACCCGTTTGGCTCTTGAATAACACTGATCCATGCAATCATTCTTCAGAAACACTGTTTGTCACAAGTTTGATTCCAGCTTGTTAAAAACTAACTCATTTTTCTTCCATATGAAAGATATAATTAGAAGAAACCAGAATGTTAGTGATCCTGCTAGTAAATCTATGATCCACAAATGAAAACACCATCCAATTTGTAATTAGCTTTCAAAGATAAAGCAATTAAATGGTAGACTTTTAATTTCTTCAGCTCTTGAATATGAAGCCTGTTTATAAACGTTATATTTTCTAACCTCCTGTGTATGATCTTGTTTTATTTATTCCTAGGCATGTATAAGCTTTCTGAAGCTGTATCAAAACTGAATGAAGCCAAACAAAAATTTGACAGTTACATGATGAATGTGACTATTATCAGTTCAAACAGGTAAAGTAGAAGCCTGATCTATACAGAACCTGTGTTATTAAGGACACACGATCACACATTGTTATTGTTAAGTGCCATCAAGCTGACTTCTCATAGAGACAAAATGAAAAGCAGATCTGAACCTATCCCTATCGTGAATGATATTCACAACCTCTGCTATGATCAAGTTCACTGTTCCAGTCACCGCATCAATCCGTCTTGTTGAGGGTTTTCCTCTCCTTCTCTGACCCTCCACCTTTCCCAATCTGATGGCTTTTCCAAGGACTGGCCCCTCCCTCCTGACAACATGCCTACATTATGTGAGGTGAAGTTTCACCATCTTTGTCTCTAAGGAACAACCAGGTTGAACTTCCTCTAAGACAGACCCATTTATTCTTTTATTTATCCGTGGTATATTCAGTACTCTCCTCCAACAGTTCAGGACAGATTTGTGAGGCTGAGATGAGTGAAAGTCAAATATGTTCTTAGTTAGCCATGATGAGGAGGTTTGGGAGATGGGAGATGATCTTCAATCTTAAAAACAAAAGAGGTGTCTGTCTTAATTAAATTACAAACAATGATTCCTCTCTTAGTATTGTCTCTATTATGGAAGTAAGTTGCTGTTGTTGTTAAGGTCCGTTGAATCGCAGGCGACTCATAGCGACCCTATGAAGGAGAGTCCTCGATGCTCGGGTGCCTTTCATCCTCTCTCTAGGTTCATAGGGTTTCTGGAGGCAAGCTATTATGGAAGTGGATGTCACTCCTTATGGAAGTATAGCACTATCAATTAATAGAAAAATATCAAGGTCCATAATATTTGAAATAGTTTCAATTGTTAAACCAAGGTGAAGGAAGACATTACCAAATTTTACCACCTATCATTTAACAGTTATTCAAATACCAAATGTTTAAGTGTGCAAATTAAAAGTTGTTCTCGGCTCTGAGAGTTACCATGCTCAATATCACAAGTGAATGGCTTTAAAGAGCACAATGGGGTTTTTTGTTTTGGGTTTTTTTTACTGTTTTAGATCTAGATGTCCAAGTTCAGAGCATCAAGAGGGTTATGTTCTCTCTTATAGCTAGCTCTAAGAGGAAATCCTATCTTTTTTTTTTTATTTCTGCTTCTGCGGCCCAGGTGTTTGTTGGCATTTTTTGCCATATAGATGGATTGTCACATGTTGTCTTGCTCCGTCTTTGATTCTGTATCTATTCTGTTCTTCCCTTTAGAAGACACTACTTAAATGTTTGCATGGCCTAAAGGTAAGGAGCTGGATGTCAATCCAAATGCATAGAGGTTTAATACACCTTTGGCTCTGAAGGAGGTATAGCAACAATCTCTTCCTGTGCAATTCACAGCCTCTGAAAACCCACTGGAAGGTCAGCTATGAGTTGGCTCCAACTGATGGGACACAACACCAACAACTCAAAAGAATTGGGATTAGGACCCAGCCTGCTCTGCCATGACTCCCTTAATTAACGATATCCATAAAGAAAACTATTTTCCCCAGAGGAAGCCATATTTATAGCCGCAGGAGTCAGACATTCAGAGTATAATTTGTTGTTGTTAGGTACTCTTGAGTCAAGTACAACTGCAGGACCTACTAACAACAGCTCTGGACCCTGTGCTACCTTGTGCCACCCTCATCATCCCATATACACTTGAGCTGTTGCCACAGTCACTGAATCAATCCATTTTGCTGAGAATCTTCCTCTCACTGACCCTGCATCTTTTCAAATATGATGCCTTTTTCAAAGGAATAGTCTCTCCTAACAACATAGCCTAAGTATGTAAGATAAAGCCTTGCCATCCTTTGCCTCTAAGGAACACTCTGGTTGCACTTTCCCCAAGAAATATCTGTTTGGTTTATTGGAAGCCCATGGGATACTCAGTTCTCTTCTCTAAAAACACAACTCAAACACATCAATTCTTCTCCTGTCATATTTTTTCTTTTTTTTAATTAATGATTTTTAATGCAGCATATATATTTTTACAGCATACTTTTTCCATTTAATTTCCCCCCATTAATTCATTGTTTCATTGATTATGCAAAGGTGTTGGACTGTGTGGATCATAACAAACTGTGGCTGACTCTGAGAAGAATGGGAATCCCAGAACATTTGAGCGTGCTAATGTGAAACCTATACTTGGGCCAGGAGGCAGTCATCAGAACAGAGCAGGGTAACAC
>NW_006399759.1:19187311-19190158 GCF_000299155.1 Elephantulus edwardii | reverse complement strand
AAAACCATTGTTTAAATCAGGCCCACCTTAGTCTTCAAACTTACATTACTTCTCTTCAGGGCTTTGGAGAAGTTTCTGACAAAAGACTTTCCCAAGACCCCTTCTGATCTCCTGAATCATGTTACCAAAGGTGTTGGTGGCAGATTCAAGTAAAATAAAATTGCTGACAATTTCAATCTTCTCTCCATCTATTATGTTGTTGCTTATTTGCCTAGTGGTGAGAAATTTTTTCTTCATGTTGAGATGCAATCTATATGGAAGGTTTTGGTCCTTAAACTTCTGCAGCAAATGCCTCATGTCCTCACTTTCAGCAAGCAAAGTTGTGTCATTTGCTTAACACAGTTTGTTGATGAGTCTTCCTTCAATCTTGATGCCACGTTCTGCTTAATAAAGTCCAGCTTTTAAAATTATTTTCTCAGAATAGAGATTAAATAGAGGTATGGAGAAAGGATACAGCCTAAATATATACCTTTCTTGAATCTAAACCATGCATTGTTCCCTTGCTCTGTTTGGGCAACAGCTTCTTGGGTTAGGTACAGATTTCTTATGAGCATAATTAAGTGTTCTGGAATTCCCATTCTTCTCAAGGTTAGCCATAGTTTTATTATGATCCACACAATCAAATGCCTTTGTACAGTTGATAAAATATAGTTAGACATTTTTTTTGGAAGTCTCTAATTTCAGTCAGTATCTATCTGACATCAGTGATGATATCCCTATTGCTACAGCCTCTTCTAAACCTTGATTGAACTCTGGTAGTTCTCCATTTATGAACGGGTCAGCCATTTTGGGGGGATCTTCAGTAATATTTTCCTTATATGTGATATTTTTCTATAATTTACACATTCTCTTGATTCACCTTTCTTGGGAATGGGAACAAATATGGATCTGTTGCAGTTAGTTAGCCAGGCCACTATCTTCCAAATTTCCTGATACAAGCAGGTGAACATGTCCAGGGTTGTCCATATTAGTTACAATAAGTCAATTCGTATCCCTTCTATTCCTTATTATTTCCAATGCCCTCATTGCAGTTGTATCTTCTTCTGTCATCATTGGCTCTTTAGCATATGCTTCTTTTTGTTTGTTTTTGTTGTTGTTGATTGCCATTGAGTCAAGCTTGACCCAAAGTGACCCTATAAACAAAAGGCCTGAAGCCTTTCTATAACTATTGTCATTTCTCCAAGTTCATAATGTTTTCAAAGGCATGTAGATTAGGAAGTGGATACCACTCCTTCTTTCAAACCTGACTTAATCTGGGAGCTCCACTAAACACTGCCCACAATGAGTTGTCATTATGGTGTTTGGTACACCTATGGAAGAGTTTTTCCATTATGGCATTTGAGACCCAATGGCACAAGGCTCAGTGTCACAGCAAACCCAGATTACCTCAGCAGAACAAACTGACCAGAGTGTTGTATAATTTATAAGAATGTTCCTCCAAAATATAGTAACAAGGGATTAAAATATAATCCCTTGGGCCCAACTTTTAAATGTAAGGGACCTCCAGGAGGTCTTGTTAACTCTAAACAGGAGGCTTAAATAATAATAATAATAACAATAATAATAATAAATTTAAAAAAACAAAAAAAATCACACAGATCCTCAACCAAAACAAGAGCAACATTTTACAGAGTCTAGCCACTTCACCCAACTCCAAAATGGAGGAGATAAGGGCCTAGTGTTATATGTTAAGTGTCATTGAGAAGTAACCCTATAAACAAAAGACTTTAATAAACCTGTTCTATAACTATTATCCTTTCACTAAGTTCAGAGTTTCCTCAGGCATGTTTAGGAAGTGGATGCCACTTCTGCTTCCAAGCCTGTCTTAGTCAGTGAACGCTACCATACGTTGTCAACCATGTGTAACCATTGTGGCATTTGATGGACCAATGACACACAGCTGAGTATCACAGGAATCTAAAGTCACCTAAATACAGAGAAATGATAGAACAGTGCTGTACGACTTAAGATAATGTTCATTTCAAAGACAATAAAAAAACGAGGCCCAATTGTCCAAATGAGTTTTCAAAGACCTCAGGCTACTTAGTGATATATTTTAGTGTTGGTCAGTGCTTTTAGGTACAATGAATTGTGTATTTCTTTCATCTTCTCCATGCTTCCTGAATCATTCGAGATTTTGCTCATAGCATCTCTCAGTATTGTATCTTGAGGTTTGAATTTGTTTTTTATCCGTTTTGTTTTCATCTTGAGAAATGCTAAGTTAGTACCACTTTTCTTATTATTTTCTAACTTTGCACATTCCATTATAATACTTTGCTCTGTCTTCTCAAGCCATCCTTTGAAATCTTCTATTCAGGTCTTACTTCAGCATTTCTTCACTTTGTTTTGGCTTTTCAACACTTGAGTGAAATTTTCAGGGCCTCTTTTGACATCTATTTTGGTCTTTTCTTTCTTTTCTGTCTTTGTAATGACCTTTTGCTCTTTTCCTGGATGATGTCATCCCACAACTCATCTGGTATTTGACCATTAGTGTTTATTGTCTCATACCTATTCAGGAGATGATTTTTAAATTCAGGCGAGATAGACCAAGCGTCATGTTTTGGATCTTGTGGACTGGTTTTAATTTTCTTCAAGTTCAAATTGAACTTGGACATGAGTATTTAATGGTCTTTTCCACAGTTTGCACCTGGACAGGTTTTGACTACTGATATTAAGATTCCTCAATGGTTCTTTCCACAGATGTGGTCAATATGATTCTTTGGTAGAGAATTAGGTGAAATCCTGTGTATAGTTGCCATCTGTGCTTCTTAAATAGGATATTTATGATGAATACATCATTGAACATGCAAAATTCATTTAATCTCCAGTCTTATTTTTGTCCCAAGA
>NW_006399759.1:19173250-19182566 GCF_000299155.1 Elephantulus edwardii | reverse complement strand
TTCTGTTCAGCTCTTTAGTATCTTGAATTCTTCCTTGTGCTTTGGCTTCTCTGCGCTCCAGTGCAATATTCCGAGTTTCTTCTGACATCCATTTTGGTCTTTTCTTCCTCTTCTGTCTTTTGTAAAGGACATTTGCACTCTTCTTGGATGATACCTTTGATATCCTCCCACAACTCATCTGGTCTTTGCTCATTCGTGTTCAAGACCTCAAACCTGTTCTTGAGATGGTTCTGAAATTCAGGTGGGATAGAATCAAAGTTATATTTTGGTTCCCGTGGATTCAGTTTAATTTTCCTCAGCTTCAGCTTGAACTTGCATATGAGTAGTTGATTGTAGAACTTGGAATATACCCCAAGAAAATGAGAACTGAGATACAAACTTGTACATCAACATTCATAGTAGTATTATTCACCCCACAAGAACATACATGTAAACAGCCCAGATGTCCAAACACTGTGGAAAAGATTAAGAAATTTTGATACATTCACATGATAGAATACTACACAGCCCATAGGAGCAATGATTTTGTAAATTACTACCTAACTTGAGAGTGACTGGAGAGCATTGTGCTAAGTAAACTAACTGAATCCCATAAGGACAAGTATTGCATAGGACCATTATTGCAAAATGAGTATGAGGATCCAAGGAAGTTAAGGAGGAGAGCAGAGGACTGAGGATAGGTGGCGGAGGGCAGTGGTGAAAATTATAGGGTCACACAATTTGATGGGTGAAGGGAGGCAGAAAGTTCTGGTGTGAAAAACAATGTATACAAGCTTTTAAAATAAACCAGGATAAAATAAAAAACAATTGAAAATTTGCTTAATGTCTTGAATTGCATCAAACAACTTTGAAATTTCTCCTTTGCTTTGAAATTATTTACAAAAACAGTGAAAGCCTTCTTGATGCTGGCTGTACCTCAATGGAATTATTTTGGCCAGCATATTTCAAGTCATTTTACATTCAGTGTAACTATTGAAAGGAAAGATTTTATTGCTATCATTTTGTTTGGTTCTTGTTTGTGTTGTGGCTGGTTAAATTGATCAATTCATTCCTGTTGCTATGTAATTCCCCATTGTGTGACACTAAGCTGGTATCAGGTGTGCGGATATTGGGAATCAGCAGTGGACCTGATTTGTGTGCTAAAGGTCTGCTAACTTTCACAGTAAGGTCAGTCCATGTTCTCTGAGGACTCCTGCACACTACACCTGCATGAGTTTTCCCAGCACCAGATTAAAAATGGCACTAGTCTGCTCACTGTAGGAGGATGATTGGGGCTGGAAATTCAAGGAAGCCCTACAGCGTCAGAAGAGAAGTCCTTCTGATGATCATCTGTGAGTAGAGGGGAAATAAAGTAGTTGCTATCTTCTCCCTGATTCAGGTCGGATGCTGACAGGTCACAAGCCCTGGCTTCTCAGATATGGTTTGTAGAACTGTTAAATATTTAATCTCTTTTATTGGTCCTTTCTTGTCCTTTCTCCAAGTTTCCACATTCTTTATGTATCTGATTTTGCTCTCAACAGTTTTCTCCAAATTTCAGCGTGCTAGGATTATTTTCAGTGGCATCAGTTTGTTTTGTTTTTTTTTCTGTCCTCCTTATGCATTGTCCAGGTCTCAGATGCATAGAATCGGAATAGATGGATGCTAGAAATCACAAAGACCATGGCCTGAATCAGAAGCACCTTAGTCCTCAGACTGACATTGCCACTCCTCAATAATTTAGAAAGGTCCCTAACTACAGATTTTCCCAGTGCACCATCCTCACAATTTCTGCTATGTTTCAGCCCTTTGTTGCAGCCTCTATTATGAAGACCAGTCAGCCCTCTGATTTAGAAGCATCAGATACCAATCCAACCCTTATGCAGAACAGGTCCTTATGTTTCACTCTCATCAAATAGCATCACATTCCCTATTTTCACCTCTCTGGCAATACTTTACTCCCAGTCAAAATGCCCTTTCTTCATTTCTAAATCCTTCTATAAAACAGTACTTCTAGAAAATGCTGTATTTGTCAAATGATCAGTCAGCTAATTGATTTAGAGACTTCAAATACGTTTTGTTAGTAGATTGTATATTCTGTAGACAGAATAGCAAATTCCTTGAAGGAACATTTACTACCCCAAGTCCTCATTTTTCAAATTAAAACCCTAGAGAGAGCTAACATAGCTATAAAGGCAAAGATGCCAGATCAAAATTCCTATTTCTCTATCTTTATCTTTGAAAACCTCAACCAGGTGGATTGACAGGATGACTGCTGCAATGCACTCTAATGTGTCAGGAAGTGTGAGGATGACACAAGAAAGGACAAGGTTCAGACCTGTTGTTTATGTGTCACACTAGGTTGGATAACACCTAAGAACAACAGCTTTGAAGAGTTACTGCAAATAACTTCACAACAGAAAAGCTAGTATGAAGATGCAAAAATTCTCACCATTTTTCTCTTTAATTTTTTGAGTGCCCACTATAAAATGACTCTTAACAGGTACTGCTTAGTTTTGAGCCAAGGAAGCTTCATAGTTATTAAGTGATTCTAAATGGTTGTCAGTTCAAATCTACCCAGTGGTGCCTCCAAATACAGGCTTGATTATTGGCTTCCAAAAGACCAAAGCTTTGAAGAAAAACTCTGTGGAACAATTCTACTCTGTATACACGAGTTACCATGAGTAATTAACTTGAAGACAACTAACAACAACATCATAAGGCTTTCAAAATAACCTAAATACAGCCTCTCTTTTCAGTCTTTGATGAGTTCAGTAAGTGTTTTTCAGATTACCATTCTGTAATG
The DNA here is from genome assembly GCF_000299155.1 of Elephantulus edwardii. Lineage (NCBI taxonomy): Eukaryota > Metazoa > Chordata > Mammalia > Macroscelidea > Macroscelididae > Elephantulus > Elephantulus edwardii. Next base: position 19,179,784 of record NW_006399759.1, on the reverse strand, counting down.
GTGAGTGAAGTGCTAAATGCTAATAAAATGCACACTTGAATGAATGTCTCAACACTGAAGAACTTTAGAAAGAGAACTGTTTAAAAGGGATATATGATTAGATATTATTGTTATGACGGGAGTCCAGAACAAAGGTAGTATAGTGGAGTGGACTTGTGGGGGAGGGATTATATAACAATGAAAGAATTTTTCTTTCACTTTTCAAAGAGAAGAGCGAATTGGTGGGAAGGGGTGGGCAGGGAGAAAAGTACAACTGACTGACTGGAAATCCAAAGTCTCTGTAAACTTTCATTAAAATAAAATAATTTTTTTAAAAAAGAAAGAGATATCTAGGTTCAAGCTCTGGCTATGAATTCTGGCTTGAACAAGTTATTCAATCTAGGTACTTTGTTTTCTCACTTGCAAAATGTTTCTCAAATGTTAAAAAAAAAGAGTACCTGCTTCCCATAGTTTTAAGGATTAACTAATATTTGTTAAACACAAGTAAATGCAAAGACCAGGCCATCAAAGAACTAAGCATCAAAGAGCTGGACAGTTACTAAGGATGACAAAAGAAGAATCAGTGCCTTTGAGTTGTGGTGCTGGAAAAGAGTTCTGAACATACCACTGACTGCCAAAAAAACAAATAAGATTTTTCCAGGAGAGAATATAACCAAGTTGCTCCTTGGAGGCAAGGATTTTTAGCTCTGGCTAACATACACTGGGCATGTTACCAGTCCTTGGACCAGTCCTTGGAGAAGGACATCATGCATGGAAAGATGGAGTTACATCACAAGAGCAGATGACCTTGGAGGGGATGGATTGACACAGTGACTGGGGTAATGGGCGTAGATGTGTCAGAGACTTTGACATTGGCCCAAGATAGGTCAGGGTTCAGAGCTATTGTGCACAGGGTTACCAAGAGTCACAGTTGACTTGATGGCACATAAAAATAACAAACGCATGTACTTCTAAATGTTCAAAAAAGCGCCTCAATTCTCTCTTTGTCTTGGGCAAGTTTAAGTGACTGAGCCATAAACTAATGAAAGACTGGGACCCCAATCACATACTTGCATGGACTGGTCTCCAAATGGCTACACTTCTCTTTCCCCTGGGCTACAGAGCTTTGTATTCCATGTAACAGAGTAACCCTGTAAGTATTTCAGATTGAAGCCAAACAGAAAGCCTTATGAGTAAAGGCACTAAGGAATATTGAAATCCCTTGTCCAGAAATGATTACATGGCACCCTATGATTTAAAATTCTAAGAAATAAGGTGATCTAGGATTAAATATGGCACCGCAAAGCACACCACAGGGCTGATGCAATAGAGAAGAAAGAAATGCCACACAGGGTCAGGCCTGGAGAGAATAGCTCCTTTTATTCTACAACACAATGAATTTCTGATATGATGGACAGATTAATATTATTAACTTTGGCAAATCTACAGTCCTCATACCCCTTGAGGGTAGAGAAGAGACTTGTTGATTTGGACAATTTCCAAAAATAATTTCATGCCAGAAGTATTTCTCTTGGATGGTCCCTCCAGAGGAAGTGTGCTAAATTAGAAACCATAACCTGAAGGGATCTTGTAGCTGCACTGATGCTCTTGTTGGTTGAAAGGTTATAATAGCATGTTCTGATAGAAAAATACGGGCTTGTTCAGGAGATCAGAGTGAAAAGTAATGGAATTTCCAAATTTCGATTGAGAGACTATGACTTAAACAGAAGGATAAAAACAAACAAGCAGAACAGCCACAGACCCCACAAATCTGGACAAGGAGCAAGATTTAAGTCAAAAAGACTGTCACCTGCATCTCTAGTAAGGGGAGTATTAAAGGCCTTTTATTATGTATCTTAAAATAGAGACATTTCAAGGCATGTGAGAAAGAGCTCTGAGCTCCATGAGCTACAATCTCAGCGTTTTTCTTTAAACCGCACATGGAGACCAGAGGACAGAACCTGGTCTGCTTCTGAGGAAATGCAGGCCTTCAGTACAGCCAACCACAATTGGAATACGCTATCTATCTTCCTCGGAAGCAGCTGCTCATCTTTAACAAACTTTGACAGGTCAAAGAGGTCAGGAAATCTTAGAAGTAAGAGATGGAAAGCATCCAAGAGATCACCTTATTCATCCTCCTGACAGTTGGATTGTTCTTCCCAACCCTCCTTCCAGCTTTTGATCTACCTCTTGGCCAAGAGTCTCTCGCGAAAGGCCCCATTCCCCTCAGAGACTCCTGCTGTCAGGAAGCATTGCATGATTTCTACCCTATTTTCTTCTTCCCTCATTTCAACACTGTGGGTCTAGTTTGGTGAGGCCAGATGTCTTGTCTGAGATTTGGGATTGAATCAATGAAGAATAGTGAGGAACAGCCAAGGGAGCTGTGTGCTTTTCCAACAGCTACCAAAAGCAGTAATTGTCTGCGGAGGGAGTGTTCATAGGCCAAGGATGATAGGATAGTCAGGACCAGCAACTGTGAGGCAGGGATTGTGTTGATTGTTAGAGGAGTTGTGGCTGCATGAGCTCAGAGACATTTTCGAGAACTTTGGAAGATCTAGGAGCCCTTGTGGAACAGTAGTTAGATGGTTAGCTGCTAGCCAAAAGATGAGTGATTTGAGCCTACCAGGAGTATCATGGAAAAAGATATTATAGTCAATTTTCATAAATATTGAAAGCTCAAGGGGTAATCTATAGGATCACTGAGAGTACTTTGGTAGGGGTATAGTCCATAGCAAGTTGCATAGCTAATCCAAAGGCCCTACTTCTCTGGTGGCTCAAATCTACCAGTGTCTGCATGGATCAACAATCCCGTCCAGTGCCATTTACATTCTTAGAAAACCAGATTCAATAATAGTGAGTTGTTTTTAAGAGTGAAAATCAACTCAATCACATCTGATCAGAAGACACCATTAACTGCCTCTTCTACTTTCCCTCTATTCCAATACATTTTTTCCTACAATAATGCTAATTTTAGAAACAAATACCCTTTATCTCAAGGTAAGAGCAATTGCTTAAGAGGACAGATATGGAGGAGATAGATATGGGCTATGCTAAAAAAATTGGAAGACAACATCTCGGCCAACTAACTGGAAGAGATCCTTATTTATTCCCATTCAAAACAAACCAACAAAGATTTCAATCGAATGCAGAAATTACCCAACAGTATCATTAACATCAACACTACTAAAATGTGGCTGAAGATGATTCAAAACAGCTGGAGTATTACATAAAAACAGGAAGGGATGTCATTACTGATGTAAAATAGACGTTGGCTAAAACAGAAAATACCAGAAAAAAAATGTTTACCAGGGTTTTATTGATTATGGAAAGAAGTTGGACTGTATGCATCATAAAAATTATCAATGTCATTGAGAAGGATGGGGATTCCAGAATACTCTAGTGGCCTAATTCAAAGGGAGTTGCTTTAATAACCCCAAAGCTGCACCGCTCTGATGGTTTGAATTTGTCACCAACTCAGCAGGAGAAAGATGGCCAGTCACTTCCATGTGACTTACAGACAGCCTCAGAAACCAGCTGGAGGATCAGCTGAGTTGGTTCCCTCTCAAAGACAATGAGGAGGGTTTTGTGTTTAGTTTTATCCAAGCAATTATTTGATCAGAACAAAAGTTTGCTGCATGTTTTAAAATCTGGGAAAATGTGTGTCAGGGTTCCATTTCACCATTCGTATGTCATCTGTCTGTTGTTGTTAGGTGCTAGCGAGTATGATTCTTAGCAACCCTAAGAATACCAGATCTGGTGCCTACCCTATCCTGTGTCCTCATCATCACCTCTGCCAGATTAGATAGAGCCCATTGTTATTGTCACTGTGTCAAGTCAGCTCATTGGGAGTCTTCCCCTTCTTCACTGACCCTCCACATTCCCCGAGCATGATGTCTTTCTCCAAAGACTAGCCCCACCTAACAACGTGCCCAAAGCTTGTGTTATGAAGTCCCATCATTCTTCCCTGTAAAAGTCATGCTAATTGCACTCTTACCAAGACGTACTTTTACAGTCCTGGGGCTATTTAGTGCTTTTCTCCAGCACCACAACCCAAAGGCACCAATTTTTCTTCTGTTCGCTTTATTCACTGTCCAACTCTCAGGTGCATAGCAAGCAATTTAGAAGACCATGCTTAGATCAGACAAAGGAAATAACCCAAGAAGCTGGACTAGAGGAAGAAGAATGGGTTGGAGGAAGACTCAATAACAACCTGCATTATGCATATGACATAACTCTATTTGCAGAAAATCAGAAAGAGTTGAAAAGTTTGTTAAAGAATATCAAATACTACATATAACCTTCAATATGGTTTGACCTTAACAAAAAGAAAACAAAAGTTTTCATGACTGAGCCAATAAGCAAAATCATAGTAAATGGAGATAAAAATAAAGTTGTCAAAAATTTAAATTTTATTTAGATACATAGTCCACCCCTCTGGAAGCAGCAGTCAAGAAATCAAATGATGTAGCTCATTGAGTGAATCTGCTGTCCATCATCCTTTAAAGTATTAAAGAGCAAAGATATCAATTTATAGACTAAGGTACACCTGTCCCTAGTGATGGTGTTTTCAGTTCTTCATTACCATGTGAAAATTAGATAATGGATAATGAAAAAAACAAATAAGAATCGATGTCTTTAAATTGTGATACTGGCAAAGAGTACTTAATATACCATGGGTTATCAAAAGAACCAGTATTTCTTGGATGAAGCATAAACAATGGAATTTTTAGAGGAAAGGATAGTGATATTTCATCTTATATTAGGGCCATGTCGTATAGTTTTATTGATCAAAATGGCATTTCTACCCTAGTCTTTAGCTTTCATCACATGACTGGGTGAGAACATGGAGATAAAGTATTTAGAGTACTAACCAAACAAATGGCACTAATGAAGGTATTGGTTAATCTTGCTATCCTTCCAGGATTAAATTGAGCTGGTTCCAAAGCAGAAAGTGGTAACTTTGCTACCAGCAAGAAAGAAGAATTAGAGTTCAGTGTGCATCCATTTGGCCCAGGGAGTCTTTGGACAATCACATCGGGACTTTCACAAAAGCAATAGCAGCAATGATGATTCAGAGACCGATTTGAGACAGAGCTGACTGGGAACAGCTGCCCTATCAAGCTATACCCAGTCAAGGGCCTTCACCCAAGCTTGTTGCAGAACTAGGGTGGGAATGACACAAAGAGATACCATAATAGCAAGATGAAGGAGAGCTTTCTAACACTGGCCTAAAGGTAAAAGGTTGCAAGTCAAAGGATCTGGCAGCACACCTAAGGAAGTTATCCTGATTGAAGAATCATCTCTCATTGCCAACTTAATTAGAACCTGTTACCTTGTCTAATAAAACTGTAATTGTGAGCACAATTCTGTGAGTTCTGAGTAGTCACTGAATTGGATTAGCAGACCTAGTTGCAGAATAGTAAGAAGCCCGTAAAGTGTGGAAATGGGTAGAAGCAAATTCAGGAGTATGGGGAACATGTCTGGACTCAATTTTAGGAATAAGTTGTGTGTTTTAGATGTTGTGGATGGAGATAGATCCCACTTGTAGAGTTAGTGGAGATCATATCTAACTGCCCTCATATGGTCCACACTGTTTTTGATAGGCATGTTGTTAGGATGGCCCAAGCCTTAAATAAGAATATTATGCTTGGAAAAGTAGAGGATCATCAGTAGTAGGTGACAGAGGCCATGAAAATTGGCTTTTCTAGCCAGAAGAAGTTCAAGCTGTTTTGAAGAAATTGGCAAAAAATAAGGACCCACAAATTGATGGTATACCAATTGATGTATTTCAACTAACAGATGCTGCCCTAGATGTGCTCACCAACTTGTGTAAAGAAATCTGGACAATCCCTTTGCTAACTGACTGGAAGAGATCTGTATTTGTTTCCATTCCAAAGAAAGGTGACCCAATAAAGTGTAGAAATTATTGAACAATATCATTGATACCACATGCAAGCAATATTCTGCTGAAGATTATCCCCAAAATGACTGGAACAGCACATTAACAGAGAACTGCCAGAAGTACAGGCTGGCTTTAGAAGGAATCTTGGTACTATTATGGCTAATGCTAGATGGATCTTGGCTGAAAGCAGGGAATACCAGAGGAATGTCTATCTGTGTTTCATTGATTTTGCAAAGACATCTGACTATATAGATCACAACAAACTATGGCTGACTCTGAGAAGAATAGGAATCCCTGAACACTTGATTGTGCTAATGTAAAATCTATACTTGTACCAGGAGACAGTCATTAGAACAGAGCAAGAAAACATTGCATGGTTCAAAATTGGGATGCCAGGGATGTATCTTATCTCCATACCTTTTCAACCTAAATGCAGAATTGATTATCCAGGAGGCTGGGTTATATGATGAGAAGTGTGACATCAGGATTGGTGAAAGATTCATCAACAATCTACGTTATGCAGATGACACAACCCTGCTTGCTGAAACTGAGGAGGACCTAAAGTGCTTGCTCTAGAAGGTCAAGGATTGCAGCCTTCAATATGGATTGAGGTTCAGTATCAAGAAGACAAAGATTCTCATCACTGGGCCAAT
>NW_006399759.1:19171676-19173150 GCF_000299155.1 Elephantulus edwardii | reverse complement strand
TGAGTTAACAGAAGGGTATTACATTACCCTAAGACCTGATGTGAGATAGCCTCACATGCCAATTGTAATGAAATTGTTTCTAAATAATGTTGAGAAAAGAAGCCTGAAGACAAATCATGGTACAATTGGTTTGTGAAAGAATGCTTTAAAATCTTAAATATCAGTTCCTCAATTTCAGAATGAAGGATAGAAACAGAGGAGGGAAATCACTCTATAAATCTATTGTTAGGAAAATTTCAAAGACAGAAGCTAGCTTATATTCCACCTGCCAAATGAGTATAGATTTATAGGATTGTTTAAATATTTGAATGTTTGCAAGATCAGTCCGTGCTTCATTTTGTTGTTCTTGGGTCCCCTATGGATTGTAGTTCATGATGGCCTCTAACAACAAAAACAATGTGCTCAAGAAATCCTATTTAATTATCTTAAATAATTTTTAAAAATTTGCTTATTGATGCAGAAAAGGTATTTGACAAAATCCAGCATCCCTGCCTGAAGTAAATTTACTCAACATAGTGAGAAGTAAATATGCAAAACCAAGAGTCAACATCATTATCAATGGTGAAAGACTGAAAACATTTTCCTTACAAATAGGGACCAGACCGCCCACTGTCACCACTTCTATTACATATTGTATTGGAAGTACTTGCTAGGGCAATACGGCAAGAGAAGAAAATAAAAAGCATCAAGATCATCAAAGAGATGGTTAAACTGTCACTATATGTAGACAATATGATAGTGTGCACAGAAAACCCCAAGGACTCAACAACAACAACAACAAATTGTTAGAGCTAGAAGACCAATTTAATATAGTGACAGAAAATAAAAGAAATATCCAAAAGTCAGTAGAATCTCTCTACAGTAACAAAGAGTATTTAGAGAAAGAAATCAAAAAAGCAATACCATTTACAGTAGCCAACCACAAACTGAGATAATTGGGAGTGAACCTAACTGGAGATGCAAAAAGCTTATATACAAAGAAAGCTATAGAGGTGTCAAGTTCTTCTTTTTTTTTTTATAAGTTCCAAAGGGAAATTGTCAAGTTTATTTGGAGGGGAAAGAGACCCCCAAATACACAAAGCACTTCTGAGAAACAAAAATGAAGTGGGGGAGGCATAACACTCCCTGACCTCAAAAACTACAACACAGCAGTATTAACCAAAACAGCATGGTACTGGTGCAATGACAGGCACATAGACCAGTAGAACAGAACTGAGAACCCAGAAATGCACCCAGTTATCTCTGGTCAACTGATAGTCAACAAGGAATTAAAAGCTATCAAATGAGGAAATGACAACCTCTTCAACAAATGGTGCTGGCAAAACTGGACTGCTACCTGCAGAAATCGGAAACAGGATCCACATCTCACACCATGCACAAAAATCAACTCAAGGAGGGTAAGAGATCTAGGAGTAAAGCCTAATATCATAAAGTTCATCAGAAACAAACTGGAATCAAGTTTAGATGGCCTAGT
>NW_006399759.1:19166224-19167686 GCF_000299155.1 Elephantulus edwardii | reverse complement strand
GGGCAATGACTAGGGCTGATAGAAGGAGAGTTGAGGTCTATGAGCTGTGGTGTTGGAGAAGAGTATTGACTATGGTTAAACCTTGCTGCTCCTTGGAGGCAGGGATTCTGAAGCTTCATCTGGCATACTTAAGACGTGTTGCAAGGAGGGACCAGTCCTTGGAGAAGAAGAGGAAGAACCTCTATGAGATTGATTGATTCAGTGACTGGGGTAGTGGAGTCAGGTGTGTCTGAGGCAGTGAGATTGGCACAGGATAGGGCAGGGTTTAGGGCTGTTGTACATAGGGTTGCTATGAGTCATAGGAAGCTCGACAGCATATAACAACAACTGCCATTGCACTAGCTCTCCTTGGGAGCCATAGTCTCCAGCTACGTTACCTGTGAACACATGATCTTGCAAATCATCAACAGCAGTGGGACCAACATAGAAGAGAAAATGTGTTTCACATGGTAAGAAGACTGTGGTGAGACTATAAAAGGGAATATGAAGAGATTATGAAAACACTGTGGTATGGTGTAGCCTGAGGAACTCTGGAGATGAAGTCATTCATAGTTAAGGGTTTCCGTACTGAATGATTAAAATAAAAGTTGACTTGTGAGTATTATCAGACAAAGCTTGCATTCTAGGAGACCAGAGGTTCATTTGTGCTACTGAACTATTATGAGACAAAGCTTGCTTCACATTTGAGAAAACTAGAAGTTTATTTGTCTTACTAAACTGCTATGAAATGAAGTTTGCTGGATAGCTGAGGAAACCAGAGATATGTCTATGTTGAGGAACTGAACATGGACTCTTGGTAATTAAAGAATTCTGACTTGTTAATTTGGCCTGGCATTTGTCTGTCAGTTTGCTGTACTAAGATAACTTGGAATTGCTGTTATACTTAAATCTGTGCCACTCGTGTGTCAAATGCCCTAACGGTTGTCCACAGTAGACATGTTTTAGTGGAGCTCCCTGATTAAGACAGACTCTGAAAGAGGATTGGCCATCTACTTCTTAAAACCCTGTGAACACTAGAGGAATGAAGATAGTTATACTTGTGTAGTAATAGAGCCCAGATTGGAAGTCAGTTGAAATGAAGGAAAACAATAACAAACATCATTTAATAACTGGAAAGACCCACAGCCAGGTGGAATGACACAGTGACTGCTGCAATGGACTCTTGTGTGTCAGGAAATGTGAAGATGGCACAGGATAGAACAGGGTTCAGATCAAATAGACTAGACCAAAAAGAAAACATCAAGACATATCATAGCCAAATTCCACAAATTAAAAGATAAGGATAGCATTCTAAAAACAGCATGAGTAAAACATAGAGTCTCCAGGGTCGATCACATATTAGGACACAAAGCAAGTCTCAACAAATTAAAAAACTTTTAAATAATACAAAAGGGAAATAATTAGATGAAGTTTTGCTTTCTCAGAAGAAACCATGCAAGCTAGAAGACAATGGGATGGCATA
>NW_006399759.1:19137284-19137843 GCF_000299155.1 Elephantulus edwardii | reverse complement strand
GAGGTATGCATTATAAACACACCAATATGCTGCCCATGCAAACCCAAACCTATAGCCATCAAGTTGATTATCACCAACCCTACAAGACACAGGACACACAACTTCCCCATAGGGTTCCCAAGGCTGCAAATCTTGGAAGCATGAAATGACCAACAGGGTAGAAATACAGACTTTTAAATCATCAGCCAAGCATATAAACCCATGTGCCACCACTGCTCTTCCACATACAGCCAACAGATACAAATCCTGTAATTAGGTGTGAGAGTTGACTTTGAGCCTAACAGAAGCTCAGAGCTGGGAGAACCAGAAATTATTTCATGGATAACAGGAGACTGGAAACAGGAGACAGGACACCTTTGAAGGATGGCAGTAGAAGAACAGCAAGTGGCCACTTTAAATGACCATTGTAAGTAAAATTAAAGAGCAACCTAGAGAGTAGAGCCATTTTGGGTACCCAGTTCCACTTTTGCTAAAAAATAAACCAAAAACTTTCCCTAACATGAAAAGATTTTTTACCAAAGACGATATTCACAGATGGCCAATAGCCACATGAGACAAG
>NW_006399759.1:19134228-19136603 GCF_000299155.1 Elephantulus edwardii | reverse complement strand
AGCAAATAACTAGCAAATAGCAAATAAATGTTGGAAAGGATGCAGACAGATTGGAACTCTCCTGAACTGCTGGTAGGGCTGTAAAATGGCACAACCATTATGGAAGGCAGTTTGGCATTTCTTCAAAAATGTAGTTACAGAAATTCCATATGATCCAGCTATTCTACTACTATAATACACTTCAAGAGAATAAGAGCTGATGTATAAACAGAAATATATGCATGTATGTTCATCATAGCAGTATTCACGATAGCAAAAAGATGGAAATAGCCCAAATGCTAACCAACAAATAAGTGGATAGAGAAATTGTGGTACATTCACAAAATTAATTATTTTGCAACACTGAAAATCAACAAAGAATAATAAAATATTACACAACACAGGTGAGTCTTGAGAATATTATGCTATGTGAAATACCTCAGTCATGAAATGGCGAAAACTGCGTAAGACCCCTGCTATGACAAGAAGAGGGTAACTAGGGAGTGAGTAGGAGATTGAGACATCAGAAATAGAATGTACAGACAATGAACACCTTAAAAGATTAAGACATAAGAGGAGCAATCTGGGAAGAATCGATGAAAAGACAATAGGGCTATCGGAATTAGTAAATAGGAACAGAACATGTATCATCTAAGGGGGGAAGCAAAAGAAGTGGAGGGGGAAATTACTAGGGCAGCAGAGATTAGTGAATTGATGTGAGATGTGAGGAATAAGCAATGAGGATTTGATGAAAAAGGGTGGTAAAAGGTATTTATCAATAGCAATTAAGTATATAGGGAGCTCTGGTGGCCTACTGGTGAGAAGCTATGCTGCAATCCTGAAGGCATGCAGTTTAAATCCACCAGCTGCTCTGTGGAAGAAGTATAGGCAATCTCCTCCCGAGCTATATTAACTGTCGCTGAAAACATGCCAGAGGATCAGCTATGGGTCAGTTCTGACTTGACAGTACTCAACAGCAGTAGTTCATTAAATAAAATACAATGTATATGAATGTATGAAAATTAATTAAAAAAAATAAAAAGTCATTTGCATCAGAAAAATCTTCTGTCAAAGGCTTCTCCAAAGTCCTGAAAAGTGAGGATATTTGTTTAAATGCTAAGACGCACCCAGTTCAAGCCATGGTCTTTTTAATTATTGTCTATGCATCCGTAAGTTGGATCAGTAAAAGATGACCCAAGAAGTGATTTTTTTGAGTTATGATAGTGAAAAAGATTAGTGAATACCTCACGGACCGTCAAAAGGACAAACAAGTCTGTCTTGGAGGGAGTGTGACCAGAGTGCTTCTTACAGACAAGGATGGTTAAACTTATACTTTGGGAATATTGTCAAGAAGGGCCAGTTCTTGGAAAAGGACATCATACTGGGAAAGGTAGAGAGTCAGGAGGGAAGGAAGATCCCTTAACAAGATGGACTGATATAGTGACTATAATAATGAACTTAAGTATATCAAACAGATTCATCCTGGAGAGGGTGAAGCCAGGCTGCTCCTTGGAGGCAAGAATTCTGAAGCTTTGTCTGACATACTTTGGACATGTTGCAAGGAGGGGCCAGTCCTTGGAGAGCAATGTCATACTTTGGAGGATGGAGGGACAGTGCAGGAGAAGAACACCCTCGATGAGATGGATTGATTCTATCACTGGGGCAATGGGATAGGCGTGTTGGAGACAATAAGACCGGCAAGGGATAGAGCAGGGTTTAGGGCTGTTGTGCATAGGGTTGTTATGAGTCCTACAAGCAACTCGACTGCACATAACGACAACAAAGTATACCAAAAATTATGAGGATGGTTCTGGATAACAAAAGTTTCAGTCTTTTCATAGGATAGTTATGAGTAGTTGTTGTTGTTGTTATGTGCCGTCGAGTCATTTGCGACTCATAGCAACCCTATGCACAACAGCCCTAAACCCTGCTCTATCCTGCGCCAACCGCACTGCCCCTGACACACCCATCCCAATTACCCCAGTCACTGAATCAATCCATCTCATAGAGGGTCTTCCCCTCCTGCGCTGTCCCTCCACCTTCCCAAGGATGATGTCCCTCTCCAAGGACCCGTCCCTCCTGGCAACATGTCCAAAAGTATGTCAGACGAAGCCTCAGAATCCTTGCCTCCAAGGAGTAGCCTGGTTTAACCTTCTCCAAGATTAATCTGTTTGTTTTCCTGGCAGTCCATTGTACATTCAGTACTTTTCTCCAGCACCACAGCTCAAAAGCATCCACTCTCCTTCTGTCCTCCCTAGTCATTGTCCAACTCTCTGATGCATTACAAGCGATTGCGAAGACCATGGCCTGTATCAGGCGCACCTTAGTCTCCAGAGAGACACTGTTGCTCCTGAGTACTTTAGAGAGGTCCCTAACAGCAGACTTTCCCATCGCGA
>NW_006399759.1:19132452-19133968 GCF_000299155.1 Elephantulus edwardii | reverse complement strand
AATCCTGATGCCACAATTTTCTTCATAGAGCCCAGCCTCATGGATAATCTGCTCTGCATACATGTTGAAAAGGTATGGAGACAGGATGCATCCCTGGCGCACACCCTTCTCAATTTTGAACCATGCAGTGTTACCCTGCTCTGTTAATAGCACCAAATAACAAATAACAGTTTCTTTCATTTAAATTAGCCAAATTTCACTTATTTCTGTTTCAGGACAGACTCACTCCCTATATGACTTTTTAGTAATACTATTCAAATTGGCATGGTATGGGTTACTAGGTCAGATTTTCCTACTGTCAATATGCAAATAGTTTACAGCAACAGAACATGATTGAACCTTACTGAAATGGTATTATTGTTGTTGTTTTGTACCATAAAGTCGGAACTAACCCATACCTGACCCTCCAGAGGGTTTTCAGAAGCAGCTAATCTCATGGGAGGAGATTTTCCATCCTTCTCCCACAAAGCAGCTGGTAACTTTGAACCGTGTGCCTTCAAGATTAGAAAACTCAAAATACTTTCTTATATTTGTTTCATCTCATGACCATTTTGGTGGATAACAGCAATAACAACTCAAACACATAATTCACCTAATTCTCACCTTACTGAGTGCCATTGGGATTACTACTACTAAGCATCTTCGTATCTATGTTAAACTTACTCATAGTCTTTATTTCTTAGGAATTACTATACACTAACCCACTGGAGGGCCAGCTATGGGTCAACTCTGACTCAATGGTGCATAACAATAAGCATTGTCTTAAGCATCACACGTCATCTCATTTTATTCTCATCACGCTAACCAAATACAATTGTTCACTAAAATGAATACTTTGTAAGGGAAACAGAGCTCCATCTGTTCTAATTATGCTATATCCCTTAACCCACATGGAAAACTCCATAAGGCACAGAGTGAGTAGTAAGGAAATAGTTGTTGAGTAAATGAATGTGGGAGTGAGTAATGATCCTACCTACAAAGAGAAATCCAAGGCTTAAAAAAGGTAAGGAATGTGCCAAGATCTTGTACGTCACACACTGTTGCTGGATCCCAAACTTTAAACATAATAATTTATGTCTTTTCCTTTTTCATGGTAAGAAAACTATGTCTCAGGGATTTATGTAACATGCTCTGGACCAGGTGAGAATTAAGTTATTGAAACTCAGATCCAGGAGCCCTGATTCCAACTGACACTGTTTACTCTTGGTGAGATAAAATTAACAGGTCTTTGATGCATCTTTAAAGCTTAGTTAAGAGAAGAACACAAGACCTGTCATTTGAATTACCACCAACCCTCCATCCAAAAGAGAACTACTCCACAAGACTATAATTACCTTTCATGCCCCTCTTACCTGTATTCTTCATTTGAGCTCTAAATTATGAGTCATGAAACATTGGACAATATGATAAAAGATTTATCATGTCATAGTTCATGAAACAGAAAAATAGAAGTCTATGGGGGAGAGAATAGTCTAAAAGTATTATATTTTAGGGTATTATTTCTATCGTAGGAGTA
>NW_006399759.1:19121219-19123684 GCF_000299155.1 Elephantulus edwardii | reverse complement strand
CACTAGGGTCTGCTTACAACTGTTCCTCCTCCTTTGTGTTTCCCTACTTGATAGTTCTACCAGTTCTACCTAGGTTGCCCTTTTTGTTAATCTGCGTGTGTTCTGTTGTGCATAGGGTTTTCAGAGGCCTGCTATTTCAGAAGTGGGTGGCCAATCCTTCTTCCTAGTCTGTCTTAATGATGACCTAATATTATAGATGCTGAATTGGACAAAACCATTTAGGTCAAGTTGACACTGCCTTATATTATCCTTTAGTGCAATGCTGACAATTCAGAGTTAAATATTAACTGTGTGATATAAACCCATGAATCTTACATAAACTCCAAATGTTAAACTGATAAATGGGGTAAATTGCTTATTGAGAGAAGATCGCTACATAGTCCAGAGGAAGCAAGAAGGCTAAAAGAGGGCATGTAATTGAACAAAGTTTGAAGGAAATAACACTTCCTAGCTTTGAAGAGTAAAAAATAAATAAATAAACAAACAAATAACTGGAATGCATCATAACTGTCTTGAAAATCTTAAGTGTGGAGGATCCAAGATGGTGGTGGAGGCAGAGACAACGTGGTGAGCTGCGGGAGCAGCGGACGACTTGAAACAGGGCCACTATGGCCTTCTACGGACTTCTGTTTATTGATAATTGAACAGTTAAACAGTTGATGACTGGTCTTCAGTGAGGATTGAGGCTCAACAACAGGAATTCAAGGATTCTCAAGGAAGAATGGGTGAGTGCTGCAGCTCCCAGCTCCCTCCCACAGAGCCTGCACTGTGCTGCACCCGCAGCCTCAGCTCCATGAAGCTCCCACAGCCAGAACCTATGGAATCCCTCGCCCAGGATGGAGAGTGGGCACTGGGCCTCCCCACTGCAAAAAGCTGCCCCACTGCAGCAAAGTGGACTCGTTCTGGGGAGAATTCTTGGAGCCAAGATGGTGGCGGCAGGGGAAGCGGGCAGCCACTGGCCTCCCGCATGCGAGTTGAAACACGACCACCAGCCGCCCGTGTGGGAGATGACACGTGGGAGATGGCTTGCGCCCAACGGCCACCCACGTGGAAGATGGCACTCGCCCAGCAGCCACCTGGGCAGTGGGATGGCACGCACCCTCGCCTGCAGGCCGCTCGCATTGGGGGATGGTGCTCACCTGCCTGCTGCCCGTGCATGAGAAAACGTGCGCCTGCCAGCCGCCTTTGTGGGAGATGACACTCGGGAGATGGCTTGCGCCTGCCAGCCACCCATGCAGAAGATGGCACTCGCCTGGTGGCCGCCCGCATAAAAAGATGGCCCACGCCCGCCAGTCACATGTGTGGGAGATGGCGCATGCCTCCTGGCCGCCTGCGCTGGGAGATGGTGTGTAACCACCGGCTTCCTATGCATGAGATGATGCTCGCCTGAGATGAAGGGTGCCTGCCGGCTGCCCACGCTGGGGGATGGGGCCTGCCGGCTGCCCGTGCACGAGAGGACATGTGCCCGCCGGCCACCCAAGTGGGAGATGATGCGCGGGAGATGGCGAGCACCCGCGAGTCCTCTGCGCTGGGTGGGGGGGGGGTGTGCCTGCCAGCCACCTGCATGGAAGATAGGGCGTGCGCCCCACTGCCCTTGGGGGGGATGTGTGCCCCGCCGCCTACAGGTTTGGGTTTCCTTGGAAAACCAGAGATGATCACCTATACAATGGAGTATTGAAAGTCACTGTGACATGTCTACTTGATGACACCTAACAGTGACAGCATGTCCAAGAGGACCGACATCCTAAATACACCACATATTTTGATCTGCTGAATGCTTCCACCAAAAGCTGTTTAGACCTGGGGGGAGCCTATTCACAATTCTCAGGTTCCCTTTGTCATTTATAAAGGGGGATGGCAGTGACACCTACTTCAAATTATAGTATGACCACTTATGGGAATTGGAGATGCTGTCCCTGGCCACACAGTACTCGGTCAGGCGAGGGGACCAGATTAGGGTGGGGGCAATTAGAGGTGGAGTGTACCAGCCAGCCCATTGGGGGTGTTGCCCTGCTCAGGACGGGCTGTCTTCGGCCCTCAGCTCGGGGCAAGTCATCACAGCCCTCAGCTCGGGGCAAGCCATCATGGCCCTCAGGGTGAGCTCCTCAGTCCCCAGATTGTGCCATCTGACCCCTGGGTAGGAAAAGAAAAGTGCCTAGGGTATCTAGAAAATTTTATCTAGGCTATTTTCTGCCACCCTCTCCCCCAGTAAACCTGAAAGCAACACCCCCAAAACCCCTCTATTTGTAACTCACAAGTTTGTTCTCTCTAGGTTTGTTCCCTTCCCTATAGGTAATGTTACCACTGAGTTTTACTTCAGACCTGACCCCGAACCCAGTGCCAGTGACAAAAAGGAAATAAAACTGCCAGCTAAAGAAGCAAAGGAGGATGGAGCCTCTGGGTTCAACCAGCCATCCCCACTGGACCCACCTTGGAAAACACTTTGCAGTCCAGAGGGGAGCAAA
>NW_006399759.1:19116647-19121119 GCF_000299155.1 Elephantulus edwardii | reverse complement strand
GCAACAATGAATGAATGGAATCCCAAAATCTCTGTAGATGTTCATTGAAATGAAAAATAAACAACCTAAATAAAAAAAAATTCATCACAAAAAAATGGTCTTTTCCTCCATGCTATGAGAAAGTTTTATTTTTTTAATTGTGATTTTAATGAAAGTTTACAGAAAGTTGGCTTTTCATTCATTCACAGTTGCACATTTTCCTCCTTACACACCTCCAGTTTACTTAAAAAAACATTCTTTCATTATTGCATCATTTCCTCCCTTCCCTCTACCCACTCCCAGTTCACTTTCCTGTGCACCTCTTATTCTATATTGTCATACAAATAATGCCTAATCATTTTAAACAGTTCTTTCCTTCATCTGTTTCAATACAGTGTTCATTATTTATCCCCTCTTTCCTTAGTTTACCCCAACCCCATGTCAGTCCTATTTTATAACAGTGTTTATAACAGAAAGATCTATTTTATTTCCCTAACAATTATCCATTTTAGTGAATACAATTTTAAATTACAATTTAAAAACATAAAACTTTCTCATAGCATGGAGGAAAAGACCCTTTTGAACATGTATTTTTCAGTTTCATGAATTATGACATGATAAATCTTTTATAATATTGTCCAATTGTAACAGGAAGTAGGTAACAAAGTTGTTAGCTATCTCATTAATAAGGATTTATCTGAACACACTTGGTATACACAAGCATGTGTGTGTGTGGCGTGAGAGAGAGAGAGTGAGAGAGAGGGTGAGAGAGAGAAAGAGAAGTTGTTTGTTTTGTTGTTAGAACCAAAGTTCATTTATATAAATAGTCTTTTGTTGACCATGTGGAAGGGCTACAAGGAGCCAGAGAGTGTGGCCTTTAGTCTTTGCAAAGACAAAAATCTCATAAAGTGCCAAAAGAAATGGACTCGGAACTCAAATGAGAGTCCCATACAGCCTTTTCCCCTTGCAATTTCTAGCTGGGCTCCAGAAGAAAGTAGAGGAGCATTGTCTTTGTACCTTCTTGACTGTCCTCAGGGAACTCAAGTGGCACAGTTTGCAGGGAGCTGCACTGCTACCCCAAGGGTACACCTCCTCTTTGGTAGTTGGAAAACACCAGTGGCTGTGGAAGAGAAAGATGAGCAATCTCCCATGCAATTTACAGCCACTGAAAACTTACTAGAGGATCAGCCAAGCCTCATTCTGTCTCTCACAGTGAATGTGGCTGGTGATATTTGAATCTTCCAGTACTCAGGTTTTTGTTTTGTTTTCTTCCACTTTGTATCATTTTACTTGGTGAAAGACTTTGAGAAAGCTTCCTTCCCATTGGCTTTATTCCCCACAGGGGTAGCCTGCAAAAAGCCTCCCCAGAGTAGCCCTGCTTCCTAGGAGGCAGGAATTTTTTAAAATTTATTTTAATGAAAGATTACAGAGACTTTGGATTTCCATTCATTCACTATTGCACTTTTCTCCTTGGCCAGCCCTCCACCCCACCCCCCATTAGCTTTTTTCTTCGAAAAGTAACAGAAAAAATAGGGGCTGGGGGGGGGACTGAGAAAGAGGGGATAAATAATGTATACTACATTGAAACAAATAAGGGAGAGAACTGCTTAAAAGGGATATGTGATTAGATGTTATTGTTATGACAGGGGTTCAGAAGGAAGATAGCATAGTGGTGTGGACTTGGGAGGAGGGTTCGAATAACAATGAAAGAATTTTTTCTTTTACTTTTCAAAGAGGTAGGACATTTTACATCTCTGCTTCCCTGATTCACATTTTCTCAGCTGGTGAGGGCTGTTCAATGCATGCTGACTCTCCTCACACTGACAGCTGCTCACCTTACACTCATAGCATAACTCCTTTACTTTCAGTCCCAGGACTCTGTGACCTGTCTCCAGAAGTCCATTAGACAAACATGTCTGTGCAGCTGGACACATGGGAATTCACTCCGTGGGGGAACTGTCAACCAACAAAGGAAAAGAGCCCATGATTGTATCCTACTAGTCCAATCCCTGGAACATTCCCTATGGCTCAACTCCAACTGGAATGGTAATCTCCATGAAATCCTCTTGTGTTGACTTTTCTATCTACATTTATCCTAGTTTCACCTCCTTTTTCTGTAGTTACTGTATAAATAAGACTCCCTGAGTCCATGTACTTGGCTCAGGCTCTGCTTTCTAGGTAGACGCTATCCAGTATCGACATCTCCATCACTGTCAATATCTTCATAGATACAACTTTACCCATGAATTGCTCTTCCATGGGAAGTGGAGAATAAGCAATTAGGGGACAACTCTATGTTATGTTTGCCTTGTTTTGTTGTCAAAATCAGCAACAGTTATATTCTTTTGTAAATGTATATAGATCACAGGTGTGATATTATTAGGCAAACCACTATAATAGAGATAGTTCCATCTGTAAAAGCAAAAACTTTACTTCATCTTTCGATGTTTAATAACCAAGATAATACATACAGACAGCATGTTAAGATATCTGGATTATTTATGCAAATGGATTTTCACTTTGCGTGGCTTTAAATTCATCCCATTATTTCTGGTCCTCTAGTTTCCTGTAGGTAATTACAGAATTTGTTGCCGTTGTTGTGTGCTTTTGGGTTGGAATCAACCCATTGCAGACCCTCTAGTGGGTATCCAAAAGCAGTTTATCCCACAGGAGGAGACTGTCCATCTTTCTGTGGAGCACCTGGTGGATTCAAGCCACGTGCCTTTGGGATTGTATTGTAGCTTCTTACTGTAGGCCACAAGAGCCGCCTAATTTCAGAATTTTTGGTGTTGTTATGTATCATCGAGTCAGAACCAACCTGTAGCTGACCCTCCAGTGGGTTTTCAAAGACAGCTAATCAAAAGGAGGAGCCTGCCCATCCTTCTCCTGCAGAGCAGCTGGTGGATTTGGATTGTGTGACTTTGGGATTGCAGTGCAGTTTCTCACCACTACACCACCAGAGAAGGGCATAAACAGAGATACTTAGGAACATATAAGAAATTATGAAGAAATAAAATTTTTTTTCATTGTCTTTGCTAGGCTTCTGTGGATAAGAGCTCTGGTGGCATAGTGTGTTACATGGTAACTGACAGGTCAGTGGTTTGAATCTCCAGCTGCTCCACAGGAGAAAGATGAGCTAGCTGTCCCTTCACACCCAATGAAGAGTGACTATGAGTCAGAATCAACTGAGCTGTGATGTTTTGTTTTGTTTCATTTTGTTTTGTTTTGGAGTGGGCAGGCAGAACAGAGAATGTAAAGCATGGTAGTAGATGCATTGGCCCTTTGAACTCTATACACTTACTCGTTTTGTCAACATATATGAATTTAAAGCCACCTGAGTCTTCAAATTCAGTGATGAGTGAGGAGAGCATGACCCTGCTTTCATTCCGTTCACATGCTAGTTTCGTCTTGCTTGTAGCAAACATCCAGAAACACTGATCTCTGAGTTGACAGTGTAGTCCTCCCACACCTTGCTTCATTTGTTGGAAATGATTCCTTTCTAGACACACACACACACACACACACACACACACGCACACCCACCCCTAAAGGCTTTCCTCATCCTCTCATCTGCTTGTCTTTCTCTCCCAATTAAGTCCTGCTGGAACTATGTCTGTTTTGTTTACCATTACACCCAAGGAGGGCAGAGAGGTAGGATAGCTTTCTCATAGGCAACTTGTATCAGCTAAAAAAACCTCTTGTATCAGCTAAAAAAAAAAAATTTAAAAAATAATTAAACTAAAAAGAAAAGCAGTCCTTCTTTCCCCTTTAAAAAGCAAAAATGTTTTCAAGCAATAGAAAGTGAAGGGAAGGAAGGAGTGCAGTTTGTTTCTACTAGAACTGAAGACCATTTGTAACATCTGTCAGGGTCTTCATATTGAGTTGAATACAAAACCACGATTTTAGTTAGAGGTCCCTGTACGGCACAAAACGTTTGTGCTTAACTATTAACCTAAAATTTGGTGGTTTGAACTCACCCAGCGGCACCTATGCACCTATGGAAAAATATCTGATCATCTGTTTCCATCAAGGTTACAGCCGTAAAAACTATAGAGCACTTCTTCTTTGTACTTGGAGTCACCGTAAGCGGGAATTGACTAGATGGCAATGGGCTTATATGTATGTGGGCGTCTAAGATTTATCATTAAAAATGTCTTTCTTAGCCAATGATTTAAATGTTTGTTTTATGCTGAAGTTTTTAATGTATTAAGGAAAGAGAATTAGGATGGATTACAAGCCTCTCCCTTATTGTTAGGTACTGCTGAGTACGACTCATAGAGATCCTATGAACAAAAGACCTGAACCCTGTTTTGTTTTTTGGTTTTTTTTTATTATTTTTTTTACAGAGGTTTTGGATTTCCATTCATTCATTGCCACAATTTTCTCCCTGCCCACCCCTCCCCACCAGCTCGCTTCCCCCTCCGAAGAGAGAAAAAAAAATTCCTTCATTAGTATACAATTCTCGCGTCCCTTCCCCCCACCCCCCACCCAGA
>NW_006399759.1:19101947-19108727 GCF_000299155.1 Elephantulus edwardii | reverse complement strand
GAGAGTCGGCATCCAGTTCCCAAATCAATAAGATAGTTAATTTAATTACCATTGGAAAATGCTTGTCAGTTTCCTGTAGCATCTGGTCCCCACTGGATCCTTTTCATTTCCTTCACCTGCTCCCCCCACCAACCAATTTCTGCAGCTCTGCAACTGCATCCCTGCCCATCCTCACCCTTCTGCCCCAATCCTCACCTCTTTGTACCCCCAATATGGTTTTTTCCAATTAAAAAAAAAGAAGAGAAAAAAAATCATAAGTGCATTTTAACAGAGGTTAAGAGATATATGGAGTATAGGACATATATTGAGGAGATCAAAGGAATAAAACAACCATCAATTGGTGGAAGTTACAGAGAGACCAAATAGAATTTTTAACAAAATATTATACACATTTTTATCAGCTGTTCAGAAATGGAAAGAGCTACCCAGGCAGTCAAGTGCCCTGGTCCTGTAACTCAATTCACTAGAAGACTAGACTTTTTTTTTTTTAATTCAAGGACAGCGGAACAGATTTCTGAAAATTGCGGGAGATTGCATTTTTTTTTTGGCTCTGTCATTTCCAGAGACTGGTTAAATTCTTTATGTTATTTTATGTAAACCTCACAGAAGTAAGTATTCATATCCTTACTTCATAAATGAGAAAACAGAATCTCACAGCAGTAAATAATATGACTGGAGATGGACAGAAATGGAAGTCCCAGGAGCCTCCCACTGGACTAGCTGACATCACGCTCTTAATCAGAACATCGTACTGTTACCAACTCTGATCTAATTTTGACTTTATGTACTCTAAATCCTTGTAATAGAAACCTAAAAAGCGAATGTATCTCTAAGATATAAATGATAAAAAGAAAAAAGAAGGGAAGAAGCGACTGTTCATGTTAGGAAGTACCCTTTGGATTTACTCTTAGATATTGAATGACTTAAAATCTGAAGACTTCCAGTTGACAGCTACAAAATCTTCTGCTGTTTTCCCTCAACTTTTCTCCTTCCCAACCCCAAGTATCCAAAACTCACATACTGCTTAGGATAACAACAATGTATTTGAATTTTGTAAATAAACCAGTACAAAAAAAACCCCCCCAAAACAAAAAACACCTCATTTGTATTTGTACTCTGAAGACATTCACGTGTTAACACTTTCCCCAGGAGAGTGTACATCAAGTGTGGTACCCAGCTATCTTAAGGTCAACTGATACTCGACAAGGAAATCAAAGCTATCAAATGGGGAAATGACAAGCTCTTTAGTAAATGGTGCTGGAAAACTGGAATGCCACCTGCAGAAAACTGAAACAGGATCCACATCTCACACCATACACAAAAATCAACTCAAGGTGGGTCAGAGACCTGGAGTAAAGCCCCAAACCATAATTTTCATAAGAGACAAACTGGGATCAAGCTTAGAAGTGCTAGTCCAGGGTATAAAAAGACTGCCAAATACCACCAGAAATGCACAATCTAAAGAGGATAAAATTGATGACTGGGACCCTATAAAGATTAAATCCATGTGTGCATCAAAAACTTTTTCCAACATGGTGAAAGAAAACCTACAGACTGGGAACAAACATTTGGTAATACCATCTCAGATGAGAGTTTTATAACAAAAGTGTACAGAATACTCCTGGGCCTCCATAAGAAAAAGACTGATAACCCAATTACAAAATGAGCAAAAGACATGGAAAGAATTTTCACAGAAGATATTTGAATGGCAGACACATGAATAAATGCTCCAAATCACTGGCAGAGAGATACAAATCAAAACCACAATGAGATACCACCTCACTCTAGCAACTGTGGCAAAGTTTAACAGGGCAGCATGTAATAAGTGTTGGAGAGATGTGGCAAGAAAAGAACTCATATATTGTTAATGGGATTGCAAAATGGTACAACAATTCTGGAAAGCAGTTTGGTGCTTCCTCAAAAAGCTGAACACAGAAATTCCATGTGACCCAGATATTCCACTACTTGGAATATACTCTGAGAAAATGAGAACTGAGGTGCAAATGGAGATTCATACGTCAGTGTTGATAACAAAATTACTCACCATTGCAAGAACGTGGAAATTGCCCAAATGTTTAACCACAAACGAATGGATTGAGAAACTATGGTATGTACATTCACACAGTGGAATACTATGCAGCACGCAGGAGCAATAACTTTGTAAATTATTACCTAACTTGGGAGGGACTGAAGAGCATTATGCTGAGTGAACTAACTCAGTCCCACAAGGACAAATATTGTATAAAACCATTATTGTAGAATAGGTATAATGATCCAAGTTGGGTGGTGGAGGGTGGAAGCAGAGGGATGAGGATGTGCAAGGGGGGATTAATTATGGAGTTGTACAGTTTGATGAGGGGGATGAGGGAAATTGGAAGAATCTGTTCTCAAAAACAAAGTATTAGAATTTTGTAAATAAACTAGTATTTTTTAAACAAGTGGTAACTACAGAAAATACTTTGCCCAAAGGAATGAACTGGCATATCTGGCACAGGGAGAATCTTATTCAAGACACCTTTTTGGTTCTCCAACCATACTACAGAGATTGTTACTGAGCCCCCTATGACAAAACTGGTCCTGTTCTTAAATAATCCCAACATGGGCATCTTTTAGCAGCCATTTTCCTGGGACATTCACCGATTCATTTACTCATACTTTGGAGAAAGATTTATGAGTCCTCTTTTGTAAAGAGAGGTCTGCTAAGTGAGTTGAATCAGACAGAGCGCCAGCTCTTTGATCCTTGTAGAAACAGGAAGAAAAGTCCCAAGATTCTGAGTCATGATTCCATCCCCTGACCCTGAGCAACCCAGCCCAGTCCTGGTTTCAGTGTGTTGGCACTCATAGTCTGCTCTCTGTCCATTGTCTTTTTTTAATTGTTTCACATCTTGAGTCATCTCTGAAGATTCCACACAGCCATCTGGGTGACCACCATCTGGCTCGATGGGGCTTGGATTGATGGATGTGTGTCTGCTTAAACCTGTGCCCAGAGCACCTGTGTCTCTAACATGAGGAGTACCAGCTGTGACACTCCACTTCCACTTACCTATCTGCAGCACTTGGCCTGCTGGGCTGTTACCAGGAAAGTATTTCTTTTCTCCTAATGGATTTGTCTGATTGTGTAATTGTATCCGTTCAGTTCTGACAGCCTTTCCAACATTGTGCAGCCTTCAAACAGATGAATAATTTGCACTTGTGCATTTCAATGAGCTTGGGGAACATTCAGGGTTCAGAGGTACAGCTAGAAATATTTCCAGAAAGATGAGTCAAACAATGTCAGAGGTGACTGGGAAAGAGAAGAAAAGGCTCTGCCATGCCTCTCTTGTGAGCCAGCAGACCTGATGTGCAGTCCAGGTCACTATTTCCAGTTTACAAAGCCTTGGCTGTTGAGATGAAGTGTCTGCCTCTTTGTTCTGTCTCCCACTTTGTCCTTCTCTTTCTCGTGTTTCTTTTTGGCTCCAATGTCCCACCTCAAAATGGAACACTGCCCAATGTTCATAGATAACCTGGTGAGTTGTGCTTTATTCTTTTAGGAGATTCACTCTCTAGTAGACATTCGGAATCTGCAACATGTGCCAGCAGTGTGATTGCATCTCAGTGGAGGTAAATATCCCCATCCCTGGGGATGCAGCTGTAAATGTGTCCACTCATCTTTCTCAAATTCTGCATCTCACACGGAAATGAAATGTTCTCAATAGAATATCCCTGCTATAAGAGTATCTTTAAATAATTCAGGATTTCAGGTATCTTCAAATTCAGGTAGCTTTAAAGAACACACACACACACACACACACACACACACACACACACACACACTATCCCAATAAACCTCTCATAACATAATCCCTTGGTGTAGCCCAGAAGAAATTGTTGCTTTGCCATCCAACAGTTTCAAGATGTTTTGAAGGTGTTATTAAGGCATTCACTCAACCAAGCCCACAAACACCAGGACTTTGGAATACAACAGATACCAGGATTAGGTTCAACCATTTACTGGATTTTTTTTACTAAAAAATTTGAATGGGGGTGGGGGCAAGAAGAAAAATACTCCCAGATAGAGTTATAGGCATAGCTTTAAATAACAGCCATGGGGTAGCACTTTGCAATGAATGAGGATTTTCCCTTGCAAAGTCCAAGTGCTTTGCAGAACTTTTATGAAAGCATTTTCAGTGTGAACCAACAGGAGGAACTACGCTTGGAACAAGCTGGGTAGAGTTCACGTTCCAAAGGGAATGTTGGCTCCAGGTCCAGGTTGGCTCTCTGGTTCTGGCACCACCATGGGACTCTAACGTGAGACCCTTATTTCTTAATGGTAGCAGCAGATGCAGGAACAAGCGCCAGGTCGGCCACCTGAAAGGAAGACTCAAAGCCAAGATGCCCCAAGCACTTCCATTTCTATGCACTACCCACATTCCAACCACACTCACTCTTCTCATCCCACCTCTCTAGCTAGTCTTTCTCAGTACTTTTACTGCACTCCACCTATTCTGACCATTATCTTTTTATAGATTTTAAACTTCTCTCCTTGAACCTTCTCATCCTTTATACCCTTCTTGGAAAAGCACATCCGTTTTCTTGGCTTCAGCCACACACTGAATTCTCCCAAGTTGGTGTCCCTATTGCTTGCGTTCAGCACTTTTTTTTAATGTTCCAGAAGTATCCAAGCCCTTTCATCCTGTCCCACAGCTCCTGCTTGCCACAATGCCTCAAATTCATTCAACCCTTGTGCCTGAAATTTTGCCCATTAAAGCAGCCAGGGAGCTCTGGCGACCTAGTGACAAGACGCTGTGCTACAATACCGAAGACACCCAAAGTCCACGAGCTGCTCCTCGGGAGAGAATGGGCAGTCTCCTCACGTGTTGGAAAGTCAGCTATGATTGGGTTCCGACTCAATGGTACCCAACAGCAATGACAAGAAGCCACCAGTGTGGTTCAGTGAGAAGTGCATGGACCATGAAGGCAAGGCAAGATTTTCATTCTTACACTATCATTCATGAGCTGGAGGAACAACTGTTTCTGCTGTCAACTTCCTTATTGGGACAATGAGACCATTGACACTGAAACTAAAGTTTAAGGGTGACTGTGAGGATTAAATAAGAAACTGTACAAAAGCAGATTGCACAAGGCTTTGCTCATAGCTGGAACCAAATATATTTTACTGCAATAGTAATAATAATACAACTACACCAAGAAAAATAGATAATAATGTCTATTAGTAATGCCCTCCTGCTCCCCACCCGGGGTTGAATGTGCATCATCCCCATGCCCTGCCCATCCTCCTGCTCCCATGTCACTTGGGCCCTTCCTCACTCTACCTGCCCCTTCCACTATTACAGTAAATCACTTTACCTACTCGAAAGAAAAGCCAGTGTGTGGCAGAATTATGATAGTAATTAAGGAGTTATAAAGTTTAATAAGTAATAAATTATTTTTTTCTCCACTACCTTCTTAAAAAGCTCATTTTCATAACTACTTCTGCTCTCATTGCTTCTATATATTCATATAATCACAGTGGCTCAAGGGCCCTGCGGATGACTAGTGAAGTAAGGGGCTTCACAGGGCCCAGAGTGACAGTACAGCAGACGTGAATAGCAGCAGGTGTATCGAGTGACTTTTCATATACTGCCTTGACCCTAAAGCCAAAACTCTTGCATGAACCTGGTTGTTCACTCGATATGAACCACAGTGTTTAAGGATTTTCTTTGAAAGCCTAAATTTATCTTATAAACATAATAGAAGTATCATTTGTGTACTTAGTTAAGAACAGTTTTGGGAATCCATCTTCTCAGATTGAAGGGATTTTTATTAATTTTTAAGACCTAAAAAAATGAAATGGAGGAGAAAGCTGGGCATTCTCCTCCCACAAAATTGACAACCTCTGAAAACCCACTAACATGTTAGACATCAGTTAGTTTTATGACTCAATGGTACCTAACAACAACAACAATGCATGAAATAACTTTGATTTTTCTTAAGTACTCATCAGCTTATCTTGTCAAGCTTCAAGTTATAACTGCACCACCCCTTAAATATGATTTTTAAGAAAATATCGTCAGTGTACTCCTTAAGTATAGTTTCTTCTTCATGGTAAGTAAGAATAGCAAAAAACAAACAAACAAACAAAAAACAGCTATGAGATATCATCTCACCCCAGTCAGAATAGCAAAATTTAACAGAACAGCAAGCAACAAATGCTGGCGAGGTTGTGGAGAAACTGGAATCCTTATTCACAGCTGGTGGGAGTGTAAAATGGTGCAACCACTGTGGAAGGTGGTATGGCACTTTCTCAAAAAGTTGCAAATAGAGATACCATTTGACCCAGAAATTCCACTTCTGGGTATCCCAAAGAGACCATAACTGACATCCAAGCAGATATATGCACACCCATGTTTATCGCAGCTCTGTTCACAATAGCAAGGAGTTGGAAACAACCCAGGTGCCCATCAACAAATGAATGGATAGAGAAGCTGTGGTATATTCGCACAATGGAATACTATGCTGCATTGAAAAACAAAGAACTCATGTAATATTATTCAAAATGGGTGAGCCTGGAGGACATTATGCTGAGTGAAATATCTTAGTCTCAAAAGGACAAATATTGCATGGTGCCACTGTTGTAAAATGGGACTGATATCAGAGTTGGGATAAGACTGAGGAAAGCTGGATAAATTGTGTATACTGCACTGAAACAGATGAGGGAGTGAATAATTTAAAAGCGATGTATGATAGGGTATTATGGTTATCACAAGAGTCCACAATTAAGGTTGCATAGTGGAATGTACT
>NW_006399759.1:19099392-19101847 GCF_000299155.1 Elephantulus edwardii | reverse complement strand
CCTTTGTGACTGAGATATTTCACTCAGCATAATGTCCTCCAGGGTCACCCACTTTGAATAATATTGCATGAGTTCCTTGTTTTTCAATGCTGCATGGTATTCCATTACTGTGTCATCCTCACACATCCTGATACACAAGAGACCATAGCAGCAGTTACCATGTCAATCCATCTGGTTAAGTGTCTTCCTCTCCTTCGCCAACCCTCCACCCTTCCAAGCATCATGTCCCTCTCAAAGGACTAGCTCAAAGTATGTGAGGCAAAGCCTTATCATTATTACCTCCAAAGAGCATTCAAGCTGCACCCTCTCCAAGACATATATGTTTCTTCTTTTGTCTCATAGGACGTTCAGTGCTCTTCTCCAATACCACAGTTCAAAGGAATCAACTCTTCTATCATCCTTATTCACTGTCCAGCTCTTAGATACATAGCAAGTGATCAGAAAGATGATGGCCTGAATAAGACACACCTTTGTCCTCAAACTGATGTCATTTCTACTCAATAATTGATTGGAACCCTCCCTACTAAAGGCTTATATAAGTTCATGAGACCTCAGTTCTAGCGCTCTCTTTTTCTTGGGACCTCTGCCTTCAGTGGATAGTCTACAATGCTCATCAGGTTCTGCAAAACTGGCTTGCTTACCTACAGTGATATGAGTCATTGCCCTAATGGGTGTGAGTTTCTGGGAGACCTTCCAGCAAACCACTGAACTCACAGGACATAGAGATTGGAGCTAGGGAACTGAATAAGGAAGGGGCTGTTGAAGTCAGAAATCATGGAGTTATACAGCAGTCAAGTATTTGAGTCGATGTTGACAGGACACTTCTTGTTGACAGGACACTTCTTGTAACTGGTCTATTGCTACTCAGCAGAATGAATTATGAATACAATGAATTGTATGAAAATTAAACCTTAACATATGCTTAAAGGACTTTGGCTATCAGAGTAGCAAGGATATAACCAAATAATGAACCTAGAATTCATGTCTTTAGGAGTGAGTTGAGGTAGAGGGTCATTCATGCTACTTGATATAAAATTTCCGCTAGGCAGTCACATCCAACAGGAAGTAAATTTATTAGATGTGGTTCAAAAGAGTTGTAACTAGTGAAGAGTTCATAGAAACAGATTTTTGAAAAATGTCAATTTTTCTACCAATTACAACAATGAAAAAATAGGCCTCTTATAAAAATTGGATAGACCACAGCAACTTGACATCTGATGACCTGCCAGTGATAATGTACATATTCAAAGTCAGAGTAATTATTTAGAAACATTTATAGCAATATGTCATTGCTTCAACATTCAAGCAAGTATCCATACCTCATCTTTCTGAACAAGGTAGAGACTAGTTGTAACCAAATTTGTGTAGTTATTGTCATATGACCTGGACTAGCGAAGTACACCCAAGTCACAATGTAGAACAAATTGAGGTTAATCCCCTAAGCATGTCAACTCAGAAATCTGCTTCTTTGATCAAAAGATTATTTGCTTATTATTTTCAAGATAACATTATTATAATTGGTTATTGACAAGACATTGAAGATGAACTTTGAAAACACAAGGTGATTTGTTTCATTGGGGATAAATGTTTAATAATAAACTAAGCTAGTAAGTTACTTTAAAAAGCTCTTCTTCCATCCCCACAAACTGATTTGTTATGACCAATATTAAGACCAAAAAAAATAGATACACATTACCCTGAAAACAATATATTCAATCTAGCCTTAAATAGTAAACTCATTCTTTCTGATGTTTGTTTAGATTATGTGTATTGTTTTTGTTGTGTGTAATCAAGTCAGAATTGACCCACAGCTGACCCTCCAGCACACTTTCAGATACAATAAAATGCATGGAAGAATACTGTCCATCTTTCTCCCATAGCTGGTAGATTTGAACTGTATGCCTTTGGGACTGAAGCACAGCTCCTTACCACTAGGCCACCAGAGATTGTATGTATAGTTATCTAATACTGATAATTCTTATTTCACTCATAACTTACTGAACTACTGTAGAACAAAAAATGACAAGTATAATAGTATTTCTGTTAATGATTGACATAATCACCTTAAATAAATGTGTTAATTTCTTTGTAACGCATTTTTTTCTATGCTATATTCATTGACAACATTTACTGAAGCATCATTTTAAATCTGTGGATTTAATGATAAAAACTGTGGCTTATATTTTATGAGTTTTACTTTAATTCGATTTCCTCAGTAACTAATTTTTACTGAAATTTCTGTGACAAATTGATTGGTATTAGAGTAGAACAAAAACGTAAAACATATCCTTGACCACATCAAGAGAAGCACTGGCATAAATTTTCACCCACAGTTGTTGTTGTTGTTATATGCCTTCGAGTCGTTTCCGACTCATAGCGACCCTACGCACAACAGCTCTAAACCCTGCTCTATCCTGGGCCAACCGCACCGCCTCTGACACACCCATCCCGATTA